>NC_065884.2:72185045-73400045 GCF_932274485.2 Patella vulgata
TGAAATATAATACAAACTCAATAAACCTCTGAAATATAATTAATATACACTCAACAAACCCCCGAAATTGCAGACTCCCCGATCGCCAGACACTTCAACTCCCCTAATCAGCATAGACCATCTCCGAGTCACCGCCTTTGATCAGCTCCATAATGCCACCACCCATTCACTTCTTAATAAAGAAACATTTTGGATTAGAACTCTTAAAACTCTTGAACCTCTAGGCATTAATAATAATCCTCAAACCATCTTCCCCATCAGCACTTTTTAGACTTTCCCCCTTTTTCACGCACTCCTGGTTCCACACTCTTCGTCATAGTTCCCTATGACGTCATCTCTGTTTCCTCAGAGATTGTTTTTAAATGTTTTATTTATTACCTTGAAGAAGAAGAGAGTTGGTCTAATTATATCTGATGATGAAAACAGTGTTAGTGTCTCTTGTTTATGTACTGTAATATTTATCTAGTGAAGGACACTTCCGTATCGGACTCCTCGATCCATTGTTTTCATATTCCTGTTGGACGCGGATTCTACACAAGTTTTGCATGTTCTCTATTATTAGTTAGTGCCGAGGGAGTTACACCCCACCTCTCTCTATCTATATATATATATATATATTTATATGTTACCCCCACCTCTCTCTCTCTCCATGGGGGGTTGGGTGGCCGAATGGTTAGCAGGCTCGCGCTGTATCATAAGGCCTGTCATTGAGTCAACTGGCGTGGTTTCGAATCCCCGGTTGTACGTGACAAGGAGTAGGGTCGCCTGTCCAACCTCGTGGGTTTTCTCCGGGTCCTCCGGTTTCCTCCCACTGCTAAAGACCCCTACGCGCAAGCGAATTATTGAAATAAAATTAAACCATATGTTAGTCCCAAAATGACCTAGTTTGTGTCGAGTGGACGTTAAACCCCATTTCTCTCTCTCTCTCTCCCCCTCTCTCTCTCTCCATCTTCTCTATATCTCTCCCCCCCCTCTTCAAAGAAAAGTAAATACTTACAAACTCCTTTTTAAAGCTAATTGACATATTCTCTGAACACAAACAACATAGGGATGATGATTTCTGTAAAATATAGAATTCAAAACACTAAAATACTGAATGCGCTTAATAATCAGATATTTATTTTTCTTTCTCTTTCATATTTTATAGTTTATAAAACTCCATTATATTGTTGTTCCAATGGAGAGAAAACCATACCAGTGTTGCTATTTCAAAACTTTTCTTGTTGGATATTTTTACTGAAAATAAAGGGACGTAACTCTTCACATTATTTAAGAAGACAGATTCAGACCACAATTGAAAACAATAATATATTCAAATTCATATGTAATAAGAATAGGTGCACCTTGCTATTTTTTATATTTAATTCCCGTATGGTATTCAAATTTATGTCGGTAATTTTCGTACCAAATTATGTGTTTTCTTAATACAGTGTGTTAAAAATTGTGCTATAAGCGAAATTTTGCTGAGACAGCAGCATTTATTCTGCCTACTCTTCAAGATAGTGTTGTTATCTGGCAACCTTTCTTTGTAATTTTAAATACTCAGATAAAGTCATTGTTATTACATATATTAACAAATTTTTATCCAGTCGTTGACAGTTTATATTAAAATTAAAAACAAATTAAGTAAACAATCTACAACAGTATATACACGGGAACTCAGTTTTCATTTGATCCAAAAGGCAAGGCGGAACTATGTTAACAATTCCTGAGATAATTTCTCACTGGGGTCGAACCAGCACCATTTTTCATTGAGCCACTGTACATGTGGCTTCAACATATCTATATCTATGTATACAGCGAATGAACAGCAGACATACGTCAGATCTTGTACAGAAAGTCAGAACCATAAATATGAATTCCCCTATTTAGATGAGGGAGGAAACTAGAGGACCCACAGAAAACCCATGAAGTTTGACTGGTGACCTTACTCATGTATAAGCCGGGAATCAAAACAACGCCAGCGGGAGGAAACCGGAGGACCCGGAGAAAACCCATGAGGTTGGACAGGCGACCCTACTCCTTCTCACGTACAACCGGGGAATCAAAACCATGCCAGTTGACTCAATGACAGACTTTATGGTACAGCGCGCACATGCTAACCATTCAGCCTTCCAACCCCCCTCAGTTAAAAGCAGAGTTAATATGTCTAAAAATGTATGACGGACAGATCCTTTTTTCAACAATCCCCTGCTTCCTTCGCAAGGTACGGTTGGTAATAAAGATAAAATACTTGGCTATACCCGAGCTGTTGTATATTTCCTTGATACGAGAATGCACACTGTAACATGGTGTCTAACGTCGCCAAACTAACAGGTTCAAACACTTCAATAAATTCACCATTTGATTTTTCTAATTTTTTCTACCAAAACAAAAGAAATTATTGAGAATCTTAAAATATGATTTGCATTTACTGGAGATCACGGTGAAAATTAAAATCCTAAATTGTCATTCGCCGATAATGAAATGAAAAAGTGTTTAAAACAGTATACTTTAAAGCACTAACCAGCCTCTATTGAAACCTGCATATGCCATGCAGTGTGTTATAAGGGTTCTTGAACAATCTGATTCAAAAACAGATCCTATTTCGTTTCATTTCGCTTTTTATAGATCAAAATGTCATTTTATTTGTCTGTACTACACTAGGATCTGGAAGAGTTGTTATATAACCTGCGTTCTGGTTGATGTGAGGAATTAGCCAATGAGAGAGAGAGAGAAATGGGGTTTAACATCCACTTGCGCATAGGGATCTTTAGCATTGGGGAAACCAAAGGGCCCCGAGAAAACCCACGAGGTTGGATAGGGGACCCTACTCCTTGTCACGTACAACCGGGGATTCGAAACCACGCCAGTTGACTCAATGACAGGCTTTATGATACAGCGCGCACGTGCTAACCATTCGGCCATCCAACCCCCCAATTAGCCAATGAAACGGTTTATAGCAGCGAGTTCTTGGCGTGCGCTGCATGGAAGTATTGGCATCCTACTAGAAACATGAATGCTGATTAGATAATAAAATCTTTCACGTCAAAAGCTGCCTGATGATCCCTGACGCGATCTCCCCCTATAACTGGTCAGATCTTCATGATTTGATAGAAACTAATTCTGACTTACATTCTAATTTTCTTGAAGAGAGAGAGAAATGGGATTTAACATCCACTTGAAACATACTAGGTCATATGGTTCAATTTTATTTCAATAATTTGCTTGCAGTCTTTAGCAGCATGAGGAAATCGGCCTACATTTATTTCGAAATCCAAATGTCAAGACTTCTTTTATGTGCACGACAATGCAAAATAACAGTACCAAGATTTTCTGTCCCATCTGAATGACTATATATTTTGTTCTTTGCTAGGCCCTCCATCCTACATATTAACAAAGACAAACCCAACCGAAAAATCCTGATGAACTTTTTGGGCCAAGGCGTGGATCGAACATACCGGGTACTATAAATAGGAGTCATACCATTAATATTTCGGTAACACTGTTGTAAATACCAACATAAGGCTGTAATATCTCAAAATGAAAAGCAGCTGTTAAAAGTTTACGATTTCTCTCCCATTTTTTACCATCACTTATCAACAAGCCATCACCTGTATAAAAAATGAAATGAAATGGGGTTTAACGTCCTACTGTTCTGCTCCAAATGAGCTAATGAGATGGGCATATGCCATGCATTGTGCTATGAGGGAAATTTTGCCCGGACAGTGGAACTACGGCTGGCTCTGTTATCGAATTCTAACCGCCAGGGTTTCTTTTATGTGTACGCCAAAGGGTACATGGGGTTTCGTTTTCTAGGCACATCTGAACAACTATGCGCTGTCTCTTGCCAACAATAAAATAATTCATTATGCACATAATTTCAAATGTTTCCAGAAACTATTAAATATCTGTATTTTCAGATTTAAAACTAAAACTGCTCATTGCATGACCAATCTGTGATCTTTCCCAAATAGCCCTTCCTGTCCTATTAAATAACCTGTCTTGTCCCATCAAATAACCCACCCTGTCACATCAAATAATATCACCAGTCACCGAGCTTCTCCAAAATATGAGTATATGACCCTGGCGTTGATCTATAGATAAAATACTGTTTTTAATTATTGCACAACTTACATGACTAAGTGCTCATGTCTGCTTTACAAAATATGTTCTAGTATTTGATTTCCGCATTAGTACAGAGAGAGAGAGAGAGAGAGAGAGAGAGAGAGAGTTTAAGTCCACTCACACAAACTAGGTCATTTCTGGACTAAAGAATGGTTCAATTCTATTTCAACAATTCGCTTGCGCGGAGGAGTCTTTAGCAGTGGGAGGAGATAACCCACGAGAGTGGACAGGCGAAACTACTCCTTGTCACTACACCTTGTCACGTACAACAGGGGCCACTTGGTATAGAATTTCATAGATCTATTGCATGACTTCAAACCTATAGCTACGAAGAGCAATGGACGTTTATTTGTACGTACCTAGCCAAGGCATTAATAGACTGTATCCACTCAAACCCTTGGATTTAGGAGCTGTAGATTTCAAGATGACCTTGACTGTATCTGGATTAACGGTGATTAGTACGGGTCTATGTGGACCAAGCCAGTATAATATCGTTTTATGACCTGCCATTACCAATGGTTTATGAATAAGAAATATGTCCTCCACACTTTTAATCTACAAAAAATAAAAATATGTACATTTAATAGAAATGAAATTCTCTAAATTTATGTCCTAAGCTTTTTGTATCGACAAATAAAAAAATGGTACATTTTAATAGATATTGAACTCATTGTCAAGGGATGAATATTAATGAAACTACAGTGTATACCTTCGATTACTATCGGCCAATCAAATTGCTTTATCTCTGCTCATCATCGAAATGAAATTGGGTTTAACGTCCTACTGTTCTGCTCCGACTGGGCTAATGAAGACGGGCATACACCATAAAGTGTGCGATGAGGGAAATTTGGTCTGGGCAGCGGCACTATGGCCTACTCTTATATCGAATTCCAACTGCCAAGCGATCTTTTACGTGCAATGCTAATACACACACCGGTCCTCAGTTTTTCATCCCATCCGAACGACTAGACAGCTGTTCTTGTCAGGCCCTCTGTTCTGCACCACTGAGAAAGGGAAACCACGCCGGAAAATCCTGATAAACTTTCTCAGCCACGCCAGTTGACTCAATGACAGGCCTTATGATACAGAGCGCATGCGCTAACCATTTGGCCATCCCCACCCCACCCCCATATTTTCTCGTTAGGGGAACTCTCCACCCCCATATCCCTGTCTTTCTGAATAGCCCCCAACCTCATGCAGTGTCTTGCAGGGCTGTGTACGTATTGCATCCAGAAATCGTATTGCAATATATTGTGATACTTGACAAAAAGTATTGCGATAAATTACAGTATTGCAATACTTCGATAAAGTCAGGGTTTATCACAGAGCACAGTTTTTTTTGGGAATGGTTTTATTGTTTTTACAACTTTGGTGTTGTTTACCGGTACTGCAAAGCCTATAATATGACTGATTATGTGAATACGTACGTTTCTTGTCTACGATATCGCCCATGGTGGAAGGGGACGTAAAACTCTAGGAACGAACGAACGAATACCTATTTCACTTTTTTTGTTTTTACAACTTTGGTCTTGGCTTAGCAGACTTATTGTTTACTGCAAAGCCTAAATAATATGACTGATTATAAAGTCTTTATAAACAGTGTAGCTAACATTTGAATATAAAATAAAAATAGAAAAAATTGTGAGAGAGAAATGGGGTTTAACGTCCACTCGACACAAACTAGGTCATTTCGGGACTAACATATGGTTTAATTTTATTTCAATAATTCGCTTGCGCATAGGGGTCTTTAGCAGTGGGAGGAAACCTGAGGACTTGGAGAAAACCCACGAGGTTGGACAGGCGACCCTACTCCTTGTCACATACAACCGGGGATTCGAAACCACGCCAGTCGACTCAATGACAGACTTTATGATACAGCGCGCGCACGCTAACCATTCAGCCATCCAACCCCCCAATATTTTTTGACAGCCCTAGTATCTTGGCATATAGGCTACATCTATGCCTGTCATTCTGTTTATCATTTTAGTCGAGCATACACTAGATTCTGCCAACTAATTTTATCTAACAGCTGCAATTCACAGCATGCCCAAAACAAATTATATGAGTGTCTAGTTCTGTCTCTAGTCTAAAAAAGCAAAAATCTACTGAAATTTAAAATCAATCACAAAAAAAAAAATAAAAAAAAATAAATAAAATTGTGTATAATTACCAAGTGCAGAGTTCCTAAAAACCAATGGAACGGTAAATGTGCAAAGCTTTTCCTTAGATTCAACCATTCCATGTAGCCGGTTACTAAGGTAGCACAATTGTAAATTAAGTATGCCAGAACGGCTGTCAGTCCACAGTAGAGATATATATCGAAAGATGCCATGTCTAAAACTCCACTACACGTTTTTAAAACAAACTTTCCTTCCTCTATAATGTTTTATTTGGAATGGTGTCCCAGCTTTACCGTGTTCTGTTTTGTGCTGTTATCACTCCTTGGAAATAGGTCAAGGGTCATTTGAATTAGAGTTGTTTCCCTTGAATGTTTGACCTGAAAAATGAACTGACACGGTAGGGACTAACTGATTTTTCTATTAATTGTTGACAGTGGGGAATATTTGTCGTATAATATAATTCATGGTCATTGAGTAATAGAGTTCACTAACAATATGATTTCAAACGTTCGCTGGTTTGTATTTGTTTTGTGACCACAGGAGGCTACTAACTGTTGACGAAATCTTGTTGTGTTGGCCATAATTGATCGAGATTATCCAGCCACACTGGTTAGCTGCGTGCTATTAATAATCAAGGTCTTGGGCCGGCTAGATCCTTTTTTTCAGACCAACTAAATTTTCGTCAAGATGGCTGATGAAATGAAACGAAATGGAGTTTAACGTCCTACTGTTCTGCTCCTAACCTGGGCTTTTCCTTGTCAGCCCCTCCCTCCTGCATCACTGACAAGGGAGAACCACGCCGGAAAATCTGGATGAACTTTCTCTGCCGATGCAGGGATCGAACACCCGACCTCCAGGCTAGCTAGCGAGCTAGCGTCTTACCCACTTAGCCACGTGATCCCCCGTCAAGATGGCTGATAAAAATTATGTAAATAAGGTTATAAAATTAGGGCACGTGATTGTTGGCGAGATTGTAGGTTAGGCTTCTATCCCATTTTTGATCGAAATTTATGAAATTAATGAACATTTTCATTCTATTCTTGAAATGAAATGAGGTTTAATGCTCTACGCCTGGCCATCACAGTGTATGAGAAATTTGCCTACCTATGAAAAAAAAGTATCAATTTCGATATCCAATTGTTCCCTGTCAGGCCCTCTACTCTACCCCAATGAAAAAGGAAATCTTGCAGGAAAATCCGCAGGGCCCTTCTAGGCCAACACTGGAGTCGATCCAGTGACAGTCTGGTTAGCTCACTAGAAATGGTTCCACTACTGATTTCTTCCGTCTCTTTAATGGTACGACATTGTAGCTAGTTAGCTCACCAGTGCCCTATAATAGGCTATACACGGATTCAAAACTCCCCGAAACTTTATGGAGTAGCCTAAACGGAGACGGAGGGGGGGGGGGTAATTTATTATTGAGTAAAAAAAATAGGATAAAATAAATACAAATAAAAACATCCGAGTGGAATCTCTGACAGTACAAATAGGATTGAACCCTAACATTTACTTATGGAGAGAGAGAGATATGGAGTTTAACGTCCAATCGACGCAAACTAGGTCATTTCGGGACTAACATATGGTTTAATTTTTGTACCCCCCCCCCCTTTTTTTATGGAATACGCGACCTACGAAGATTTGAGAAAAGAATATATGTAACCCTGGACAATAATTTTATAATATTAGAACACTTAGTATGGATACAGTCACTGTGTTTATTATACTGCAACATTTCAACAAGATTTCACAAGTCGCTTTCAGGCAAATATCTAATACTTTTCTTACCTTTCCTGTTGAATGTTTCTGTGTCGCTAGCTTTGTCTATTTCTCTGTTTTGTTGGGAGACAAATGTCTGCTTAATATTGTATTATCGGCATAAATTTATGCATACCGGTACTAAACTTAGGCTGACTGCCTTAGATTAGCTTCGCCTGAGAACAGACACTAAGCTAATTGACCGACATTTTAAGTCTTAAATCAAAGATTTTAGTCGAAAACACTAAGTATATTTCGAGAACTTTCAGAAGTATTTCTTCTACTTTCATTTAATAAAATTGAAAAGGTTGCACGTAAAAGATCCCTTAGCAGTTGGAATTGGATATAAAAGTAGGCGATAGTGCCGCTGCCCGGGCAAAATTTCCCTCATAGCACACTGTATGGCGTATGCCTGTCTTAATTAGCCCAGTATGAGCAGAACAGTAGGACGTTAAACTCCATTTCATTTCATTTAACTAGTCTTTTTGTGTATAACAGATGTGAAACGGAGTAGAACCGCATTACATAACAGTATACTAATTGATGGATATGGCGGCCATTTAGGGTAGAGATCTATTCTCTAAGTATAAAGTACATGGATCGCTGTGTGCGGAATGACATTTATGCGAGCGCATGTTTTGTTTTACCTTTGATCTATTAGGCCAGGTATGGCGAACGTGTGGTTTAATTATCTTGTCATGTGAGATCTCAGAATTTGTGTACATGTATGTGCATAATTAGGACAATGGCATACGTCCGTCTTCATTATCCCCGTTGGTGCATTTAAAGTAGCTAAGTCTCTAACACAATATCATCCTAAATCTTCAACATTGAAAACACAAATTATTTGTCATTTTAAATCAACATTGATGTTGTGATCTTACCAGCAAAAGATGGGCTTCTGATATCCAATATTTAAGACAAAATACACATTTTACCATTGGTACACGAATCGTGTACCATAATGCGTTTCAGCGTCATTTGTAATAAGTGACTTGAAAAACGAGGCTAAGCATATTCCTCATGTCAAGTCAAACGGTGACGCCATATTCTTATCTGGAGAGCATGTGCAATAAATACTATCGGTGTAGACTGGAATAACCAGACACTAGAGATTGCCATTCAATTGAGACTTCTGGCTTATTTCGCGGAACATAAATGATTAGAAATTACAGTGAAAACAGAAAAGATTGAATGTAAATCAGTTTATATACATTTATATTACATTATTATATACGTTGCTACCCATTTGTGTCAATTTCTAGGTTCCAAATATTAGCGATTTAGCCCCTTTAAAGTAGGACATTTCATTTCATTTCAATTAATATTTTTCAGGTTTGGAAGTTTAAGTCAAATCCATAATGGTGTCACTTGTCTCAATACTCTTCTCGGCATTATTTCGACAGAAACCTTTGATCAGGCGACATGCCTTTAATCTGTGTGTACCACCAACCAGCCATCTTGTATTAGATGCAGACGTCATTGCATCACGTCCGGTATTTGTAGTTGGTGATATCCATGGTTGCTGTGATGAACTACAAGAAATTGTGTCAGAGGCGCGTAAGGAACACGGGGATACTTTGTTTATTTTTGTTGGCGATATGGTCAATAAGGGACCAAAAAATGTGGAAGTTCTGCATTTTATTTCAACGCTAAAAAGTTACGCTGTTAGAGGCAATCATGATGAAGTCGTTTTACGCGAGTTGGCGGAGCTGAAGAAGGATCCAAGTTACGAGTTGAGAGAAAAGAATGAATGGATGACCTCGTTGACACCGGAGCATGTAAACTATTTGAATAATTTACCGTACACTATCTCGTTACCTAGTCTAAATAGTTTGATAGTTCATGCAGGGTTAATACCGGGGATTCCCCTAGAACAGATCGACTATAACAACATGACTAATATGAGAAATATCATAACGGAGGACTACTTTGACGGACGGGGCCTTGTTGCATCGACGGGAATAAAAGACGGCGTGCCGTGGGCTTCGTTGTGGCCAGGCCCTGAACATGTTTATTTTGGACACGACGCGCGGCGGAAGCTGCAACAATATCCACACGCTACTGGACTTGATACGGGTTGTTTATACGGCGGTTGTTTAACCGGTATCTTCATAAACGGTTGTAAAAAAATGATTCAAATTCCAGCAAAAAAAGTTTATGTTGATCCCAATGCATAACTGACGTATTCTTTGGATGGTTCAAACTATTCCCCCTTCTGGATAATCGTATGTCAAAGCTGCTGACTGATGAATTAAAAGTTTGGGAGACCATACAGACTTATTCCCAATTTTGAAACGTTTATGTCACAGCGATATGTATTTTATTATACATGATGTGAAATTAGACGATTACAGACATAACAATTCACGGAGAACGGTAAATTATATTTGTACCGACCGGTGATAATCTTCAATGCGTTAATACCTTTTAATGGTGGAATGTGACATCAACCATATATTTATAAATGATGGAATGTGACACCAACCATATATTTATAAATGATGGAATGTGACACCAACCATATATTTATAAACGATGGAATGTGACACTGACCATATATTTATAAACGATGGAATGTGACACTGACCATATATTTATAAACGATGGAATGCGACACTGACCATATATTTATAAACGATGGAATGTGACACTGACCATATATTTATAAACGATGGAATCTGACACCAACCATATATTTATAAATGATGGAATCTGACACTGACCATATATTTATAAATGATGGAATGTGACACAAACCATATATAAATAAATGATTGAATCTGACACCGACCATATATAAATAAAAGATTGAATCTGACACCGACCATATATTTATAAATGATGGAATGTGACACCAACCATATATTTATAAATAATGGAATGTGACACCAACCATATATTTATAAATGATGGAATGTCACACTAACCATATATTTATAAATGATGGAATTTGACATCAAATATATGAAAAATAATGAATGAAGCAACATCACCGAATCTAGCAATAAAGAAACGGTCGCCATTTTTTATGTATCATTATTTAGATAATGTTTTTAATTTCATGAATTAAATTGTTTGATTTTTATAGCCAGCATTCAAATTCAGTACATGTATGTATATAACTTCCATTTTACGCATAACTTTGGGCATAGTCAGTGGCACTACCTCAGCACCCACAACCACAGGCGCCTGTAACGTGGAAAATATTTCACAAATAATATCAAGCTATGACTAAGTATATGTCTAAAGTCTGTTACGTCCATGTTCGTAAGCGAGATTATCAAATAACTGATCTGATTCCAATTTCTAACTCTGGGGCAAATAACTCATCTGAAATGAAATGAAATGGGGTTTAACGTCCTACTGTTTTGCTCCGAACTGGGCTAATGAAGACGGACATACAGTGTGCTATGAGGGAAATTTTGCCCGGACAGCGGCACTACGGCCTACTCTTATATCGAATTCCAACTGCCAAGGGATCTTTAACGTGCACACCAATGTGTACACGGGACCTCGGTTTTTCGTCCCATCCGAACGACTAGGTAGCTTTCCTTGTAAGCCCCTCCGTCCTGTATCACTGACAAGGGAGAACCACGCCCGGAAAATCTGGATGAACTTGTCTAGCTCGTTCGGATGGGACGAAAACCTAGACCCCGTTGGCGTGTACGTAACCACCCCCCCCCCCCCCAAAAAAATCTGACAGATGGAATTCGAAATAAGAGTCTGACGAAGCGCCGCAGTCTGGGCAAAATTTCCTTTATAGCACACTGTGTGGCGTATGTCCGCCTGAAGTGTTTTATGACATTTTCGCAGTTCTTGAAAACAACAAGAGCATCATTGTAGAAACATAGCTCCTATTAAAAATAATGAATTGTTTATCCATTGAACTTTTGTGTTTTTTCAATGTGTTCAATTACGAAATGCCATTCAAACAATACTTTGTTGATTATCGTGACAACGGTAGCAATTAAAATGGCTAAATCTATTTGTTAAGGCCGGCTCAATTTTTGTCAAGGTCGCTGGGATGTAAATAAGGTTAGGGCACGTGATTGTTGTCAAGATTGTAGGTTAGGTTAAGCTTTATAAAATTGCTCGAAGAATGAAAAAATTTGACTGAAATTGTCAATTTACTCCTTATTCATTTTCATTGTTTGAACTATTATAGCAAGAACTGTCAGCTCTTTGTTTAAACCTTACATAATCTTGAATACGTGTTTTTTGACCCAATTTCTTTCATTTGAGGTTCCTAATTATTGAGATCTAGCTCCTTTAATATCAATGTTTGTTTCATTTTGATTGAACATACCTTGGTATCAGTGCTGGATTTAGCTGAAACAAGGCGCATGACTATTCCACTTGTACACCCCAGCCCCCTCCGTCCCCAAATCCCCCACCCTCGCGACTAAAAGAAGGTGAAAGTGTGTTTTAAAGACAATTGAGCAAAGTCTAGGATGGTGAAGGATGTTGAAGACTGGGGATTACGTGGCTAAGTGGGTAAGGCCCTGGATCGCTAGCATGGAGGTCGGGTGTTCGATCCCTGCATTAGCCGAGAAAGTTCATTCAGATTTTCCGGCGTGGTTTCCCCTTGTCAGTGATGCAGGACGGAAGCCTGACTAGGACAGCTGTCTAGTCGTTCGTATGGGACGAAAAACCGAGGTCCCGTGTACAAATGGGCGTGCGCGTAAAAGATCCCTTGGCAGTTGGAATTCGATATAAGAGTAGGCGCCGCTGCCCGGGCAAAATTTCCCTCATAGCACACTGTATGGCGTGTGCCCGTCTTCATTAGCCGAGTTTAGGAGCAAAATGCTAGGAAAATTTGGGCACACAATTGTACTTTGTAAAAGTTGTATAAAAAAATATTGTGTTCTTGAATGTGTCCAATTTAACAGAGAATTTATTATTATTATTTAACATACTAAGAACCTAACTACTTTTTTTTGGGCACCAACCACCACCGTCTCCCCCCCCCCCCCTAGTCAAAAATTTCCCCGTACGCCTATGTACGCCATACAGCGTTCTAGGATAGAAATTTTGCCCTCGCAGCGGCGCTATGGCCTACTTATATCGAATTCTCTAGACGGCTGTCCTTGTCAGGCCCTCCGTCCTGCACCACTGATCAGCGGAACCACGTCGGAAAATCCCGAGGAACTTTCTCGGCCAATGCAGGGATCGAACCAACAACCCCAGGATAGCCAGCGTCTTACCCACTTAGCCACCGTGTCTCCTCAAGGAAGTTAAGATTAGTATACATAGATACAATATTTATGTTAAAGTTGCAATTTCATATTTTTAAGTTATATTTTTAAAATTTATTAAAATAAAGCCTTAAAATAGATGGTATCTATAAACAGTCCTACCTTGTTAAAGAATAATCCTACTAATCCTATAATTCACGATTGCCAGTTGAGAAATTGGCAAAAATATCATTTTCTTCTTCAAATTCAAACGTTTGAAAAAAGCTACTCCATGGTGGAGAATAGAAAACAAGGGAGGTAATTGGGAGGTAATTGTGTTATTATTTCCGGTGTAAATGAGTTTTAAGTGTGAGAATGACACCTATGATCGTATAATAATGAGTTGACAACCTATTGTGCAAAAGACATAGAAATAATTATGTTTTGACTTTCTTAGAAAATATGAAATTGTAACTTTAAAAGTCATTCATAAAATAGGTAGTAAAACAGAATATAGGACACGTGTTTTATAGAAAATATAACATACATATAATACAAAAAAATTAAAATAATCAATGGAAATACATAGTAACACACGGACCGTGAGGAATGGATACAGTCTCAGATTGGGTGGGACGGGGTTCTTGTAGCGATTAGAGAGAGAAATTGGGTTTAACGTCCACTCGACACAAACTAGGTCATTTCGGGACTAACATATGGTTCAAATTTATTTCAATAATTTGCTTGCGCGTAGGGGTCTTTAGCAGTGGGAGGAAACCGGAGGACCCGGAGAGGACCCACGAACTTGGACAGGTGACCCTACTCCTTGTCATAACCACGCCAGTTGACTCAATGACATGAAACTGCACGCACGTGCTAACCCTTCGGCCATCCAACCCCCCTTGTAGCGATTGAACTACGGACCATGAAACCACTGCGGTAAACAGATCCATGTACTTTAATCTTATTATAATTCATATTGACGTTTCAGCGATGTTTTTACCATTTGCCAAACTATCTCTTTGTTCTCATTATCTTGCCATTTGATATAAGTAGTAGTTTTCAATAGAGCGTTCAGCGATTTACTCATATTAACTGCTTCTATATCCTCTAGTAATACTACTACTATAGACTCTATACTCCTATCTATAACCAATTTCTGAGCTAAACTCATTTCAAATTGACACCATTTACTTCTAGCAAAATCATTGGACAAAACAACAAGAACTTTACGACTGTTTTCCATGTGTTGTACAATGTTATCAATGATCAGTTGTCCACCAAGAAAATCTCTTTCGTGGATACATAACTTAATGTTTTCACCTTCCTCCACGATAGGTAGAAGATCATGTAAAACCCAATCTCCATCTTCTACACAGTAAGCAACAAAGACGTCATGAGCAAAGTGTTTCTCTGCAATATCCAACAGCTGTTTAGGTCTGTATCTCCACATATAAATATGGTATTTAATATGCCAGATATATTTGTTGATAACAGAAGCGATCAAAATAACACAGATAAAAATACATGTTACTGTTGTCACAGAGATAAACGCTGCAGTGTTATTCAGACAAATTCTCTCTGTAATATTCAAACATCTATAGTCGTTCGGATAATCCCAAAACTTGTGTGGTTCCCTATGAATCCACCGAATTAACCAAACCAATTCACACTTACATACCAATGGGTTTCCTGCTACGGATATTGTTTTCAATCCCTTCCTCAGCATTTTAGGCAACATTTTACTTGTAATAGTCTGAATTGAATTGTGACTTAGATCTAGGGCCTTCATATTAATGGTCTCTTCAAATAAATTATTTGGCCAGGATTTAATTTGATTATAACTTACAAATAAGTCGGTTAGATTATGAAAATATTTGCCGACAACATTAGGTATGTTTTGTAATCTACAACCCACTATGTATAATATTTGAAGAGATTTCAAAGGAGCAATAGTGACATTTAGTTTATCCTCGTCTTTAAAGAAATTATTTTGAGACAGATCTAATTTTTCTAACCCATCACACCCATCAAATGAATGTTCATTGATTCGATTAGTCATCAGCTGGTTTCTCAGAAGATTAAGATACCGTATTTTGCTGTTGTTGAAAGCACGTTCTTGTATAAAAAGCGGATATGAGCTAGTCTGCTTGGAGATAGATAGCCAGTTAAGAGACTTGAAAGAATGAAAACTGTTCGTTTTTAGTAAGAAAATCGAGTTTCCCTCCAAATCAAGGATTTCTAGCTTTTCCAGGCAGTTTAAGTATCCCGGAACGATATTAACAATTCTGTTGTATTGGAGATACATTTTGATTAATTCTGGAAAGGAGTTTCCATATTTACAAAAGTCAGGCAAATCATACAGATTATTATTAGAAATGTGGATGTGTTGCAGATGTTGGTTAAAACCCGTTATTAAGGTAGAGAGATTGTTAAACGAAACATCCAATAAATGTAAATTTTGAATTCCGCTGAACGATGAGATATTAAGCAGTTGGATTTTGTTATGGGATAAATCCAGAGTTATCCTTTCCGAGGACTTAAAGTCTTCAAAAGCATCGCGTGGAATATCTGCTAAACGATTGTGCCTTGCAGTTATTGTGGTAAGTCTGCTATTTCTCTGGAAACTGGAGAATATGTTCCGTAAGGAATCTGATGTGAGTAGATTATAAGATAAATCCAATCTATCAATCCGTGATAGATTTTGAAACACATTTTCATCAATATACTGAATCTCGTTATGGTTTAGAAACAGGTCTGATACCCCGGTGTTGCTGATATTTAAAACTGTAGTTGGATCGATATAAGGTAAAGAATTGTATTTAAAATAGATTGTTGTGATTCCAGGAGGAAATTTTGGAATGTAGGTAAGGTTTGTATGAATACAATGGGCAGCCCATGCTGTACACCGACATAACCCTGTCGAACAAGCATCCTGACATGCCACAGATGTCCAACACAGAACAAGGATAACTACCACCAACATCTTTCGTCCCTCTAACATTATAAACAGTTCCTGAAAAAAGAAAAAAAAAATAGTTTGAGACGTTTGCAATTTCAATAAAACATAGATCATAGTTCAAAATTTCGTTTTACTTGTCTTTACTACACTAGGATCTTGAAGAGTTGTTACATTACCGGCGTTCTGGATGGTGTGAGGGATATCCAATGAAAGGGTCTGTTATGGCGATGTTTTTGGCGTGAGTTACACGGAACAGCTGGTAAACGACTAGAAACGTCAACGCTGATTGATTAATCAATATATGACGTCAAAGAGATAAAAGCCGCTCGCACGAACCCTGACGCGACCTTCCACTACAACCAGTCGGATCTTCATGTAGTGTAGACCATCGAAAGTATAAAAAAATGAAACGAAAGATAGATCTGTATTTTAACCAGGTAGAGACAAATGACAACATGATTGAAATAAGATTTCACTTCGCCTCGACACTCTCACTTAGACCACGTACAAGCGGGAAATGGAAACCGCAACACTTGACTCAATGACAGACCTTATGATCTCAAGTCGTTGTGCAACATGTAAAAGGTGGGGGGGGGGATGAAATCCACGCCACTTAATTCAATGATAGACTTTACGATCTACAGTGCGGGCGTTAACCCATTCGCGATCACCCCTCGGGGTGAGAGAGAGAGAGAGAGAGAGAGAGAGAGAGATGGGGTTTAACGTCCACCGGACACAAACCAGGTCACTTCGGAATTAACACACGGTCCAATTTTATTTCAATAATTCGCTTTCGCGTAGGGGTCTTTAACAGTGGGACGAGACCGGAGGCCCCGGAGAAATCCCACGTGGTTGGACAATCAACCCTACTCCTTGTCACGTACAACCAGGGAATCGAAACCACGCCAGTTGACTCAATGACAGACTTTATGATACATCGCGCACCTGTTAACACATTCAGCCACTCAACACCCTCATCTCGACGTTAGGATGTTAAACCCAATTTCATTACATCTCAAAGTAGATAAGTCGACGAATAACGAATAAAAGACTGCACAAAAACAACCTTTCCTTATGTCAATTATAAATGAAATAAAATATTTATTTCTCCAACAATATATCCGAGCAGAAACTAATACATGTAGTACAAGAAACTGAAAAGAAAAAAACTAACCTTAGATAAGATAAGATAAGATAAGATAAGATTTTTATTGCATCAAAACGTCCATGAAGGACAGCATGCACACATATACACAAGCCCTCTTTCAATAACCGACTCAGCCTTTAGATTACGTATATCTGTATACGGTATTGTGAGTCATTGTATTTTATCCGTAACTAACACAGAAAATAATATCCACTTAATATAAAAACAGCTTGAAGTAGTTTAACTTGGTGTACCTTTCAGTGATAGGGGAATCCCAGTCATATTCCATTCTCGTTTCGCTTGACAGATTTTAATTTCAATTCTATATTAAACAGTCGTTTACCGCAACATTGGCTGTATATGTGATCTATACTATTAATAGTAGTCGGATAACTAATTTATTCACACAAAGAAAAAATATAATAATAGTAATATAATATTGGGCGCGTCACATTTATAACCGACACTGATTATATTTCCACCTAAATCAAAAATGACATATCCATTTAATTTAATATTGTTTTTTTTTTAAAGATACATTATGGGAGATTAGATAAAGAGCTGGCAGTTCTCACTATAATAGTTAAAAAATAGATAATGTAAAGGGAATTTACTGAAAATTTCAAATTGATCAACTCTGAACCAAGAATTTAGCTATTGAATTTTGGGCCTAGCTTGGATCATCATTACTAAAGTCGGTATGATAAAAAACATAGTCTCGATTATCCATTTTTCAATTTAATCAGAAGCAGCAGAACGGGTTCTAATCCAGTAAATATCGCAGGCTAGTGATGCCATCGAGAGTTGATTATGGTCTGGATAGGTTAATTAATGTCTAATTAATAATTTAGATAACATTTCAAGCCTAAAGATTTAGCTCTTGCATAATTTATGTTTAAGTTACATTTGACTGTTGAATTATTATTTATTTATTTTCCGTCTGGTAAATCAACCCTACACCCGGTTATTCGTATGCCCGTAAAAAAAAATGCATTGAAAAGAATTAGTCTGTAGTCGCCTTGCAAACTGAACTGATACTTGAATAGGGCCGAATGATACAGTGTATATCTATCAGCTATTGCATCACACGTTATCTAGTGGAAATACATTCCATAATATTATATGATATAACGTAGTACAGCCTATATATATATCTATTGCGTCACGTTATCTGGACAGGTGCGCTATGGCCTACGCTATCTAGTTCAAATACTTATATACGGACATTATCTGTACATTATAAAATATCTACAAACCGATAGTCTATCTGCAAGCAGGGCTGGTTATGTACCTTAGTACGGCTTTAATTAAACATCATGAGAATACTTCCCTCTTATTCATACATGTAGGCCTACGAATAAGAACACGAATGAATGAAATGAAATGGGTTTAAGAGCGTGTCCGCGAGAAAACCATGCGGAAGGTGCTAGGGCTTCAATCACAGATTTTGACCAAATTTGGTTTATAAGTTGGGATAGTCCCAAAACACATAAATGTGCAATATTAGATAAATCTTTCAATTCCTGTATGAGAAAATTGAAAAAACATTTTTCATATGGTGAAATTGCCAAAATCTGTCTTTTCTCAAATACCAACTCTGGCAAGTCCTTACACTTTTACTATACGTAGCAGAAAGACCAAACTCACACAGTTTATCGATGACTCAGTGCTGGTACCACAATATTAACTTCAGACGATTCTGGCGAACGAGATCTGTATACGGACTGGATATTAAGCCTGTCTAAATTCCCCATTTTTCGTCACCCAAAGTTTGACGCCCTATAGCTACTTCTTTCATGGGGTGGGTTTAAAAAATGTATGCTCACGTGAACAAGCAACCTCCCAACATTTGATACAAAAAAAATGACAAAAACTAGGTAAAGGAAACAATAACCCATGAAATTAACCTGTAATTTCCCTATTTTGGAGATAATTAAACGTAGTAGATAAAAAAAAACTAACAATTTATTTTCCTTTTCATTCATATGGTGTTTACTACCAGCCCTAAAATACATTAGTATCTGTTTTATAAAAATATCTTGAAAAAAAATACTTTCAAAGGCCTGTAATCGTTCATGGCTCTTCTGGCGTCAACGGGAATTGACTTCTGCAGTTGTCACGACCTTCCATTGGAGTTTCGACGTGCTCAATCTTAACAAACATATCCATTACTCTCAAATAGACATCATTTTAAATAAAATAATCCAACGAAAATGAAAAATTCACCTAAAAGTGAGATTCGAACCACCAACCGCATGACTTCCCCCGACCCCCCTCTCACCGAGTTGCTTGTCCCAGGGCCCCAAGGTCCATGTCGTGGGCCCTGTTCAGAGGGTTTGCCTAGGGCCTCTCTTATTCTAAATCCGGCCCTGAAGGTGCAGCTGACGGTGCCCGAGAGCTGTAGCTACCATACCACACTGTTCAATGTCACCCACTTCGACGCAATTAGGCTTCGTTGCCGTTTTTAAGCTTCCACATTTCTGTATTGTAGAAATCATTGGATGTGTTCCAAAATGAATAGCGGAAACATGCTCTGAAATTAAACATTTTGTAACCATTTTCGGTAACTTGTTTGAAAATGAAATCTTAAAGAGACAATACAACAAATATGTTAAAGGGACAATACGACAATACCAAATATACAATAAATACAAATACACACTTATATAGAGTACAATATGGTACAAATAATGGCTATGGATATGATGAAAACGTATAAAAGTCAAAAATTTTATTTCTCTAATTAAATTTGCAAAATAATGTATCACAAAAGCTTTTTTTTTTAGCACGTTTCAATAAGCTGTATATTTTAAGTATTTGCATTTCGGTCATTTTTTTTACACCTATGGATACTATGTGCTTAGCACTTCAAAACCATCCAAAGAAATTCTACTTGCGACCATGAAAGAAAAGGTTACAGTGTATCTTTTTCTGCACTATAAGGACAATGTGAATATGGTACACTAAAACAAGTCCACACAAAATTAGTATGTACTGGTTTTTTTTTCCAAATTAGTGCTGGGGTAGAAGTTGACCACCCGCTTTATCAGACAGGGTCAAAATTAGAAGGTTCCTATTCCACCATAGAATGCAGTCTTTGCTTAAAAAAGGTGATAAATACACATGTGAAAACCGCAATTTTACCCATAAAATGAATAATTCCTGTACAGTC
The DNA here is from genome assembly GCF_932274485.2 of Patella vulgata. Classification (NCBI taxonomy): domain Eukaryota; kingdom Metazoa; phylum Mollusca; class Gastropoda; family Patellidae; genus Patella; species Patella vulgata. The sequence continues at coordinate 72,205,486 of NC_065884.2, forward strand.
CTTTAGAGCGACATCAGACTGTAACCACTTCAGCATGTTACCTCTTGCCCCTAGGGGGTGTCATACCATAAGTTTGATCAAAAACTTCCGACCCCCCATCTTAGCACCTTTTCGTGATTTTTGCATAGTCTTCTCGCGGATACACTCTTAACTTCCTACTGTTCTGCACCGACTGGGCTATTGAAGACGGGCATATGCCATACAGTATGCTATTAGGGAATTTTTGCCCTTGCAGCGGCACTATGGCCTACTCTTATATCGAATGGCATTCGGGAAATACACCCCCCCGCCCCCACACCAGTTCAGTGCAGCTCAGTGGTTCGGTTGGGGCGATAAGTTCTTCATCTGTGAACATACTCTCAAAGCATGTCAAGTGTCCTTGACTATTTATCATATCACAACCTGCATAGGTATTTGCATTTCAATATCCCATACTTTGTTTGGAAGAGTATACATGTATATTAGTTTGGTTGCCTTGCTAATACCACTTTGTCATCCACTAAATCTTCATAAGGGCATTCGGGAAGTACCCCCCCCCCCTCCACCAGTGCCGATACATAAAAACGACAAACATCAATGACCAATACATTCACGGTCATAAATATACAAAAAAATGTAATGAGTACCTTTTTTCAGGTAATATCCAAGGCAGTTTGCTTCGATAGAATAACTATTGATAAAGCTAGTATATAAAAACACTAGAGAAACAAACAATCTGTATATAAATTATCGCCCTTAGTTAGCTCAACAAATAGTAATACACAGACAAATCTTGGTATATATTTGGCTATAACGAAACTATACACCCTAGTAACAAGTATATAACAACCTTTATAATAACTGTTTACAAAGTATCAAGTATATAACAACCTTTAAAATAACTGTTTTGTAAAGTGCATTAATTAATTTAATAATTAAATTGGTTGTATATTATTATTGTTGACTGATATTCTAATATATGTATGAACAACATTTATTACCTTCGTCACTGGAAATATAATTTATAAAGAGGGAGAGAGAGAGAGAGAAATGGGGTTTAATGTCCACTCGACATAAACTAGGTCATTTCGGGACTAACACATGGTTCAAGTTTATTTCAATAATTCGCTTGCGCGTAGGTGTCTTTAGGAGTTGGAGGAAACCGGAGGACCGAGAGAAAACTCACATGGTTGAACAGGTAAGCCTTCTCCTTGTCACGTACAACACGCCAGTTGACTCAATGACAGATCTTATGATACAGTGCGCGCATGCTAACCACCCGGTCGGCCATCCATCCCCTCACCACCCCCATTCTTTAACGGCCCAAATTAAGTGTTATACTCTTTAATTTGGTGACTTACTTTCCCAACACTGGCGTTGCTTTATCTTCTTATGGTGTACATTTTCTTTTATATTGGGCGAGTCTGGGGAAAATAAACTGTTTTTCCTTCTCCGAAACCCAAATAACTTTTTAAAAGAAAAAGTATCCTAGATTTCGAGTTTTTAAATCTGACCCCACGCAATTCAACAGGTCTGGAACCTGTTTCACAAAAACTTAAACTAAAATCACTAAAATAGATTTGAACTAAAATCAAAATGAAATTTTAAATTTCATGCGTTTCACGAAGATCGATTGTAACTTAAAATGTGATTTTATTAGATTTTAGTTAAAATTGCTTGCGCTCGAGCAATGCACAATTCCGGCGAGGGGACTTAGTGTGTAAGCATGAACGCTTCAAGCGTAACTGAAAACTGTTGCCAGGTTGAACTAACCGTTACAATACCAATGAGGAGAGTTTCATAGTTGTAACAATGTCTGCACATGGCCAGACAGTCGAAGAGAGGTGAAATAAATAATTTGTTGCGTTGCGTATTATTCATTTTTGAAATGTATCGTTGGGTTGGCCTTGAACGTGCATGTCGCTTTCATGACCTTGGCATTTGATTTACTCGCAGGCTTCAATGGAAATAATGCGTATCGATAAACTAAATCGCTTGAATTTCGTAGTTTTATGGTATTTTTGATAACAGAAACTATTGAGAATTGTCACAAACATGTGATATGTCTGACTCAAAGGATTAATCTAGACTAAAGTATTGTCGAATTTTAAAAGTATTTAACAACTTTTAAACTAATTCACGAAATATTAAATGCCTAGATTTGAAATGTCAGTCTCATGGACCGTTTCAATAATACTTTGAAAATGCCAAAGTGTCACACTTTTTATTGGATATCTATCTATCTTACTAAATTAAAATTATTTTTCTCCCAATATAAAATACCCTTGGCTCCTATGTAAAACGTCTCTGATTTACGCTATGTTATTAACGAACGCCTTTATTAAGAAATAATAATAAATTCATGATATTAAAATTTAATTTCAAATAGACCTATATCATTTTACAATAAACACATTTGAGATTATTGATTTATCTTTTTACAAATCATCAAAAACCCCAAACATATGAGTAAATACTTTGGAAATGGCGTGTCTAGTATTATAGGGCTGTAGGCCTTCTAATACCCATATTCCGGAAGCAATAGCCCGAGAAATCCACCAAGAAATTGACAATATTAAACAATTGTAGGCCTACAAAGATAGTTTTTAATAGACATTAGATTATGGAGTGAGTTCAGATTATTTTTAGGTTTGTTTTTTTTTTGTCTATCAATTATTTGAAAATAGTATAATTTATACTTGAATCATGGTAATATATAAAATAGTAACGAAGAGTTTTGTTTACTGGGGTTTTGAGGGTTTTTTTTGTTCTTGGAGTTTTAATTTGCGGCGTCATCTATAATTGCTTATATTGCCTTACAATAAAATAAACGGGTGGGCCGCAACCTTATTTCCCATACAATGAAAAGAAATTGAATGAAAATTATTTTTGTGAATGATAGTATGTTTAAATTATACAACCCGGGCCATTGGCAATATTATCATTATTCCAAATATATCTATAAGTCGCAATATATCTAACAGCTTAGCTCTAATCAGTGTTTGTTAATGTCATGATTTTAAGTTAGGAGAGGGTGACGGCTGTCCGAAGTTAAAATTAATTTTAGTTAAAATTGTCCCTAAAATAGTTTTGTGAAACGCCACTATTTTAAGTTAAGATAAAATTTTAACTTATCATTTTAGTGGATTTTATCTAAAATGCTTAAAATCGTTTTGTGAAACGCTTCTATCTTCAGTTAAGATGGAACTTTAGTTTAAGACGATTTTAAGGAGATTTAAGTTTTTGTGAAACAAGGCCCTGGCATCTTAATCTGGATGTTTGACGAGAATTGTTTTTTACGTTTTGTTAAACATGTCGGTGTTGATCAGAAAACGTTCTGTTTGTCCATGGTTTTTCTCGAATGGAATTTCACATAACATGCCGTGTTACGGGGTAACGGTTTAATTATAAACCGCCGAAGTTTATCGTGCTTGTATGTTTGTATATCTCAACGGTAAACAGTCCGTTCTTGTTTATATTGATTTAATACCTTCTCGCACGATTAAACACCTTATCCAATCAAAATATGTGAACATCATACACTCGTATTTCATGGTCAGCCAACCATGACTACCACGTGATACGATTGAAGCAAAGAGTACGGCAACATATTGAGAGATGACGATATTATCTATTTTTAGCTTGGCCACATGGGTAAATATTGTCCATTACAAGCTTGTGAATATCGGACTTAGATGTTAAATTAAACTCTCTGATGCCCGCTTCCACGATTTTAATTTTCACCACAATTTCACCAGAATTAGCAGGCGTATATAATACATGTGGAAGGTAAGATTGCTTTTGTTTTCTTTTGTTGTTAATGTCTTTGTTGAAATATTTTTGAATAAATTAATAATTATATCGATCCAATTCAACTGATCGCAATAGTAACCTAGGTTAACAACATTATAATATTTTATAGTAATCCGAACGAAGTCGGGGCATTTCAAACTTTCAATCTCCATAAACAGACTTAAACAAATAATGAAATGAATTGAAACGAAATGGGGTTTAACGTCCTACTGTTCTGCTCCGAGCTAATGAAGATGGGCATACGCCATACAGTGTGCTATGAGGGAAATTTTGCCCGGACAGCGGCACTACCGCATACTTTTATATCGAATTCCAACTGTCAAGGGATCTTTTACGTGCACGCCAATGTGTACACGGGACCTCGGTTTTTCGTCACATCCGAACGACTAGCCCTTTGTCCTGCACCAATGACAAGTCGAAATCACGCCGGAAAATCCCAATGAATGTCCTCGAACTATGCGGGGATCGAACACGCGTCCTCCAGGCCAGTGAGCCAGCGTCTTGCCCACTTAGCCACCGTGGCCCCCTTAAAATATAACGATGACTTTGTTTGACGTGTAAGACATATAAGTTCTACACTGGGATTTGTTTTCGGGGTTTATAAAGATCTCGCTCCTTTCTATAGTTTGTCATTTTAATATTGGCCATGGTGGTCTTCGAATTCGCTAAAGAATAATTTGTTCTGTCCTTTTAGATTTTGATGATGTTTTTCTACAGATTTTCTGTCATAATTTAATAAGTGTCGACAATCTTAAACATACATTATGCAAGAGCTAAATCTGTCTATAGCAGGTCTTTCTTTAGGCCTGAAATGTTATATAAATTATTAATTAGACATTAATTAACTTATCCAGGCCATAATCAACTCTCGATGACATCGGATTTCTCCGATAATAAATAGATTAGAACAGTTCAGCCATATTTTGATTTAAGCTAAAAATGGACGAGAGAGAGATAGCTTCGAACAACCAGTACGGTCAAGCCTTCAAAGGCTAATATCTTCACTCGCAATAGAGTAATTTTAATGGAATTTTAAAATTAGTCATTTTACATTATCTATTTTCGAACTATTATAGCACGAATGGCTAGCTCTCTTTGAAGTAATAATCAAGAAGCATTGAATTAGTCAACTAGGTTTCAAGGCAATATATTATATTGAATAATAACCTAAGTATATAATTAATAGATTATGTAAAATATTACGCAAGTTAATAAATTATGTAGAAGAGATCTAATAATTAACTGATGGTGTATGTGACGCCTTCCTTGTTCATTAACATACATGTACCCGACTTTAATAGTTTCATTTCATATGGTCTATCATAATCATATTTTATTCTTCAAATGGGTATTACCGGAGGGCCTGACAAGGACAGCTGTCTAGTCGTTCGGATGGGATGAAAAACCGAGGTCCCGTGTACATATTGACGTGCACGTAAAAGATCCCTGGACAGTTGGAATTCGATATTAAAGTAGGCGGTAGTGCTGCTGTCCGGGCAAAATTTCCCTCATAGCACATTGTATGGCGTATGCCCCTCTTCATTAGCCCAGCTCGGAGCAGAACCTGCAGTAGGACGTTAAACCCCATTTCATTTATGTTTCGGCTTTCGGAATAAATAATCAAGAAAGGACATACACGCAAATAAAAATTGATCTTTATGAAATCGATCTGAAAATACGAAACTAACGAGAACAAAGAAAATATGAAATTAAGGAGAACAAAGAAAATTGTTGAGATGCTTTTAGGATGAAAAATTACTACAGGTCATTGGGTTTTGGGGACATTAGCTAGTGACTATGATAAACTGCGTACTGTTATTATCAATCTTCTATTCTCTATCCATAATATTAATCCCAGCGTGTATAAATATCGAACACTATAATAGAGAATAGTTCATGAACCCTGAACCTCACATGAACTGTTAAATGTTATAACCATAGCAAATATAAAATCAGTGAAGCTCATTTATACTTTTATACTGAATAAATCACTCTTCATAAAAGATATATAGTTATATTTACTACTAATTACAATATCTTATTACCTACAAAACATTTCTTTGTTGTATTGAGATCTTTCTCACGCAGTTGTGTAAAGAGACGTTTTTACAAAAAAAAAAAAAAAAAAAATATACAACTTTCTGTATCGCATCATTTGGATAAACTTTGATTTTGTTAATTCTCTTACATCCATTTTGAGAGAGAGAGAGAGAGAGAGAGAGAGAGAGTTTAACATATGGTTCAATTCTATTTTAATAATTCACTTGCGCTTAGGGGTCTTTAACGGTGGGAGGAAACCGGAGGACCCGGAGAAAACCCACGAGGTTAGACAGGCAAACCTACTCCTTGTCACGTACAACCGGGGATTCAAAACCACGCCAGTTGACTCAATGACAGGCCTCATGATACAGCGTGCACGTGCTCATCATTCGGCCATCCAACCCCCCTCGATTTTGAAAGAATATATTATATGGCCGAACTAATTAGTTTAATTCGTATATTTAAAACTGAAATATACATGTACATGTATAGGAGAAATTATTGTTAAATTAGTTTTAAATTCGTATATTTTAAACTAAAATATACATAAACTACAACACATACTTATGGAAAAAACAGCTACTTATTTAGTTGGGCGACGTTTCGAAGAGTATTCTCCCTCAAGCGAATACAGTAATACAAACATGTGAAATATACATGTATAGGAGAAATAAAATGTTAAATTGCCCGGCAAGGTATTTACATTAAAGTTTGAAATGCCCAATCCAATGATAGTTTAATGTTTATGATAACAATAAGCTGTTGATTTTGTGGATGGGTCACGATGACCTGGCATTGTCAGTGACGTGTGTGTACTCTTTTATTGTGACGGGTATGCACTTGAAATGAAACATTATACCCGTACGGTTTACATGATGGATTTTGTGGGCTGTCGAACCTTTGTCATAGTTGACGTCTTATGCAACTTTTGAGTTTGATCTATGAAAAAGTGGAAGAGATGAATGGTTACTATATTAGTGTGCCAACCATACTGTCAATCATTGTCCACAACACGACAATAAACCGATCAAACATTAAAAGGTTGATGTCTATTTGAGCAGGTGTCTTGTTAAAACAAACCATCTAAAGAGTTGCAAGGTCAGTGACTTGCTGTTTAGCGGTCAGTGACTTGCTGTTTAGTGGTCGTTTAGTGGTCCAGTGACTTGCTGTATGTAAGTCATCGTTCTGGGTTTGTACATGAATTAACGTCTCCAGCCTATCCGCTGAACACTCGGCAAACCTCGGCAACATCTAGATAATATTATATTTGATACATATTATATTTTATAACATCGAGATAGATAGATAGATTGATTTATTACATAAAGCACCCTTTTCGGGCAGCATGTAAATTACACATTACAGTCAGTATCATAAATACATTATAAAAGTGGATGAAAATACATAAAAAAAATGGATGAAAAATAAAGAAAAAGTGGATGAAAATTACATAAAAGTGGATAAAATGTACATTTATATACATTGATGATATTATATTTTATAACATCTAGATAATAATATATTTTATACATATTATATTTTATAACATATATTTTGTAATAACACACCATGCATCAGCTAAAAAGCTTTTGATGGAGAGAGAGAGAGAGAATGGGGTTTAACGTCCACTCGACACAAACTAGGTCATTTCAGGACTAACATATGGTTTAATTTTATTTCAATAATTCGCTTGCGCGTAGGGGTCTTTAGCAGTGGGAGGAAACCGGAGGACCCGGAGAAAACCCACGAGGTTGGACAGGCGACCCTACTCCTTGTCACGTACAACCGGGGATTCGAAACCACGCCAGTCGACTCAATGACAGACTTTATGATACAGCGCGCGCACGCTAACCATTCAGCCATCCAACCTCCCAGCTTTTGATGGACGTATATTTTACTGGCTTACAACCTATGATTTAGATTTCATTAGCAAATGAAATCTAAATGATAAAGTTGTAAGCCAGTAAAACATATGTAATAAATTGCAAACAAGACAATTAGGACATGTTAGAGAGTGTCATGTTTCGTCAGGAAGAGTTGATCTGCCACGGTTATTTTTTCAACAAGAACAGTACAATATTTAGTTGATAAAGATGTGGAAAATAAAAAAAAAATTAAAAATAAAATATCTCTGAAAAGAGGTATGAATTATTGTTATCACTGGGTCAGTTTCCCCAGAATATTTCAATTGACCTTTTCAATCGATCATGATAAGGTTCCACCTTACTAGATCTCGTTTTAGTTAGCTGTCCCAATTTCGTTCCCTCAACAAATGTTCTTGAATCTAGTTTGAGTGACCACTGCCCCGGATAGAGTGCTTTTTACATTTGATAACCCGCAACCGAAAAGCTACGCTAGAACTATATGGTCATATTCTAAAATCGATTTTGAAGAAAAGAATAGGCACTTTGAAGCATTCAATTGGCAAAGTATTTTTGAGATAGACGAATCCCCTAATAATTTGGCCAACGCCTTTTCTGATGTATTGATTAAAGCCATTAAGGATTTACACTCCACACAAAAGTGTGATTACACGCTATGGCTGAATGGTCACGTGAGACAAATCATACGTAAAAGAAACCGAATACACCGCCAGTCGAAACGTCATAACACTTACGAATCTCGGGAAAATTTCTTTTCGTATTGCAACTTTGTTATTTCTGAAATTCGGAAATCGACCAAAACTTGACCAAAAAATTTCCGAGAACATTTTCAATGAGAAAAATTGATGGCAATTATCTTGTCCAATCAATTTACACTAAACAAGGTAACTCAATTAAAGAAAATACCTCCTCTCCATTTTAATAACACGATACGATTGAAAAGGCAAATATTTTTAATAGTGCCTTTGTTAGTAACAATCAATTAAGCGACATAGACGATAAGCTGCCAACATTACCATTTAATGTTGTTGTTCTTAGTGTTTAACGCCCGCTTCCATCGAAGGTAGTATCGCAGACAAGTCTGCACGCGCAGGGGTCTTTTTGTATGAGGAAACTGAAATACCGATAGTAAACCCATGAGGTTGAGAAGGCGCCCCTATCTCCAGTTCACATACGCTCACAGCCGCAAGCCAGAGGTCGAAGCGCGGCACTCTAGATAAAAAGGCCATCCCAACCCAATATTTCTCTATCGCATATATAGTGATAGTGATCACATCTTCTGCTTCATCAACCATGGATGAAAATTGAAAACAAGATTATTACATCATGTGGTTATTTACACTTTAAAAAAAACAACACGTGTCAAAAACAGACCTGGGTCAATCAGATGTTACACTACTAACCTGGTTAATCTAAACATTGTAAGGATTAATGAGTAACGGAAGGGCTAACAAAGGGGATCAAAGATTAAAGAGGATTAGTTTTAGCATGACTAGTATTAGTAATATGTCATTGTATTTGTTTGTATAGATGATCTTAATACGGTCAATGGTACAAGGAAGGGGTCTCGATTGCTTTATTTTATATTATCAGTAAAGATGTACGGGGCAGCTATAGAATTGGAGTACTGGATACTAGAGATGATTTGACGAGTTATATTACTGAAATAGTTGAAATCCTGATTAAAACGTTCAAACATTTTGCTGTATGATTTTAAAACATATTCTATAACTTGAACATTTATTATTGAACATTAATTAAATTAAACATATTCTATAACTTGAAGGGGGGTGGGAGGGGGTCTATGGCCGAATGGTTAGCACATACGCGCTGTATCATAAGGTCTGTCATTGAGTCAACTGGTGGGGGTTTCGATTCCTCGGTTGTACGTGACAAGGAGTATGGTCGCCTCTCCAACCTCGTGGGTTTTTTCTCCGGGTCCTCCGGTTTCCTTCCACTGCTAAAGATCCACAGTAAACTAGCACAAACTATATTTACTTAAATCTTCTAATATCAACAAGGGTATATAAGATAAGAGAGATGGGGTTTAACGTCCACTCGACACAAACTAAATCATTTCGGGACTAGCATATGGTTCAATTTTATTTCAATGATACGCTTGCGCGTAGTGATCTTTAGCAGTGAGAGGAAACCGGAGGACCCGGAGAAAACAGAGGTTGGACAGGCGACCTACTCCTTGTCACGTACAACCCGGGATTCGAAACCACGCAAGTTGACTCAATGACACAGCGCGCACCTGCTAACTATTCAGCCACCCCACCCCTCGCAGGCAAGCGTTTCCTGAGAAGCTTGCAAGAGAAGTCACATGATAGGCTTGTCAAAAACACCCGCGTGTGTATTTACCTATCTTATATATCCTTGTTGATATTAGAAGATTTAAGTAAATATAGTCTGTGCTAGTTTACTGTGGAGCTGTATGATGTTCAATCAAGTCAGTTAAGGCGGGGATAATCTAGGGTCGGCCTCTCAGGTTATGTTAATTTTTGACAAAACATCCGTTTATTTGGTTTGATTAAAGGAGTTGTTATGGTATAGAATACGGTATTAGATGAGTATTGGTTATATAAAGGATAAGCGTGTATTAAGAGGTCATGATTATGTAGTATTTATATAGGGGATGGTATATATAAAATCACGACCACTGTTGTATAGAGAATTGGAGACGGGAGGATATAATTTATTGTGTGGACCAGTTATCGTGTGAACCATCTAGTCAGATATTTATAATATATAATGGGTAAGTGTCGATATTATCATCTAGTTTTATTAAAGGAGCTAAATCGCTAATATTTTGGACCTAGAAATTAACACAAATGGGTCGAAACGCATAAAATAAGGTAATATGAATGTATATAAACTAATTTACATTCAATCGTTTCCGTTTATACTCTTAATTTCAAATCAGTTATGTTCATCGAAATACGCCAGAATATTTAGTCGAATGGCAATCTCTAGCGTCGGGTTATTCAGGTTTACACCGATAGTTTTTATTGCGCCTGCTCTGATCTCCAGATAAAAATATGATCTCACAGTTTGACATGACTTGTGGAATATGTCTAGCCCCGTTCTTCAAGTCCCTTGTTACAAATGGCGCTGAAACGCATTATGGTACACGATTCATGTACCAATGGTAAAATGTTTATTTTGTCTTAAAAGCCCATCTTTTCCCGGTAAGATCATGTCATCAATGTTGATTTAAATTGACAAATAATTTGTGTTTTCAATGTCGAAGACTGTGGATGATACTGAGTTATAGACTTAGCTAGTTTGATTATATTTGCTGTGACGAATAGTTTCTTCTATTTCGAAATGACTAAAACTGTCTGCGTTGTCGCTTAAAAAATAAAAGCATTCTATTAATTTTCTTCCCGTGAAATCAAGATAAAGTAGATTTTATACGCGAAGCTTTGATATAGGAAGACTACCGTCTAATTTGAATATTCTTATACAAATAATAAATGTATAAGTCATAGCCCCTAACGTCTACATTACGCTCATAATAGTTACTTTGTAAGTAAAGTAAATTAGGCTTATTAGTAGTTTATTAAGTCGCGTTTAGTCGTTGACAGGTAACTCATCCATATAAATATAGATTTTTTTTTCAATAAAATCATAATATGAATTACAAATGGGAATAATAAATGATCTGAAGATTAATGATTTATAATGACATTTAAAACATTTTGCAAGAGATGGATAGAGAACGAAATAAAAAAATAATATGTTTTTTTATGTACATTTAGGGGGTATAATTCAGGAAGATATGGTTCGATATGCGCGAATATCAAAAGGAACCGAGTTCGTTAGGTTATGAAGATACATGTCAAGTTTCATCAAAATCGGATAAAAATTATGATCTCTAGAGGGTCCACAACCTTAATATTACATACTTTTACACAATTTGTTGGGCAGTTTCATTTCAATTTTTCCCGAAATTCGAATTCAACCTTCATTATGGTGGAATGGTGATGTATTTAAACGGTTTTTAAAATCGGAAAAAAATTGTGACCTAGAGAATCCGCAAGCTAAAAATGCGATTTTCGAACAATCAGGGGCCATAATCCAGGAAGTTACGTTCGGATATGCGCGATCATCAAAAGGAACCAAGATCTTAGTGTGTAACTGTGATATATTCACACGTTTTGTTTTTAAATCGGATAAAAATTGTGACATCTAAATTTTGTACATAATTCAGGAAGTTCCGATTCGATATGCGCCAATATAGAAAGGGACCAAGACCTGTGTGTTATAAACATGTTTACAACCCATATATACCTTAATTAATTGTCCGGCAGTTTTGGTCCGATTTTCACGAAGTTCGAACTCAACCATAATTAGGGTGTGACGGTGATATATTCAAACGTTTTTTTTAAATTGGACAAAAATTGTTACCTCTAGAGGGACCACAAGCTAAAAACGCGATTTTTCGTACAATAAGGGGCCATAATTCAGGAAGTGACGATCCGATATGCGCGAATATAGAAAGGAACCAAGACCTGTGTGTTATAAACATGAATTTCAAGTTTCATTAAAATCGGATTAAAATTGTGACCTAGAGGGTCCACAACCTTGATATACCATATTTTTATATACACTATTAGCGTACGAGGGGCGGCCATTTTGTCCGGCAGTTTTGTTCCGATTTTCACGAAGTTCGAACTCAACCATCAGTAGGGTGTAACGGTGATATATTCGAACGTTTTTTTAAATTGGATAATAAATGTGACCTCTAGAGGGACCACAAGCTAAAAACGCAACTTTCCGTACAATCAGGGGCCATAATTCAGGCAGTTACCGTCCGATATGTGTAAATATCGTAAGAAAACAAGATCTTTGGGTTATAAACATGCATGTCAAGTTTCATCAAAATGAGATGAAAATCGTGACCTCTAGAGTGCCCACAAGCTAAAAACGTGATTTTTCGTAATATCAGGGGCCATAATCGATGAAATTTTGATCCGATGTATGCCAATATCGAACGAAAACGAGATCGTGTGGAGCTAAACCTATATTTCAAGTCTCGTCAAAATCGGATAAGAATTGTGACCTGTAGTGTGTCCACAAACAAATTGCGGACGGACGGACAGACGGACGGACGTCAATAATAAAAGATACAAATTAACAAAACAATGATCATTTATTTTTATTAAAGATAAATTAGTTAAGAGTTTAATAAAGAGTTGGCCATTAATTTTTATTAAAGACACATTAGTTTAATAAAGATTTGGTCATTAATTTTATTAAAGGCAAATTAGTTAAGAGTTTAATAAAGAGTTGATCATTAATTTTTATGAAAGATACATTAGTTAATAGTTTAGTAAAGAGTTGGCAATTAATTTTTTATTAAAGACACATTAGTTAAGAGTTTAATAAAGAGTTGATCATTAATTTTTATGAAAGATACATTAGTTAATAGTTTAGTAAAGAGTTGATCATTAATTTTTATGAAAGATACATTAGTTAAGAGTTTTAAAGAGTTGACCATTCTTGCTATAATAATTAAAAATAAAAGATGAGAAAAAAAGAAAAAATCAGTCCAATTATTTTATTCTAAACGGAGTCACTTGGGGCTGTATTTCACTCAAAGTGTATTTTACACTGATTTAGAGTTGTACAGTGCTATAAATTCTATGCTTTACGAATCTATAAGATGTTCATCGCGTGTATCAATATTATCACGTATCTCGTCCATTTTAAGAATTCTCCTTAACCTGCAAGCCTATATAGTTGTCCAAAATCATTGATCACATTTCCCGCCAATTATAGACGTTGCCCCCCCCCCCCTACGAACGCCACACGCACAAAGCAATCCAGTTTTCCAAGGGCATCCTATAGACTATGTTATTGATCAAAATGGCTCGATATTAATGTTTTACTAATCTATAAGTTGACCATCAAGACCAATTTCGAACCACATGGTTTTTGTTCCCAAAAGTTTATTTTGCCCCCCGCCGCCCCATGGAGATGTATGGTGATATAAATTGGTGTTTTACTAATCTATAAGATGATATCATTAAATTATATAATTATTACCGTATCACATTTCCCGTCATTTAAACAGTTAGAAGAGGGTAAAATGATAATCAATTTCCATCCGATTTAAGACATTGGAACCACTCCACCATAATCCCCCCGCCCCCGTATCTCGGAAATGCCCCCCTCTAATATCTGATCACCACCCAGAATCGAAATTTAAGCAAAAAACTTCTGTAGAAAGCCATGGTCTCATAAATTCTCTTCTCTGGTTGCGATCCGATCCCTTCACACCCCCCCCCCCTCCAAGAGCCACTTTATTATACAGACCATTTATCACATTTCCACCCAATTTAAGACATTGAACCCACCCCACCCCAATCGCCAATCTCGTATCTCCGGAAAAGCACCCACAAAAATCTGATCACCACCCAAAATAGAAATCTAAGCAAATAGAATAAAAAAATTGGACTCATAAATTCTCCTCTTTGCCAGACTCCCGTTGTCAGTGATGCAGGACGTAGGGCCTGACAAGGACAGCTGTCTAGTCGTTCGGATGGGACGAAAAACCGAGGTCCGGTGTACACATTGGCGTGCACGTAAAAGATCCCTTGACAGTTGGAATTCGATATAAGAGTAGGCCGTTGTGCCGCTGTCCGGGCACAATTTCCCCCATAGAACACTGTATGGCGTATGCCCGTCTTCATTAGCCCAGTTCGGAGCAGAACAGTAGTACGTTAAACCCCATTTCATTTCATTTTTCTTGCCAGACTGACAAGGGGCAATCACACCGGAAAATCTCCTGCCCTCCAGGTTAGTAAACAGAGCCTTGTTTCTCGAAATCTTAACTAAAGATAAAATCCAAATTTTAGTAGATACTCTCATTTTGATTGAGTAAGCACTAAAATCAATCTAATATTATCCAATCAAATTCCTAAAATTTGGATTTTATCTTACTTAAAATTTCGTTAAAACAGGGCCCTGGGGTCTTATCCACTGATCCACGGCTTCCGGTGCTATTGTGGAGAAGGGTGTCGTGCACGAATCACTTCTCATATTTGAGGAGTTCACTTGTCTGCTAGCTTTTTGTAAATTTTTAAACATCTAGATGATAAATTGTAATGTAAGGTAGACCATGGACCAAAACTGTTATTGTTTACAAAAATAGTCAGGTGGCGTCATTTCAACTATTTTCCTTTTGTAAAAACGGAAATTTAATGCATTTCTATAGCATGACTCAATGAATTAGGACCGTTATTGTTGTACAACTTGTGAGCTATCGTATCCAATCCCTGTCTATTATTTTTTTTAAACGTATGCTGGTTATTAGAAATCGGGTTGAACTAAACCTTAAACTCAGTCGAAGCCTACTGTTTAAATATTTACATCAAATTCTGCTGTATTGTATTGTATTGGCGAGTGATGTAAGTGATCCACCCTTACTGAACAATGCCGAGACATTTGTTATACAAACAAAGCGTATGTGAGTGCGAGACATTCAGTAATATATTGATATTACACGAGTGAGTTAGCGCAAGTGCTTTTTTTATATTACGTATGTCTTAAACAAGACCATTATTAAACAACTTAAAATATAGACACTATCCAGCACATGCATTTCAATGAAATACGTCACGAGGTTCCAATATTTCAACTAGTATAAATAATATACGCTTGGCACATTGCCCGTGCCATTGAAATAATGATACACCAACATCAAAGGATGACGTCACATCTGTATTTTAAGGTGTGGTATATTGGGTCTGTATTTTAAGGTGTGGTATATTGGGTCTGTATTTTAAGGTGTGGTATATTGGGTCTGTATTTCTTTACTAATCTAGAACTATAAGAAGATATAGAAGAGGACACGTGGATCCTTAAATGTTTTGATATTGTGCCATTTTCGAAGAAGGTCTTGATCACTACCCCCTTCCCCCGACCCCTCTCGCTACGCCCCTGCTATGCCATACTTATCCTTTACGGGAAATCGTAAGTACATTCTAGTAATTCTACTGGTATGTTTGTTTAATTTGTTTCATCTCTGTAGGCCAGGGCCCTGTTTCACAAAACCTTAAACTAAAATCACTAAACAAAGATTTTAACGAAAATCAAATGGAAATTTAAAATTTTATGTGTTTCACGAAGATCGATTGTAACTTAAAATGCAATTTTAATAGAAAATCATTATAATTTAGTAAGATAGATAAGCATTATCCAATAAGGAGTGTGTGTATTTGGTATTTTCAAAGTATTGCTGAAAGGGCCCATGGGACTGACATTTCAAATGTAGGCATAGGAACATTGGCTATTTCGTGCATTAGTTTAAAAGTTATTAAATACTTTTAAAATTCGACAATAATTTACAGTCTAGATTAATCGTTTGAGTCAAAAATATCACATGTTTGTGACAATTCTCAATAGTTTCTGTTATCCAAAATACCATAAAACTACGAAATTTAGTATATCGATACACATTATTTCCATTGAAGCCTGCGAGTAAATCAAATACCAAGGTCACGAAATCGAATGCAAGTTCAAGGCCAACCGAACGATACATTTCAGACATTTCGGACCTAAAGAAAGACCTGAAATAGGTAGATTTAGCTCTTGTATAGTGTATGTTTAATTTATTTTAGAAACTTGGTACCATGGGGTATAACTTTTGAAATATCTGTTTATGACTTTAAATATCACAATCATTAAACATACATTATGCAAGAGCTAAATCTGTCTATTGCAGGTCTTTAGGCCTGAAATGTATTCTAAATTATTAATTAGACATTAATTAACATATCCAGTCCATAATCAATTCCCCATGACATCGGATTTCTCCAATATTAAATAGATTAGAACAGTTCGGCCATATTTTGATTTAAGCTAAAAATGGAAGAGCGAGACTTAGCTTCGAACAACCAGAACGGTGGTTGAAATTATTGCACACCTTCATCAAAGGCTAATATCTTCGCTCGCAATAGAGTAATTTGAATGGAATTTTCAAATTATTCATTTTACATAATCTATATTCGAACTATAGCAAGAATGGTTAGCTCTTATCTAAATCTTACATAATGTATCTTTAATTAATTTGTTGTTTTCATTTTCAGAGTGTCAGCGATTCCGAGTAAATAGGAGAAGAAATTACCGCCCTCCTCAAAGCAGGATGGCTTCTCCACCACGAAAACACTTATCTAGACGACCTGAATCTAACACCAAAATAGCCCATGGAGCTGTTAATGAAAGTGTACCAAGAGGCAACGGTAATAGTGGGCTGTATCCAACACTCTCTTCTTGTTACAGACGTGAAAACTTGGACTATTCACCACCGGAACCTACCGCTGATTATCCCTACACGGACGATTTACCTATAAATAATATTTATCCACGGTTAAATGCCGGACAACCACGACTAAATATTGTAGAAAGTGTTATTGATAATACAGCTGTTAATGAATTAAATTCCTCGAATGGAAACATTAATATCGATGTTAAAGAGTATAAAGTGCTAAATGACAAAGGGATAAATGTAAGTGACGAGTGGAATGAGGATTTGATTCATAACAACCCTAAAAAACCATACCAAGTTGATCCTCCAACTCCTGACATCTATATTCCCGAATATGACTATCCCATGGATTTCAATAATCCTCCTCCAAAAAATACTGATGATTTTAACCAATGGATGACATGGAGAAAACAAGTCAATCGTCACATGGCATCAATGATCTTATTAAAACAAGGCAAGTTGGTTCACGTCGCTCCGTCAGAAGTCGACAGAAAGCCATTACCAAAGTCCACCATGAAATCGGTATTTGACCAAGCTAAAGTTGAAAATGAACGGAAGACATCACTGCCTGGTAAACCGTATATTATGTACGGTATTCCACGTGTAAAGTTATTAGGGTAGACTTTCATGTTCTATTAGTGCTTACAAGACTTTTACTGTTAGATATGTTGATAATTCTATTTATTTTAATCTTATATGATAGTGACTATTGGATGTATTAGGGGATTAATGGTTTAAACACTAGTTGATGTGTTGTTGTGCTTATGGTTTAGTAAAATACTAAAATACTAACGCGTCTTGGGTCATAATGATCTCACGACATGCCTAATGGACAATAACACCCCTCTAAATGCGAAGCAGGAAGTGTTTGATCTTCTAATACTACTTTTAGAAGCTATAAATGAATTTTACATTCCCACATTTTAACTGGAAGTATACTAGCGCTACGTACACGTGTCCATCTACAGGGAAACAAGAAAACGCTGTCGAAAACCGATTGCGTTGAGCGGGGTTTTCTAGAGTTCGTGAACGCAGTACAGAACAGATTTTTAGGTTTGACAAATTGCCGCGATTGTCCTTGGATTATCATAAGGAAACCCTATTGAAATTCCATTCTCACAGTCAAAGATTAGTTGGAATATTTCATGTCTCTTTGTTCTGATGTAGAGAAGATTGGGAAAACCGAGTTCGGAGAAATGCTTACAACCTATGGAAAGGTCTGTAAATCGGTAGTCTGTGGGATGTGGTAAAAGTGCAATATCCCCGATTTCACCCCTTTAGCTCGACGTATTTAATTATCATCAGACATGCCTTATTGTTTTTGTATAGACCGTTCATCTAGATATCATCATTAACCCTTGTACAACACAACCAAACTATTTAAATTGTTTTGCATTTCAGAACATCTATGAACACAGGCCCATAGCTAGCGGGGGCGGTGTGTTTGTGTGTGGGGCGGGGATGCAGGGCACCTGTCCCCCTGGAAAAAATCGGCGACCCGATGGGCGTCGATAGCGCCCTTTCCATTGGACGCAATACGAAGGTGCCCAACAGTGCGTCCAACCAATGCCTCTTAGTTTTATGGGCGCCTTGCTAGTGTCGTTATATCTGAGGCGCCCCACCCCCAAATGGCGAGGTGGGGGCGAGTGGCTAGCACGTGCGTGCTGTCATTGGGTCAACTGGCGTGGTTTCGAATCCCCGGTTGTAGGGTAGCCTGTCCAACCTCTTGGGTTTTTTCCGGGTCTCTCGATTTCCTCCAACTGCTAAAAAAACCCATGCGCAAGCAAATTATTGAAATAAAATTGAAGCACATGTTTGGCCCGAAATGACCTAGTTAGTGTCGAGTGGACGTTAACTCCCCCCTTTCTCTCTCTCTCCCTCTCCCTCTCTCTCCCCCTCTCTCTATTTAGAACACTCTGTACATATAATATGGAAGGGTATCACTGCCAATATTACATGCTCTGCAAAAATGTCTTTTCGAGTGATTATATGTAAAAAAGTACAATGCACAAAGTCCTTAATACCGGTAATGATAAAGACAGAATACCCTCTAAGGCCAAAATGGAATGTAAAACGTCAAAAGTAATGTGTCAAATGATAAATGTTTTATTGGAAAATGTTGTTTTTTCGACGTGTCAACATTTTACTTTTGCGCTCTGCCGCATCTCATTAAACACAACGACGAAATGAAATGAAATGAAATAGGTATCTTTATCAAGAAGTTCCAGCTCGTGGGTTGTTTCCGGGTCCACCGTTGCCCCCCCCCCCCACTTCTAATAAATGAAATGAAATGAAATGGGGTTTAACGTCCTACTGTTCTGCTCCTTACCTGGGCTAATGAAGACGGGCATACGCCCATACAGTGAGCTATGAGGGAAATTTTGCCCGGGCAGCGGCGCTACGGCCTACTCTTATATCGAATTCCAACTGTCATGGGATCTTTTACGTGCATTCCAATGTATACACGAGACCTTGGTTTTTCGCACTAAGAAGAACAATGACATGGTTATTGAATGAGATGAACCCGAGACCCCTGATCTGTGTGCTTAATGTTCAAGCTAGGAAGCTGTGAAAATTTCAACTTGCTAGATTCAGTCAAAATGGAGATATGAACTCAATACATGTATAAATATGGAAAATTTGACCAAAAACCATTTCTGAGGCGTCAAAGTGTCATGTATGTAAAGCTCTGTATTGAAGTATATTAATGCCAGGAAGCTGTAATTTGGAGACCTAGCGTGTAGGGCCGCAAACATGGCTGGACTTTTGACCAAAAAAACACCCGATTTTCATCTGTAATGCATCCCCGGGGGTCCGAATTTCTGTATTCTTGAAGTATATCGACCACAGGAAGTGGGTGAAATTGAGCTCTATTTCACCCAAAGGCCTCTGGGCAGATCTTGATTCGCAGGGGTCGATTTATGGGGGGGGGGGAGCCCCCTTTCTGGGGCCCTTCCCCCTTTCCTGAAATTTGACCAAATTCAACCGAAACCGGAAGTGTGAAAGGCCTGAAATTTGGGGCCGGGGCCCAGAACGATCCCACGAAGTAGAACCCGTAGTTCAAAGCCCCAACCTTGGTCCCTTGGTGCTCTACTGTCCTCAAACGTCCTATTTCAATAATTATTCCAATTTTTTTCAGATGTTCCGGGAATGAATGTGCTTTTCTTTCAACATATTTGGAATTTCGTATTAAGACCCGTATTTTAGCATTGAATACCCCCCCCACACACAT
Organism: Patella vulgata; assembly: GCF_932274485.2. Lineage (NCBI taxonomy): Eukaryota > Metazoa > Mollusca > Gastropoda > Patellidae > Patella > Patella vulgata. The sequence continues at coordinate 72,225,710 of NC_065884.2, forward strand.
ACATACTATATACACACACACACACCCACCCACACTGACAGGTGCGTGTAAATGTGAACGTATAAAAATGAATTTACAAAATTGATAACAAATTTTCAAAGTTGTTTTCAAAATTGAAAAAAAACCCAACAAATTTACAAAATTGAAAACAAATTTACAAAATTGAAAACAAAATTTACAAAATTGAAAACAAAATTTACAAAATTGAAAACAAAATTTACAAAATTGAAAATAAATTTACAAAATTGAAAACAAACTTACAAAATTAAAAAATCTTTCTACAAAAGTAAAAAATCATTCTACAAAATTAAAAAATAATTCTACAAAATTAAAAAATCATTCTACAAAAGTAAAAAAAATAATTCTACAAAATTAAACATTATTCTACAAAATGAAAAATAAATTAACAAAAATGATGGTTTCTAATAGACTGATAAACAATCCTAGCTGCAGTGTTTTGTACTAGCTGTAATTTATTAATAAGTTTTTGATTGATACCCGAGGCTGTTACAGTAGTGAGATCAACGCTATTCTTTGTTTATCAACGAATTAATTTTAAAGATCGGTCTTTTAACTTTTAATTGTCTAAATAATAACTGTTCCCCACAATATCTTAATGAACTTTTAACCCCGTATAAACCAAGCAGGAACCTACGCTCTGCTGATAAAAACTTACTTCATGTTCCTACAGTAAAAACTAAAACTGGTGAATGAATTACCTAGACATGTAAAAGACTCTACTAACGTTGCTGTTTTTAAAAAAAATCTTAAAACCGAACTTTTTAAACGTGCTTTTAAACTATGAACATGTCGACATTTTAATGTTTTAGAACTATTTGTTTTATATTATATGTAATATTTTAATTGTGAAAAGCGCCGCGGAGCAGCTGTTAGCTGGAGCACTCAGCGCTATACAAAATGATTATTATTATTATTATTATTATTATGTCGTCTGCTGTATCAAATAAAATTACATGCATTTAATGGAATATAAAATTCCGATTTTTTTTACGGAAATTCACTCAGGAACACAGTCAGTTCCACTTTTTGGAAAAAAGTATAAATCCTTCTTCAGTTTGTTATCGTGCCATGGGGTGGCTATATTTACCTGAAATTGAGAGCAAAACTATGGTTAATTACCAATTTATTTGTCAAATATAATACACAGTCCAAAACAACTGAAAGTGGGATCCCGTGTTCTCCATCTTGCTATTTCCACATTTATATAGCCAACAGATGGATTACAGATCCTGGGGGGGGGGGGGCACGGTGGCTAAGTAGGTAAGACGCTGGCTCGCTAGCCTGGAGGTCGGGTGTTTGATCCCTGCTTTGGCCGAGAAAGTTCATCCAGATTTTCCGGCGTGGTTCCTCCATGTCGGTGATGCAGGGCGGAGGGCCTAACAAGAATATCTGTCTAGTCGTTCGGATGGGACGAAAAACCGAGACCCTGTGTACACATTGACGTACACGTAAAAGATTCCTTGACAGTTGGAATTCGTTATGAATAGGCCGTATTGCCGCTGTCCGGACAAAATTGCCCTTATAGCACACTGTATGGCGTATGCCCGTCTTCATTTGCCCAGTTCTGAGCAGAACAGTAGGACGTTAAACCCCATTTCATTTCATTTCATTTCTATTACAGATCTATATTTTATTTCGTTTTTTTATTGCTTTCGATGGCCCCCACTACATAAAGATCTGATCGGTTGTAGTAGGGGGGCGCGTCACTGGGTCATACGACCGACTTTTGACCCTATGACGTCAGGCATTTGATTTACCAATCAGCGTTGATGTTTCTAGTGGGATACCCATAAATCCTTGTCAAACCCTCGCTAAAGCAGACCGTTGCATTGGTTAATCCCCCACATCAACCAGAACGTAGGTTATATACCAACTCTTACAGATCCTAATGTAGTAAAGATAGGTAAAACAAAATGTTGAACTATAAGAATACGAAACGAAACGGAATCTGCGTTGCATCCTACTCATGTCGTATGTACCTTAACTACAAGTTTCCGACCTGAACATTAGCAAATTTCATCAACATGCACAAACTAGTTGTTAAAAAAAATATGATTAATTTGAATGAGAGAGAGAGATAGAGAGAGAGAGAGAGAGAGAGAGAGAGAGAGAGAGAGTTTAACGTCCACTCGACACAAACTTGGTCATTTCGGGACTAACGTATGGTTTAATTTTATTTCAATAATTCGTTAGCGCGTAGGGGTCTTGAGCAGTGGGAGGAAACCGGAGGACCCGGGGAAAACCCACGAGGTTGGACAGGTGATCCTACTCCTTGTCACGTACAACCGGAGATTCGAAACCACGCCAGTTGACTCAATGACAGGCCTTATGATACAGCGCGCACGTGCTAACCATTCGGCCATCCAACCCCCCGATTAATTTGAAATCAGCATTACTCTAGTCTCGACAGCAAGTAATATTAGTCTGGACTGAGCAGCAGCAGTCCAAATTACTATCTGTATTGTTTCACTTTGTAAGATCTGTCATTGAGTCAAATGGCTTGATTTCCAATGATTTAGTTGATGTAAATTATATTATAGTTGCCCCCACTTCGACTGCAAGACTGTAAAGTAATAATACTCTTCACCAACGAAATATGCAATGATTCAGTCTGACTGCAAGTTTGTAAATTAATATTATAGCCACGCTTTAACAACGAAAAGCTCAGTGATCCAGTCTGTACGGAAGCGTATAGGGGCCATGCAAAATTTTGTAGAAGGTCTCGAGATCCTGTGAACCTGTGATAATTTATCGAGTTCACCAGACGGAAAAGTATGAATAACGCCATTACAAAAATTCGGGGAGCGCTGCAAATCAATAAGGTTTATTCTCTAGTTGCAGCAATCCCTCCGAATATCCAGCCTATATCAGTTCACAAGGATAAATCCCACGGAATACCGAAAATATATAGGGTCCGTCTACTAATGACACCAATGCTTCAAAACAAATTGGAAAGATAGCCACGCAATGTGTGGAAAGACGCTCACGCAGCATCTATGCCTCAACAGCAGATTAACGGAAAGGCAAACCTGGATGTTGAATAAATTGAATAAGGATCTAGTATCCTTCAAGAAATCTAATCTTAATCTGTCTCTGTGACAGCAAAACTTATATTTTTGAAATTCAACACTGAATATCGAAATTCGTTAAAAACGTAAGTCTCTACCGCGTTAACAAGGTTTTCAAAGAATGGAGTGTAACTGTAACTCCGGAACGGGAGATTGCTAAGCGCTGAATATCAACAGAGTTCATGACCCAAATGCTCCACACAAAATTTAAAAAGTGAAGCCTCTGTGATGTTAACAAGGCTTTCTGGTACAAGGGTGGGTTATATCTAGGAACAGAAGGTCACAGAATGCTGAATATCCATAGGTTCCGTCCTCTCATCGTCCCATATTTGAAAAAAAAAATACAGACAAAGAGGGTAACTCTGGAACAGAAGTTTGCGGAGTACTGAAAATCGAAAAACAAAATCCGTTAAAAACTGTAGCCTCTATTGCGTTTACAGGGTTTTGGGAAAAAGGGGCGTAACTCCAGAACGATGCGGGCGATGAAAGTCGAGAGTATAAAAATACTCAAGATCTAAGGGAAAATTTACACAGGATGTCAAGATCCCGAGAATATTAACTTAAATTCTTGAGAATGTTAACACAGGATGGGAGAATCTCGAGAAACTTTTTAGGGGAGAACATCTCGAGAACATTAAGTTGGGATCTCGAGAAAGTATCACAGGAACGCAGGATCTCGAGGTCTTCTACAAAATTTTGCATGACCCCAATACGCTTCCGTAAGTCTGGTTTGCTTATAGAAATAATTATATGGACCAGCTTTATTTTATATTTGGATGACTTACCATTTGTTTTAGTGTTTTACGTCCCTTTCTCTCTTTTACCTGTAATATAAACATGATTACTGTTATTAGAGGGATACTGGAGGTTCTAGATTCCACAATGTCCCTAACTCCCAGTGATGGCCGAGAAAGTGCAACGGGGTTTTGTTTTCCGGCGTGGTTTTCTCCTGTCATTGGTGCAGGAGGACATGACAAGGTCAGCTGTCTAGTGGTTCTGATGGGACGAAAAACTGGGGTCCCGTTTACACATTGGCTTGCACGAAAAAGATTCCTTGGCAGTTGGGATTCGAAATAAGAGTAGGCTGTAGCGCCGCTGTCAAGTCAAAATTTTCCACTGTATGGCGTATGCCTGTCTTCAATAGACGAGTCGTAGCAGAACAGTAGGACGGTAAACCCCATTTTATTTCATTTCATATCCCAATGTCTTTCAAATCCAATATCAAAACGGTTTGTTGATCTTCCGCTTTCCAGCTTCGCAAAGTTAGATAAATCAAGAAGTATCTGATTACCGAGAGAACAGAGCTCGTCATTCACAGATTCATTCCTTATAAATAAACTAGATTATCCTAATGCCTTATCGTTTGGCCTTCAGAATTATCAACTTCAACACCATTAACGAATAGAAAATGCTGCAGCCAGGGATTTAACAAGCACAAAGACAAAGAAGTCACCCAGATCACATCACCCCGATACTGAACAATGATCACTGGCTCCAATTCAACAGAGGATCAAGTTCACAATATTACTTTTAACCTTCAAGGCATTACATGAACAATGACCAAAGTATATCAAAGAGCTGATCACTCCATAAAAATCTACAGACAAAAAAAACCCATGTTATATACGTCAGGGGTTTCGATTCCCCGGTTGTACGTGACAAGGAGTAGGGTCGCCTGTCCAACCTCGTGGGTTTTCTCCGGATCCTCCGGTTACCTCCCACAGCTAAAGACCCCTACGCGTAAGCGAATGATTGAAATAAAATTGAACCATGTGTTAGTCCCGAAATGACCTAGTTTGTGTCGAGTGGACGTTAAACCCATTTCTCTCACTCTCTCTCTCTCTCTATACGTCAGGCTTTATGGGCTATCCTAAGTAAAGGTCTCTTCATGACACCATACCTATCATATTTCTCTATGCTTGTCTCATTTGGCATCCCACTTTACAATGTAGCACATAGTTCTTATTTTCATATACATATCTGTATTTATTGTTATCACTTTCCCAGTCGTGCAATACGACACTAGTTCTTATTATAATACATTAATTTATTGTCATGTTGTAACCTTTACTTGAAGAATAAATAAATAAATAAATAAACTTTACCGGTGACCTTTAAATACATTTAAAGCTCAGCTTTAACGTCCACTCGACACAGAATAGGTCATTTCGGGACTAACACACGGTTCATTTTCATTTCAATAATTCTCTTGTGTGTAGGTGTCTTTAGCAGTGGGAGGAAACCGGAGAAAACGAACAACGTTGGACAGGCAACCCTACTCATTGTCACGTACAAGCGGGGAATCGAAACCACGCCAGTTGACTCAATAACACACTTTATGATACAGCGCGCACGTGCTAGCCATTCGACATCCAAATCCTCCAAAAGTTGGACGTTAAAACATAAAACATTTTTATGAAGGACTGTTTTTGTCCCAAACTTTCCAAACAAGAGTTTCTATTTTTAATAACGCAGTCGGAAGAGAACGATTAAGCCGATAGTTCAGCAAAGCTGGGGTATCACTGGCTTAAATACAGTGATGACATTTTCTTTCAATCTCATTGCAGGCTACCTCAAGATATTGTTTACACAATATGCTTACCAGTTTCATTTCATATACTTCTTTCTTGCTCCCAACTTCTATCATTTTTTTTGCAATCTGAAAAAGATTTTAATGTTAATCAAACCAACAGTGAGTCATCCCAAACACAGATGATTTAGTCATCACCATCCCGTGCCCTCGCACATGTTTGGAAGGCATAAGGAAAACCAACTTCTTGGAATATCATCAATGGGACTAGTCAGAAGATTCATACTCTGATAACAGTAACTGGGCGAGGTTTGCACAACAATTATTATATACCAAAAACAAAGTCAAATGTGTAGTAAAAATTCAAAAACAATTGCAGGAGAACATTTTGTCAGGCAATGTCGGTCCGATTTTCACAAAATTCGAACCCACCGTCATTAGGGTATTTTAAAAATCGGATAAAAATTGTGACCTCTAGAGGGGCCACAAGCTAAACACGAAATTTTGCATACAACCAGAGGTCATAATCAAGGACGTTACGGTCCAATATGCGCAAATATGAACAGGACAAAACAGATCTTTGGATTATAATCATACGTTTCAAGTTTCATCAAAATCGGATAAACAGTGTGATTTCTAGAGTGCCCACAACACTGTACACTTGGTATTACATACTTTTACATTATTTGGGTATAAGGATCGGTCATTTTGTTCAGATATTTAGGAAATTCGAACTCAACCTTCATTGATGTGTAACAGTGATATATGTAAAGGTTTTTTTTTTAAAAAATGAAATCAAATTGTGACCTCTAGCTAGTCCACAAGCTTAATATGCGATTTTTCGAACAATCAGGGGCCATAATCCCGGACGTTTTGTTCGGATATTCCCGATTATCGACAGGAACTAAGATCCCTGTGGCATCTAGAGGGTCCACAACCTTGATACCATATTTTAACACTATTTGCATACGAAGGGCGGCCATTTTGTCCGGCCGATTTGATCCGATTTTCACGAAATTCGAACTCAACCGACATTGCGTTGTAAAGGAGCTTTTTTAACGACAAGCTAAAAAAGCGATTTTTCGTTACAATCCGATAGGCGCGAATATCGACAGGAACCAAGATCTTTGTGTTATAAACATACATTTCATCAAAATCAGATGAAAATGGGGACCTCTAGATTGTCCACAACACAAGCTTAAAACGTGATTTGTTGTACAACCAGGGGCCATAATCCATGAAGTTATGGTCCGATACAGGAACTGAGATCTTTGGGGGATAAACCTATATTTCAAGTTTCGTCAAAATTGGACAAAAATCGTGACCTGTAGAGTGTGGACGGAGGGACGGACGGACAGGCGACAGCATAATACGTACGTATGAAAATATGGGCTTATACAAATAATAAACAGGAAACCAATTGATGTAGCTAAAATTTCTTGTATAGCACGTACTACACAGTTTCATGTGTGTGCCGATTAACCATTAAATGACTAGTTTACTGTAATCTGTCTAAAAACACTGACAATGATTTAACTTTACCTGCTCCATCATCTTCTGGAAAGATTCTTTACATGCACATGTGTTAAATACAGCTACAATTGCTTGCACAAACCAGGAACCACGGATCGTGTGTCGATACGAAACAAAACCTGGAAAAGATTCAATGCATACAAGCAACATTCAATCTTTGATGAGTGAGTGCAAATTAGAATGGCTTTACATTCCCATTCTCATATATATATATGATCCGTTCGAAGGATTCATTCAGTTTATAATTCATAAATACCTGGAGATGTGGCTATTGCCAGATAGTAGTCTTCATTAGATTCCACAGTAGCAGTCTGCACTTCTTCGTCTACACCACCATCTACTTGCAAGTATTCTCTACGAGCTATGTGTATGAAAAGACACACAAATATCAAAATTTTAAACCAAGGCAGTTAAGTCGCCCGCACCGCTTATAATTGTTACCATTTGTTTGACATTTTGGGATTTGAAAAACAATTCTCGACGGATAGAATTCAACAGAGTTATACGATCGCTGGCTGAAAAGTTCTCAGCCTATCTGTAAAAGATCTGTACAAAGTCGATGGTTTCCATTTATTTTTCTAGTCGCCTCCGAGGTGTATACATTTTTGCCAATGATGTTGCAAGACCTGAATGCCGTTCAGGAAGAATGTTTGTTCAGCCACCCAAAACAAAGTCGTTACAGCTGACTAGGAAAATGAGGACCGACTAGTTCTTTTTTCATTTTGCAAACATGGCTCATATTCCATGGTTACAAATCTGACACGTTTCTGATCCAAGGTCAAGAGCTTTGGCATCCATTTTGCAGAAACGTTTGTCATTCCTAATTCGATGGCGACAATGTAACCAACCCTCGCATAGAAGTGCATGCCGCGGTAGATAACTCTGCAAGAAATAGTTGACGAGTTTAACAACCCCGTCAAGTTCTAAAAACGAAATCTCCAAAAACCCTCACGCTTTTGATGACGAGGGCCAACACGCTTAATTTCGATAGTGTTCAAGCGTATTACAAATCAATATGTGGCAAGTTTCATAAAGAAATCCATACTGTAACATGTCAAGTCTTTGTACCGCATCCTTTACATTGGTAAAACTACTGGTGGATAATCACAGACAGTTGCCCATCTATAACTTGAATTAGGTTACTTGACATGTAAAGGATTTTAGTATACATTCAACATGTACGTATTGGTACATTGTTGAAATGTATCAATGGAAGACTGATAACATCATCAGGGTTGGCAGGGGCGGTTCCAGAGGAGGAGGGGGGGTTGCGACTAAAGGGGCGGGGGTCCAAACACCACCCTGCCCAGCTACATAAAAAAAGTAAATTGAATGCCTTGCATCGATGAAATTAAATCACAATATGATTCAATAATGACGTCAAACGAGGTGTTGGATTGCCCTCTATGTAATGCCTACGTAATTTTAGAGACGATGATGGCATCACGCATTGTCAACTATCAGATTCTATACACAGGAGTCTAGCAAACTTCCTCCTGCATTCATTCTTAGATCCGCCCCTGGTTGGGGGTGGGGGTGGGGGGTTACGGCAGTCAATCCTCTTCTTCTCTCTTGTCTGTTTTATGCCTTATTACAGGACTATAATTATTATCATTATGAAAAATTAAACAAAAGAAGTAACTTACTTCCCTGGCACGCTTGTATGAAGAACAATTTTGGTTTGTCTTTTAACTTCGGGCATTTGTCAGAACCAAAATAGTCTATGATATCAGTTATGTCCACAAACTCTCCATCCCTTCCTTTTACACTGCCTTCTTTACCATGACTCAAAATAAACAGAATAAAACAATCGTGCGTTTCATCTGAATTATTAATTTCTTGGCTGTATGATTTAAGCTTTTCGTGTATTTCCTGAAATTTACAAAATACACAATAAAACATGAAACATAGCACAATATGTTTTCAGGAACAGAATTGTTTTTCCATTTGACGGCTTCCAGTAGAGTCATCCACTTTCCCTGTCTTTTAATTAACGTAATAATCGGAACTTGGGTTTACTTCCTGCTGTTCTGCTCCGACTTGGCTAAAGAAGACGGACATCCACTGTACTGTGTGTTAAGGGATAGATTTTGTCCGAACGACTATGCTTAGTCATTTCATTAACGTTTACATAATCTCCATCTCCATCCGTCGCTTTGTCTCAAGTCATTTTGCGGATTCCCTAAATAGTATATGTGAAGTACTTCAATAAATATATATATATTGTACAATATTCTCTATTCGCTGTTGTAATTGGTGTTGAAATACACAACGCATCGAATATACTACTGCTGATTAAAGGTCATTTCTATGTAAACCATACATTTGTGCGAGATATAACCTAACACCAGATTACAATCCCACGTACCACTCTTAGTGCGCAAGTTACTAAATACTTAGATAAATCGCTGATGGTTCTCGATATAACAGTTTACCATTGTTACGATGATAAACAAAGTCTTGATTATCCATCATTAAAATAAATTATTCATAATCTTTGAATGGCATTTAGCGATTGAACATAATATAACACAACCCAGTTCTATGGATAACAACTACTATATTATATATACACGATGTTTCGACAAGAATTCACTGGTCGTTATCAAGCATACAAATGAGGGAAAAAAATTGTGACAGTGTTATATATAGGTATATTGAAGGTGAGATGAAGTATGTATGTTCATTCAACCTTCTTAATGTGGTGTAGGGAAAACCATGTGATACCTAAAGGTTTAATTATCAAATCACCAGTTGAACCTAGGGTTTCATGATTGTTAACTTATGGTTTCTCTTATTATTGTTCAATGTACCTATGTATAACACTGTCACAAATTTGCTTTGTACTCATTTGTATTTGTATGCTTGATAACAACCAGTGAAATGTTGAAACGTAGTGTGTACATAAAATAGTGGTGGTTGTTATCCATAGAACTGTGTTGTGTTACAAATTATTCATGGCGATCGTGTTTTAATCCATTCAAAATCGTGGCCATCGGATATATTAGAGAGTAAATGTCTAGTTCGTAATTTTAAACCATAACAAATACCCGCAATATATATATATATTCTGAGGAATAACTAGTGGCGAGAAACCCCATTTATATATACCTGATGAAACTGTATGTACCAATCCTCTAGCCCGACAGGGGATCACGGTGGCTAAGTAGGTTTCCTCTTGTCAGTGATGTAGGACGGAGGGCCTGACAAGGACAGCTGTCTAGTCGTGTGGATGGGACGAAAAACCGATGTCCCGTGTACACATTGGCGTACACGTAAAAGATCTCTTGGCAGTTGGAATTCGATATAAGAGCAGGTCGTAGTGCCGCTGCCTGGGCAAAATTCCCCCCATTGCACACTGTATGGCGTATGCCCGTCTTCATTAGCCCGGTTTAGGAGCAGAACAGTAGGACGTTAAACCCCATTCATTTCATTTCTAGCCCTACAATAGACACACTAATGTCTGTATGAACCCGCAGGACACAAGTTCCTAACTACTCACTGGAAACTTACCGAAGCTTTCAGGTCCTCTTTTTTTCCTTCTCTGACATCAAACTTCAGGTCCTTGAATAGGGCAGATACCGCCTCGGCATCTATATCCGTGCCCTTACGATAGTTGCTTGAAGTGTCGGGGTAAAAATGGTTGTTTATGATCAAACATATTCCCCGTTTTTCTTTCTTCATGGGATACACATCTCCAGTTCTCTGAAATAATAAATTCGCAATCTCTGTGGAAATAACGATGAGCCTCTATCTACTAGTAATTGCATGACGCCATTACAGACTGATAAATAACTAAGACCAGCACGATGACGTGAGAGAAAAGATCCACGGCAAGCCAGCGTCACAATATCATGGACCTAGACAGTAAACCAAAGTATCCATACAACGGTCTAGTCGTTAGGATGATGTAAAAAAAACCGAGGTCCTGTGTACACATTGGCATGCACGTAAAAGATCCCCTGGCCGTTGGAATTTGGTATATGAGTAATCCGTAGAGCCGCTGTCCGGGAAAAATTTCCCTCATAACACACTGCGTGCTCGTCTTCCTTAGCCCAGTCGGAGCAGAACAGTAGGACGTTAAACAGCATTTAATTTCATTTCAGAATACAGCGAAACAGTAAGTGTTTCACAGCAAATCTCTACAAGATATAACCCTGTAGCTTCAGGGTATGAATTTGGTGCAATCTCTACAAGATGTAACCCTGTAATATCAGGGTACGAATTTGACCCAATATCGCCTAGTAAGTATTGTGGTGCGCAATATTGTCCGGTTGGGGCTGGCAGGTCAATAGACATTGTTTTATTTCATTTCATTTGAAGGTTACAAACTACGCGAAATATAGAATGTCAGTTTGTTTAGACACGTTGCTTATAACTGGAACGCTGATAAACTATAATCAACATTTATTCTATAAATGCATCATCTTTGTGTATCGATTGGTTAATTGATTTTCATCGAACACTTGAACTGATAGTTTTAACAAAATTTTAATGTAGGCTATTTCTACTTACCATTTTGTCTTTTACAAATTCAATATCACATCCTGTCACACCATCCACGTCACACGGTAAAAAATCTTGAAAAAAAAATAAAACAAAGATAGCCAGTCTCAGAGTGGACATGCACATGAATCCGGAACGGAAAGGCACTGAAAGCTTATTATGGATAGGGTTCATCATTTTATGACCGGAATGCTTCTCACCAAATTTCGAAAATATCTCTTAAAAACTACAGCCTCTATCGTGTTCACAAGGCGGGATAAATCCGGAACAGAAAGACACAGAACGCTTATTGTCGATAGGGTTCATCCTCTCATGACCCCAATGATTATCACTAAACTTTCACTAAACTTGAAAAAGAATCCGTCACAAACTGTAGCCTCTATCGCGTTCACAAAGTTTTCGGAACGGAAAGGTGACACCGTGTTGAATATCGATAGGATTTGTCTTCTCCTAACCATAATGCTTCACTCCAAATTTGGAAAAAAAATCACACCAAATCACGTTCGCGAGATTTTCGGCAAAGGGGGGATAATTTCAGAAATGAAAGATTGCAACACGCTGAATATGGATAGGGTTCGTCCTCTCATGACCACAATGCTTGCAACCAAATTTTAAAACTATTCGTTACAAAATGTCGCCTCTATCGCTATAATGTTATTAAACATACTTACCGTCTGGATCTATTTCTTCATACTCATCTGCGTAACCTAAAACGATATAATTGGTTATAGTTCAGTTCACTCCAGCAAAACGCGATGCCTATATCATTATGCCAGCAATGTTAGGACAATCCATAATATATATATATATATATGTGTGTGTGGGGGTGTGTGTGTGTGACACGTGTGTAAAATAAGGGTCCTGGTGGAAATGCAAACAGTTAGAGGTTGGGGGTGACAATAACCTATGTAATGCTAAGTCTATGTAGTTGGTATTCTACTATAAGTAAAACTTGTTTGGTTTGCTGACTAAAAATGCCAGTATATTATACCTACCAGAATGTAACTAGACAAAATGAAGAATTAAAACAGTTACATGTCTAAGAACACGGACTTGACTTGAGTAAGGATTAATGTCCACTCGCACCAAAGGTAATATCGCAAACGAGAACTGGTTTTATACAATAAAGAGATGATGACCAGTACCCTTCCTATACGCTATGTTATTACATTCATTTAAAATGCCACCAGATTTCTATATTAGTAGTAGCATATTGAGACTGAAATAAAAACAAGGTCGCCGAGCATAGCTGTCCTCAAACTTTTTATGTCATCTTGAAATTTTGATGTTGTAGTGCCATAATAGTGTATAAGGTTACTACGACCGAGATGGTCAAGTTTTTCCCGATCATTTATCATGTTCGTATAGCTTAATCATGTTTTCAACGATCATCATATAATAAAGTTTGATGCATTAAATTCATTTCTAAAATTTGACATTCCATTTACCCTTTCGGCAAATATTTAAACTGCCGCGTAATGCAAGGCACGATTTATTTTTTTACAATTCATTGTTCATTACCATATACATATTTCAAATTAGCTGCGGATTGGCAATATTATTGATTGCAACATGTTCTTGTCTTCGTTTGTATATAAATTTACAAACATATGATGATGACTATCGTCATATAATTATACTCCAAACATACTGGAAACTTTCATTTCCTTATAGAAATATATTGTACATATACCATTAATTACATAATCTTAACTAATTTAAAATCATAACTAACCTGGTTCCAATCTGGACAGAGCATTGGAACATTTGCTTGTATACAGTACTTTAAGGAATTTCGAATACCCTCTTTCACCACTGTTTAAAAGAATTTTCAACATTTTCCTGGTGGCTGATTTTTTACTACCGACTAGACCCATCTCTGCTCTCTTGATTTGTTTCACATCATCATCACTGATGGCTTTATAACTATACAAACTATTCATCACATCACTATAACTGTTTTTAATTTCGTTCGTGAGGAAGGTTTTATTGCCACGGATCGTGTTGTACATGTCATCGGGTAGTCTCCCTTTTCCCACTGTGTGTTTCCCATCCTTTGTTTCATTGTCTGTAATTGAACATAAATATTTGTTTTACCTTTACAATGATTACTGTCACTGTGATCGGTGTAGTAATAATGTTATTACCATTTCGTCATATTTAAAGTATGATAAAATTTGTAATTTGTATAACAATAGCAACAAGTCGTCATATGCCATCTATGTATCTTTAAATTGGTTGTAGATGACAAACTTTAACTGAAATTATATGAACTAATACGATAATAATAAAATCATAACTAACCCGATTCTAATCGTCCAACAGTTTCGGAATAACCATTTTCATTTAATACAGCGATAAATTTTCCATAAGCGTGGTCACCAGAGTATAAAAGGATGTCCAACAGTTTAGCAGCAGCGTTGCTTTTACAACCGAATGCATGTTGCTCTTCTCTCGCTATTGCCTCTAAATCATTATCATTGAAGACACCTTTTTCAAACAATGAACTAGCAAGACCAACATGGTCATCTTTAATGTCCGGTATTAGATTAACAAAATCCGCCATTATCGTGTCATATTGGTCATCAGGAAGTTTCCCCTTTACACATGGCATTTTGCTAGAGTTTTTCTAATACAGTATAACTATTCTTTCAACATCAATGTTAACTTCACTTTATAATATTTTGTTTGATCTTTTCGTTTTCTTCGTTCTAGTCTACACCTATAAAGGAAAATATAAAACATGTAAAAATGACAAATCACTGCGACGGTGGACATGGGGGTAGGCGGGTCTTCATCAAAAAGATTTTGTGACTTTGCAACTTTAGTAATGATGATCACGGCTAGGTGGAAATTCAGTCACTTTGTTCTCGGTTCATAGTGTAACAATTTGAATAAAATTTTCAGCAAATTGCCTTTACATTATCTAGTTTTTAACTATTATAGTGAGAACTGCCAACTCGTTATCGAATCTCCCATAATGTTTCTTTAATATTAGTCTTATTCATATTTATCTATTTTGCATTTTGCTTCTTAGATGATTCCAACTGTCGTAGTGATTGCAAAATTATGTTTTTTGTGTCTTGTAGAATGAGAGTAAATGCGATACATCGAGGATACGAAATAACGACAATAATAACATGATGTTACGGCAGAATAAAGAGTCGCAGGTTTATGTTTATACTATCGTGATGTCGTGTTATTAAGGTTATGAACAGGGTGAGATTTTACGTGGCCACTATCAGCCACCATAGTCAAGGGTTCTTATACCTGCACGCCAATCTTTAACAAATTGGTACAAAATCACAAATCGAATTTAAGACACCTCAGCCAGTTGTCTAGAATTTAACTCAGGTACGACAATTTCTGACTGTTTTTTACCAGTCGGGTAGATCCCAGAGAGAGAGAGAGAGAGAGAGAGAGAGAGAGAGAGAGACCAATCCTTGATCTGTGTTAGTCAAACCATCTATAATGCGACGGTTACAGGGGCGAATCCAGGAATTTTTGCAGAAGGGGGTTTGCCAGGTTTCTAAGAAAATGTCCCCCCCCCCCGGCTTGAAATTTTTTGAGAAATACATGGTCTCTCTCGTAATTTTGGAGTATATACATACACATTGAACTTTTTAAACAGAGAAATCCAACATCCTGTTTGACGTCAATTTTTATTATGAATTTTACGATGACATTGTGATTCAATTTTATTGATGCAAAGCATTAATAGTGATATGTCTATATTATTATCTCGCGATTTGAGTGTCCATCCTGTCGCACAATCTGACGATAAAGGATAAAGCACAATTATGACACTTTTCTCATAAAAAAGGTTGTTTTACAATTTTTTTATGTAGCTGAGCAGAGGGGGGGGGGGTCCACCCCACCCCACCCCCTCTGGATCCGCGCCTGGGTTATAGTTATCTAAATGTGATGACTAATGGTTATTTCTATAGGTGTCGCCATTTTGAAGATTTAGTGACATTAATATGTTATAATAAAGATTCTAATTTGACCCACAGTGTATTACCTGAACTCATGTTGAATAACATACATTGCACACGGGAAAAATTTCCCAACTGAAAGCTGAACTCGATACGGCTTGTCTGGAAGTGATTTCTGGTTAATCACGCGGTGCGATAACAGTCAGCACAAGAGTCTATGAGTCTATAAATAGCCATCGCACGTGAAATTCTCTACACATCTATCAACTATTACAGCCGTAGTAAAAAGTCTATTGTTGACGAAAAGTTTGAAAAATTTCCGCAAAGGTGGATTTCATAAGTCGAACGGGTACGAAAACCAAAACGCCTATATGCATAATACTATAAGACCTATATACTGTAGAGGTTATCTGAGTTCTGTAAAAGGTGCTCTTGTTAATGTATTGAAGTCGTTAGCTAGTACCAGTGACAAAAAGAACTAGGCTAACAAGGATATGCCCGGTAGATAAAAATCGGGCAATGACGCCATAGTCTGATACTCCAAATATGACAACACCCACGCGTTAGAACGTGGACAGCCACCCTCCTTGGTGCCCATATAAGTACACTGTGTTGAAATCCAGGGTAGCCTCTGAGCAGCTGACCAGCCAGATAAATGAGTACCTGGCCCACTTTCCCGGTAGCTCAATACATGACTCATGCACGAAACGCTTTATAAAGAACGTGCGGGGTTTAGGTTTCTTTCGACATCATTCGGAGTTCCCAGGGGAACATCATACCCAGAGCCTCCTCGGCTAAGAGGCTAGGGTAAGGACATCATCTCGTATTCTCAGAAGGACGTTCCCACATCCTCCTCGACTGAGAGGCTAGGAAACTCCGCCACAAAACACAACCTAGGGGATAGAAAACTTATATTTAGCTTATATTTAATCTCATACCTGTGTGTGTACTTTCCTGTATATAACCTTTATATTATGGATATTGTGTTGGGTGTGGAGAGTTTTTGTTAGCGTGTCTTTTCACATCTAAAAAACTAGCGACGCATAGCGCAGCAATATAAGGCATAGTGTTACATATTGGATTTGATCATCCGTGACCAGGGTAGTGTTACATATGCTTATACACGTTTGTGGGGAAATACATTTAGGTCTATGTGTATTGTTGGATGTATAAAATCGAAATGTTTTGATCTCTTGAATTGTATTATTTAATATACACGAATAACATAATATATTGTAACTAATGAATAAAGCCAAGACATGTATGTTTTATTGAATTGGAATAGAAACTGAAAACAGATTAACACCCCCTGCAGGATATTTCATTCAAATATTGTGAAAGGGTCAGCATTAAAATGGAAATTGTCATTATGATATTAAACATTGAATCGTCCTATACTGCTATGTAGTCGTCTCAACATGTTGTTCAATGGTTACTTCTTCTAAACAAATGAAATGAAATGAAATGAGGCATAGCGTCCTACTGTTCTGCTAAACAACTCAATAGAAACAAGTAAAGTATTATAGAAGACACTTTATCTAAAGAGTACTTCATGACATGAACATTATACAACAGATTTCATGCAGTTAGTAAATGCGCTGATCTAGCTTAGCTTTTGGGGGTGGGGTGGGGGCGGTTATGGATGTATTTACAATTAGAATTTCCCAACATGGGAATTTACTGATTATATCGATGGTTTAATAGCGGAAAAGCATTTGCGATATATATTCTCAGTATGTCGAGAAGTTAGAAAACTGTCCACAAACGTGGATTTTATAAGTCGAATAGGTACGAAAACACTGCCAGAATCACTGCAAATGTCTGTCCTAAATTATGACTGGTCAACAGTCGGGTCAACCACTAATACATTACAGCGTACCAAAATCAATCAGGATTAACCAGAGCTCTAAATATGTTAACAAAAAAGTATATAATGTCAATTGAGACTGCTTTACGTCATAATGCGCGTAATGCATTATGCTCAATTAACCAGTGCAATGCAGAAAAATGAATTGTGTGACAAACGGGGCTATCCAAAATAGCTACAACGCCAATGTGAAATCTTGTTGTCATCTGTTGGACCACATACAATCTAATTAAAATATAGATCTATATTTCGTTTCGTTTTTTTATACTTTCGATGGCCTACACTACATGTAGATCTAACAAGTTATAGTGGGAGTTCACGTTCTATGACGTCAGGTACCAAGCAAGCGACATTTGACCCGATTACGTCAGTCATTCGATTAACCAATTAGCGACCGCCATGTATTTTTTTTTATCTACTTTTGCTTTGTTTTGATTTCTATTGCCGATAATGTCTACTGACAGTTCCGCGCCAAAAAGGTCAAACGCTCGATTCGACAGACCATTTGATTGGCTGACCCCTCATTTCAAGCAGAACACGAGTTAAATAACAACGTTTCCAGATCCAAGTGTAGTAAAGACAAGTAAAATCGAAATTTTGAACTATAAAAACGAAACGAAATAGGATCTGTGTTTTAATCAGATTGGACCACATAGCAAACGAACACTATTTTCACCATCTTTTAATACATTTAATCAAATCTCCGAAGTTTAGGGGAAGACACCAATCAAAGCGACCGACTGTCATGTTACGTATTGAATCTCAACAAACTGGATATCAACTTTTTCTACTAAACTAAATTATTCGTGGATTTTCTTCATTCAATATATCTAACACTAGAATAACCTGCCAAAAAAAACCTTTTCATTTCAGTGTTTTGGGGGTTGGTCCCTTTTTTTCACAAATGGAGTGATCTGTTCGGCGTAGTCACTTATTGTGGAAAATTATACTGGTTGAACTATAAAAATTTAATATCATGGCATTCCGGGACTAACATATGATACAGTTTTATTGCCGTGTGGGAATATGAGTGTACATCCATACTTTTGGTTAATTAATCAAACCCTAATATAATATCCTACACGTAAATACCTGCAGTGTAGAAATACTTCCTTACCTGATGTACAGCTCATTCTAGTTGAGACTTGAGCAGGGAATAAAAACATGGACTAGACATATTTTATCTTTAAGAAGACCGTGGTGTACCTGAACGTTTAACTCCACGAACTAAAAACAATTGAGCAGTTAGTCACTTACCTGTATCTCAGGTATGATGCTGGACTATGTCTAACCGTGTAGCTGATATTAGAAGGTTTGTGTGTACTTGGCGTTTCTATTTAAAAACTTCCCTGTATGTCGTCATAATATAATATCTATTAATAGTTAATATCCATACCCAGTTTCATATTATTGAGAAATTGCAATAATTGCATAATATTATACATACAAAACCACCTAGTAATAAAATATTTGGGAAAAAAAGTGATGCGTTTTCCATGGCGCTCAGTATAGTCCAAGTTTTACAACGTTCATTTCTAAAATGTTTTTATAATGAAGTGAAAGTAGAGCTACTCACATTTTCTTAATAATATGAAAAGGAATATATTGATATTGACTATTAATAGATATTTTATTATGACGAATGCAAGGAAGTCTTTAAATAGAAACGACAATATCAACAACGATTAATCATCTAGTTTTGGAACAATATGTTTCTGTTAAAAATAATTTGTATTTAGTTATGTGTTGCTGTGTGGTGGTATGAAGAATTGGTGAGGGGGATGTAATTCAAAATATTATACAGTTCATTTCTAAAATGTTTTATAGTTAAAATGAAAGTAGGGCTACTTGCAGTTTCTCAATAATATGAAACCGGATATTGATATTGACTATTAATAGATAGACTACCATGACGAAATACATGGAAATATTTAAATATAAATGACAATATCAGCTACGCCTACATGTTAGACACAGGTAACTATGCAACTATTCCAAACTATTCCAGGTACACCGTAGTCTTCGTAAAGATACAATATGTCTAGTTCATGGTTTAATTCCGCCCCTCATTCTGAATTAAAGATACATTATGGGAGATTCGATAACGAGTTGGCACTTCTCACTATAATAGTTAAAAACGAAATAATGTAAAGGAAATTCGCTGAAAATTTCATTCAAATTGATCCACTATGAACCGAGAACTCAGCGATTGAAATTTCCGCCTAGTCTTGATCATCATTACTAAAGTCAGTACGATAAACAGCATAGTCTCGATTATCCATTTAATCGTTAAATCGTGAAGGAAAGTTGTGCAGTAAATCGGCTCATAATCCACTAAAGATCTCAGGCTAGCGATGCCATCTTGAGTTGATTATGGTCTGGATAGGTTAACTAATGTCTAATTAATAATTTAGATAACATTTCAGGCGTAAAGAAAGGCATGCAATAGACAGATTTAGCTCTTGCATAATGTATGTTTAAGCTGTACATCAAAAAAGTAAGAAAGTATTTCTACACTGTAGGTGTATACGTGTAGGATATTATATTAGGGTTTGATTAATTAACTAAAGGTATCAATGTTCACTGTGTGTAGTTATATATAAGTTCAGGTAATACACAATGGATCAAATTTCAATCTTTATTACAACTTATAAACTTATAACGGTAAATCTCTTTGATCTTTGGGATATATTCTATGCCCAGAATAACAGGGGAATTTAGGGTTATTCTTCTGAAAGCTTTTCTTTAACCATGTTACGGATTATTCTTTCAGGTAGGTTTTTTTTTCTATAAGAAAAGTTTTTTCTTACTGGAATTCTGGGATATTCTCATTTTACGTACCTGCAAACATAAATAGTTTATAAGCAAGATAAAGTCCTAGATTTCGGTTATGCTTGGGAAGAAAGACTTCAGAAAAAAAACCTCGAAAGAAAAACCTTTCCAGTTGCTGAACTCACGTACCAGAGTGGCAGGAAAACCGCGCTGGTGATCGGTCATATCACCCCCTCCCCTCCTCTCTCTCCCCAAACACAATCAGGAATTTTGGTTGCAAAGTCACATAAAATAAGGCTATATTACCATCGTCTGAATTTCAAAATTTTATGCTGGACCCCCCCCCCCCCACACACACACACACTTCCACCATTGCCCCCGCCGCTGCGCTTCGCATATTCAAATGGCATTTTATTTTTCGGACATTTAATTTCTGTTAAATTTGTTATGCACTGTCCAGATTTTTGGACCGAAGAAACTTATCGAAATTTAATAATTTCCATTAAATCCTATTATCCTTACACATTTTGTAGATTAGTGATGGTCTTCCGTAATTTAGGCTACCTTCTGGCTAATTCCTAATCTTGTCTCTAGCTTACTTTACCCGATGTTATAGTTACTTCCCTTTGCCAACTTCCATTATAAGTAACGATTTATGGGATTGGTCGATAAAAATAGCACAATCACCAAGGGCGGATAACTTGGAAACGTGTCTTCCCCCATAGATGGAGGCAGACCACCATTAATTTCCCCATTGACTTCAATGTTAATTCTGGCCTCTTTGCCCACCTCCAACTTTTCCCCAAATTTTCGTTGGGCTGAATGCTTTTCACTACAGACAGAGGAACAAATGGTCATGTCTTTGCACTAAAATTTGTATGAGGTTGACCACCAAAATTTTCAGATACACAAACTTGAAGAAGCATACTAAAAACATGTAACTAGTTGCCGTACATATCGCCGTAGCTAACCTGATAACCCTCTGATCCTTCCGCCTCAAAATCATGAATATTTACCAAAACCTGGCAGAAAATGTTAATTCAAACCCTCTTCGTCCATTCGAGACCAAAAAATCAACAAAAATGGGCATGCAAAAGGGGAGAAAAGAGCGAGAGAGAGAGAGAATTGGGTACCGAGATGATGAAATTTAATGGTGGTCTGCCTCCGGGGGTTAGTGGAGTAGAACGGAATGGGACCACTGGGGATACCGAGGATGGACTTATAGCTACGTTAGCGTTCACTCAGAGGTTGTGACACGAACACACGCAAATCATAAATGACGACCTCCACGGAAACCTTGACATTGAACGAACCTTAAACTATACAACTCGATTATCACAGGAAGACATTTTAGTTGGAAAGCTCGAGTGCCGAAATATGCAGGTTATTACGTGAAGGTCAATCCTTCTATTGAAGATCATTGCCTGCTTGTAGTCGACTTGCAAACTGAGCTGATTCTGATATAGGGCCCATTGATATACCGTAATACAGCGTATATCTATCTATTGCATCACAGGTTATTTGGTGGAAATACCTTCCATAATATTATATGAAGATTTTATTTCTACCTGCAATGAAATGAAATGGGGTTAAACGTCCTACTGTTCAGCTCCGACTGGGCTAATGAAGACGGGCATACACCATACAGTGTACTACGAGGGACATTTTGCCCGGGGAGCCGCACTATGACCTACTCTTATATCGACTTCAACTGCCAATGTATACAATGTGCACGCCTTTGTATACACGGGACTTCGGTTTATCGTACCATCCGTCCTGCACCAGTGACAAGAGGAAACCACGCCGGAAAATTCCGATGAACTTTCTCGGTCAATGCAGGGATCGAACACGCGACCTCTTGCCACAGCGTGTCGAGCTACCTGCACGCATGGTTGGTTTTAGTACAGTGATGTACCATAATGTATTGTACGGCTTTAATTAAACGTCATGTGATGTACATACTTCCCTCTTATTCATACATATTGACATATTTGAACACGAACAAGAAAAAGAAACACTCTTGTTATTTTAAATACCTATACAATTACGTCCAGGTTTTTTTTTCAGTAGAATTATTTGACTAGTCGGTATATTATTTACAATATTTTATATAAGGAATAGGGAGAAAATTATGTTGTCATTTTTGCTAAAAATGTCCGTCCCCGTGTGTATATATAACTTTACAATACTTTATTTAAAAGCCCCCGATGTGTAGTGGGCATGTGATTAGTAGGCTGATTATAGTATTCGTGGTCATGTAATTAGTAGACCTAGTGGTCATGTGATTAGTAGACCTAGTGGTCATGTGATTAGTAGGCTGATTATAGTATTCCTGGTCATGTGATTAGTAGACCTGTTATTCGTGATTAATCTGCGATCGGTTCCATCTTCTGATTACACGGCATTTATCAATCTCTGCAATGCAACCATAAATACATTACATTAAGGCGTGCAGTAATATAGATAGGGTCATGGTGATATGAAATGGGGGTTAACGTTCTATTGATATGCATCGCCTGGGATAAAGAAGACAGGCGTCGGTATGGCCTACTCTTATTTCGAATTGCAACTGTAAAGGGTTCTTTTACGTTAACATCTTCCCCACTGGTACTGTTATAATGCTATACCGTAATGTAGCGTATATATCTAGTCAATCACTCGATAACCCTTGTAAGGGAGAGAGAGAGAAATGGGGTTTAACGTCCACTCGACACAAACTAGGTCATTTCGGGACTAACATATGGTTTAATTTTATTACAATAATTCGCTTGCGCGTAGGGGTCTTTTAGCAGTGGGAGGAAACCGGACAACCCGGAGAAAACCCACGAGGTTGGACAGGCGACCCTACTCCTTGTCATGTACAACCGGGGATTCGAAACCACGCCAGTCGACTCAATGACAAACTGTATGATACAGCGCGCGCATGCTAAGGACTTAACTTCCCTAATATTATATGAATATGTGTACATACATATAGCAGAGGTTGGTCTTCCTATATATTAAAGGGCGTATGACCCTATTCTTTACAACCATAAAATAGGTCTAAAAGCACAGATAAATGTAATATGAATGTATATAAACTTTAAAAAATTAAATAAATAATTGTAAAGTCTAATCAAATATGTTTAATGAAATACGCGAACAGTCAAATTGAAAGGCAGTCGTTTACGACTTCCTAGATCACTCTACGTTGTTTTGATCACTCTGCGTTGTTTTGAAATTCTTATTTTTAGCCATTACTTATTACTTCCTCATTGCCTTGTATGATGTGTTTTTCTTTGTTCATTACAAATTCTTTCCTTATGACTGATAAATAGAGACACCCCCAGTTGGATCCAACCCGCCTACTATTTATCGATTGTGACGACAACATGGAAGTATTTTATTAGAACATTACAGTGTATATATTTTTAAATAATTGCACTGTAATGTTTTAATATCCGATCCGCGGTTGTAGATAGTCCAACATATTCCTGAGACAAAGTAGGTAGGTATCTGGTTTAGTGTTCTTTAATTCGTAATTTACAACAAGAACCAAAGCTACAGTAAATAGCGGAGATATGAATATATCGGTATGATGCAATAGGTCATATTTAAACATACATTATGCAAGAGCTAAATCTGCCTATGACAGGTCATTTTTTAGGCCTGAAATGTTTTCTACGTTATTAATTAGACATTAATTAACTTATCCAGGCCATAATCAACCCACGATAGCATCGGATTTCTCAGATATTAAATAGATTAGAACAGTTTAGCAATATTTTTATTTAAGCTAAAAATGGAGGAGCGAGACTTAGCTTCGAACAACTAGTACGGTGGTTGAAATTATTGCACACGTTTTGTCAAACATTCAAAGGCTAATATCTTCGCTCCCAGTAGAGTAATATGAATGAAATTTTCATTTTACATTATCTATTTGCGAACTATTATAGCAAGAATGGCTAGTTCTTTATCTAAATCTTATATGATGTATCTTTAAAGTTGTTATATTGCGGGTTTCAGGACTAAGAACAATGAACAAGTCCCCCCCCCCCCCCAGCCCCAAATGGCGTTAGTTTTTTAAAAGTTCAATGAAGCATGTAATGAAGTCTAATAATTGACATTGTATATGATCTCCCCCTCCCCCACCCTATTATAGTTCGAAATGCAATTTTTACGTGACTAGTTTTAAATATAGTAATACTTATATCAATAACGGATACTAATTTTATGTATTTAATAATCCATACCACCCAAGATACGCTGACTGTCCCTTAGCTTCATTTGAGAAAAGTCGCAAAGCTAACTGACCGACATTAATCGACGATTTTAATCGAAAACATTATGTTTACTCTGCATTTTTGTGAATTGCTTGTTCTAGTCTCATTTGATAAAATCGGAAATGTGAAAATGTTTGTTTAGTGTAAAAGATTAAACACACCTTACCGTGCGGTAAGGACGGCCAGCCCTCGATAAACTACTAGAAGGTTTTATTACTCAACAAATACCTTCTCGAAGTATGTAATAAAATCTAGTTTCGGTTCATTTATCACCACATAATACAATACCTATTCATCCGGAACTGAAACAAATTTAGTTTCATGTCAGTAGTAAATATAAAAGTTTGAGTATATACATTCTTCCACCAATCTTTGCTGTTTTGAAATTTAGCAAGGAAAGTGCATAGTCGTTCGAATGCGACGGAGGATAAAGATCCCGTGATTCCATAGAAAACCATTGGGATCCCCTCACAGTCCAACCTCGTGGGTTTTCTCTGGGTTCACCGGTCCCCCATCCCCACTGTTCAAGACCTCTGCGCGCAAACAAATTATCGAAATGACCTAGTTTGTGTCGAATGGACGTTAAACCCCATTTCTATCTAGATTTTCCGGCGTGCCCCCCCACCCTCATGTCAGTCGTTCAGATAGTACGATAAACCGCTGTTCCGTGTACATTACCTGGATTGACAGTTATCTTATCACCAATTAAATGAAGAACATGTCTTAAATTCAGTGGTATTAGTGAGAGGGCTGGTGAAAATACTGATAATCTCATACTTGATATTATAAATAACCATGTTTTAAATGATCGAGATGCCCGTCTAACAATTAATCAAATAGGTCGTACTCATAGAGTTGGATCTCGCAATAAAGATTACCACAGAGATATAATTGTTAGATTTATCAGCTACAGGGATCGTGCTGCAGTATATGGCAATAAAAAGAGACTAAAACAATTCAACATAGCAAATAAAACAAAAATCTTTATTAATGAAGCCTTGACACATAGAAAATCTCAGCTGTATAAAAAGACACGCGAACTCTTCAAACTGAATAAAATCAAAAACTGCTGGACATATGACGGTCGAATATTTGTCAGAAATCTAAATGATGACAAAAATATATTAATCAATTGTGAAGATGACATCAATCAGTTTTATGATACGCCAATTGTTGAACAGCAAATGAACACTGATCAGCCCGATCAACTGACATTGAATAGTGCATCAGCCATGTTAAACCAACAAACAGCTAGATCAACTTCATCTGTATCCACAGCTCAACCCGTTAATATAGCTGAATTAAATCAAACAAGCCCCTTGTTACGACAACAGTCCTTGTTAGATTTAGGTTTATTTACTTCTACACCCAATCCAAAACTGAATGAAAATGTTAAATAAGGTTGATTATAATGGATCATACAAGTAAATACTAACACTAACATGTTAACATGTTATGTGCTCCACCGAACTTCCAAATGTATTTCAAATAACAAAAATGCATGCTGCTTACCCCTAACTTTAGTCGTTTCTAACTTGATTACTATATATAAAAATATTGATTGATTTACCAAAATGACATAGCATTATACAAAGAGTTAATAATTACCCAGCACTAACAAAATGAAAGTAGTGGTGAATGAAAGATGATATATCAAATAATACTATATCCTGATGAAAGTTCACTAACTTAAATTATTGAAGTTAAACACAAAAAAAACCCCCCAACAACCTTATTTGTACTAATACAAAGATAATATTGTAGTTATTGACACAACCTATTATAGGTATATTGAATATCTTTTTACGAACTAGAATCAATTAAATTATACAGAAATCTTGTACTCAACAGTATTCTACATAGAAAAGTACTCTGACATTGAAAATATTTTGAGATATTGATCGAATAGCACACTTTCATCCAAATGTCCTTGTTACTGTAGATGTAATATTAAAGATCATTTAGATCACTATCAACGAACTTTACCTACTTGCATCTTGCATATATGATTAGCCCCCCCCCCATACACTAATATTACTCGACTCCAAAACTTGAAATACAATTTAAGTACAATGTAAGTGATTTAACTGTTGGAGATGTAAACTCATACCTCGATATAAGTATGAATTTGTTTGTAATTGTGATTGTTAATACTGTTCTGA
The DNA here is from genome assembly GCF_932274485.2 of Patella vulgata. Lineage (NCBI taxonomy): Eukaryota > Metazoa > Mollusca > Gastropoda > Patellidae > Patella > Patella vulgata. The sequence goes on from NC_065884.2 coordinate 72,252,366, forward strand.
TGTTTTCTTTATTGTCATGTAGTATATTGTATATTTGTTTGTCTCATTTTCGTTATTCCTTGTATCTAACTTCTAGGAGTGTAAAATGTATTAACTACATATTTAAAGAAATCTCTAATATGAAGCCATATCTCATTATGCATACGTACCTAAATATATATAAATATATGTCTGATTGTTCCGATCTTACATGTGATTGTAAAATATTACTTAATGCCAGCCACGATTAAAACTAATACTATTTGGCCTCTCAAACGGAACGATCAACATGCCTTATATGTGATCTTACATCCTATCTCGTGTTATGGTATAAATATGCATCTATTGCTGGTAATTAAAACTTTGTTAATTGTCGGTTGCATAGAACAAAACCCTGGTCCGTTTAATACATTAAATACAGGAAACATTTCCATTGTCCACAATAATGTATGTAGTTTATTGCCAAAACTAGATATAATTGAAGCTGAATTCTCCAACTATGATATAATAAGTATTACTGAATCTCATTTAGACAACACTATTAATGATTCAATGATTTTACTGCCCGGTTATAGAAGTCCAGTTAGATTAGAGAGAAACGGGCATGGGGGTGGTGTTGTTGTTTATATAAAAAATAATCTACACTTTCAGATTAGGCATGATCTCATAAACTCTGATATTGAATTAATTTTTATAGACATATTTACTGATTACACCAAATTCCTACTCGGGGTAATATATAGACCCCCAAATACAAAGGTTGCCTTTTGGGACATATTTTACGATACGTTATCTAATGCATTAGATAGTTGTTCCTCTTTTATCCTAACGGGGGATTTTAATATCAAAATTTTAAGTAATTCAAGTAATTGTGCTAAATTTAAAAAACTATTACAAAGATTAAATCTTGAAAATCTGATAAAAGAACCGACTAATTTCACAACGCTCCCAGGTTCATGCATTGATCTTTTTATTACCAATAGGAAATCCCTTATATCAGATACTAATGTTAATGCTCCTATATGCAGTACACATTCACCAATAACCTTATCTTTAAATATAAAAACATACAAACAATTAACATACAAAAGAACTATTAGAAATTATAAACTTGCAGATTATGAAGGTTTAAATAACGAATTATTAACTGTCGATTGGTCAAAAAATGTTTTTAAAAATGCTGATATTAATAAAATTTATCAAAGCTTTTTAGATGTTTTAAATAAAGCATTAGTACAATATATCCCAACAAAAGTAGTAACTATAAGACCAAATGATAAGCCATTTATGAATCACGCCATAAGTATAAAAATTCGAAAACGAAATAGAGCACACAGACCCGCCCAAAAAAACAAATAGTCCTAATCATTGGCTATTATTTAGAAAAATAAGAAATGAAGTAATAACATTAATTAGGGAAGCTAAAAATAGTTTTAAAGAGAAATTAGAACAACAAATAAATAATAAAAACTTGCAACCAAATAAATGGTGGAAAATAGCTAAATCTATTACAAATTATGATAATGTAAAGGTACAAACCTCCCCATTATTATTTGAAAACTGTGTTTACACACACCCACTTGAAAAGGCAAACATCCTAAACTCTTATTTTGCTTCGATTTCAAAATTAAATGATGTACCTGACCTTCCATACTTTGCTTCTCGCAGTAACAACGAACTACAAAATTTTATTGTAAGTGAGCAAAAAGTGAAAGACCAGTTACTAATTCTTAACTGTTCAAAACCTTCTGGTCCCGATAATATCAGTCCAGCTGTATTGAAAAAGATAACTCCATCAATCACAAGCCCTCTCACTAAACTTTTTAATCTTTCATTAGAACTCCAATTATTACCTGATATCTGGAGGACTTCACATATCATTGCAGCGTATAAAGGAAAGGGTGATCCGCAGTTCCCTGACAACAATAGACCAATTTCATTAACATGCTCATTGTGTAAAATACTAGAGAAAATCTTATTCAAAAATCTTTATAATTTTATAAAAGAAATTAACCTGTTATATAAGTATCAGTCTGGTTTTCAACCTAACGATTCTACAATAAACCAACTTTTAGAAATTTATGATGTTATAATTAGTAATCTTGGTAAAGGAAAGCAAATTCGATTTATATTTTGTGATGTATCAAAAGCGTTTGACAAAGTTTGGCATATAGGCTTATTGTCTAAATTAGAACAATATGGAGTTAATGAAATATTATGTAAATGGATTGAACACTATTTAAGTAATAGACAACAATGCGTAGTTTTAGAAGGTTTCAAATCAAACTATTTGTATACTGATTCTGGAGTCCCCCAGGGAAGTGTGCTTGGTCCTTTCCTATTTTTAATTTATTTAAATGATATCTCCGATAATATTACTAACAACATAAGGCTATTCGCCGATGATACTTCACTTTTTACCATTATTCATAATGATCCTCTAAGTAGTGCGAACTCTATGACTGAAGATCTGAATATTATCTCATCGTGGGCTAAACAATGGTGTGTAACTTTTAACCCCAATAAAACTAAAGATATTATTTTTACTAGGAAAAATACAATCCATCCAGACGTTATTTTTGAAAATACAAAAGTTGAAAACGTAACTACTCATTGTCATTTGGGAATAACATTTCAGTCTAATGCATTATGGTCAAAACACATTTCAAATATATACCAGAAAGCTTGTGGTCGACTAAATATTTTGCGTATACTGAAATACAAAATTAACAGAATTTCACTTAACAAAATATATCTTGCTTTTATTCGTCCGATTTTCGAATATGCCGATATTGTATGGGATAACTGTTCAAAGAAGGATTCTGATCTATTAGAAAGTGTTCAAACTGAAGCAGGTAGAATAATAACTGGCCTTAGAAGAAATTCATCTAAAAACAATTTATACAAAGAGCTTGGTTGGGAATCATTGTCTAATCGCAGAATAAAACACAAATTAATTTACTTATACAAAAAAAAAGAATAACCTAAGTCCCACTTATCTATCTGAAGCCATTAAAAATTTTTAACCGTCTGTATCAAATTATAACCTTCGAAATGAAAATCTGAAATTCAATCTACCATTTTGTAAAACGAGTTCATATTCTAATAGTTTCTTTCCCTGCACAATTAAACTTTGGAACAACTTACCTGAAAATATTAAAACTTCACAAACGTTAAATACATTCAAATTGGGCCTTTCACGCGTGTATCCTTTAATTAGACCACCCTTATATTATAATACTGGAAATAGAAAAGAGAATTTTATTCATTGCCAATTAAGAAATAAAGCTAGTAACTTAAATAATCACTTATTCTACCATTTTATTAGTGACACAAAAGTGTGCCTTAGGTGTAATTCTGCAGACATAGATAATTACCATTATTTTTTCATATGTCCAGCCTACTCTGCCCCAAGAAAAATTCTAAAAAATAATCTACACCACCTTAATCAAAATGTTACAATCGACCTGATCCTATATGGCAACCCCTCTCTTTCAGATAATGCCAATTCCAACATATTTGAAATAGTGCAAAAATACATAAAAGACAGCAAGAGATTTTAAAACTTTAACATTTAAAACTTAAAATTACACTTCAAAATGTATATATGTTTGTAACTCACTGCCTGTACATATGTCACCACTGTATTGTAAACATAAGATTTAACTATTTTATATGTTTGGAGAGACCTTATATAGGCCTTTGCCTATGTAATTCATCTCTTAGACCAATTAAAGTTTATAGAGGGGGAGAGAGAGAAATGGGATTTCGGGACTAACATACAGTTCAATTTTATTTCAATAATTCGCTGGCACGTACATGTAGGGGTCTTTAACAGCGGGAGGAAACCGGAGGACCCGGAGAAAACTCACGAGGTTGGACAGGCTACCCCACTCCCTGTCAGGCACAATCGAGGGATGACGATTGGTCGAGTTTAGAACAATCTGGCTCTGTTAGAAGAATATGTATTTAGTTATTTGCTACTGTGTGGTGGCATGGAGGGGGGGGGGGGCTTAAAATTATTTCTTTCTTTACACCGTTTATTTCTAAACTGTCTTTATAATTAAATGAAAGTAGAGCTACTTGCAGTTTCTCAATAATATGAAACCGGATATATTAATATTGACTATTCATGGCTATTCAACAATGACGAAATACACGGAAGTTTTTAAATAGAAACGCCAAGTACACACAAACCTTCTAATATCAGCTGCACGGTTAGACATAGTCCAGCATCATACCTGAGACACGGGTAAGTGAGTAACTACTCAATTGTTTTTAATTCGTGGAGTTAAACGTTCAGGTACACCATGGTCTTCTTAAAGATAAAATAGGTCTAGTTAATGTTTTTATTCCCTGCTCAAGTCTGAACTAGAAAGAGTCGTACACTCAAGTAAGGAAGTATTTCTACACTGCAGGTGTATTCGTGTAGGATATTATTATCAATGTACACTCAAATCGCGAGATAATAATATAGACATATCACTATTAATGCTTTGCATCAATAAAATGGAATCACAATGTCATCGTAAAATTCATAATAAAAATTGACGTCAAACAGGATGTTGGATTTCTCTGTTTAAAAAGTTCAATGTGTATGTATATACTCCAAAATTACGATAGAGACCATGTATTTCTCAAAAAATTTCAAGCCGAGGGGGGGGATACATTTTCTCAGGAACCTGGCAAACCCCCTCCTGCAAAAATTCCTGGATTCGCCCCTGTAACCGTCGCATTATACATGGTTTGACTAACACAGATCAAGGATTGGTCTCTCTCTCTCTCTCTCTCTCTCTCTCTGGGATCTACCCGACTGGTAAAGAACAGTCAGAAATTGTCGTACCTGAGTTAAATTCTAGACAACTGGCTGAGGTGTCTTAAATTCGATTTGTGATTTTGTACCAATTTGTTAAAGATTGGCGTGCAGGTATAATAACCCTATTGTAGTTTTTTTTAACAACTCGGCAAAAAAAACCCCAAAAAAACTGGCATAGAAGGAATATAGGTTATTGGTTGATTTAAAAAGGTTCATGGCATTTTTTAGAATATCGGTCAAAAGTTCACCTACTACCCCGAAAAACATCTGTTAAATACATAATGTAATATTAATATTATTAACCTGGTTTTTAAAGAACTAACCACTTTTATTTTTCTTAAATATATTTCAAATGCTAAAAAAACCATTTAAGTACGTTAGGGTTAGACTAACCTAAATTAATATAAAACAATTAATATACTAATTAACATATTAATTAATGCGATAATGACTACAATTATCATTTTAAAACATTTCTCATATCTTAACGATGTACACGAGTTTGATTAACCTCAATTAATATAAACAATTAATATACTAATTAATATATTACTTAATACTACAAATGACTACAATTATTTGATTGGTGACATCTGAGAATATTCAAGTTCCAAAATATTAATCTAGTCCCTATTAGTCAGTATGGACGTTAAAACTCGTTTCATTTCTCTTATTTAAAACCAAATTTTGGTCGTGAAATTCAAAAGATCAAATTGAGAACTACCGCCAGACCAGTATATAATTTCACCAAATTTAAATAAATAAAAATAAATTTAAAAAAAAAAAATGAATTAATGAAAAAAAAAAGAATTAATGAAAAAAAGAATAAATGAAAAAAAAAAGAATTAATGAAAAAAAAAATTAATGAAAAGAAATTAATTAATAAAACAAAATAATGAAAAAAATAACTGAATTATGAATAATTCATGAAAAGAAATTCATGAAAAAGAATTCATGAAAAAGAATTCATGAAAAAAAAAAGTAATTAGATTATGAATAATTAGATTATAAATAATCAACTAAATGAGGAAATAACAAGACTAAATGAACAAATACAATTAACAAATACAATTAACAAATACAATTAACAAATACAATTAACAAATACAATTAACAAATACAATTAACTATACAATTGACGGGAATGTCTTTTAGGACATGTTTTGGTCTTTGGGTTGAAGCGACGACGAAAAAGACGTTGGGGCGTGGCGAGGCGGGGCCCATGCGCGGTACAAATAAAACATTTTGTTTCACACCACAAATAATACATTGACGAAAACGATGACCAGAGCGTTCGCGGCGCGCGGGCGGGCTGGGCTGGGCGGACGGTGCGCGGGTTCGAGGTGAACTTCGCACGCTCATTACGGTGACACCCCCCCCCCCCCCCATATCCACAATTCAAATTTAAACTCACAACTTCATATTACCTAGTTGCCACGGGTTTCCATCATCACTACAATTAACCGTTAAGCCCACTCTTTTAAAAAAAAGGCGGACAACATTACAAACACAAACACACCCAACAATTCAAATTTAAACGGACATGGTGTTCATATTACGTCGTTGTCACGTGATTCTATCGTAACTAGGGTCAACAACCACGCCCATAATAAAAGGGGGATAACTCTTCTGACGTTGCTAAGGTAAACAAAACAGGGGAAGATAACCCTACCGGAAATACCCCCTCCAAGTGCCCTATTTTACTACTTACCATGCCATCTAATGCTGAAAATAAGTGTTCTGTGAGGAATATTTTAGGAGACATGCAGAACTATGAATATCTCTAAGGAATATTAAATACCGATAAACCTAAACACACACAAATACGCACACAATCACACGCACACACACATACACTCGCACTGCCGCAAAACAAACCTGCGAATCCTCCCGCGCTAAGCATTATTAACCGAATGCACCCGATTTGTGGAATACCTTATACCCCTACATGATATACGAGTGACCCAACTTACGCAAGCGCAGTGATAATGTTTATGTTTTGAGAAATTGATTAGTGTCGAAAAATGTGAAATTTATGTAGCAGGATCGATGGACAACGGACTATCCCCTTTCCAGGTCGCGGGTTGAACGAAAAGAGACAAAGACAGGAACACAGCTATACAGTTTATTTACAATACACAGGAACAAAACAGCCAATTATTTACAGAAAGAAGAACAAGTAGAAGACAAGAAGAAGAGCACTGAAATGACAAAATAACTAAATTAGCAAATAAGAATAAATATATATAAAAAAGGATGTAGCTTAGAAATAGCTTCTAATAACTAATCATATAATATATAGAGATACATTGCCTATTACAGGTAATAATAATGGAGCATAGAAACATACCCTGATAAAGGTGCTCTTAAGAAATGAAGAATTAGAACTAATAATGTATAAGGAAACCATATACAGGTACAAAAGAGAGAAACACTAAAAGATAAAACAAACACCAAATTAGACATACATTTTAAAATATAAGTGTTTACTTCCTTAGATTGATTATACATGTATTATTTTATTTATAACTTATATGAGAATAAAACAGTATTTAAATTAGAAAGGGATTGTCTTGTATTATATTGTCAAGTCAAGTTAAACAAATATAAACCTACCCGAATTAGTAAATGCAGTGCTGTAGAAAGAAATTGTTGCCTTCAAGATGGAGATCTAAGAAAAAGTGACTAAAGGTGAAACATGATGTTAGGACAGTATCTAAGTAACAGAATACTACTCACCATGTTAAAATAACATGTTTAAACTATAAACTAAACTAATTATACCAACTGGAAAAACAAAACTTACTGGATATACAGGACAATAGAACTGGATAAAATACTTAAAGAGAATATCACACCAAATACTTAAAGAGAATATACCACCCTACTACATTTACAAGAGAATAAAAGATTTTATCGAACTTATAGGCGTTAAGGCTCGACGAAGAAAGTAACGGGGCGACAATTCCAGTTAGGTCGTTAAGTTTTAACCATTTTAATTAAAAATTGAAGAAATAGTAAGCAATTTTCGAGTCGTAGTGTCGCCTGGAACAGACAGTAATTAATTTCATATCATTGTTTTTCGTTGAACTAAATTACGGGGGTTGGCTTAAAAGTTCTAAGCCTAAAAAGGACAGATCATTGGGGTTGAAACAAATATTTGCCACCAATAAGTACAATCATTGAATGAATCATAAACATAAGAACTGCAACTGTAGTCTTGTTATTGTCTTCCTACCAATCTGATTGACATACAGATCGATATTTCGTTTCTTTTTTTATACTTTCGATGGCCTCTACTACATGAAGATCTGACAAGTTATAGTGGGAGGTCGTGTCAGGGGTCATACAAGCAGCTTTTGATCCTGTGATGTCAGGCATTGATTAATCAATCGGCGTTGACGTTTCTAGTGGTTTACCCACAGTTCCGTGCAGAGCAATGGCTAATTCCGCACATCAACTAGAACGTCTTTTATATAACAACTCTTCCAGATCCAAGTGTTGGGAAGACAAGTAAAATGAAATTTTGAACTATAAAAAACGAAACGAAATAGGTTCTTTTCCCGGATTATGGTCCCTGACAATTTGAAAAAACGTTCAAATATATCATCGTTAAATTATAGTTGCAGTGGAGTGTGAATTCGTGCAAACCGGAGGGACACTGCCAGCTAAAATGACCGCTCAATGTACGCAAATAGTTTATAAGTAAATAATACCAAGGTTGTTGACTCTCTAGTGGTCCTAATTTGTATTCGATTTTGAGGAAACTTAAAATATATGTCTATATCACAAAGATCTCGTTTCTTTACAATATTCGGGCATATCGAACTATAACTTCCTGGATTATTTTCTCTGATTGTACGAAAAATCGATTTTTTTAGCATTGGAACCCTCTAGAGGTCTCAATTTTTATCCGATTTTAATGAAGCTTAAAATAGATGTTTATATCCAAAAGGCCTGGGTTCCTGTCAATACTTGCGCATATCGAACCCTAACTTTCTTGATTATAGTGCCTGATTGTACGAAAAATTGCCTTTTTTTAGATTGTTCTCTGTCCACCTCTTGCAAAATATGAGGGCATCTTGCATGACAACCGCTTGTTGTTATCTATGTTTTGTAATTTTATTATATACTATTCAAAAAAAGTAGGGGATATTTGATTTTGGGGGCATAATACTAAAATATGCAAATGACTACGAAAAAAGTCACTATAGAACCTAACAGAAGAAACATTTCCAGTTACATGTGACGCCCAAACGCACCAAAAGCTACCGCATGGAATGCAGGTGATGCTTGGGATCATCATGGGGGTCCAACCCAAGATTTGCACGACTCTGACTTTGAATGTTACAGTCATTGTGGCATTGAATTCCAGGGTGGAAACATCAGTTTAATTGCTTTAGTGACCAGAAAACAAATTTTGATGTGCGTCGGCTTACCCAAAATGAAAGGTTACGTGCCCTTGGCATGCTATAGATCGGCACAACACAGGCGGTTGTGGCGCGGACGATGAATGTTTCTCAGTCTGTCATAAGCAGGCTATGGTCCAGATACCGTGATACACAATCTGTACAGGACAGACCACGCTCAGGTCGACCAAGGGCGACAACTCAAGCCCAGGATCGATTTATCCGTACCTTGGCCTTGAGAAATCGTGTCATCACAGCAAATCAGATCAGCGCTCGTCTTCAAACAGACACTGGTGTGAGAGTGAGTGGCCAGACGATTCGGAATCGACTGCATAGGGGTCACCTTCGCGCCCGACGTCCTCGCGTGATCCCTTGTTTGAGAGATCATCACATTCAGGCAAGACGTCGTTGGTGTAGGGATCGTCAACACTGGGATAATCGACGCTGGAGCAATGTGATGTTTTCAGATGAGTCAAGGTTCACTGTTGATTTTTTGGACAGACGTAGGAGGAGGTGGCGTCGTCGAAACGAGCGCTTCCAAGACGTGAACGTCATCAGACATGATCGATTTGGGGGTGGTTCTGTTATGGTGTGGGGAGGCATCACTGTTGCTGGAAGAACGGCTTTACATGTTGTTGCAGGGCGTGTTACAGGCCAGTACTACCGGGACAACATCTTGGCAGTCCATGTTGTGCCGTTCGCACGACGTCATGGCCGCCGTTTCATCTTCCAGGATGACAACGCAAGATGTCACAGGGCCAGGATCGTTACAGGTTACCTCCAACAACAGAACATCACCACATTACCTTGGCCAGCACTGAGTCCCGACCTCTCCCCCATCCAGCATGTCTGGGACATGCTTGGACAGAGGTTACGTCAACGTCAACAACGTCCTGCCAATGTCCAAGAACTTGCTGCTGCGTTGCAACAGGAATGGGACAATCTGGACCAAAATGACCTTAGACGTCTCATTAGGAGTATGCCACGTCGGATCAATGCTTGTTTGGCAAACAGAGGAGGATTTACCCGTTACTGACTTGGTTGTGATGCTGTGGTAACTTTGCTGTTTGACCCCGGGTATCATTTTACCCTTATAATGGTCAGTCTGTGCCTTACTTAGTCTAACGATCATTTGGAATAAATCGAAGAATGTGAACTTCATTTCATTTTGTCATTTGTTTCTTCGTCAGTTTCATTAGGTGACTTTAATAACACTTAAAAATCAAATATCCCCTACTTTTTTTGAATAGTATATTTTAATTTTAATTACTAATAAAACTCACTCTTTATTATTATTTCATTTTATAATACGGCAAACTAAATAGTATGCTGATTAAATGTTTTAGACAATACAAATATATTTTGTTTTATATAGTAATGTATAAATTAGATACTCACGAATAAAACTGTTGGGTATAATTGATACAATATATGCTAATTATCATTAATAATTATACTGTTGTCGCACAAAGTAAACATTCGATAAAATAACTGTTCGTGTTCATAACGAATGTGAGGAACGAATAACTTACGAGTTACCGTTCAGATCTCTACATCATATTTATATACCGAGAACGCACCTTTATCGTGTATCAGCGATAAGGTAATCCGAAATTGAAACTAATCTTTGCAAGGAAATCGAAACTATAATTATCGTGATTTTCTCGTTATTGAAGAGTATGTCGACCTAATTAAATTCAGTATATTGGCCTAAATATTGAGCAAAAGGGAGGGGTTAAGAGAGAGAGAGAGAGATAGAGAGAGAGAGAGAGAGATGGGTGGGGGTAACGTCCACTCAACATAAACTAGGTCATTTCCGGACTAGCATATGGTTCATTATCTTTAAATAATTCACTTGCACAGAGGTAATGTGAATCACTGACAGATTTGACATTATAGTATCCCCCACCCCTTAAAACACTTGATTATGGTACAGTTTTTTCGTTAGTTATTTTTGAATTACAAATTAACTGAAAAGTGTCATTAAATAAATGTGAATGCTATTGGACTCATTCGTATGGTTTCTACTTTTATAATTTCCGCGTGTTTACCGATTTCAATGTATTTGTCTGTTTGAAGTTGTTATGTTTCTGCACGTATCCTATTAAAATTATATGTTGCCCTTAGCAACACACCGACATGCATAAATACACACCACTAATCAAACAACATGCCTCAATACATATTTTAACAAATAACCTTAACATGCCTAAAGTGTAAAAGTTGAGAAAACTATGCCCTGTGTTGTTTGTAGCGTGCATATGTTAAAACATTGTAAACAATATGAAATGTCCGAGATTTAATCAAAACTCGTGTGGACATGAATCCTTCTTTGTTTATGTAATGGTAATGGCTAATAGCCATTCTAAAGTACATTAAAAATAATTTAAACCCCATTACCACTTTGTATCTGTTAATTTCGTCTAACTTTTACTGATATAAATTGGGGTGTTTCCAGGACTCCTGAGAGAGGGTTGGGATGGCCTAGTGGTCTAGAGTGCCGCGCTTCGACCTCTAGCTGGCAAGTTACCTCTGGCTTGCGCTTGTGGTTTCGATCCCTGGTGTGAGTGTACGTGACTGGGAGATAGGGGCGTCTTCTCAACCTCGTGGGTACTCCGGGTACTCTGGTTTCCTCCCACAAGTAAGACTCCTGTGCGTGCGGTAAGAAAATGAAAATTAGACAACTTGTCTGCGACATCACCTTCGGTGGAAGAGGACGCTAAGCACTAAGAAACACAACAGGAGTTTTGAGAAAGGGCATGTTGTCAGCTGAGAACTTTTGTCACCAGTCTGTCATAATAATCCATGGTATGATACTATGTGCCATGGTGGAATTCATTACGACGAATGTTCTAATTCCTGCTGTAGAATTTCCATATCCTTTGTTTCATATTTGTCTTTGAAGAATTTGAACATCGGCCAACATGTAACATACTGCCTGTATGTTGTCCGGTAGATCATTGATGTATATAAATAATAATGTTGGTCCAAGAACACTTCCTTGCGGAATGCCATTCTAAAATATCACGTTTGCAATGTTGCTTGAGATACCAAAACACGACAGCTTTACCAGTAGGCGATACTGTGGAACCTTTGTCAAAACATCTTCATAAAATTTCCATGTTCCATGACTTTATCAATATTGCTATAAACTGTAACATTGTGGATGCATAAAAAATGGCTTTGAATATAATGTTATTTACGGTGGTATTGCAGGGATTGGTAAATTCCTGATAAATTATATCATGAAATCAATCACAGTGTTATCACGAGAACTCAATACTAATCACGTGACTACCCAGTTTCCGTTCTGCCCCTTTAACATAAAATACATACATGTGTCGTATACATAACTGGACGTCAAGTAGTGTTCTAATTAACCAAACATTATAAAGTTATAATATATGTAATTACTGTAGAAGAATCAGTCATTTATAAAGATATAGATTAGAACAGTGATTCTCAACCAGTGTGCCGTGGCACACCTGTGTGCCATGAGATCTTCCTGGTGTGTCGCGAAAATTTGAACGGAACACTAAGAAAATGTGAAAAAAAACACGTAATCCCAATTGAGTATTCACTGGTGTCTACTGATAAGCTGGGTTTGTCTTTATTTAGTTTTAGTCATTCATGACTAGTCTCTGTCTACGGTTGTATTCCGTCTGACTTACCATTACCATGTTTTTATTTTGCAAAATTCAAATATTTTTCATATATATTTAGCCAGGTGTGCCACTGTTTTTTTCATGTGTTCGAAGGTGTGCCGTTGGCAAAAAAAGGTTAAGAACCATTGGATTAGAACAACCACAGCTTGGTGCAACTTCTTTCTTTGTGTACAAATAAGTCAATATAAAATACTAATCACAAGGAAGTATTTCTACTAGATTACATGTAATTGAATAGCTATACACTACATTAAGGCACATAACTATACTATACGCAACTCGATGTGCAATATAAAGTCCTAAGGAAGTATTTGTACTAAATAACTTGTAATTGAATAGCTACACACTGCATGAAACTACATGACTATACTAGGACGAGCTCAGCTTGAAGGTAGATGTCATTTTGGTTTACAATACACGTATGTACACATTTGATCTTATTATTCAAATATTCCTTCCAATAAAGTGAGAATTTTGTTTTTAATCAGTTTCACATATTTTCAACGAGTCGTCGTATTTTTCTATTCTTTGATATTATTTATTAGCATACGAGTAGTTAATTTACCTGACGGGACGTAGATCAATAATCCAGTAAATCTAGCATACAGCTATGACTGTTTCAAGTTGATAAATCTATTACAACATACTATCGTATGATTGTTTCAAGTTGATAAAACAATGTCTATTTTACCATTTTTGACTAGTGCATAAATCCGTCTTGTAAACTCTGAATTTATATCATTTTAAATCAAATAATATTTATGTTTCTTCCCTTACAGACGAGGCAATACAGTGGCTAAAATGATGAATCCAGGTAAATCAAACAATAAGTTTAATCTCTCTGTGTGTGTGTGTGTGTGTGTGTGGGTGGGTGAGAGAGAGAGAGAGAGAGAGAGAGAGATGTTTAATCCGAAATTGAAACTAAAATTAACAAGGAAATCGAAACCATAAGTATTGTGATTTCCTCGTAATTGATGAATATGTAGAAATTGGCCTACATCAACGTGTCTTAAATCATATGAATATAAATGAGAAAGAGGGAGAGAGAGGGCAAGAGAGTGGGTGGGGGCAGAGTCCTTTCGAAACAAGCTAGGTTCAATTTTATGTCAATAATTCACTAACGTGTAGGGTTGAACAAACGACACTACTTCTTGTCAGGCACACGCGGAAATCGAAACCACGCTTCTTGACTCAGTGACATATCTTATGGTCCAACGCTTTACGATAACCAACAAGTCTACAATCTAATATGTTACACCACGTAACACAACACTGTCAGCGGTGTGAACTATATTATTACAAATATTATTAGCACACATACACATGTACAATCAACTAAATTTATATATTAATGTGCTTACGATCCATAAGGCTATACATTCACTCACTGAATAATAACATGGTACAGATAATCAGTGGCAGGCTGGCCAGGTTGTCATCTTAACCAATGGCCTGTGGGCCCCCGAGGAATTGGACCCACTTAGACATTAGACAATATATTTAAAATATACATTATCAAAAAATATATAAATATTAGAAAAAAAATTATTAGCATGAAAATCTAATTACATCTTTTTGTTTCCACTAACATATTTTTTGAAAATTTAATTTATTCATTTTAAGAATTGGACCCAGTCCGCCACTGCAGCTAATTGTATATTACCCCTTTGATGATGTCAAACTAGAAGATGACTACAGTTATGCGGTAACAAAACGTGGAACCAGTTGAATAAGCGCTAAATTACACCGATTGTTTCAATGACATTTTGTATTGAACTGGAATATACAGGGGTCACATTTCTACAATTTAATTAAAATATAGATCTATATTTCGTTTCGTTTTTTATACTTTCGATGGCCTACATCGAGTGAGGTTTCCACTAGGATTCTCTAGTCATTGTCAAGCAATGATAACATATGAAATATATTCTTCAAAAAACGTAGCGGATATTCAGAAACAATACAAAACTGCGGAAATGGACTGCTGTTTTATTAGAGGTAACCAGTCTATGTTAATAATAGGCCAATTGCCTACACATGAACACATGTTGGGGCGATAAGGTCTTCATATGTGAACATACTCTCAAAGCATGTCAAGTGTCCATGACTATTTATCATATCACAACCTGCATAGGTATTTACAATTCAATATCCCCTATTTTTGAAGGGTATATAACAAGAAAATATATACATGTACACAACAATACTTGGTTAATGTTGACCAACCAAAGACACCATTCTAATTACCTTGAAGGTAAGGTAATTATGAAAGAGATCAAGGTTGATAAGGGTAATGCTAATAACAATGACATGGACTTTGTTATAATTTATTATTGTTGTTTTTTACTACGAGAACCCAGGCTGTACTACATTCCTTCTCTTTTTATCTTAGATCTGATACCACCTTATCAAAGAGTCTTAACTGAAAATAGTGAACTCCTTCGAGCCATGCTTTCAGATCAAATCGAGACTGTGGTACGAAGATTAAACCAAAAATTTTATCTGAAAGATTACGAGACCAACGACATATTGAAGAAAGCAAATAAATCACCTCCAGACGGGGTAACTGAATTAATCAAAATACTTAAATCATGTAACTCTGAAAATTTTAGTAATTTTTTGGGATGTTTGAAAGAGCTCGGTTATGTAGGTTTGGCCAACAAGTTAGAAGGTATGTATCAAAATTTGCCGAATTTTTTTGTGTCAATTTTAGAGGTAATAATGTTAGACTGAAAAGGGTGAAATGACATTGCGTCTCTAACAACGATGCATCACTTGTCTTGTCCAGTTGACAGAATTATTCCAGCCATAACTTATAAGAATTTATGATTTTATGCAGTTCATAACTTTACTATTATTTGGATGTTATACTGAATGGTGGTGTGCCGCGGTCCAGAATTCGATCCCGGTGTTGTCCTGGAGAGTTCATATAGATTTCTTTTCCGGCTTGGATCCCCCTTGTCAAGACGGAGGGTCTGGCAATGGACAATGTATAGTTGTTCGAAACATATATACTAAAATATCACTCGAAAACTGGAATTCGAAATAATAGCACGCCGTACCAGTGTTGTCCAGGTAAAATGTCCTACTTGTCTACTCCAACCCGGGTTATGGAGACGGACATACGGTATGCAATGGGCTATGAGGGATAATATGCCCCGGACAGCTATTGAATTCCATCTATCAAGCGTTCTATTAAGTCCACGTCAAGGTGTAAATTGGAAACTCCACTGACAAGGAGAAAGCACGTCAGATAATCCGGAGGAACTTTTCCGGCCCACACAGCGGCTAATAAATATTAGAAATTAAATTATAATTAAATGCTAGACAGTATTTATTACATAATTGATATTTCATGTTGAAAACTTATTTATTCTTATACTTGGGTTCTTAAATTTAACAAAATAATTAGAAATATTCCACTATTCAGGAAGTTCATTTCAGTTTTCAGATAATAATATTATAGTTTATTTTTTTTAAAAAAAAGGTTTCTACCGATCTTTTTTTTTAATTATTTATGCAGTATCATTAAAACCACAAAGCCAGAGAGAACCAACAACAAGGTATCAAACTAAAGCTGCAGTAAACGATCCGTAAGTATCTGACAAAATTTCCCGTGCGCGCTGTATCATAAGGTTTGTAACACTAACAATTCGCTTGGTTTAGTTATTTGTATTGATCACATCCTATTGTACACATATGTCTATGATGTGACGATTGAAAGTACCAGAAATCGTCCTATGTACTGTTAAGTATCATCAATTCATTGAGCTATTGTCTCGAGATTCGTGCTGGTTGGCATAAACCGAAAATTAACAATTACCCTCTTCTAAACCCACTTCTGTAAATACCAATATTCAAGGGAATCAGTTTTGTTTTACAATTCATTTATTTTGAAATTTCAAAAGGACCAAACAAGCTAAAAGAAAAAGAAAAGAGACTAAGACTGAACGAGGTCCTAAGACTGAACGAGGTCCTATGACTGACAGGGATCTGCGTCGAATGAGACACGCAAAGGTGGAGCTTATAAGTGGAATTAATGACCCAAAATCACTTGTGGATTGTTTGGACGGTAAAGGCCTACTTTTACCAGAAGATAAACAGAAGATAGAGTTAGAGAAGTTACCGATAGACAAAACAAGGAAGTTACTGGATATTTTAATGTGTGATTGCAAAGGGGCTTTCCCGGATTTTGTACAGTGCTTGAAAGATGCCCAATATTATTCTTTGGCTGAACGTCTAGAAGGTAATCCCTTTGTCAGTATTGTCATTATTATCTTCACTATAATTCCATTGTAATCTGAACACAAATTGTTCGATTAAGTTTTTATAATGTTGAGTACTAAATCCCATTATTTGAATGAATGTTTAGTCTGACATTTGTTAACAATACTTACCTTGATTCATGGACAGTCAATGAAATATATTTTAATAGACATTTCGCTCACAGTAAGACAATGGTCGAAGGTGGGGTGGGCCTAGTGGTATCTCGACTAGATATAAACAGCTCTCTCTCTCTCTCTCTCTCTCTCTCTCTCGTTGATTGAGTCTTCTCATATGTTGGATTTGAAACGTGTTGAATTGGAAGTTGTTTAAATAATTTCAGAGGAGGATTCCGAAGAAGAGGAAAGTGAACAAACGACAGAACGGTTTAAAACAGGCAAGGATTTAATTTATATTTTAAAACTTTCAATATTTAAATGTATCATGACAAACAGGGTAAAATAGCAATTTTTTTTTTTTTTGATCGCACACATTTTGGTATTCGAGCATTTTTGGGTATCTACATACTCTTCGAGCATAAATTTCATCACATACATTTTTTTTGATACAGTTCTTAGCCTAGTTTCACATTGTATCATGACAAATTGGATACAATGGCAAAATATAATCCGCTTTCTATATATTAAATCAATGCACTAAGCAGACTCACACGACTTCTGTTCCAGGCCGAAAAAATTTATTCACTTTTTACACGCTCATATCACATTGATATATGCTTTTAAATCCGCTTGCGTTGAATTTAAGTTTCCAAAATAAAAAATAGACCTCTACGACCTTTAACCATCTAACCTGGTAATAATGAAATGAAACGAAATGAAATAAAATGGGGTTTAACGTCCTACTGTTCTGCTCCTATACTGGTCTAATGAAGACGGGCACACGCCATACAGTGTGCTATGAGGGAAATTTTGCTCGGGCAGCGGCACTATCGCCTACTCTTATATCGAATTCCAACTGCCAAGGGATCTTTTACGTGCATTCCAATGTATACACGGGACCTCGGTTTTCCGTCTCATTCAGAAAATCAGGATGAACTTCCTTGGCCAATGCAGGGATCGAACACCCGACATCCAAGCTAGCGAGCCAGCGTCTTAACCACCTAGCCTCCGTGGCTCCCTGGTAATAATGTTTCTGATAGTAATTTTACCCTGATCAATTTCGGAAAATTATGAATCCCTCGTCCGCTAAATAGTTATATAAGTTTTTCCGCTTGTGCCATTCCTCTATTATTATGATAATTGGCTTGACGTTTTCATCTTTGTTTTTTAGAAATGAATAGAATAGTTACCTTCGTGATGGAAATGATGCCGGATGGAATGAAAACAGTGTCAAAATCTCAGATGTACTCAAAGCTTACTGTGCTGGGTGTTACAACTAAGGATGATTTACTTAGTCTCGAAGCCGGGGATTTTGTCGGTATTTTGAAGATTGTTCCAGCACGGAAGTTGTTAGCAAATATTAAAAGAAAATTAGAAAGTGAGTTTTTTATGATCAAATATTTTTGGGGGGTCATTTGTAGCTGAATACTGTCTTGTTTTTCCCAAAAGTTTAATAAGCGTCATATTTATGGAATAGGAACAGGATGGATCTCAACTTCAAATAACTTCTTCAGAGAAAATTCCCAACGAAGTTGAAAGATTTCTTGTTAGATTTTCTTGAGTTACTATCTTTTATTGTTGATAAACAATTTTTTATTTAGTATTAAGGTTGTCTGAATGGGATTGGGGAACAGGCTTAGCCTATGTAAAACCACCCTCAAGTTACCAACTTGATTTGGAAAAAGTCTACCATGGTCATTGACAGGCCTGTTCAGACTAGATTTGCAATGATTTCCAGTAAAACCCCAAATGCAATCATCAAGTGAACCTTGTCTGTGTGTCCATAATTATCTGCGATTGAGGAATGATGTTCGACATTGCTTGATTTCTACATTGACGATATTTAGTCGAAAGCATTGTTTGATTGTTTGACCTGTAGACCGAAGATATTATTCCAAAACACAAAGTTTGATTAGTTCAAGAATATTTTTAAAATAATACGTATGTGGATGTTTCCTTGAAATAATGAAGTTAAATAAAATGGGGTTTAACGACCTATTGTTCTGGATCGACTGGGCACACGAAGACCGTATCCTTGCAATATACACATTGTGTATTACACAAGAACCCCATTGAAACTCACAATTATCGTATCACCTATATATCATCATATACCTAGCAACTAAAAATTCGTTCATTGTGTACATCATTAAATGTTGAATATTGTTAAAATTCAGGATAAAGCCCCTACGCAACTGAAATGTGTACTTCCTCTGAACTGTTCATATCGGACACACTTATAGGAAGTGTTCACTTTGTAACCACTTTGAAAGACACTTCCAACCCGTACGCAACTGAAGTGTGTACTTCCTCTGAAGTGTTCCTTTCTGACACACTACTAGGAACATTTCAAACGAAGTGTTCACTTTAGAACTACTTCCAAAGACACTTCCATTGAAGTGTTTAAAAAAACTCCCCCGTGGTGTTGATTTCTAACACACTTCGAGGCTGGAATAGAATACACTATCTTTGGCGTATAAATTGTCTGACAATCCCCAGTCATTTTTCTATAATAATATAGTTCTAAACTTGCCGAATACACCTCTTATGCTAATACCTCTAGACGAACCAACCTATGTCCTGTAAAGATACATTGATATTAACTTTCAGTGGGTAATTTGTCCTTAAAATAAACTATGATATGAAGCATGACTTTCTTTCTTTTCAGAACAAAATTGAGAACAATTACAAGGAGATATGGCGAGAACGACTTGACTTGAGATGTAAATGAGGTTAAGACACGTGATTCTTCTTAACGCCCACTTCCACTTCGAGTAATAGAATAAAATCCTGGTTTTTAAAGCTATAGGCCCATCCTGATCTTCATTACCTCATAGTTATATTGCTCAATCAATAACACACTATTTATGGAATAACAATTACTGATTTATTAACAAACAAATAAAGACATTGGTTGAGCATTTAGTAATTGAACAGTAACACACTAACACTATTTATGGAATAACAATTACTGGTTTATTAACACAAATTAAATACTTCACAACATAAGCTTATATAATAAATAAATACAGATTTAATGTACATGAATTACATGACCATACAAATTATTATACACAAATAAATAGTTAAATCTCTTCAATTTATTATTGCACGAACCAACTTGATGTATACTCATGTCCAAAAGAAAGTATACACACTAAAAATAGGACTAAGTTTTGTTTGAATCAACAAAATGTGATAAAACTACATTGAACATGTCTTGTGCGTCCAAACTCAATATTTCTAAGCAAATAAATGGAAAAACAAATGGACATTGTACCCAAATACCCGCATACAACGGAAAAACGACTTTGTTTAAGAAGGACGAAATGCACAGTGTATACTTTCTTTTGGACATGAGTATATATATTAGTAAGATGTTTAGCCCCCGTATCTCTAGATTCGGAATTATTTAAATTAAAATATAAATCCAGAGTTGTTTGATGGGCTTGTTTTTACACTCAATAAACTATGTTTATACCCTATTATAATAACGCTTGTTTTTAGTTTTTTATTCCATTGTAGTGTATGTAGCATTGGTAAACGATAAATTAGTTTCATCAGACGTCGCTGCTATGTTCGATGAACCGAATGGAATATACTCAGTATCATTGGATAGAAGATCCACACTTCCTGAAGTTCTCATTTTATATAGAACAATGGCTATAACTGATACAATTATTATTATAGTTCCTAATATACTTCCAACTGTTATTGTAACTTCTTGCTGTGTTAAACCATCCTGTTTGTCATTTTTCCCTTCTATAAGTGGAGTTGTTTCCCTTTGATCAGTTGATGTTACGACTGTGGGTGATGTTGTGGGGTTCGTGGTGGGTGTTGACGTGGATAATGGAATTGTAATGGGCGTGGTTGTAGTCGCAGGTGTGGATATTATAGTAGTACTTGGTGTAGCCGTGAGTGTAGTCGTGGGTGTAGTCATGGGTTTTGGTGTTGTCGTTGATGTGGGTGTCGATGTTGGTGTAGTAGTTGGCGCGGTTGTAGGTGTGGTAGTGGGTGTGGTAGTAGGTGTGGTTGTAGGTGTGGTAGAGGGTGTGGTCGTAGGTGTGCTAGTAGGTGTGGTCACAGGCGTAGTAGTAGGTGTGGTAGTTGGTGTGGTCGTAGGTGTAGTAGTTGGCGTGGTCGTAGTTGTGGTAGTGGGTGTGGTAGTAGGTGTGTTTGTGGGTTTGGTAGTAGGTGTGGTCGTAGGTGTGGTAGTGGGTTTAGTCGTTAGTGTAGTCGTAGGTGTGGTCGTTGGCGTGGTCTTAGGTGTGGTAGTTGATGTGGTCGAAGGTGTGGTCGTAGGTGTGGTCGTATGTGTGGTGGTTGGTGTGGTAATTGATGTGGTCGTAGGTGTAGTAGTAGGTGTGGTCGCAGGTGTGGTCGTAGGTGTGGTAGTTGGTGTGGTTGTAGGTGTGGTCGTAGGTGTGGTAGTTGGTGTGGTCGTAGGTGTGGTAGTTGATGTGGTCGTAAGTGTGGTAGTTGACGTGGTTGTAGGTGTAGTAGTTGGTGTGGTAGTAGGTGTGGTAGTTGGTGTGGTTGTAGGTGTAGTAGTTGGCGTAGTTGTAAGTGTGGTGGTGGGTGTGGTAGTTGGTGTGGTTGTAGGTGTAGTAGTTGGCGTAGTTGTAAGTGTGGTAGTGGGTGTGGTCGTAGGTGAAGTAGAACATACAACACCAGCATCATTAGCATGTGTACAACCAGTATAAGAATACTCCACATCAACACATTCTGTTACATTATTCTCACTACCCTGACAGGTCATTGATGACAGCCAGATTGGCCCTTGTCCCACACCAAGACCACCATGTCTAACAGCAGTTCCCGAATAATATCCCAGTTGACGACACACTACATTCGCTTCTCTATCATCGAAGTATTGATCGCACACCGTGCCCCATTCGTTGGGTCCTTGAAGGAAAACCTCCACTCTTCCAAAGTTTTGTAAATTATGATCAGCAAGGCGAACCTGTGTTATTGCTGAAATAAAATAAAATGAAATGGGATTAAAAATGTCTCTATGTGAGATAAGCAGCTGAATATGCTTAAACTCCGTCAATATTGGGTTTATTGGGTGTCTGTACGTACATTGTTTAATTCAAATTAAAAAGTAAATACAAGAAGATGTTTTAAAACATCCAACACATTTTCTTTTCACTTTAAACAAAAAATCAGGGCCCTTATTCACGAAAACTTAACTAAGATAAAATCCAAATTTTAGTAATTTGATTGGATAATATTAGATTGATTTTAGTGCTTAGCCAATCAAAATTGAAGTATCTTCTAAAATTTGGATTTTATCTTTAGTTAAGATTTCGTGAATCAGGGCCCGGGTGTAAAAATACGTTTATTTGTAACAATGACACGAGAGAGAGAGAGAGAGAGAGAGAGAGAGAGATGGGTGGGGTTAAACGTCCACACGACACAAACTAGGTCATTTCGGGTCTAACACATGGTTCAATTTTATTTCACTAAATCACTTGCGTGTAGGGGTCTTTACCAGTGGGCGGAAACCGGAGAACCTGGAGAAAACCCACGAGGTTTGACAGGCGACCCTACTCCTTGTCACGTACAACCGGGTATTCGAAACCACGGCAGTTGATTCAATGACAGACCATTCGGCCATCCACACCCCCAAAACAACGCTAAAACTCTTTTGCACAAATCAAACGCTAATATCTCGGGTCAGAGTGGAGCAATTGGATTGAAATTTTCAGCATATTCTATTTACGTTATCTGTGTATTATCTAATCTCCCATAATGACCCTTTTTAACACAGATTTAAGGAGTCTAGCCATTTACGGTTGATTTCAAAATAAATAATTTACAAATAAATAGCTGAATATCCGACTCACCCAAGCTTTGATTAAAACACTGAACATTGGTTGGTGTTGTGCATCCTGTAAATCTTGTAACATTAAAACCAGCAGAGAAACATTCTGTAAAGGTTGTTTCGTATCCATAACAAATGATGTATTTATACCAAAATGGAAGATTGTCATTACCATCGATACTACAAAACATAAATGAAAAGGAATAATTTTTATTAGTGGGGGTGGGGGGGTGGGGGGTAATGACTAGTATTATTCATCTTAAACGGATTAATTAATGACTAGTATTATTTCATATTAGAAGGGTTAATGACTAGTAGTAGTTCATCTTTAAAGGGTTAATGGCTAGTATTATTTCATCTTTAAAGGGTTAATGACTAGTAGTATTTAAAGGGTTAATGACTAGTGTTATTTCATCTTTAAAGGGTTAATGACTAGTATTATTTTATCTTTAAAGGGCTAATGACTAGTATTATTTCATCTTTAAAGGGTTAATGACTAGTAGTATTTCATCTTTAAAAGATTAATGACCAGTAGTATTTAAAGGGCTTATGACTAGTATTATTTCATCTTTAAAGGATTAATGACCAGTAGTATTTAAAGGGTTAATGACTTGTAGTGTTGCATCTTTAATAGGTTAGTGACTAGTATTATTTCATATTCAAAGTGTTAGTGACTAGTAGTATTAAAGGGAGAATCACTCTATTTAAAGTTTACCTAAGTATCTGACTTCCAAGCAAAATACCATCTTGGTATCCAACTTCACGACACATCATACCGGCAACTTTATTGGAAGAACGTGTATTGTGATAAACACAGGTATCAGACCAGTTACCATCATAATTCATTTCAAATCTACCTATACCGGTTGTATCTTCTCCATACAAACGATATGTTACTCCTATTTTAATAAACAAAAATACAAAATATTAAACAAATAACATTAAAAATAACCATGGCAACGCAGTGAATTAGACTGTGGTACACTGTCCTGGCGATCCCTGGTTCGATCCAATCTGATTAAAATACAGATGGCCTCTACTACATGGCGATCTGACCGGTTGTAGTGGAAGGTCGCGTCATAGGGCATACGAGCAACGTTTGGCCTATGACGTCAGATATTTGATTAACCAATCAGCGTTGATGTTTCTAGTGGGTTACTCCCTGCCAAAACCTCATTGGCTAATCCCTCACATCATCCAGAACGCGGGTTACATAACAACTCTTCCAGATCTTAGTGTAGTACAGAGAAGTAAAACGAAATTTTGAACTATAAAAAATGAAACGAAATAGGATCTGTGTTGTAATGAGAATGGGTTCGATTATGCTGTAAGTGGTGCAAAAAACAACGTTATAGTCATTCGGATGGGACAAAAAATCGAGATCCATAGTACACGTTGGCGTGCACGTAACACAATTTGGCAGTTGGATTTCGACGAGGGTAGAAACACCAGTGTCGGGGCACAATGTGTTGGACAAGCTGTATTCCGGTCTTTATTAAACCAGGTGCCAAGTGGGATGTTGCACTCTTTTTTCAATATTTTTAAAGGATAATATTAGTGTCAGTTATTTTCACATATGTGACAGAACTGGTTAAAAACATTCCAAATATAATTTCAACATATTGAGCATTGCTACGGTAGATGCGTAACGAAGATTTGAAGAAAAGGGAAGTGACGTAAAAAAAACAGAAAACACGAGTTATCCTTATATATAAACTGACTGAAGGAGCGACGGACTTTCATTTTTTTTTCAAATCTTCTTTACGCATCTATCGTAGCAATGATCTGTGTTAAAATTATATTTGGAACGTGTTAAACCAGTTCTATCACATATGTAATACTGGCCGGCACCAATATTGTCCTTTAACACAATCCCATATGTGATAATGACCGACACCAATATTGTCCTTTATATCATATATGTGATAATGGCCGACACCAATATTGTCCTTTATTTCATATATGTGATAATGGCCGACACCAATATTGTCCTTTAATTGAGGTGTATGTATCGTCAACTGATATGTGGTGAGTGTTTGATACATCTGTTAAACATTAACATTGTATGAACAGTTTAAAGTACAATATAGACACATCATACCTGACTTATAACAGAGGAGACCAACACGTTTTGAGTATATACCACATGACGTATTGTTAATAGAACGTCCTTGATGATATACACACTGATTTAAACTACTTTCATTTCCGATACATTTCACGTCGGACAACACCACTGGATACGACGTCACATCCGATCGTACGTTATAAGGCCTATATAGCACACCTCCACCATAACCAAGCTCCACACATGCTACCCTGGCCTCCGTCTTTCCAAACCCTGCAGCACAAACCCCGCCATTCACCCCATTTAATTTCACCTCCAGAGATCCGCTGAATTCAGTCGTATCTTTATAGATAGATACTACAAAATCTGAAATGTAAAACGGAAGCAACCGAGTCAATTCTAGATTTTCTTTTATTTTATAAATATTTAAATTTTGAAAATTTAGCTTAATCCAAGAGCGCCCAAAATCTGAAACTTAAAGCGAGAACGTGCGAATTTAGTGTTGCTTTTCTTTTTTTTCTAGGTTAATGTTACCAGAATATTGCATGCTGAAATTTATGCTCCTAGAGGCGGGTATTATTAATAATAACAATAATAACGTAATAGAGCTTATTTATTCGCTTTTAATTTCATTTGATCCTAAAACAAGTGTGATTGTGAGCAGTATTTCCGGCCACAAGGACACTTTTGTAATGCTCAAAATCCCCCATCCCCTTATCATGGCGACTGGTTAGGAAAGGCGACTAGAAAATTGGGATTGTACGGAAACCAATATTTACTTTACTTAGATGATTTGTGACACAAACACGAGTCTATTTGACAATTTCTGAAATCTATCAGTTTGATTAAAACACAGATCTATATTTCGTTTCGTTATTTTTATATTTTCGATGGCAGTGAATTAGACTTTGGTACACAGTCAGGGTGATCCTGATTCGATCCAATCTGATTCAATACAGATCTATATTTCGTTTTGTGTTTTATACTTTTGATGGCCTCTACTACATGAAGATATGAAGATCTGACCGGTTGTTGTGAAATGTCGCGTCAGGGGTCATACGAGTTGTTTTTGAACCTATGACGTCGGATATTTAATTAACTAATAAGCGTTGATGTTTCTAGTGGGTTTCCCACAGTTCCGTGCACCTCACGCCAAAAACTCGCCGTAACAGACCGTTTCATTGGCCACCCCCCCCCCCATCATCCAGAACGCGGGTTATATAACAACGCTTCCAGTTCCTAGTGTAGTAAAGACAAATGAAAAGATATTTTGAACCATAAAAAACGAAACGAAATAGGATCTGTGTTTTAATCGGATTGGAAAGATATTCAAAAGATATAACATAATATTGAGATAATGTGGCAATTGCTGAAAGTTATTCAACATCGTATATATGTTGAGATACAATAAGAACTATGTAATACCTGACGATGGTTCTGTATAAGAGCACTGAACTGAAGCATAAGTTCGTGATGGACAACCGGTACCGATAATTTGATTACAATCACTCAAGGAATCGTTGACTGTACCACAATATAGACTCACTATACCAATCTGGTAGTTCAAATCCCCGTATCGTGATCCAATAACTGGTCTACCATATTGGTATCCCATCTCCTTACAGATCACAGTAGCTTCTGTAATACCGAACACCTCATCACAGACTAGCACCCATTTCTTCGTTATATTATTATAAACCTCTACTGGACCCTGATAGCTAAGATAGCTATCTGATATTCTTACTACAAGCAACAAATATAAACATGTTATATTATTATAAACCTCTACTGCACCCGGATAGCTAAGATAGTCGTCTGATATTCTTAATACAAGTAAATTGAAGACTTATCTGTTCCAACGCTATGTTTAGAAATGTGCTAGAATTGTGGAAAACTGAACTCTTTGCATGCGCTACGAGCATACAGTCGGTGTGGAATAGCGCTATATAAATCTTCACATTATTATTATTATTAAATAAGAGCTATTAGCGTATTTACTTGTTTCAAACAATACTGCGAACAATTACAAATGTGTTTTAATCAACATTGTGAGCTATTACAATTGTATTTTAAACAATATTGAGAGCTATTACAGTATAAATACGTTTAATAACCAATATTTAGAAAATGAAATAAAATGGGTTTTAACGTCTGGCAGAACTAATGAAGACGGGCATACACCATACAGTGTGCTATGAGGGAAATCCAATGGAACCCGAGCCGAGATATTATCTAGCGTTGGTATTTTAATTTTTTTTGTCTTTAATTAATTGTTAAAAAAGTCAATCTGAGTACAGGTTAACGTGGATGACGCCGGGAGAAATTTGATATTTTATGGGGAAATTCAATCGGTTTAACGTCCTACTGTTCTGCTGCGACTGGGCTCATGAAGACGTGCATACGCCATTCAGTGTGCTATGAAGGACATTTTGCCCGGGCACCGGCACTATGTCCTACTCTTATATCGAATTCCATCTGCCAAGGGATCTTTTACGTGCATGTCAATGTATACACGGGTCCTCGATCTTTTGTCCCGTCCGAATGACTAGACAGCTGTCCTTGCCAGGCCCTCCGTCTTGCACCACAGACAAGGGGAAGCCACGTCTGAAAATAACTTACTCTTATATCGAATTCCAACTGCCAAGGGATCTTTTACGTGTATGCCAGTGTATACACGGGACCTCGATTTTTCGTACCATTTGATCGACTAGGCAGCTATTCTTGTCAGGGCCTCCCTCCATGCACAACTGACAAGGGGAAGCCACTTCGGAAAATCCCGATTAACTTTCTCGGCCAATGTAGGGATCGAAAACCAGGCCTCCAGGCTAGGGATTTTAATAACGTAAACTTACAAGGGATCTATACACGGAACCTCGATCTTTTGTCCCATCCGAACGACTGGACAGCTGTTCTTGTCGGGACTTTAATAACGTAAACTTACATGTATTGTAACAAATAGTTTTTACAGCCTGATTGTCCTTCTGACACGATCTACTCTCCTCTGTGTTTACAGCAAAGCTACCGTAGGCACACCGTTTTAAGTTATCCTCTGTACCTGTACATGTTAACTGACTAATCCATATAGTACCGCTTCTAAAATATGGAGCGTTCACATCACCACCATCAAAACCTTTTTGCCTATTTTCACAGTTTAATGAAAGAAATGTGTAAAGATAAATAGTCAACATTAATAAAAGAGTTTTAATATTACAAATCATACCAAATAGAATTAAACTCACTAAATTACCACACGAACCTAATTACATCTATGCATTTTGCTCCGGCTTCTGAAATTGACCAACATTATTAATTGTTTATAGACAATAGCCACGTAAAGCATGTAATATTCCAATAATATGGCGATATATATTAGATAATATATATCGGCTAATAACTTCCAATCATGTAATTTCAAAATTCTATTCATGTTATTGCTAAAATAAGACACCGTACAGTCCCTGGCCAGGTGTTCAATCACCAATTAAGTACGCAGTTGCGACACCAAACGACTTCATAATGATGGTTGCTAGGCCGAAATTTAAGAATTCTATCTATATTTGTTCGATGTTCATGCTAAACGTGTAAAACATCAATGAAGAAGACGTTTTTCGTCTAAATAATATAAATATGATGAAATAGAATACATTTACAAGAACAAATAAAGAAATTGGATTATGCATTGTCCTTATTTAAAAGAAATACATGGATAGAAGTTAGAAATCAAATGAGCTGTAAAACATTTTGTGTTATGAAATAATTTCGGATCTCAGACAACCAAGATACTTTCACGCTTTTCAAATGATTCGTCAACATTTTACGCTTGTTTCGAATCGGTATAAATTTGGTTTTGACATTTAGAGAATGTAATTGATAAAGAATAAATGTGTATCATTGTTTTTAAAGCACGTTATATGGTAATCACACAATTACAGCCTCGGTGATACACGACGGAGATAGAGAGAGAAATGGGGTTTAACGTCCACTCGACACAAACTAGGTCATTTCGGGACTAACATATGGTTTAATTTTATTTACATAATTCGCTTCCGCGTAGGGGTCTTTAGCAGTGGGAGGAAACCGGAGGACCCAGAGAAAACCTACGAGGTTGGACAGGCGACCCTACTCCTTGCCACTTACAACCGGGGATTCGAAACCACGCCAGTCGACTCAATGACAGACTTTATGATACAGCGCGCGCACGCTAACCATTCAGCCATTCCCCCCCCCCCCTCCCCGATACACGACGGCTGTTCCAGGGCCTTCGAAAAACATCATATTATTGTTCTGTAATGTTATTTCGAGTGTATTATAGCGTGTCCCTTTAAAGAAGCATTATAGAAGTATAGATAAAGAGCTGGCAGTTCTCACTTTAATAGTTAAAAACTAGATAATGTAGAGGGAATATGCTGAAAATTTCAGTCAAATTGCTACAGTCTGAACCGAGATATTAGTGATCGAATTTTAATCCTAGCCTCGTTCATCATTACTAAAGTAGGTACGATAAAAAAAACATAGTCTCTTAATTATCCGTTTTTGGATTCAATCATCAATGAGCGTTGATCAGCAGATGGGATTCAAATCCAGTAAAAATCCGACACATAAGATGGCATCGAGAGATGAATAATAAATGTCTAATTGATAATTTAGATAACATTTCAAGCCATAAAGAAAGACCTGCGATAGGCAGATTTAGCTCTTGCATAATGCATTTTTAACTCACAGAACTAATGAAATATGGCATACATTACCGACAAAATACTTCAGCTCACAACTAATGAAATATGGGTTACATTACCGACAAAATACTTCAGCTTCTTTTCGACCCCATGTTTTATAACAAATATCAGCAGTGGTACCATTGACATTCACTTGAACTAAACCCGTCACAGCTTTGTTATTATTATATCGATATTCGGATTCAAACTCGTAATTAATATCTAAAAAAGCAAATCAATTCTAATTACATAGTTTTGAAATTCAAATGTGTGCACAATCTGATTTTTTATAGTTCAAAATTTCGTTTTACTTGTCTTCACAGCACTAGGATCTGGAAGAGTTGTTATATAACAGCATTCTAGTTGATGTGAGGAATTAGCTAATTAAACAGTCAGTTACGGCGAGTTCTTGGCGTTCTCTGCATGGAACTGTGGGTAACGTCAACGCTGATTGGTTAATCAATGTCTGATGTCATAGGGTCAAAATCCGCTCATATGGCCCCTGACGTGACCTCAAAGTACAATTGGTCAGATCTTCATTGAGTAGAGGCCATCAAAAGTGTAAACCAACGAAACGAAATATAGATGTGTATTTTTATCAGATTGATGTATGCACTTCAAGAAAAGTAATAAATGAATTGTTGTGGTGATTTAATGTTCTATTGTAGAATGTCTGGAGTGGGCGTGTCCGAGTGGCTAACACGTGCAGTCTAGATCACAAGGTCTGTCGTTGTGTCAAGTGGGTTGACGTTTATCTCCGGTTTTTACGTAATTGCTTAAGGGCTTTCCTATTTGTTCCCACTGCTTAAAATACCAAAAGTAAAAGTACTTCACTATGGAGTCCCAAAATGCTGCCCCCGCTCCCCTCTCTCACAGGATGTATTTAATAAAGAAAGAATATATTACCTAAAGACCCGCTATAACATATAACTGCTGCCTGTTTGTGTGACGTACAGTCACCAAGAGAAAGGCGGGATTTAAAGGAGCAAAGCGACAGTGATAGCTCTATCCCAGAACAGTTCATTCCACCAATCAGATACGGTCGTTGGTCACCTTGTATTGGAGGCGTTGAATACGATAATCCATTTAAGTATCCCTGAGTTCGACAGAAAACAGTAGCATCATTGTCATCCCAAGATTCAGAACAGACACGTCCTTCAACACCAGACAGTGATACACCAACAGTGCCAGATGTCAATAGTCCTGATGATGACCGAATCAAAGTAAAGTTATAGCTGCTCTCGACATCTTAAAAAAGCATAACAACAGAATATACCAACTGTACATTAAATTATTCAACCAATATTTATACACTGTTAAACAAATAATACATCATTGAAATTTCATAGGTCCTGTTTAGAACCGAAACGATAAGAGGTGTGGTTTCTCCTTATCAGCTATGCCTGATAAGGACAGCTGCCTTGTCGTTCGGATCGGACGAAAAACCGAGGTCCCGTGTACACATTGTCGTAAAAAATCCCTTGGCAGTTGGAATTCGATATAATTTCCCTAATATCACACTGTATGGGGTGTGCCCATCTTCATTAGCACAGGCGGATCTGAACAGTAGGCCATTAAACCCCCATTTCATTTCATTTCAGTTATATTTACATTAATTTGTCATTCCGATTATTAATCAGTTGAAATAGGCAAGCGCGTTCTACCTGAGAAACTTATATACAAAAGAATTACAAATTTTGTATTCAATATCTTTTTAAAAAATATTTATTTGTGACTGTCGTCTGTGTTTGTATGCCTTTTTGGGGTTGGCGGCCACATTTCGACTGCCTCGATGCTGAAAATCCAGCTCAAAACGGGGAGTGATATTCATTACTACTTCCGACTTCCGGTTTCAGATCGATGCTAATTTCGGACCACGAAACCCCTATAAGTTGTTCCACAGGGTAATAATAGGCCAAAATCGGGTAAACAGCTATCAGTAAATATGTTTGTCTCTTGCCAGAGCCACGGTGACTAAGTGGGTAAGACGCCGGCTCGCTAGCCTAGGGGTTGCGCGTTCGATCGCTGCTTTGGCCGAGAAAGTTCATCGGGATTTTCCGGCGTGGTTTCTCCTTGTCTGTGGAGCAGGACGGAGTGCCTGTCTAGTCGTTCGGATGGGACGAAAAACCGAGGACCCGTGTATACATTGGCGTGGACGTAAAATATCCCCAAGCAGTTGGAATTCGATATACGAGTAGGCCATAGTGTCGCTGTCCGGGCAAAATGTCCCTTATAGTACACTGTATGGCGTATTGCCCGTTTTTATTAGCCCAGTCGGAGCAGGACAGTAGGACGTTAAACCCCATTTCATGTCATTCCATTTGTCTCTTGCGATATGAATGTGTGTGTTCTGTACCTTTAAACGAAGACGGGCTATACTATATACCGGAAAACACCGGAAAACAACCGGAAAACTACCGGATAACACCATGTTATACTGAATACCGGAAAACACCGGAAAGACACTAAATACCGGAAAACACACTAAATACCGGTATTCAGTATAACATGGTGTTTTCCGGTAGTTTTCTGGTGTTTTCCGGTATATAGTATTGCCGACGAAGACTATACTCACAATTATCAAAACAAACGACAGAAGCGTAACGGTTGGTCGAGCAATTGTAAAGTTGTTGAATGCATTGGGTGCTCTGTTCTTCGCTGCCATTACACTTTAGTTTCAAATTAGATATCGCCAAGTCTTCCACATAATCTGCTCCAAATGCCGAACAACAGACTGCCATTCCATACTCGTAGCCCAGATCTTGACAAACTCTTTTAGCAGATGTATCATCAAAGTCATCATCGCAGACCAGGTTCCAGGAATTATTATAATAAACTTGTACTGGACCGTGACTAACTCTTTCCAAATTACTTGGATTCTTCACAAGTTTAACTATCGAATAAAAATGGTTTGTTAGTGCTGACTGGTGTTTAAACAACTGGCTATTTTAAAGATACATTATTGAAGATTTGAAAAATAGCGGATAGTTGTCACTATCATAATTAAAATCTGGAAAGTTTAAAGGGAATTTGCGGAAAAATTCAGTCGAATTGATCCGCTCTGAACTAAGAATTTAGCGATTGAATTTTGAACCTAGCCTCGATCATCATTACTAAAGTCAGTAAGATAAAAAACATAGTCTCGATTATCTATTTTTTGATTTAATCACCAATGAGCGCTGAGCAGCATATCGGATTCCAATCCAGTAAATATCGCAGGCTAGCAATAATTTATATACTATTTCAGACCTAAAGAAAGACTTGCAATATACAGATTTAGCTCTTGCATAATGTATGTTTAATCCACGTTAAAATATACGCACATTGATTATTTAGCTTTTCATTAAGCAATGATGATCGAGGCTAAGCCTAAATTTCTAACGCTTATATTTCGGTTCAGAGTGGAGCAATTTAACTGACATTTTCAGCATATATTCTCTTTACATTATCTAATTTTTAACTATTTTTGTGAGAACTGTCAGCTCTTTATCTAATCTCACATAATGTATCTTTTAAAAAAACAATAATAAACTAGAACTGCGATGCAGTAATGGCGGGTTTCACATATTGTATCTTTAGGAAGAAACCGACCTGAAGCGAGTCGTTATTGTTCGATACACATTGATCACCGTTCTACTCACCGTCAGTGACACATTGAACAACTTCATGATACTGGCAAGTTGAAGTCGAAGTCCAGCTGGAATGTGGGCAGCTGTTTAAATCCTTCTCCAATCCTACACAGCTGAATGTAGTACTGTAAATTGTTCCTGTTAAGTTGGATAATGTCGTTGATTGTCGTAAAGATGGGTGTCCTGTCGCATAACCCACAGATTTACAGAAAACATCGTAGAATTCAGTTGATCGGATATTATCACCTGTACATAATGTTCCCCATTCACCGTCTAGTGAAACTTGTATAACACCCTCGCCATTTTCTCCATTTAAACGATAAAATATGCCTGCCAAATTACAATAAAAATATGTTAGACATGTCACTGCCCCAAACGAGAAGTGACATAGACAATATTTCTTTCAAAAATCAAAGAAAACAATACATATCTGTAACTTAGAAATGTGAATTCCTCAAACGAGAAGTGGCATAAGTCCGAAGTCCAAATTATAAAACCTATGGACCAATATTAAAATCTAATTCGCGTTTTTAATTTCGAATATTATGGATAATATTGTTATGTATTGATTGTAGATCATTACCGTACCTTAAAGATTAAGGTAAAGCAAGTTGTAGTCAGGAATGAGGTAACTTTAGCCCGGCAGTTCGATTTATTTAGGGAGATGCTAATTGTAGGCCGGTTGGTGAGGTTCGGGTGTTTCCGGAATCCAAAATGACCGCTTTATATAAATGAGTATTTTGGGGAATACTAACCCGAACCCTAACCCTAACCCTTTTTAGAAGACTGAACTTGGATCTAATTTAACGTTTACCCTTCTTAAAAGGGTTAGGGTTCGGATTCGGGTTAGTATTCCCCAAAATACTCATTTATAAAAAGCGCCATTTTGGGCTCCGGAAATTCCCGAACCTCCCCAACCGGCCTACAATTAGCATCTCCCATTTATTTAATTGTAGAATAAAGACGTGTTTTGAAACCACCTTGGTTAGACGTTTAGCTCATTTAAACATCACGTGATACATAAAACTTTTACCTGTGTTATCTGTGCAAATGATGCCAGCAATTTTACCAGAATTACAGTGAGTTACATCGCCTATTTGGTAGTCACAATCAGCTAATCTGCTCTCATTTCCCGTACAATTAATCTTGGACATCCAGTATGGTGCATCACTCAGTCTTGTACTTTTAAAATAAAACACTCAATTGAATGACCACCGGATATATCATCATCTGTAGAGTACTACTTCTATATATGGGAAACTCAGAAACCGGTTGCAATTGTTTCGTATTGCAATAATATTCAACCGAATTATTGTTCTGTCAATGTCAATTTCAAAATTTATATACATCTGCCGACTTTTGAATTTTGACTCTTACACAGGCACAAATAGTTTGTGAATTGATTGCAGGTCTGGGCAAGCGGAATAACGGATACGTGAGTTTTAACTCGATTGAAGTTGATAACAAAATACGACGAGCTGTAGATTCATTATAAGGTATTTGAAGGACGGGACATCAACAACAGGACGAACCATGCGACTAGTAACTTACATGTACGAACGTTGTTCAAATTTCATTGACCGATACTGGAATAATAACAATGTTTACTTTGAAGTTTGAAAATGCATGATGGGAGATTAGATAAAGAGCTGGCAGTTCTCACTATAATACTTGAAAATCTAGAATGTAAAGGGGATTTGCTGACAATTTCAGTCAAACTGGTGTATTCTGAACCGCGAATTTAGCGATTGAATTTGGACCTAACCTCGATCATCAATACTAAAGTCGGTACGATAAAATACATAGTCTCGATTATCCATTTCTTTATTTAATCATGAATGAAAGTTGAGCCGCATATCGGATCCTAATCCAGTAAATATCGCAGGCTAGCCATGACATCGAGAGTTGGTTATTATCTGGATAAGTTATGAATGTGTAATTAATAACTTAGATAACATTTCAGGCCTAAAGAAAGGCATGCAATAGGCAGATTTAGCTCAGGTATAATGTATGTTTATTATGATTAATACAATGACGTCATTATTAATGTGACGTCATGATGTATGTTTAAAGAGGATTCAAACTTACGATGAATGCGAGAAAGCTGTACCAGTTGTGTAGCCTTTCTCTTTACAAGCCACGGCAGCATCCTCATCATCCCAGTCATCAGAACAAATCTTTCCACTTTTACCAGAAAAATAAACTCGAATATAACCATTATATGTATTGCCGCCATTTATATACCATGTAAAATCTTAAAAACAAGATTCATCGCAATTTATCATCACTAAAAGTACAACTCAAATGGTTAGCGATGTGAACTGATCAAATGATTAGTGATGTGATCTGCTCAAATGGTTAGCGATGTGAACTGCTCAAATGATTAGCGACGTGAACTGCCCAAATGGTTGGCTCTGCGAACAGCCCAACTGTCCTATGGAGCAGGAACTGACTATGATGTCATCGCAACCATCTTGATCAATGCACGCGTTACCAGGGAACAATTATGCCATGTTTCATGTAGATCGTCCATGAATTAGCCGAGTCTTGGGCTTTATTCGAAGAGCATAGCCCACGCGATGAGTAGATCGTTCATGAATTAGCCGAGTCTTGGGCTTTATTCGAAGAGCATAGCCCACGCGATGAGTAGCACTTGGGGTTGGGGGATGGGGCAGTATGCCAGGAGTCATGTGGATAGTGCATGACGAGCCTTGGGCGTTATTCGAAGAGCATACCCCACACGTTGAGTAGCGTAGCGCCTGGGAGTGGCGGGCGGGGGGGGGGGGGGTGTATGCCAAGTCATTTAGATTGTGCATTCCGAGCCCTGGACGTTATTTGAAGAGCATACCCTACAATTTGAGAAGCGGCTGTTGGGGGTTGGGGATTGGGGGGGGGGGTAGCTTCTGGTAAATAACCAAACACAAAGCAGGAATGATGTCACTGTTTATAGTTGGGGCATGGTATTCACAAGGGTGGATAATTTGGTAGAAGGTAACACGAAAACGTGTTTCAATAAAGTACTATAGTCTTCTCACCTCTTGTTAGATCCCCATTGAAACATCGTAAACCCATCGAGTTTTCACAGTATTGGGTATATGGCAAGGAGTACGGACAGTTTATCAGGTTTGTTTCATTACCATGACAACGGACACGGTTCATCGTGGCCCCGGTATCGCTTACTCCATATCCCACCATTACATATCCGTTATTATAGTTCAGTTCCCTACAAGCTATAACTATAGAAACATTACATATGCATTAGTATAGGTCTCAACATGTGCTAACTATATAAACATTGTATAACCTTTATTATATTTGAAATCCCTACACTCTAAAACTATAAACATTTCAATTCGTACACTCTGTAACTATATAAACATTACATATAACTATAGACATTACATATCCGTTTGGGGATCACGTGGCTAAGTGGGTAAGACGCTGGCTCGCTAACCTGGAGGTCGGGTGTTCGATCCCTGCATTGGCCGAGAAAGTTCATCCAGATTTTCCGGCGTGGTTCCCCCTTGTCAGTGATGCAAGGACAGCTGTCTAGTCCTTCGGATGAGACGAAAAACCGAGGTCCCGTGTATATATTGGAATGCACGTAAAAGATCCACTGGCAGTTGGAATTCGATATAAGAGTAGGCGATAGTGCCGCTGCCCGGACAAACTTTCCCTCCTAGCACACTGTATGGCGTATGCCCGTCTTCATTAGCCCAGGTTAGGAGCAGAACAGTAGGACGTTAAACCCCATATTTCATTTCATTTTACATATCCGTTGTATTACAATTACTACACTCTGTAACTATATAAGCATTACACAGTCGTTCTTATAGTTCAATTCGCTATAAGGGAGAAGGGTTTTACATAGGCTAGTTCCCAATCTCATTCAGATATCCTGAATACAAATATTGTTTATATAAAAAAAACATAGCTATAAGCTATAACTATAAAAACATTAAAATTCAGTCATTATATTTGAATTCTTTATTACGGTATAACTAAATAAAACATTGCATATCTATTATTAAAGGTTCAACATGAATAGTAGGTTTCACCATTTAACTGGGAGGTTTCAACATCTTTGATTATATATCTTACACAAAAGTACTACAAAAAATAGTTGTAGATTTATCTATATGTGGTGTCTATATACTATTATTTACCGGTTCTAGATATTATAAAATAGTTGTAGATTTATCTATATGTGGTGTCTATATACTATTATTTACCGGTTCTAGATATTATAAAATAGTTGTAGATTGATTTATATGTGGTGTCTATATACTATTATTTACCGGTTCTAGATATTATAAAATAGTTGTAGATTTATCTATATGTGGTGTCTATATACTATTATTTACCGATTCTAGATATTATAATATATATTGATATTTACCTGAGCTAGCTATATAATAATATTTACCTGAGCTACCTATATAATATTATAATTACCTGTGTTTTCACGAGTCCATTGATCACCACACACCGCTCCCCATTGATTATTGATATAGGCTTCTAGAAACCCGTCTTCCATTCGCACTGCAGTTAATAAAAACATACATTCGTCTTTGGCATTAGTTAACCGATTTAGAAAAGGGGAAATTAAAGTAATAAGTTACATATACGAGAGAGAGAGATAGAGAGAGGTAGAGATAGAGATAGAGAGAGAGGGAGAGTGAGCGAGAGAGAGAGACGGAGAGAGATAGGGAGAGAGACAGAGAGAGAGCAGGTCATTTCGCGACAACCACACGGTTCAATTTTATTTCAATAATTCGCTTGCACTTAGGGGGGGGGGGGAAACCGAAGGGCAAGATACGAACCTGGTAGGCGACTGGCGACCCTAGGTGGGTCAGGCGACTCTACCCCATGCCACGTACAAGCGGGGAATTAAAACCATAGAAACTTGACTCAATACCAGAGCTTGTGATTTCACGTGTTAACGATTCAGCCACCCAACTTGAGACACTTCGAATGCATTTCTCGGTCCAGGCCCCGATGTCAGTGATGAAACATTACTAGCCATGCCTGGTAACATACGCCCACCAGAAGCTTGGTCTTCCGGTTTGACAATTGAATCTGTCATTGAATCAAGTGGCGTGGTTTCCGTTCCCCTGCTTCTATCTGACAAGAAGTAGGATCGCCTGTCCGGCCTCGTTATTTTCCGGGTCCTCCGGTTTCCTCCCATTGCCATTTTGAACCATATATTAGTCCCGAAATGGCCTATTTTGTATCGAGTCGACGTTAAATCCATTTCATTTCATTTAATATTTTCGATTGCTTCCACTATATAAAGATTGTTTCAGGGTCATACGAGCGGCTTTTGACCCTATGACTCATGTTTTTCGCTTAACCAATCCGTGTCGGTGTTTCAAGTAGGTATTCGGAAATACAACTTTCGCTTTGACCTGTTTTATTCAGATCTGGCCCCGAGTTCACAAAACATTCTCAGATTTAAGTTAAGAATTTACTCAACTTTCAATCACTGTTTATGTGAAATATCTTTGATCAGAAACACAAACGTTTGCATATAGTTTCTTATTGATGTATTTGATACATCGAAAGTTTTATGAAGGACTATATTTTAGTTAAAATAAATAAATTTTGAGCAAATTCTTAAGTTAGTCTGAGAATGCTTTGTGGACTCGGGGCCTGGACCTTGCTGTCTGTTGGGGGTGAAATTCATTGAGAATCACAATCTGATTAAAATACAGATCTATTTTTCGTTTCGTTTTTATATACTTTCAATGGTCTACACTACATGAAGATCTGACAAGTTGTACTCGAAGGTCACATCAGGGGTCATACGAGCGGCTTTTGACCCTTTGACGTCAGACATTGACGAATCAATCAGCGTTGACGTTTCTAGTGGTTTACCCACAGTTCCGTGCATGGTACGCCAAGAAGAGTCGCCGTAACAGATGGTTTCATTGGCTAATCCCTGACGTCATACAGAACGCCTGTTATTTAACAACTCTTCCTGTAGTAGAAACAATAAAACGAAATTTTGAACTATAAAAAACGAAACGAAATAGGATCTGTGTTTTAATCAGATTGACAGACAACCTACCTGAATTGTAACATTGAGCACCGACAGCAGTACAATAACTTGTTGGTGAGTCACTCTTGCAGAGAAACAGCGATATTTCGTCTCCGCGACAATTCATGTTTTTCCAGTACTGCTGACTAGAAGAATAATAGCTGCCATACGGAGTAGCTTCGCCATTCATAAAACCAAGTTGTCTGAAAACACACGAAGGCCAAAAATCAGAAAGAAGGGTTTAGAATCCACTTAAAGTCCTCACTTACATTCCGAATGTATTTCTAGGTTCTAGTGATGAAACATACTAGTCAAATGTGGTAACATATGCCCACCAGAAACATATATCCACTTCTCAAAACAGATTTGGCTAGCGCGTGCGCGCTGTAACAAAAGGTCTGTCATTGAATCAACTGGCGTGGTTTCGATTCCCCGTTTGTACGTAACAAGGATTAGGGTAGCCTGCCTAGGGTTTTCTCCGGGTCCTCAGGTTTCCTCCCACTGGTAAAGACCCCTAAGCGCAAGCGAATTATTGAAATAAAATTGAACCATATGTTAGTCCCTAATATGACCTAATATTTGATTCGCAATAACAGAGTTTCTGTCTGAATTATTATTTCTATAAAATATCACATCAAGGCAAAGCAAAATTTTCAAGCGCGACTTGTTGTGATAAACCTGGTTTGTGTCGAGTGGAACCTCTCTCTCTCTCTCTCTCGCCCTCTCTCTCTCCCTCTCTCTAAACAGATTAGCATATCGATGTGAATTAAACACAAAGAAAGTACATAAAAATATGAATATAACCTGCAGACAACTTGAGAATCGTTGTCATCCCATCCACTAGAACAGATTTTATATGTTCTATCGTTGATGGTAAGTTCTACTATTCCAGTACTTGTCAACATTATAGTTGGTTCTGAAATAAATGAATAAATATTATTTGGGTTTTTTTTTATCACAACACGTGGATTTATTACTCAAATTTTATAGTGTGTTGCGTTTTGGGATGAAATATGAAAATTTCAAAATCCGCACATATACGAGTGATTCTGGTGGGCTTTAATTAACAGGTGAGATTGTTGTGATAGGTTACACTACAAATACAATCTGATTAAAACACAGATCCTATTTCGTTTCGTTTTTTTTTAGTTCAAAATTTCGTTTTACTTGTCTTTACTACACTAGGATCTAGAAGAGCTGTTATATAACCTGCGTTCTGGATGGCGTTACGAATTAGCCAATGAAACCATCTGTTACGGCGACTTTTTGGCGCGGAACTGTGGGTAAACCTCTAAAAACGTCAACGATGTTTGTTGCATAGGGACAAAAGCCGTTTATACGACCCCTGGCGCGACATCCCAATACATCTGGCCAGATCTTCATGTAGTGTAGCGCCATCGAAAGTATAAAAAAAACCAGACGAAATATAGAAGAGTAATAATGAAACGAATTTCGTTCTGTTTTATTTCCTTTTTGTTAAGTTTTGTTACACTGGGCAAACCTCGTCAAATTCTACGCATCTAGATTTAGGGTACCGAAATCGCCGAGGTTAGCCGAGTGGTTTTTTTTAGTGTAAAAACCTTACTTTATAAAGGTATTTGGATTGATCAAACTACCTACTTGTTCCACTTGAATAACACGTAACTCCAGCAACCAGGCCGGATGCACTTATTGGTCTTGAACAACCAGTACTAACAGTAAGTCTCGGACATTGATTTATATTTGTTTCGTTTCCGGTGCAGTTAAAATTCCCGTAAATAACAGGGGTTTCCATGCCATTCACGGCATAGCTAGATATCCCTGAAAATACAAATATAAATAAATAACAGAACAGTGCCTTTAAAGTCCCTTAATTGTATTTGATGGATATATCGTTGCTATATATCGTTGCTATTTGTGTTGATGTATCAGCATTACACCTTCAATATACATATAACTTATATTTATGTAATTATATATGTTTGTATGTTTGTATATATTTGGGGGCCACGGTGGCTAGGTGGGTAAGATGCTGGCTCGCTAGGCTGGAGGTCGGGTGTTCGATCCCTGCATTGGCCGAGAAAGTTCATTCAGATTTCCCGGCGTGGTTCCCCCTTGTCAGTGATGCAGGATGGAGGCCCTGACAAGAACAGCTGCCTAGTCATTCGGATGAGATCATAAACCGAGGTCCCGTGTACACATTTGCGTGCACGTAAAAGATCCCTTGACAGTTGGAATTCGATATAAGAGTAGGCCATAGTGCCGCTGTCAGAGCAAAATTTCCCTCATAGCACACTGTATGGCGTATGCCCGTCTTCATTAGCCCACTCTGGAGCAAAACAGTAAGACGTTAAACCCCATTTCATTTCATTTCATTTGTATATATTTATAATGTGTACATGTATCTAAATCAGAGAGAGGGGTTACACATAGACATAGCCTGTTCCCCAATCCAAATTCAGGTTTAATGAATAAAATATTGTGTTAAAAATAAATACAACTTATATAGATACCTTTAACTTTGAAGTACCCCCTCCCTCTCCCAGATATTATATAAACCCGTGTTGACAGATGACGTTAGCTGAAACCGCCCCCTCCCCTGCATTTAAAACCAATAATCAATTTATTTTATCCTTACATAATGCCATTAAAAACAAGTAAGATTTCAAGACACAACGATCCCGTTGAAATAACAAACGATGAAAAATGAGCTGTGCGGTTTCTGTTTTTTATTTTCTTTTTTTTTTAAGTGTATTTACTACATCCTAGTTACCACACCAAGTTAATGGCGTAAAACGTTATATTCCAACCTTAATGGCAGAAAACGTTATATTCCAACCCTAATGGCAGATTACGTCAATTTTGATGCTATGTTCCAACCTTAATGACAGATAACGTTTTAACGTTAAAATTTGGATGCTATATTCTAACCTTAATGGCAGATAATGTTAATTGTGATGTTATATTCCAACCGTAATGAACCTATCTTTACGTAAAATGTTTATTTTAATGTTATACCCTCAGTACCTTATTTCAACTGTTTACAGATAACTCTAGTCTTAATGTTATATTCCAACCTCAATATGACCTATGTTAATTGTAGCATTCTCTTACCTCCCGTATAATATAACTGTTTACAGATAACGTTCGCATTAGCATCATTCCATCCATCAGCACAGACAGCACCAGCAACATCATTAGAAGAAAGTGTAATGCGCCCACGAGATGTATCCTTTATCGTCACTGTTAATGCTAGATATGAAACGATAATAAATATATAAATGGATTAGGAGTGTGGGTGGGGTGATTGATTTAATATTCTCGTAACATGAGTTATAGTCTCTAGGTTAACATACTGGATTTCCACAGGGTAGACAGTTTTCTCCCAGCATATGTTAGTCCCGATCAAGTTTGCGTTGAAAAGAAATTAAATGAGATAAAATGGTGCTTAACGTCCTACTATTCTGCTCCGGCTGGACTAATGAAGACGGGCATACACCATACAGTGTGCTATGAGAGAAATCTATCTCGTAAAGCGGCACTACGACCCACTCTTATATCGAATTACAACTGCCAAGGGACCTTGCTTTTTCGTGCCAACCGAACGACTAGAAAGCTCTCTATATCAGACCCCCTGTACTGCACCACTGACAATGGGAACCACAACGGATAATCCCGATGAACTTTCACGGCTAACACCGGGAGCGAACCCCCACAACCTCCACGCTGGGGAGTCAGCATCTCACTCCCCCGCGTTGAAAAAAATGCATTTAACT
Source organism: Patella vulgata (assembly GCF_932274485.2). Lineage (NCBI taxonomy): Eukaryota > Metazoa > Mollusca > Gastropoda > Patellidae > Patella > Patella vulgata. Next base: position 72,295,651 of record NC_065884.2, read on the forward strand.
ATACTACAAGAAGGGAACGAGCTCGGTATCTAATTAGTATATCATGCATCTTAATAAACGACAATGTGGTTATGACACAAGAAATCATGAGGGAGCGTGGATGGGATTAATATGATTCTTCATCGGGTGACGCGTTAACAAGTAGATGAAGCTTTGTCTATTCATGGTGCCGTCGTCATTAGCCTAGTTTAGGAGCAAAACAGTAGGACGTTAAACCCCATTTCATTTCGTTTCTATTCATGGTGCAAGACAAAGACTAATGCTAGAAGCTTTGTAAAATCTACTAAAATCTACTTTAGATATTCAAATGTTTAACAAAAAGATATATCTTTGTGGAAGTTGCAAGCAGGAGAAAGACCAACGCTCCCAAGTCAAGAATCCTTGTAAAATGTAGTGGAATCATGTTGAACAGCTCCCATAAATGCCGCCGCTTACTGTAATGACAATGGAAGAGAAGGCCAATGATTTTGCCGAATCCTTGTACAATGTACTTGATGAATTATGTTTGAACATCTTCTATAAAGGATTTACCTGTTTTGTTTATTGGGTTATTTGAACAAATTAAAGTTGTGTAGGTATTGGACTGGCAACCAGAACTAAGGGTGCATCCATTATTAAAGCTCGCATCATTACCGTCAGTAGAACAGTTATTTATGGTAATAAAATCTGCAGTGACTTTTCCACCCAGTGATGAACAGCATCTATATTCACCATCGGTATATCCTGACACTCTACATGCCCTTCTGGCTAAAGCATCATTAAAATTACTGTCACATACAGTCTTCCATACACTGTTTTGTAGCACTTCCAGTCTTCCGTAGTTTGGGTGCGAAGGCGTTGACCCCGTTAATCGAACTGACATAACATAAAAGAACATAAAAATTATCCCCTCTCAAATCTTTGAGTCATAAATATAATAAAGACAGAATATATATCACTTAGTGCTATTTTTTAGAGGATAGCGGAGCCCATACCCGCTCACCTCCCCTCCCCCACACGGATACACATGGTTTTATTATTTTCCAGACTTAAATTTAGTCTTTAATATCATGAATTCTGTGGTGACTAAACATGAAAGTATTGTGGCTGTAATTCCTGGTAACGTCACAATGAGCATCAGTGGAAAGTGAATACATGTCCTATCAATTCAACAATGACGTAAGATACATTTTTCTGGATACATGTGCCATGAAAGTGAGAAGATCTTTTCTTTGCCCCGAGGCCCATCCGCACCGCTCAGAGAGATTAACACACTTTTGAATTGTATTTCAATAATTCGCTTGCGGTTATGACTGTTTAGCTGTGGGAGAAAACCGAAGGGCTCCGTGAGAACCAGATAGGCCACCTTAGGTTCGACAGGCGACCCTACTCCGTGTCACGTACAAGCGCGGAAATCAAAACCATAGAAACTTGACTTATTGCCAGACCTTGTGATTTCACCGGCACGTGTTAACCATTCTGCCACCAAAACCCCCAATCATAGCACAATCACGAAGGAAGGTTATGGTGTGAATTTTAAGTTTAACTGTAAAGGTTTAAATTATTGTGACGAACAGGAGCTTGGAAAAACTCCATTCTGTTAGCATAAATGAAATGCATAATATCAAATACTAAGGAAAGGGTAAATTTTCACTCAATACAAAGTAAAAAGTAATCTTATCCAAAATTGTATTGGTTTAAAAAAATTATAATAGACCACCACTACGTTTTCATCACGTCCTCATTTTCTGTCTTTGAACAGTTAGTGATGGATATTTTTTTTTATTCAATTGCCGAGATTGCTATCTTAAGTACACCTTTCAGTTCGCATTTGTGTTAAAGTAGCTAAGTCTCTAACTCAATATCATCCAAAATCTTCTAACATTGAAAACACGATTTATTTGTCGGTTTAAATCAACATTGATGTTGTCGTCTTACCGGGAATATATGGCCTTCTGATATCAAATATTTAAGACAAAATAAACATTTTACCATTGGTACACGAATCGTGTACCATAATGCGTTTCAGCGCTATGTGTAATAAGGGACTCGAAAAACGAGGCTAGGCATATTCCATACGTCATGTCAAACGGTGACGCTATATTCTTATCTGGAGAGCATGCCCAATAAAATACTATCGGCGAACCTAACTGATTAGAAATTACAGTAAAAACAGAAACGATTGAATGTAAATCAATTTATATACATTCGTATTATATTATTGTATGCGTTGCGACCCATTTGTGTCAATTTCTAGATCCAAAATATTAGCGACTTAGCTCCTTTAAATTAAAAAAAATACCGAGAAAACTGGTTTTGTATACATATATTATAAATCTATATCAAATTTGATTGTGTCTTGTTTGTTTGTCTGTGAGGGGTAGGCGACGACACAGGGCTGCCTCAGGGCTGGTACGTGGGGTATAAGACCAGGCGAGTGCATAGTTCTTGTATTATTAAACAATCACATCCGGCGTCGTATAATACTTCTCGTTTCACCAAATGATTACATGTAAGCGTTGTGTAAACAATTGATATATAGTAAACCCACGGTAGACTGTTCTTACCACCAGCTGGATCACAGTCAACATTAAATTATGAGGCAGCGCGACCATGGCAGTGATACAAGTATAATATTACTCATTTATAATACTACCAGTTTCGCTAAACTCAGAATGTAAGCGTTGCAGTATTCACGCGTGCGCAACATCGCGTAAGCCACTAATATTAATACATTCAATGTTGATTGTACTTACCATCAGTATAGCATTTAATGTTGGCATCACCAGTACTAAGACAATCCCGGTTATATACACCAAAAATCATTCCGCAATCGAAAACTGATTTCTCCGATCCATTGCAGTTCAGTTGCGTGATATGCACGCGACGCGAAAAGCTGCCTGTAATTGGCGATAGCGCATGTCCACCTAAAATAAATAAGGAATAAATATATAGACAATCCGAATGACTTGGATTGCACTAAGAATGGACTCGCAGATCTATGACCGTGTTAGCTTTGCAGTCAAAGAAATATATAGAAAATCCGAATGACTTAAATTGCACTAAGATTGGGACTCACAGATTTGTGTCGGTGAATTTCTTTGCAGGGTTTATGGTAGATAACTATTTGTATACCGTATAGTTGTTAGGATCGTACGTGAAGTTGGAATTCAATAAAAGGGTATAAGGCCGTAACGCCGCTCTCCTGGCAAACTTTCCTCAATAGCAAAACAACAGAACGTTAAACCTCGTTTCATTTCCTTTCTATATACGGATAGTTTAACAGCATTCCAATCTTGACATAGAATAGGTCAATTGTAACACCAGGGCCTCTTTCTCGAAATCTTAACTAAAGATAAAATCCAAATTTTAGTAGATACTTCAATTTTGATTGGCTAAGCACTAAAATCAAACTAATATTATCCAATCAAATTACTAAAATTTGGATTTTGTTTTAGTTAAAATTTCGTGAAACAGGCTCCTGCATTCGTGGTGATCAAACCATGTGAAAGAAACCCGACATTCTGAAATATAATTATAAATCTACAAACAAATCGGGGGACTGACAATCTGATTACAATACAGATCTATATTTCGTTTCGTTTTTCTTTTATACTTTCGATGGCCTCTACTACATGAAGATCTCACTAGTTATAATTGGAGGTCGTGTCAGGGGTCATACGAGCGGCTTTTGACCCTATGACGTCCGATATTGATTAGTCAATCAGAGTTGATGTTTCTAGTGGTTTACCCACAGTTCCGTGCACAGCACGCCAAGAATTCGCCACAACAGACCGTTTCATTGACTAATTCCTCACACCAACTAAAACGCTTGTTATATAACAAACAGCTCTATACTAACTGACTATCTGAAATGGATCTACACTGGAATAGCTCTATATTGACTATCTGAAATGAATCTACACTGAAATAGCTCTATCTGAAATATACCTACACTGGAATAGCTCTATACTAACTGACTATCTGAAATGGACCTACACTGGAATATCTCTATACTAACCGACTATCTGAAATGAATCTACACTGACATAGCTCTACCAATCGGCTATCTAAAATATACCTGCACTGGAATATCTGAAATGAACCTACACTGGAATATCTCTATACCAGCCGACTATCTGAAATGGACCTACACTGAAATAGCTCTGGAATGGGCCTACACTGGAATAACTCTACAAAGACACGATCTGGCGAGAACAGTTCTATACGACAACAAAAGGGAATAATTCATCTGATGAAGCGATTGTTGAAATGAAGTAACCGTGTACATACCAGTAAAGTTCAACATTCGACAAAATACCGAAGCTTCCTCATCACCGAAACCAGCCCCACAGACAGATCCTGATAGACCGTCGATCGATACTTCTACACGACCAGATGAATTAGTTCCATCAACCAGTCTCAGCTCAAATCCTTTTAAATTGAGAAACAAATAACAACATAGTTTAAGGTGTATGTCTCAGCTCAAATCCTTTCAAATTGAGAAACACAAAAAGAGCATAGCTTGTTTGTGAGTTCTGCATAATATGTCTTGTCCGTATATCTGTTTTTGTGTAAATTAGGTGTGGTGCAGTCCCCCCTGCACTTACCATTACGGTGTACAACAGTTTGAACGGCTAAAGACACAAACTCAACCATTCTCAGCTGAAATTCTTTAAAATTGCCTTGTCAGTGATGCAGGACGGAGGGGTTGACAAGGAAAGCTGTCTGGCGTGCACGTAAAAGATCCCTTGGCAGTTAGAATTCGATATTAGAGTAGGCCGTAGCGCCGCTGCCCGGGCAAAATTTCCCTCATAGCACACTGTATGGCGTATGCCCGTCTTCATTAGCCCAGGTTAGGAGCAGAACAGTAGGAAGTTAAACTCCATTTCATTTCATTTCATTTTCTTTCAAATTGAGAAACAAAAAATAGGCATAGTTTAAGGTGTACAACAGCCTGAACGTCTAAAGACACAAACTCTCAATAAGTCTGAAGGTGCAAAACAAGACACATGTATCATAATTTATGGGGAGTTGTGTAGTCTAGCATTGGCGTTGTAGATCAATTGGTTTGTAATGGAGTCTCTCCCAGTACTGAACATGACAATTTTGTTTACCACCGGGTTACCGGGTTTTACAAAGGGTAATGCGAAAACAAAATCAATTAAATGCACCGGAATGACATGTTTAATGTTCAGTGGGCGTTACGTTAAATCTCACTCTCTTCAGATGATAGCAAAATATTGTAGTTTTAATCCCAATGAGAAGGGTTGCTTCAGCCCATCCTAGTACCTTGCCAATACCAGCAATTGAATTACTGCATTATAGATTTACAATATGGTACCCCCCGGTACACACGGCTTTAATAGGTCACATATTCTTATTATTTATATCAACAGACGTGGTTGCCAGCCATTTTCACACCCTTGTGTATTTATCCCCCCCCCCTCTCTCTCTCTCTCTCTCGCGCGCGCGCCCGCGCTTCCTACCTGAATCTCTGTAACAGTAAACCGCAGCGGAAGTATCCACGGAGCAAACTGAAACATTACCCCAATTAAAACCACCACATTGACTAATATACGACTCATTACCCATACACTTAACATTTGACAGCCATTTTACACCAGGGTTACTTAATTGACTTCCTTGGTTAATTAAGTTATAAGCAAATCCTCCAGTGTAGGAGCTGTCCCTGGTTTCTCTACAGACCACACTAGCATCCCGATCATCCCAGCCGTCAGGACAGATCGTACCATCTATGTGAAGGTGGTTGATTTGAACCTCGCCATAATTTGTGGCTGCTATACTAATATCGTATCCTGAAAACGAAACAATTAAAGTTTTGTCAGCACCGAATAATAGTAACTAATAGCTCAGCATGGATCTTAACTATGACAGAATGCATCAATCTATGTTTTATTTACATTAAGGCAGCTTTCTCCCCAGGCTAGATATAGGCTTGGTTCTGATTTTCGATTTGGAAGCGGTAAAGACAGCAGAGCACTCATGTGATGGTTTCATAGAAGTCAACGTGTGAGTGATTTTTGTGATAGTGAAACTGCATTGTCAGTTTTTTTTTTAAATTATTGAGAAATATATTGAGAATGCAGGCTACCGGCCATTAAACCCCGGATGTACATGCAAATCATGTTTATTCCCCCCTCCCCGCAAAATTGATTATAGGGCGTGGTCTGATTTATAGAACGAGGTGTGTAAACTGGACAAAGCTTACCTGTATTATGTGGTAGATTGGAACAAATAACGTAAGCAGGCCTATTACTTCGACAGGTGTGTTGATCATACGAACATTCTTCTAACTTGTTCTCCATACCGATACACTAAATAAACACAGAATTCACAAGATATTATTTTTAATATATTACAAGAGCCCGTAATCCACCTGGCCACCGCGAACAATCACCCGAGATGAAAATCGGTAAGCAGGCCCGTAACTAAGGGTGGGGGGCAGGCCCGTAACTAAAGGTGTGAAACTGTGAGATAACCCCTGCTAAAGTGATGTAATCCACAGATCCGCGAAACTGTGTGATAAATTGGCCTGCTCCGACTGGGCTAATGAAGACGGGTATACGCCGTACAGTGTGCAATGAGGGAAATTTTACCCGGGCAGGGGCTCTATAGCCTACTCTTAAATTCCCTCTTCCAAGGGATCGTTTACGTGCACACCAATGTATACACGGGTCCTCGGTTTTTTCTCCCTTCCGAACGACAAGACATCTGTTCTTGTCAGTCCCTCCGTCATGCATCCATCACTGACAAGGGGAAACCACGCCGGAAAATCCCAATGAACTTTCTCGGTTATAACGTCGTATCAGAAACTTCGTTTCCATAAGCGTCATATTGTTTTTTATCTAAAGATAATATAAATGGTGGTGAGACCATAAGGTATATAACGTCATATAATAACTACACTTACCTGGACATTGTTATAACGTCAGATTATAATAACTACACGTACCTGGAAATTGTTATAACGTCATATAATAACTACGCGTACCTGGAAATTGTTATAACGTCAGATTATAATAACTACACGTACCTGGAAATTGTTATAACGTCATATAATAACTACACGTACCTGGAAATTGTTATAACGAATAGATGCAGTCAGTGTATACGGTGTATAATGTAATAAATAACTGTATACATATCCCAACTGACGACACGTTACCATAGCAGCCACAGAATCAAACCCATCAGAGCAAACTAAACCACTTGATTGGTTTACAGAAAGTTGAACACCCCCTACATTATGTCCAGGCAATAACTCAACTGAAATATATCACATTTATGCATATATTCTCTTCAATAAAAGTAGGGGATATTGAGAATGCAAATACCTATGAAGGTTGTAATATGATAAATAGTCATGGGCACTTGACATGCTTTGAGAGTATGTTCGCAGATGAAGAACTTATCGCCCCACCAGAACCACTGGGCTACACATGCCACACGCAATAGCGCCATAAACGTGGGAGGGGTTCATTGTCAAATTTGACACTTCAAGGAAGGGTTGATGAAAACTGCCACGTGCTGGTTTATCTATCCACGTTTGCTTTCCTATCGGTTCTAACATAAAATTTACTGTTTATCGTATCTTTGCTGAGTGTGTTACGTTTAATTTGATCGGGAGACGTGTTCATCGACGTCAACGTCAACCGACAAAACTGCAAGAATTGGCCGTGGCACTGCAAGAGGAGTGGGTAAGATTGCCCCAAATCGTGAGTGGACGGTTGATTAGGACCATGCCACGACGAATTGCTGAATATCTGAGGATTGGTGGAGCAATTACTCATTATTAAGACAAAAATCAAAAATATCCATTTTCACTTTTGACGGTGTATCTCTTTGGTAGTGAAATAGGGCCGTCAGATAAGCCGCCCATATGAACTGTTTATGTTCATGTGTAGGCAATTGGCCTGCTATTAACATACACTGGTACCTCTAATAAAAACAGCAGTGCATTTCCGCAGTTTTGTATTTTTTGTGCAATTCAGAGAAAAGAGGTATGCCTCTCTCTCTATCTCTCTCTCTCTCTCTCTCTGCCTGTCTGTCTCTCTCTCTAGATTTTTCAAGTCGAATCTTTAATTAAACCACCAAAAACACCAACTGAAAGTCATTATATTACCTGAAGTCTTGCACTGTACAGCTAAATAGTATGATGCACAAGTTCCCGTTTGATTAAATCCTTCTATCGAACAACTGCCAAAATCTGTAACGTCAGTACAGTCATCTACTCCGTTCAGCCATATTTGACCCGAAGGAGTATATGAACTCTGATCGAAAATTCCAGTAGTGTAACCTAGTCGTTGACAAGCATATCTTGCTAAAGTTCGCCTTGAATAGTATTTAACACAAACACTCCCCCATACTCCATGAAGACTCAGTTCCACCAAACCAAAGTTTGCACTGTGATTCCCTGGCTTCAACCGCATCTGAAATTCTTGAGAAGGCAAATAACAAATGAAATGTAACTGTGACAGAGAATGCTGCCGCGTTATAGAATCTTGGCTAGAATCTTAACCATTTGGTTTTAGGGCAAGAATCTCGACCATAAGAATCAGGACCACCCTATCATCACGTACTAGCACTGGTAAGATGTTACCGTTGACTTATGAACCTGTATTAATGATTGTTTTTTCATTAAGTCATATAAGTGGTCAGTTGGTCATTATTATAAACTAATGTTTAGTATGTATAGAACGAGGTTGGAAAGTATACAGTTGTCATTAATTAGCAAGTGTATAACTAGCTGTAAAAGATGTAACTACTAGCGTAGAAGCGTGACTAAATATAATACCCATCACTATTGAATACAAAAACCGGGACAATAGTTTAAGAATCGCAGTAATCACGTGTTTGGATCTGAATTTCCACATCACTCGCTGTGATGAGAATCTGGACAATCACGCGCTGTGACAAGAATCACGACCTTCACATGCTAGAAACAGGACCAGTTCTCGCTATGATAAGAATCTCAACCATAACTCGCTATGATAAGAATCACGGCCTTCCCACGCTAGCATAAGAATCTCGACCTCATAGCGTGTTAGGATAATACTCCCGACAATCGCGTGTTAGGACCAGAATCTAGGCCATTGGTTGCTATGATAAGTAGCTTTACCATCACCAGGTAGGATATGAATCTAGACCAGCACTGGCTCTGATAAGAATCTCGACCTGCAACCGCTAATGCTAGGTTCCCAATGTCGTGCGAGGCGTTACTATGGGGCTGTCCCTATTGGGACGACGATCTGCTACGTGCTGCGTTCAGATAGGCTTCAATACGATCGACACGGTTGCTACGACTGACCTCAATAGGATTTCAATCGTAGCACAAATCATTATAGTGGCAACACAGCATACGATAAGAATCTGGACTTTCACTTGCTAGATAAGAATCTGGATCATTACGCGCTATGATAAGAATCTCGACTATTACTCACGAGTTAGGACCAGACTCTCGACCCAATCACGTATTAGGATAATAATCCCGACATTCACGTGTTATCATAAAGACCTACCCATGGAGCTGTTAGAACAGAGAACGTTTGCTGATTTTTGTTGGCGTTGACAATCATTCAATGATGTGGTATTAACACTACAATGGTTTAATGATTCTTCAGAACCTGTACACTGGACATCTGTGACTAATCTTGGTTTGTAGGTGCTTGTTCCACTGGGAGGTTGGAATCGTCTACCATATTGGAAACCATTTTGCCGACATATAACCCGGGCATCGTCATCGTCCCAGCCATCCGAACAAATGGAACCGTTGATATTATAAATGCTTATGTCAATGGACGGACTGTAACCTTCTGTTAGAGACCGGACTTCTATTTCTAAAATAAAATAATAGGAGGGACACTGTAATAATAAATTTTATACACCCTTTTCAATGGAATGATTTCAGATCCCTACAGTTCCTAAAACTGATGAAAATTCTTCTAAAGTGAAATAAATACGTAATAATTTTTATAGACCGTTTTTAATGGAATCATTTCAGATCCCTACACATTCCTAAAATTGATGAAAATTTCTTCCAAAGAGTTCAGTTTTGCGTGGAAGGTGATTGGTTACTTCCAGTTCAATCGGATATTCAAAAATAGTGTCTTGCCTGTAACACATGTGTCATGATGGATTTAATTCGTTATATTGATTGTCCTTTGGTCACTTGACACACATATTGTGTGTGAAACACTAATTGACACAGAAAAACGGCCCACGCTAGCCGCCAGGTAACATGAACATGTGCACGCCATGATGGACGCTTTATTAGAGTGACGTAGTAATATATTAGCATATGCGAGTGAATATTTCAGTGTCGTAGGTTAAAAGTCACGGGGGTATGTTTATATCATGACAGGAGTAGGCAAGTACTGAAAACATATTATAAACCAAGGCAGTGCACAAATCGATCTTGATTCAACGGCTCAATAAAATACATAAGCTAGGTTGTGACAGTCTGGTTTGATACCCAATAGTTTGATGCTCAATTTTATTTTTTGAAAAGACTAAAATGAAATGACCATTAGACTAAACAAAGTGACCATTAGACTAAAATAGTGACCAAGGGTGATCATAAATTGTAATCTGCGACACTGGACTTTGAAATTTAAAGTTATAGTCAAAAATGTATTCGAACTTTACCTTCTAGAAACGGTGTTGTGCTACAAGCGAGCGATGAAAATCCATCGTATGTGGAACAATACCTAGGATTAGGCATGGTGCAGTTAGATATAAATTGTTCGGTTCCTCTACACACGATATTCCTCATACTGTACCTAGAGTTACTCCGGGAACCAAATAGATTGTCGGGTAACACCTGAAAGATTACAATGGCGTCGATATAACGTGCTGATACCAATTGAGAGAGGTTGATGTGCACGATCCACTCGACACAAACTAGGTCATTTCGAGACTAACATATATGAAAGACCAAATGGGACAATATTCATGATTCTTGTTTCTACATTCCAGTTTGAACATTTTAAACATTTTAAACGCAACATTCTAAACTAATGATTCTTGTTTCTACATTCTTATGTCAACATTTCATGCACAAAATCAACATTGTAAACAAAAAATTGACTTTATGTTTCATTTTCGACGTTTTATCGGTAACTTTTATATATCATTAAATATTAAAATTAAAAAAATAATTTCTTGATTTTACACGACAAAGAAATCAATTCATTGGTTTCTGAAAGTAACTAAAACAAATCTGGAATTTGAACTCTTATGAAAATATTTTCTACGTTTCAAAAAGTCTAAAAGTTAAAATCTTGAAATGAAAATGTCCAGAAAAATATAACGAATTATCAACATTATTACACCAAAGGGCGTTAGCGTATGTGTACAACTTTGATACAGACTATAGATTAGAAATCAAAAGTTTAATTAATTGTTTCTAATTTACTATTTTGCATATCTCATCGTTTTGATTTTTAATTAAATTTCCTAAAAAATCAATACCTACTTTAAAGTACGGAGCTCTTAATTCACGACAGATAACTTGGGCTGCTCGATAATTTAGACCAGTACACACAGGGTTCCAATACCTGTTAGCGTAATATATTTCAATGCTGCCCGCCATTACAGTTGTGTCACCATCACGTATCAGACGAACTGAGAAATATAAATTAAAAATGGACGTTGTGTTTAATACCCCCGTCAGTGATGTCCTTATTGTGCTGCTACGGCGACGGAAAATGGTCTCGGAGCGCGTTAACATCGCCATATGTGTCGTAAAAGCGTGGTGCAAGCGCCAAATATCGTGCTGTGGTCTCCATGATCGCCAATGATCGCTGAATCACGGCGTTTGTTTTGGGCATGTGTAATAGTGTACACGGATGTCATGTTGTTTCAGTGATTAGGGCATTGGCTTATCAACCAAGAGATCCAGGTTGCGATCCCGACGTGGTCCGAGAAAGTCGGTTTGTTGAAGTAGTAGGTTCTCGTGGTGACTTCGGCTTTAGATCGCCGTGTGCTCTTTCCGTCTTCATTAGATTAGTATACAGACCATGCATGCTTTTAATAAAGTATGAAAGACAATTTCCTGCTATCCAGATGAGTTCATTACAAAAGTTGGCTAGTGACAAATATGTTGATATCTTTGCAATCTGATTAAAATACAGATCTATATAAATTTTCGTTTCGTTTTTTTATACTTTCGATGGCCTACACTACATGCAGATCTGACCGGTTGTAGCAATAGGTCGCTTCAGAGGTCATACGAGCGGCTTGTGACCCTATGACGCCAGACATTTGATTAACCAATCAGTATTGATGTTACTAGGGGATTACCCACAGTTTCGTACAAAACACGCATAAAGCTCTCCGTAACAAACCGTTTCAATGGCTAATTCCTCACACCATCCAGAACACGCCAATGATAACAACTCTTACAGATTCTAGTGTAGTAAAGACAAGTAAAACGAAATTTTAAATTATAAAACCGAAACAAAATAGGATCTGTGTTTTATTGATGTCTTTGAAGATAATTGCAGCCGAATAAAAAATGGTTTGTTTCGTCATTAAATACGAGTTTAGAATAAATTACCTCCCCTGGAACAGGTTATAGGATATGTTCCGGAATCACACTTAAACTGGTTGTTGGTTTTCCAACCCGAGTTACTACACTGGAAAACCGAATCTTCAGTATTTAAACATTTAACATTATCCAAAAAAACTGGAAGACTGCGAGTACTGGGATATACCCGAGTGCTTCTGAAATGAATAAATAAGCTGGTTTAACACCCTCGTTTGCCGATTACACGGTCTTTCCTGTAAATGAAATGAAATGAAATGGGGTTTAATGTCCTACTGTTCTGCCCCGACTGGGCTGATGAAGAAGGGCATATGTCAAAGAGTGTGCTATGAGGGGAATTTTGCTCGGACCGCCTCTCTACGACCTAATCTTAAATCGAATTCCAGCTGCCAAGGGATCTTTTACGTGCATTCCAATGTGAACACGGGACCTTGGTTTTTCGTACCATCCGTACTACTAGATAACCGCCATCGTCCTGCATCACTGACAAGCGCAAACAACGCCGGCGAATATCGATGAACTTTCACGGCCAACACTGGGAGCGAAACCGTGACCTCCTGACTAGCGAGTCAGCGTCAGTGGCTACGACGAAAAAACAATTTCCCGTATACAGACTAAAAGATCCATTGGAAGATGTATTTCGATAAACCACACGGCATGGGAGTTGGATGGCCGAATGGTTAGCGCGTAGGCGCTGTATCATAAGGTCTGTCTTTGAGTCAACTGGCGTGATTTTGATTCCCCAGTTGTACGTGACAAGGTTGGGTCACCTGTTCACCCTCGCTAGTTTCCTCCCGGTCCTCCGGTTTCCTCCCACATCTAAAGACCCCTACGCACAAGCAAATTATATACATAAAACTGAGCCATATGTTTGTCCTGAAATGACCTAGTTTCATGAATATTTGTCCATTTTATCAATCACCTATTTGCTGTGTTTAAAAAAATTACCAAACCAGATCGGTTAACTTCTGTTATCCAAGATCTTTCTGTTGGTTTCCACTAAATAAAAGTAGTAGTTGAATTAATCTCTAGATCTTGATATCAGAAAAAGAAGACGTTAAACCTTATCTTATTTTCGGAACATGCCTCACCCTATTTGTCCCGTCATGTATCCCATCTGTCTACACAATACCTCAGCGGTCGTGATTGAATATTCAGATATACATACAGCACCCACATCTTCACCATCAACAATTTCTATATTACCACTAGAACCCCCTTCGGCAAACCGCAACACCGGAGCTGTTCAAATAACAATAAGTGGACACAGATTCGAGACATTGAAATAATAGCACAACAGTAACACTGGGGGGGGGGGGGTAGGTGGCCGAATGGTTAGCGCTTGTGCGTTGTATCATAAGCTCTGTCATTGAGTCAAGTGGCTTGGTTTCAATCTTCCGGTTGTACGTGACAATACGTAGAGTCGCCTGTCCAACCTCATGGGTTTTCTCCGGGTTCTTCGGTTTCCTCCCACTGCTAAAGACCCCTACGCGCAAGCGAATTATTGAACTAGAATTGAGCCATGTACTAGTCCCGAAATGACCTAGTTTGTGTCCAGTTATAATGACATAAATGTCTGGTTTAAGAATTTGCTGTTTGGTCATGTCCTGTTTGAACAATAAACTCTGCCTTGGCTTAAGTCCAGTTAAGACATGTGTAGTTGTGCCAAGATAATCTGTGATATGGCTAACAACAGTTCTTTCACATTCAGCACGAATTCCATCAAGATTCTTCCGTGTAATGAATAAACCTCGACCAGAGTTTAATCGCAAATTGCATCAGTGTTGTGCCGTTGATAACGAAGTCATAATTCTACTCTACCTGTATTATTATAACAGAAAACACCAGCTGATGGACTTCCACTTGGACATGATTCAGTTCCTGCTTCACAATCAAATATTGTCGATTCATTCCCATAACATCTTGTTTCTTGAATAACATAAATCGTTCTGGCCAGCATTGGATACTTAAATTCCATTCCATGACGGTATCCAAGCTGCTTACAGACCACGGTGGCTTGTGAAGGGCCAAAGAACTCTCCACAAACCGATCCCACTAACCCGCGATCATTTACTGTAACAACACCTGTTTTGTGGACATCTTGAGAATTCTGGACAGATGATAGCGTTAGTGATTTTTCTGGAAAAGATAAATTTTTGAAAATTCAGAATTCACAAGACCTCTTTCTTTTTGAGGAAACATAAAGTGTCAGTTTTAATGTAATGAAATAGGATGAGGTTCATCATCTCCTAAACAATGTAAATATTTTCTTTGAGTGAAGCCCGAGACTACAGCGAGGTCGGCGTTTACGGCTAGGCACCGGGTCCATTCTCTTGATTTGGTATTTTTTGCTTATTTCTGGCAATTTCTATGTAGTTTGTCATCTCCGCAGGTTTATCTTGTCGGGTTTTTTTGCGTGTAGTGCTGACCTCCTGCACTTACTATTAGCGTAGACTTTTAGCCCTTCATACTGGGGTTTGTTCACTACACATTATTACTTATTTTAATAGCGATTTCCGAGGTTCTATCCGGATTATCGCGCTTATTGTTAAAATTGATTGACGTTCTAACACATGACGTCAACTGGCAGACTGTCGCATTGATTGTCTAGAGATTTTGCCTTGAAAGGCGATGATCTCATCCTCTTAGGTCACTTGAGTGGATAATCGTACTAAGGAAGAGTAAGTAAACTATATTAGGCCTTTAATTGCGAAGTGATATCAGATGTTCTATAGACAGAGAGAGTAAGCATATTATGTAAAATCATCCAATGATAAGTGGTATGAGGTATTATAGAAAGAGTCAACACACTATGTGAACTACTCGGTTGAGAAATGGTTAACGGGTACATACAATGAGAATTGGTATGAGGTGGTCTAGGTAGAGTAAGCATACTATGTGAAATCCTCGAATGAGAAGTGGTATGAGGTGCTCTAGACGGAGTAAGCATACTATGTGAACTCCTCGAATGAGAAGTGGTATGGGGTGGTCTAGATGGAGTAAGCAGACTATGTGAACTCCCCAAATGAGAACTGGTATGAGGTGGTCTAAGTAGAGTAAACAGACTATGTAAACTCCCCAAATGGGAATTGGTATGGGATGGTCTAGAAAGAGTAAGCATACTATGTGAACTCCTCAAATGAGAAGTGGTTATCGGGTACATACAACGGGGACTGATATCTGATGTTCTCGAAGAGTGAATAGAAAGAGTGGGGACTTATTGTACCAGATAGAGTAAACACCATACATTGCCCCGCGTACGGGATCCTTCACTAATCATTACAAGACGCATCGGGAGTGTTTATCTAGTCTTTAGATTTGAGAGTTACTGGATATAAGTAAACTTCTGTGACCAAGGAACATGACGAGTGTCGTCAATGCCTAAGTACAACATCAAAATCCTACCTGTCCCCAGTGCACCATTGTAGCATTGTACAGCTGCATAGTTTCTGGAACAATAGGTGGAATTAGTGTAACACTGAGATAACGATGTCTCGTTTCCTAGACAATGATAATCCACTTGATTGAAACTAATACCAGCGGTTCCAAATGTTCCTGATCTCAATATCCGACTATGTTCATACCCCATCTCTCTACAGACAATATCAGCCTCCACAGTATCAAAACCTTGTGCACAAACTGCCCGCCAACTGGTTGTAAATATCGACACGATACCGCTATCGACCGTTCCTTTATAAAGCCGTACTGTAATACACGGGATAAACAGAATTACAAAAAAAGTAAATTATCCTACAGTTCTGTTCTGACTGGGATAAACAGAATTACAAATGAAATAAAATAGCCTACTGTTCTGTTCTTACTGGGATAATGAGAACGGCCATAACCCCAAAGGCTACAGTGTGAATTAAATTTTGCCCGGGTAGCGGCGCTACGGCCTACTCTTATATCGAATTCCCACTGCCAAATGATCTGTTACGTACATATCAACGTGTACATGGGACCTCGTTTTTTTTGTCCCATCCGAACGACTATCCGATGTCTCTTGCCAGACCCATTGTCCTGCACAACTGACATCCCGACAAACTTTCTCATCCAACACAGGGATCGAACAAAGGACATCCGGGTCAGCAAGCCAATGTCTTACTGACTGAGCCACCACGGCTTTACTACACTAGGATCTGGAAGTGTTGTTATATAACCGGCCTTTTTGATTGAAGTGAGGAATTGGCCAATCAATTTTTTACAACATTTATGTCGTTTGAATGTTGAGTTCTATGCTCATATTGGCAGTAGAATTATCAACTGTTTAAACACTCTTTTCGATGGACCACCCAATCCATAAAAATGTATTGAACAGAACATAAATAGTTTTAAATTTCAGAAAACCAAAACAATTACAGAAAAAGCAACACATCCCCAAATGCAAAAAGGGTCTTGTGTTGGTCAAAGTTCAATCGTTTTTTATTTATCAGAAATCTTACCGTCGTTATGACAACGCACAGCCATATCATGAGAATGATCCGAGCACGCCGAACTAACTGACAACCATTGTGACGTCATTGGACAATCAAAGATGGAGGGTGCCTCGCATGTGTCGGTTTCCAAATACACGGGTCCATTACTAGAGCCGAACGACCCAGGAATTAGAGCCGTTCCACGTGTAAAACCCAGCTCGTGACACACAGTTGTAGCATATTCATCGGATTGGCTGTTATCACATATCGATCCACGTACACCATCAAATATCAGCTCCACTCGCCCATATGTAGATGTTCCATTCACCAGTACTATGCGTGGAGGCTCTATAAAACAATACAATCATTATCATAAACTAGTTGGGCGGTCAAGTGATCTAACGGCGTCAAGTTGAATGGTTAAAATCCCAATATTAAAGGAGCTAAATCGCTAATATTTGGGACCAAGAAATTGACACAGATTGGTCGCAAACGCATATAATATAATCTGGTTGTATATAAACTGATTTACATTCAACTGTGTCCATTTTGACACAGTTATATCCAGCGAAATACGGAATGCGTCTCAACAGAATGACAATTTCTAGCGTCTGGTTATTCCAGTCTACTGCGCTTGCTTCCAGATAAGACATGGCGTCACCGTTCTAGGAATCCCTTATTACCAATGGCGCTGAAATGCATTATGGTACACGAAATCGTGTACCAATGGTTCAATGTTTATGTTGTCTTAAATATTGGATATCAGAAGTTTACCTTTTCCCGGTAAGATCACAACATCAATGTTGATTTGAATTGACAAATAGTTCGTGTTTTCAACATGTAAGACTTTGGATGATATTGAGTTAGAGACTTAGCTACTTTAAAGTATCAACTATCAAGAAGTGTCTCAAGAGGTGGGTACAAGCAGTTGAGTCGTCCACTCAACCCGAATTACACTTTTTGTAAACCGGACTACAAATAAAAATACTAAAATCAAAACATTACAACACATTCGCCTCGTTCCGCCAGATATAAAGGTTTCGATTCCCACAATTTGGCATACCATTCGTATAGCATATAACTTCAGCAGCATCACTTGATACAGAAACGACTTCTCCCCATGTAACAACACACTGGTCTAATTGAGTCTCATTTCCTATGCAATCTAGCTCGGTTATCCAGAAAGGTATACCATTTACTCCTGTCGAAGCTAAAACAAGCAGATAATCATTATTGGAAAACGTTAATAATGCGTGTGATTCTGTGGAGGGTTGTGGATGAGTGGTTCCTGATTAGCTTTGCTCTTGGGTCTGATTCCTTCCTAGTATTAGGGGTATGCTTCTCTGAGGAGAAGAATGATGTTAATCAAGATGTCGGGACTCAACTGTGGTTCAATAAAATAAAACCAAGTACGAAAAATCCAAACCATTTGACAAAATTCGAAGTCTTAAAAAACGGTATAGGCAAAATAGTGTAATGGATTGTTCACCGTGTACAAAATACACGACAAACAGTGGTAACAGGTGTTCGGAAGAGTAAGCTAACCCTGCCTGGCGCCACACCCGCCATAGCTGCATCCAAACCATTAGACGAAATCTCGGTAAAATAGCGTAATTGACCAATGGACTATCCGTACGCAATGGACTATACGCGTCAATTAAATATATCTAAAATAATAGCCGGAAGAGACATAGTATATTTATTTATTGATTTAATTTCCAGCGAATATAGTGTACTAAAGGACATTATCCCTAATAACCATTGTTAAGTGTGTCCGGTCAAGTGAATGAATTGATGTTTAATGTCTTACCAGAAATAATGAAAACAGCCTTAAAGCCTATTATTATTTCGAATTCCTACTCTAGTGCACTATAAATTCATTCACGGAATCTAGTTTTCTTTGCCCAAGCGCAACTATCATAAGCTTCCTACACCACAGACAAGGGTAACCCATGTGAGTAAATCCCTAGAAACTTACATTTACTTCAAGTAACTTTCAGAAGAATAGCAAATAAAACGGGTTTTACCTCTTTTGTACAAAACTCCACCGGCAAAACCCATGCTCTTGCAAGTTATATTGGCGGCCACCTTGTTCCAGCCAGATGATCCAACAACTCGACCCCAAAAACCGAACCGTCTTACCTGAACACCCCCATATGACCCATTTTCTAAACGTATTGCGAAGTCTGCAAAAGAAAACGGGATAAATTTAAACTGTTAATGACAATAATGTCATCAGTAATACAGTCGGAACCAGGCCCGTAGCTAGCGTTGGATTGGGGTGGGAGGGGCAAGATGGACAGCTGCCTCCTCTGGAAAGAATCGGTATCCCCAATGGGCGCCTTTGGCGACCTTTCCATTGGACGCAATACGAAGTCGTGTTGGTTTTTGATCGCGTCTGTAGAATCATGAGTGGTTATCAGCTCATGTTTCTCTAGGTTACATAATTTGGAAATGTTGGATGCAGTGGAAGAAATATAATATTTCAGTCAATCCTAAAAAACAATCAAATTTCATTATAGTTCGGACTCTTCCAAAGTCGTTCTTGTGCTTATTGCTATTGTGTTGGCTGACAGTCAGTAGAGCAATAAGGGTAAGGTCCCGTTAATGTACCAACCTTGAAGAGAGAGAGAGGGGGAGAGCGAGAGAGAGAGGTTAACAATGACAGACCTTTTGATGCAGCAGCGATCTACCTCCCACCCCCAGCACTCCACAGCCTTGCAATCTTAAAGGTTAGTCGTCGTAACAGTTTTAACATACCTAATTAAGTTAAGTTATTTACAGTTCCAAAGATGGCAGTAATTTTTGTGATAAAATTGACCAATATTCAGTTTTATCGAAACATGTCAAAATATGATACGCTGTAAGAAGGTCTTGTGTGCTACTTTAGGGTCCAGAGTGCCATCCCTGTGTTAACCGAAACGGTCTTCATTATTCCAGTAGGAGCAGAACAGTAGGACGTTAAACTCCATTTCAGTTTAGTCATTTCAAGTGCCTACAACCGTAGACACGGGACGTCGGTGTTTCGTCTATCCGAACGATTATCGTCCTGTACCACGTACAAAGAGAAACCAAACTCACTGACAGATCCTGCCAAACTGCCTAGTCAAACAGTGGGATCGAATCCGTTAGCGGACCAGGTCATTCTACCGTTCTCGTATTTCACATTTAATTAGATTACAACCTTCCTGTAAAGTTATGATCCCAAATAGTATATTACCATTATTCACTTCATCCAATGAAGTATTGTAACAAATAACAGACGCCAGGTGTTGGGTCGGACAACCGCCACGCTTCCTGGTATACTGACAGGTCTGTAAACTTGTGTCGTTATTTGTACAATTGAGATTGGTATATACAAAACTCCGTGAATCAGTACTAGGATTACGTGTTAGAAAGGTCAGTTTCGAACAACATAGTGCTTTTCCAGACACAAATCCCTTCTCTCTGCATACTACTCCAGCAGCAGTATTGTCCCAATCTTCATCGCATACATCTAGCCACCCATTGTTATCTTCCATTACCAACACTGCTCCAGCTTGAGAGGGCATTTTGTTGACGTCGGTTATTATTTTAACTGAAACGAACACCAAATACAATCAATAAAAACACACTTATATGATTGACGTGTTCAAAATCAACAATGGAATATGTGTGTGCTCGAGATTCAATGAAAATTAAACACCCAGCGGTATCAATAGTTTCCTGTAAACGTATCAATCAAGAGTAATTTGTTTAATTTATGCTAGGCTCCCACTATCACGATTCGTGCTACGATTGAAATCTTTGTTTTAAATTTGGAGTAATCGTTGTGATCCTATAAGGTGTTACCATGTATTGTTGTTAGTTGTAGCAATCGAGTTGATCATATCGAAACGTAGTCTATCCGAATGTATCTGCACGTATCAGATCCTGACGAACCGACGATCCAGTTATTGGGCATACAGTGACTTCAAAATCTGATTAAAACATGATCATTGGCTTATAGCAAGTTGAGTTCCATCAGGTCTTATCATATATAATTGGTTTCACTCAAAATTCAATCAATGGTTTGTTTCGAGCCATGAAAATAAACAAAAAACCCCGCAGCGGTATCAATAGTTCCCTATAGTCGCATCAATCCACATTACGTTTCTTTAAGTGACTACATGATTAATGGCACACTGAGTTCTGTTGGCCTTTATTATATACATAGCTGCAAAGTTATATATTCGAAGTTATACGAAACCTTAACTTTCTGATTTGGCCAGTTATCAGTAGACGGCCTTCACAGGTATAGAAAACATTTTTATATATTTTTGAGGAGGCCTTGGTGCTGAGAACATAGGACGGACTAACACAGGCATGATATCTTTAGTTTGATCCAAAGGGGTGTAATGTGGTCTACTGAGACGAAAATTGAGGAGTCTGTTTCACGAAATTTTAACTAAGATAAAATCCAAATTTTAGTAATTTGATTGGATTTTAGTAATTTGATTGGATAATATTAGATTGATTTTAGTGCTTAGCCAATCAAAATTGAAGTATCTACTAAAATTTGGATTTTATCTTTAGTTATAATTTCGTGAAACAGGGCCCTGACTAGCTGTAAAAGCAAACGCCTGGTGTACAGATTCGATGACGAGTACTTACCTGTATCGTTGGAACACGCAACGCCAACATCATTGGAGTGGATGGCTTTTAACCAACTACTTCCGCTTCCCCAAGTCAGTCTACAAGCAAACAGGGTTGACTCACTTCCAGAACAATAAGCAGATGATATTACAATAGGATCATTTCCTTTACCGTATACAGCTTTTGTTTTAGCCTTAGAAAAAAAGGAAAACATACGATAAATAAAGGATGCTATAAAATCATTATAAGCACATTATTGAATTAGAACCATATGTTAGTCCCGAAATTACCAATTGTCATCACGGCTGTGTACATGGAGGGGTTGAAAGGTGTAGTGATTAAACGCGTGTGCGTGAAATCATAAGGAGTAGGCTAACCTGTCCAAATTCGTGGTTTCCTGGCGACGCTAAAGACCCCCACGCGCAAGCGAATTATTAAAATAAAATGGAACCATAATGTTAGTTCCGAAATGACCAAATTTGTGTCGAGTGGACGCTAAATGGTAAATACCATCAAATTGTGTAGGAAATGATTTAACTAAGCTTGAGAAAAAAGGATGTTCGATATTTTAGTACCGAAGTAATGCTAGCTAGGTTCCCACTGTCGGGCGATGCGTTACAATAGGCTTGTCCCTATTGAGTCTACGATCTAGTCCAAATACGTTTCAATACAATCAACACGATTGCCACGACCGCACTCAATATAGGATAAGACCTGATAGGATCGCCACGATTATTCCAAGATTAAAAGTACGATTTCAATCGTAGCGCGAATCGAGATAGTGGGAACCCCTAGCATAACATACAATACTCTCTCTTCCCTCTCTCTCTCTCTCTTTCTCTCTCTCTGTGATTTGGAACTATCGGTAGAGGGGATAGAATGGTCTAACAATATACCAGTGGCACACAGTGTGTATTGATCTATGAAACACTGCTATTAATTTCACCTCTCCATATCGGTAGTTCAACATTTTACACACTACCGCGGCTTCTTCGCGACCCCATCCATACTGTAGTGCCACAGTGCCCCATGAATCATTGGCTGTTCTTCTCACTTCAACACGGCCATACGACACTCCATCCCCCGCCGCTAACCGTATTTCCTCCCCTGAAATAAAATAAAATAAATAATTGTAACATGCTTAAGGAAGAATCTTGCGTTTTGATTATTGGTCAATTAGACACTGTTTATTGGACAATAACACCCCTCTGGTTTAGTAATTGCTTTTAAAATCCTAAAATAGCATGTTACAATGTCAATAAACACTTTCTGTTTCGCCTTTAGAGGGGTGTTATTGTCCAACAGACATGTCCTGAGATTTTACATTAGAACCCGCGACGCTAAATGGAAACAGGAAGTGTTTATCTCCTAAATAAGGTCTGTACTAATACTACTACTACTACTGTGATTGTCACCAATACACTACTGCTACTGCTACTATGCCCATACCAGTACTGACAAAAGCATTTCAGTGCACACAACTCAATTTGCCGACTAACAACTATACCATCCTTGAGCTGAATAGCAACAATGCCATCGATCCATGCTCATCCCTACTGCAAAAGTCCGGCGTACTGTCTATATTCCATGAACCAGGGCCCTGTTTCTCGAAATGTTAACTAAAGATAAAATCCAAATTTTAGTAGATACTTCAATTTTGATTGGCTAAGAACTAAAATCAATCTAATATTATCCAATCAAATTACTAAAATTTGCATTTTATCGTAATTAAAATTTCGTGAAACAGGCCCCGGGAAATTATGTAGTGCAGGTATTTTTATTTTTGCCTAGTGATGGTAATGCTCCTATACTGGGCTAATGAAGGCGGACATACGCCATACAGTGTGCTATGAGGGAAATTTTGCGCGGGCAGCGGCACTATCTCCTACTCTTATATCCAATTCCAACTCCAAAGGGATCTTTTACGTGCATTCCAATGTATACATGTGACTTCGGTTTTTTCGTATCATCCGAAGGACTAGACAACTGTCCTTTCGAGAGAAAGACAATTGTTTATCGATTATAGAGAGTATCTATATGTAGATTACATTGATGGTTGAATGAAATGTTCACTGTATGTTTCACTGCTGATATATATATATATATATATATATATATATATATAGAGATAGAGAGAGAGAGAGAGAGAGAGAGAGAGAGAGAAATGGGTTTAACGTCCACTCGACACAAACAAGGTCATTTCGGGACTAACATATGGGTTAATTTTATTTCAATAATTCGTTTGCGCGTAGGGGTCTTTAGCAGTGGGAGGAAACCGGAGGACCCGGAGAAAACCCACGAGGTTGGACAGGCGACCCTACTCCTTGTCACCTACAACCGGGGATTCGAAACCCCGCCAGTTAACTCAATGACAGGCCTTATCACTGCTGATATATAGTATAATAAGGACAATAAGGATTAGTAACAACACCCACCTGAAGTGAAAGAATAAACAAAGATTGTAATTCAAACTGCCAATCAGGAGCTAATCTCCAATTGATTGTGGATAGTATGTGATTACAACGGTCACTATGTGTCGGATAAAGGACGAGACTGGGGTTATGCTTGGAAATTATAAACCTGTAACGGCAAATCTCTTTGATCTTTGGGGTATATTCTGTGTAGGATAAAGCACGAGACTGAGGTTATGCTGGGGAAAGAAAGACTGAAGAAAATAACCTGAGTAAAAGAAAAACCGAGGCCGGCAGGCCGATGTTTTTCTGTCGAGAGTTTTTTCTTCACTCTTTCTTCCCCAGCATAACCGAAGTCGAGGACTTTATCTTGCTTATAAACCGTCTATGTTGACATGTACGCAAAATGAGAATACCCCAGAATTCCAATAAGAAAAACCTTAGATCATGTTTTCCTATGAAAAAAAACCCCACCCCGAAAGAATGTAACAAATTCCCCTGTGTATATCCAAAGCCGCCCCCGACTTTCAGACCTCAAGTTATTCCGGGTATAGAATATACCCCAAAGATCAAAGAGGGGTCGTTTCACGAAATTTTTAACTAAGATAAATTCAAAGTTTAGTTATTTGATTGGATAATATTAGATTGATTTAAGTGCTTAGTCAATAAAAACTTAAGTATCTACTAAAATTTGGATGTTATCTTTAGTTAAGATTTCGAGAAACAGGCCCCGAGTTTACAAAGCATTCTCAGACTTAAGTTGAGAATTTACTCAACTTTCAATCACTGTTTATGAGAAATATTTTTGGTGCAGAAACACAAAACTTTGCACATAGTTTCTTATTGATGTATTTGATACATTAAAACAACAAAATTATTATAAAGGGCTATATTTGAGTTAAAATAAGGCGAACAATTTTGATTAAATTCTCAACTTAAGTCTGAGAATGCTTTGTGAACTTGGGTCCAGGGCCCTGGTGTTGTAACTGTATGGGTTTGAAAGATGAATTGCTAGTAAAGATAACTAGATAAAAGTCGTAATCAATCCAAAAAATAATTGGCCTGTATAATTGGTTAGTGGGCGTAAATAATATGCTGAAATAATATCTGATATATCATAGGCTGATAATACTTGTCGTACTTTGTATCAAAGAAGTTTTCCCCTTAAGAACTACTAAAGTTTAATCTGCATGATAACTAATCCGACAGATCTAGAGTTTTAAAAATAAAGCTTTAACGTCCTGCTGCACCGTAATTAAGATCGTTAGTTAAAGTAGCTAAGTCTCTAACTCAGTATCATCTAAAGTCTTCGACATTAAAATCTCGAATTATTTGTGACCGTGAAGCAAGATAAAAATAATTTTTTGTTTCATGTTAAGTAGCCACACAATGAATTGTCACGAGAAATGTAAGCTGTATAGCTAATGGTAGCAAGTGCTCTATTGTGAAATCACCAATTTTGTACTGGTTTCAAATTTAACGTGTACTAGGTCGAGGGTTAAACACAAATTAATCCGATTACAATGGATATTAGACCTTGATACTGGTTCTATTATAGCTATTATAAACGTGTAAATTGCTATTGAGAGAGAGCGAGAGGGGGGGGGGGGGAGAGAGAGATGTTTAACGTCCACTCGACACAAATTTTGTTTGAGTTATTCGCTTGGGCGTAGGGACATTTAGCATTGGGGGGAAACCGAAGGACCAGGAGAACAGTACGAAGACAATGAATATACCTTTTTCCAAACTTATCTAAATCTTTTAGAGACTGACATATAGTACACAATTTGAGATGACCTTTACCATTGGGTGTGTGTGTGTGGGGGGGGGGGGGGCGGAATGGTTAGCACGTGCGCGCTGTGATCGAAACCACGTCAATTGACTCAATGACAGACCTTATGATCTGAAGCGATTCCCCGTTTTTTCTCCGGGTCCTCCGGTTTCCTCCGATTGCTAAAGACCCCTACGCGCAAGCGAATTTTTGAAATAAAATTGAACCACGTGTTAGTCCCGAAATTACCTAGTTTGTGTCGAGTGGACGTTAAACCCCATTTTTTCTCTCTCTTTCTCTCTTTTTCTGTCTCTCTCAAACCGACAATCTATTCAACCAACTAGAAACAATCCATAACGTAAACCCATGACTGTGTGTAAGCAGTAGACAATAATTTAAACATACATCATGCAGGTCTTTCTTTAGGTCTTAAATGTCACATAAATCATTAATTAGACATTTATTAGAACGGAAAGACTTTAATCAACACTCGAAGCAATTTTCACTGGATTTGAACCCGATCTGCTGCTCAACGCTCATTGGTGATTAAATGCAAAAATGGATAATCGAGACAGGTTTGTTTTATCGTACCGACGTTGTAATGATGATCAAGGCTTGGCATATAATTCAATCGCTAATATCTCGATTTAAAGTGGAGCAATTTGATTGAAATTGTCAGCATATTCCCTTTACATTATCTAGTTTTTAACTATTATAGTGAGAACTGCCGTCTCTTTATCTAATCTTCCACAATGCCCCTTTAAGTAAGGACTATAACTTCAGTTAGGATAAGTTAATTCGAATCATTTCTTTAACACTATATTTCTTTAAAGGCTCAATACCACTCTTGTTGTAACTGAATAATATGTCCCAATCTTTATTCTGGTCAACAAATTGTACTATTTTACAATATTCCAATTAATTGATGATACAAATTTCATCTTAACACACCTAATTTCAAAATTGGAAAAATTCAACTAAATGATTGGAAAAGCCTGACGTAAAGCTTTTCAAATGTGACTTGGATTTAAAAATATTTTTGAACCCTCTGGACAAGTAAAATAGGATTTAATGGATAATTTACACAACAGGTAGGACACTAACACATCTAGTACTTAGAATAAGGCTATTTTTTTTATTTTCTGGAGCTGTCAAGCCAGCAAGAGTGTTATTGTCCCTTTAACACTATATTTGTGGGTACTGGCGGTTTGTCAAGGTGTAAAATATACATTGTCCTTGGGAATGGACTCTCGAAATGCATGAAATATGTATAATGTGGAGGATGTTATATAGCTAATATGTATAATGTGGAGGATGTTGTATAGCTAATATGTATAATGTGGAGGATGTTATATAGCTAATATGTATAATGTGGAGGATGTTATACAGCTAATATGTATAATGTGGAGGATGTTATATAGCTAATATCTAGTCACACAATGGAAATTTACTAGAATTATGCGCTTATACGTGCATGGAACGGCTAATCATTAAAGATGACAACCCGAAAAGGGCAAATTTCATGCAGGGCTACGCCCATCGAATTTGCTGGTAGCATGATGTAGAAAATGTGCATATCTAGGTCCAAGGTTAGGGTTGGGATTAGCGCCAGCCCTGTTTACATCTCGTGACCTATGACGAAAAATTGAGCTGGCCTTATCATTTAGCACTAACCTACAACGAGCAAAATTCGTATACAAGGATGTGACGTCACAATGTTTTAGTAATCTCTATCAAATATTGACTTCCCGCTATTTTTCAATTCCGTCATGAAGTATATTATAATAAAAAGGTTCTTTCTATTCACTATGATGATTCTGGGAGACATCTCAACATACTGTTCAACATTCGTATAAGATCACGACGTCACTGAGCCATATTTCTCCTATATTTATCGGCGGGGGGGGGGGGTATGGTCGAATGGTTAGAGTGCGCGGTGTATCATAAGGTTTGTCATTGAGTCAACTGGCGTGGTTTCGAGTCCCCTGTTGTACGTGCCAAGGAGTAGGGTCCCACCTCGTGGGTTTTCTCGGGGTCCTCCCACAGCTAAAGACCCCTACGCGCAAGCGATTTATGTTAGTCCGAAAATGACCTGGTTTGGGTCGAGTGAACGTTAACCCCCCCTCCCCCCAATATTTATCAAATATTATGGACACCTATAGAATAGCTCGGATTTCACAATTTTACCACACTTGTTTCTAAGTAGAAAATACTGTTATTAATTAGCCGAGTTAGTATTTATCTTTCTTACCTTGTGCTGTTATAATTAAAATATAAATAACAGAAAGAAAAATAATCAAATTGTATTCCATTATTTTCTAGGTCAGCATCAATCTTTCACCTTTCCTTCTCTCCACACTTTCCTCCATCAAGCGTAACTCGAAATGTCCTTTACTATACTCTAATCATCTTAAACCGATCAGGCGATGAATCAATTAACAACTGATAGCTATTGTCCAATATCCAATTACCTGTGATTCTCAACCAGTGTGCCGTGGCACACGGCTGTGTTGCGAGATCTTCCTACCTCTGGCGCGAAATATTGAACGACACACTTAGAAAATTTCTCATTAAAGATGCTAACTATTTGACTGATGAAATTCGAAACACTGCAATAAAATAAGCTCATAGCTGTGGGTTTTTTATTTAGTTTGAGTCATTCTATGTTTCTATGGCTAGTCTGTATCTACGGATGTATGCCGTCCATGACTTGCTATGTTTTTATTTTGCAAAATTCAAATATTTTTTATATATATTTAGCCAGGTGTGCGGCTATTTTTTTCATGTTTCCCAAGGTGTGCCGTTGGCAAATCCAGGTTAAGAACCACTGGTATAGACGCATAGAACACATTATTTTATAGCTGCACAAATTCCCCCGAAAAAAAAATGGTGTTGGATAAGCATGTATACAACATAAAATTATTATCCAAAAGTTTAGCTACATGAAGACCCCGATAGCAGGAATGGTATAGGGGGTTCATGTGATGAATAAATGACAACAGAAAACTAGTTTCCAATCACTATTGCCAAATATTTCATTAATGATCTAAGTATAGATGCACAGCAAACTTAGCTACATGAACTCTCCGAAATGAGAAATGATATCATATATTCCAGAAAGGGTCAGCATATATGCCAGTCCGACACTGATTATATCTAAAGATTAGCGAGAGATACCTTGGACTAAAATTAACAGTCATGAAAGCAAATAATACAAAAATGGTATACTGACTTGGAGTTCTCCAATACCAGAGGCACCCCACCTTTGCACAGTCATCTTAGTTCAATGTTTTCAAACCTGAGGTCCAGGGAATTAAAGTCCTGTTTTTCTAACAAAGACGTGCGTACGAATTGCAGTGTGCTATTGGATAAATGTTGCCCAGACAGCATACTGTTTTAAGGAATTCCAACTTTTAAAGGGATAGAGAGATAGAGAGAGGGCGGAATTAACGTCCAATTTCAATAATTTGCTTGCGCGTAGGGGTCTTTTAGCAGTGGGAGGACCCGGAGAAAACCCACAAGTTTGGACAGGTGACCCTACTCCTTGTCACGTACAACCGGGGAATCGAAGCCACGCCTGTTGACTCAATGACAGACCTTATGATGCAGCTGGCATGCGCTAACCATTCGGTCATCCACTCCCCCTCCAACTTTTAAGGATTCACTTACATACACGTCAATCTGTACACGTGACTTCAGTTGTTTGTCCCATCCGTACAACTAAACAGTTGTCGGTCGAAAAGCGTTGTCGGGGAACACTAATTCAACAAGTTAGCAGCAATTGAGTGGTGATTGGATCCAACGGGATGGGAAACTTCAGTTCAGTTTTAGCATACACTAGACAGGGTTCAATTTTAGCCTAGACTAGACAGAGTTCAATTCTAGCCTAGATTAGACAGAGTTCAATTTTAGCCTAGACTAGACAGAGTTTAGACAAGAGTTCAATTCTAGTCTAGACTAGACAGAGTTCAATTTACTGAAAGGGAACACGAGAAGGACAAATTCCAAGGAACCTTCTCAGTCAACGCTGGGACTTAAACCCGGTCGTCCTTACTCATAGAACCACCGTGGCGCCCTTACTTATAGAGCCACTGTGGCGCCCTTACTCATAGAACCACCGTGGCGCACTTACTCATAGAACCACCGTGGCGCACTTACTCATAGAACCACCGTGGCGCACTTACTCATAGAACCACCGTGGCGCCCTTACTTATAGAGCCACTGTGGCGCCCTTACTCATAGAACCACCGTGGCGCACTTAGTCATAGAACCACCGTGGCGTCCTTACTCATAGAACCACTGTGGCGCCCTTACTAATAGAACCATCTTGGCGTCCTCTTCAATTTAAACGTTTCACCTTTGCTCGTAAACATTACTAGATTTAACATTTAAATATGTATATCTTAAGGTCTTATGAGTAATAAAGTTTGAAAAATGAATTATAAAGAACTAATTACTTATAGAGCCACTGTGGCGCCCTTACTCATAGAACCACCGTGGCGCACTTACTCATAGAACCACCGTGGCGCACTTACTCATAGAACCACCGTGGCGCACTTACTCATAGAACCACCGTGGCGCCCTTACTTATAGAGCCACTGTGGCGCCCTTACTCATAGAACCACCGTGGCGCACTTAATCATAGAACCACCGTGGCGCACTTACTCATAGAACCACCGTGGCGTCCTTACTCATAAAACCACTGTGGCGCCCTTACTCATAGAACCATCTTGGCGTCCTCTTCAATTTAAACGTTTCATCTTTGCTCGTAAACATTACTAGATTTAACATTTAAATATGTATATCTTAAGGTCTTATGAGTAATAAAGTTTGAAAAATGAATTATAAAGAACTAATTGCATGTGTGTATGAATGAATAATGACCAAATGAAATATTATAATACCATTTTGTAACTATAATTAATAGCTAATTGTTAAAACTTGAAGGGTAATAAAGAGTCATATTAAGTAGGTACCTACCATCTTTGACTCTACACGACAGTTGTTGAAATCCCACGCTATAAAACAGTAAAATTAACCAAGTTTAGATCTTATTCATTTAAGTATAAAAGTTAGTGTTATCCTTCTGACCTTTTCTCATATATGAAGTATCAATTAGTATAATATCGTTTGTTGTAAATCACTCTATGGAAGACTCTTCAACATGATCTATACAGTATATAAGACATCCGTTAATAGATGGAAGTCGTCATCATCTGTACACAGACTGAGATACCATTCGTCAAGATGCAACTCTTTATGTCTATGTGCTTTGGCTGGTAAGTTACGGTTTTATTTTGATTGTTAAAAGAAGGACGGATTGCTAGTAACGACACCATTAGAGTTAGATCAATAACCTCACGGTAGCATCCTCGATCCGGGCTGTGTGTCAAAAGATTTTATCCTTGAAAAAGATACGTTGCAATTGTCTTCCATGTTACCAAGCTAAAATTGGGTACTGGTAATGTAGCATACAATTTCATAAGAGTTAGTCAGTTAGATCTTTAACCTCACGGTAGCATCCTCGGATCTTGCTGTGTGCCAAATGATTTTATCCTTGAGTAAGACACCTTATAATTGTCTTCCATGTTACCAAATTAAAATTGGGTACTGGTTTAAGATTGTCCAAATCCAATGTAGCATAAATTTTCAGTATCATAAATATGACGGTTTTATAGACAAAAGTTCGATCCCTGCATTGGCCGATAAAGTTCGTCTGGATTTTCCGACGTGGTTTCCCCTTGTCAGTGGTGCAGAATGGAGGGCCTGACAAGGCCAGCTGTCTAGTCCTTCGGATGAGACGAAAAACCGAAGTCCCGTGTATACATTGGAATGCACGTAAAAGATTTCTTGGCAGTTGGAATTCGATATAAGAGTAGGCGATAGTGCCGCTGCCCGGGCAAAATTTCCCTCATAGCACACTGTATGGCGTATGCCCGTCTTCATTAGCCCAGTATAGGAGCAGAACAGTAGGACGTTAAACCCCATTTCATTTCATTTCATTTATAGACAAGAGATCTCCAAAGTGAGGGAACAATATCACCGATAATGCATCTTTAATATGATACCATTTTTAAAGTTGCAATTTCATATTTTTAAGTTATATTTTAAAAATTTATTATAATAAAGCCTTAAAATAGGTAGTATCTATAAACAGTCCTACCTTGTTAAAGAATAATCCTATTAATCCCATAATTCACTATTGCCAATTGAGAAATTGGCAAAAATATCATTTTCATCTTCAAATTCCATGGTGGAGAATAGAAAACAAGGGAGGTAATTGGGAGGTTATTGTGTTATTATTTCCGGTGTAAATGAGTTTTAAGTGTGAGAATGACACCTATGATCAAAAGACATAGAAATAATTTTGTTTTGACTCTCTTAGAAAATATGAAATTGTAACTTTAAGAAGTAATAATTAGACTCTCCCACATATTCTAAACATATGGACATTACCCGTCCTAATCCTTTCTATGGTCTCGAGCATAAAGTTGTTTATATTTTTATCACGTAGGAATTGCCTCTAGTGAATTATCACAGAGAATTGTTGATGGAGCTAATGCCTATGCTGGACAGTTCCCGTGGCAAGCGTCTCTCCAGAGAAATTCTAGTGGCAGCTGGTCTCATATCTGTGGTGGAAGTTTGATTGCCAACAACCGAGTTTTAACAGCGGCTCATTGTGTTACTGCCTCAAGGTTTAAATAATGTTTCTACAAATATCTCCAAATTCCATCTAAATAATAAACTGTACGCGATCAATACAAGTTAAAGTATTCCTTCGTATACGTTAAGAAGTCAACCAGGGGCGGATTGGGCCATCGGGCCGAAGGGCCGGTCGGACAAAAAATGAAAAAAATAATTTTGTCCAATCCGTCTAATAAAACTTTTTCTGCTGAACATTATATGGGGGGGGGGGGGCATTGGACCGGCCATGGAGCGATGATGATCATGTTGTATGTGGCCGGTGGCTTTAATGGGCCGCCACGCCATCACTGGAGTCTGGAATGGGCTGGTATAATAGACTTTCTGGGCCGGGTGTGCTGGGTGTGGGCCGGAATTCGGAATGGTCTAAATTTTCTCAACTAGTCCAATTTTTAAACCAGTTAAATTCTCTTGACTCTTGACGATACAACGATAATACGTTAATTAATAATATGACGATATGATAATTTCACAGGTTGATAGTTGTAAATTACTTGCAGGTCGGAGTTTTGGCCTAAATTTATCGATTTATGAGATATATTATTTGACCGAGATTATAATCAGATATGCCATCAAATCGCATATTTGGGGTTCATTTTGCAAAATTTTCCCGGAGGAGAGCCCCAGGATCCCCCGTCCGGGCTCCGCGGTCAGTAAAAGGGGGCGCTCCGACACGGGAGCAAGGGCGGGTTCCCGGCCCCAATCCGCCCCTGAGGTCAACACAAGGAAGAAAACGCCGTCAAAAGCCATTGATCCTCATTTGATTTTGATTAACAATATATAAATTTGCACGGTTTAAGCTGGGCTAAAATGTGATAATTGAAGATTTTTTAATGAACGACATTATAAACATAGGCACGGAAAAACTTTATAGTTGCTGGCTTATGTTTTTAGTATTCTGTATTATAGTTTGACACAGTTTGGGACGGACATTCCTTTTATAGATTCAACTTTCACAACATTGTACGTGTCGTTAAAATGTCCCCTAATAACCACCAAGGCCTTTAATAAAACGATGGTGAATATTAGCCTCCTTGGTAAATGACACCATAACCACAGATACAATCAATTCCCATCTATATGTCTTAAAATGGTTAAATTTATAATTTACGAAACATTAAACCACATTCCGTTCATTTTATTTTATTTTTTTTATAAATCTAAATTTGATAGCTTACGCGTTTATACACGTTTCACATAAAATAGTAAAGGTTTGAATTTGTTACGCCCTTCGTCTAACTTCCGGTAGGGTCTAGTTTGATTATGGCCATTTAATACAAAGCTAGAATACGCGATCAACCAGTATTTACTCAATGTTACCCAGTTTGTGATTCCCTCCCCTGTTTTAATTTGATTTTGTCAGCCCCGGATTATACCAAGTTGTTACTTAACAATAATGATAATACAGAACAGACTATCTACATCAGTTCTATTGTAAACGTAAGTAATTTTATAATTTATTATTTTAGTTGTACACATGGATAGCAAAATTAGCTCCATGAAAGTCTTTGAAGATGGGAATTGATATCAGAGCACTAAACAGCGAGAATACATACACTATCTTGTACATGATACTCGTTACCGTCTAGAATTAAAACAAATTTCAATATATAATTTACCATATTTTAATTAAAGCATCCAAACTACAATGGTAATGCCAATGGATACCCTAACGATATTTCTGTTATGAGACTTTCATCCAATGCCAATACCGGAAGTTCAGCTGTAAGTATCATCGATCTCGCTAGCTCTGGATCCAATTTTGTAGGCCAGAAATGTACCATTAGTGGATGGGGCAGAACATATGGTACGTATATCTACTTGATTATATATTGATAAGGCCCTCTTTGTCTATATTATAGGTTCTAGCGGACTATGTATTATATGACTAATTGCTTTGGGTTCTAATAAACAACGGGAGTCACGATGGCTAAGTGGGTAAGATGCTGGCTCACTAATCTGGATGTCGCGTGTTCGATCCCTGCATTGACCAAGAACGTTTATTACGGATGGAACGAAAACCCTAGGCACCGTGTATACATTGGCATGCACGTAAACGATCCCTTGGCGGTTGGAATTCGATATAAGAGTACAGGCAAAATTTCCCTCATAGAAAACTGTATGGCGTATGCCCGTCTTCCGTCTTCATTAGCCCGGGTTAGGAGCAGAACAGTAGGACGTTAAACTCCATTTCATTTCATTTCATGCCCGTCTATATTAGCCCAGTATAGAAGCAGAACAGTAGGACGTAAAACCCCATTTCATTTCATTTCTAATAAACAATTGACCTGTTTACTAATTAATTGTGTTATGGAATATAACTGTCTATCTTGTGGAATTATGTGTCATTTATATTTTACCCCCCATTCCAGTTTGTGAGCCGTGGTGACTCACTTAGTAAGACGTTGGCTCGCTAATCTGGAAGTACCGTGTTCGATCCCTGTGTTGACCAATAAACTTCATCGGGATCTGCTGTCGTGGTTCCCCCTTGTCTGTGGTGAAGGACGGAGGACCTGGAAAGGGATAACGTATAGTCGCTCGGATGGGACTAAAAACTGAGGCCCCGTGTACACATTGGCGTGCACGTAAAATGACCCATGACAGTTGAAATTCGAAATACGAGTAACTACTTGTGCCGCTGCCCGGGCACACTGTCCCACATAGCACACTGTATGGTGTATGCCCGTCTTCATTAGCCCAGTCGGTGCAGAATAGTAGGGCACTAAACCCCATTTCGTTATTAATATTATGTTGGTTTTTGCCAGGCGGCAGCAGTATACCCAACACCCTCCAACATGTTGCTATGAACCAAATCTCACAGAGTGAGTGTACAACCAGATGGGGTAGTTCTTACATCAACAGTGGACATATCTGTGTTTTTGAGTCTCCTAAATCAGTCTGTAACGTAAGTTGTAACATGGACAAGGAATCTTCCTTTGTTCTTTTCGTTGAATAAGCAGATTGTTTTCCCCCTGTAGATTGGAGTGGAGCTTAAGCGTGCAATAACTAGACATGTTCAATGTTATTGCACTCTTTTGCTGGTTTACACTAGTTTTACTAGAAATCATATAGAGAAGTGGGGTGGATTTTCTATGCAATAACAACAAGCATGTTGAGCAGGTGTCAATGTTACAAGTCATCGTTAGCACACTTCATTCGTTAACAGGTTTAACATCTCGGCCTACGGCTATAAATATAACTTCACTTTCTAAAATTTGTATCTCCGTATTTCTTCCGTGGTAAATACAGTTCTATTAACTGTACTTTAAAACTAGATGAAACTTAATTAATTGTTTTAAGTGCTGGGTGAGCGTTGTACAGTATTGTGTTTAACTGTACTTTAAAACTAGACGAAACTCAATTAATTTTTTTAACTGTTGGGTGAGCGTTGTACAGTTTTCTGTTTTACTGCAGGATGATACCTGTATTAATACAATATACAAGTGATAGTTGCATAATGTTTTAAACTATTGTTTCACAGTATTAAAAATAAACCAGGTAAACTACTTGGTAGACAGTTTTGTCATAATGTTTTAACTGCAGAGCCGCTGCCCGGGCACAATTTCCCTCATTGCACACTGTATGGCGTATGCCTGTTTTCATTCGCCCAGGGCCCTTATTCACGAAAACTTAAACTAAGATACAATCGAAATTTTAAGAAATACTGCAATTCGATTGGCTGACCAGTAAAATCAATTTGCATATATCCAATTTGCATATTCGTCAGCCAATCGAATTGCAGTAATTCTTAAAATTTCGATTGTATCTTAGTTTAAGTTTTCGTGAATAAGGGCCCAGTTTAGGAGCAGCACAGTAGGACGTTAAGCCCCATTTCATTTCATTTTTAACTGCAGAGGGATAGTGGTATAATATTGTTTTAACTGCGGGGTGATAGTATTGTGTTAACTGTAAAGTGGTAGCAGTTTAATAATTCTTGACTGCAGAATGATTGTAATACGATATTATGCTTTAACTGCAGGGTGATAGTGGTGGACATATGGTCTGTAATAGTGTTTTAGCTGGTGTTACATCATGGGGAGCAACAGGTTGTCCTGGTACATA
Organism: Patella vulgata; assembly: GCF_932274485.2. Classification (NCBI taxonomy): domain Eukaryota; kingdom Metazoa; phylum Mollusca; class Gastropoda; family Patellidae; genus Patella; species Patella vulgata. The sequence continues at coordinate 72,332,173 of NC_065884.2, forward strand.
CCCTAGTGTTTACACTCGTGTATCTGAATATCTTAGCTGGATCGCTTCTATTTAACATGTAAATAGTTAGCTGGGTCGCTTCTGTTTAAGATGTATATTGGTAAATGGATCGCTTCTATTTAACATATAAATTATGTATCTATGTTTATCATGTACATTTACGACCTATAATAAAATTATATCATAAATTCACCCTTTCTTTCTTTAACCCTCAAAAATGTGTTCATCGCTATCAGTAGTCTGTGTCTGATGAAACACAATTATTAATCCTCTACTCATATGCCTATATATACTCTTCAAAAAAAGTAGGGGATATTCAGAAACAATACAAAACTGCGGAAATGCACTGCTGTTTTTATAAGAGGTAACCAGTGTATGTTAATAAAAGGCCAATTGCCTACACATGAACATAAACAGTTCATATGGGCGGCTTATCTGACGGCCCCATTTCACTCGCAAAGAGCTACACTGTCAAAAGTGAAAATGGACGTTTTTGATTTTTGTCTTAATAATGAGTCATTGCTCCACCAATCCTCAGACATTTAGCAATTCGTCGTGGCATGCTCCTTATCAATTGCCCAATCACGATTTGGGTCAATCTGACCCACTCCTCTTGCAGTGCCACGGCCAATTCTTGCAGTGTCGTCGGTTGACGTTGACGTCGACGAACACGTCTCCCGATCAAATTAAACACACTAAAGCAAAGATACGCTAAACAGTAAATCTTATGGAAGAACCGATCGGAAAGCAAACATGGATAGGATAAACCAGCAAGCGACAATTTTCATCAACTCTTCCTTGAAGTGTCAAATTTGACAATGAACCCCTCCCACGTGAATGGCGCTATTACGTGTCGCACATGCAGCTCAGTGGTTCTGTTGGGGCGATAAGTTCTTCATTTGTGAACATACTCTCAAAGCATGTCAAGTGTCCATGACTATTTACAATATCACAACCCGTATAGGTATTTGCATTTCAATATCCCCTACCTTTTTGAAGAGTATATAATATGCTAGTCTGATGGTCACTGACAGTCGTCTATGTGGTAGCATGCCGTGTCAAACTATCCTGCTGTGGACTTTAACATTCCAATCTCTGTGGCCTTCACGTTGTGAATTTTAATACTTAATCATTTATAACTCTTAACCAAGGTATTGTTGACAGAATTTCCTTTGTATAAGAAATACAGTTATGATATTATGTATCAACCTCATCGGACAAGTATGCCTCTCTCTCTTTCTCTCTCTCACTCTCTCTCTCTCTATGAAAACCGCATGATCTCTTGACCTGTACCAGGGCAACTCCTTTCAAGGATAGCCCCCTAATTTACCGAGGTACGTTTATCTTCTTAATCGGAAAGGGACGAATGGCATATGCCGCCCAAAGATCACATTCAGATTACCAGCCTATGACGTCATTGACCTAGTTTAATCTGCAAGGTGCATTAATAGCCAAAATCTAGCTATCATCCATTTGTAGGTATCGAATTCAATACATTAAGCAGAACACCATTAAGAGAATTTAAATAACCTCTATGGATACACATGGAATGACATTTGTTTGTCAAACATTTCACTCCGTTAGAGAGACCAAGACCGGTTGTTTTACGCCTAGGCACTACAACGACATATCTACAGATAGTAGGGTCTTTGAGGGAGTGCAAGATTCTACAACACTACTCAAGTATTCAGGGGCTGTAACAGCATACGTTTATCTCGGAAGTCAATGCTTTCTAATTCTATACTGTGAAATATTAACAACTAGTTCTTCAATGTAATAAACTTTATATATATTAACAGCTAATCAGTCTAAATATCAACAGTTCACACATCAGTTTATACCAGGTTACACATGGGCCTAATTAGAGAATTCGAATACGGATGAATTCAGAGGGAGAGAGAGATGGTGTTTAACGTCCACTCGACACAAACTAGGTCATTTCGGGACTAACATATGGTTTAATTTTATTTCAATAATTCGCTTGCGCATAGGGGCCTTTAGCAGTGGGAGGAAACCGGAGGACCCGGAGAAAACCCACGAGGTTGGACAGGCGACCCTACTCCTTGTCACGTAAACCGGGGATTCGAAACCACGCCAGTCGACTCAATGACAGACTTTATGATACAGCGCGCGCACGCTAACCATTCAGCCATCCAACCCCCCCCCCCCCCGGATGAATTAATGTGTAATAATTCTGATTATATTCTAGGTGCTGAATATTAAACTGAAGACACGCTGAAGATTATTGACGATGTTGAATAATACCGATGATTAGTATATACTCATAATTATATTCTGAAGAGAGAATTGGGTTTAACGTCCACTCGACACAAAATAGGTCATTTCGGGACTAACATATGGTTCAGTTTATTTTAATAATTCGCTTGTGCTTAGGGGTCTTTAAAAAAGGAGGAAACTGAAGGACCCGGAGAAAACCCATAAGGATGGATTAAGCACCCTACTTCTTGAAATCTACAACCGGGGAATCAAAACCACGCAACTTAACTCAATGACACACCCAATAATACACAACGTACGTGCTAACCATTCGGCCACGCAATCCCATATATTCTGGGGCGAAAATCAACGTCGAAAAATCCCAATTATTACCAGCTGGATCTGTTAAAAATGAACATGTTTCACTCCCTGTACAAGTTGAAATTATCTATGAATGCATCGAAATATTAGGTATTTACTTAGGACCAAACTCCAATGGATGTAACCATAAAAACTGGGATACCCAATTGTTTTAAAAATATACATGTTATTTGAATTATAAATATAATATCATGACAACCCGTCATCCAGACATAAACACTCAATCTGTGTCAGCATCACAAGCCTTTATTATCCAGTTCAAAGTTACCTATATTCCCCATAGTAAACTTGTTCATCCAGCCCTCCAAAAAATTTAACATGGGAATTTGCTATTGCAAACCTTTTCATCAGAATTTCTTAACAATTATTTAAGTATAAACATTTTTCTTGTCTATAATATCTTTATTATCATTTAAAGTCACCAAATATGTTAATTCCTATAACTTTAAAGACTATATTTTAATTTTAAAGCTTATTTTTCTGTTAGACACACAAAAACCTTTTACTAGAAATCATATTGTTAACCTGTTTTTAAGAAATTATTTGTAAATCCTTAACTAAATTCATCTCTTTTACTCACAATAGTTTTCATTTATGTTTAAAGTCACCAAAAAATGTAATAATTGTAGCATTTAGAATTATAATTAGTAATCGAAAACATATATTGTCATTGATACTAGCCGCACCTAAAACGTTGTAATTATCTATTTCTATAATTGTGTATATGACAGGCATAGATTTTAATTGTACATAATATATTTTATTTATTCTTTTTACTCTTTTATACATACTTGTCTCTCATTCTATACATATTATAAATAACAAAAAATATTTGTTCTTATTGTACACTGTACATTACTGTTACTGTAAATTAGATTTGCCTGTATATACATAACTTAGTATTTTTCACTGTGAATAGATGTAAAGTGAATAGAATGTTGTAAAATGTTGTAAATATTATAATGAATATACTTTCTGTGAATAAACATTTTACAAGGAAAAAAAAGAGAAAAAAGCACGTGCGTGCTGTATCATAAAGTCTGTCTTTGAGTCACCTGGCGTGGTTTCAAATCCCCGGTTGCACGTGACAAGGAGTAGGGTCGCCTGTCCAACTTTGTGGATTTTCTCCGGGTCCTCCGTTTTCCTCCCACTACTAAAGACCCATACGCGCAAGTGAATTATGACAATAAAATTGAACCATGTTAGTCCCGAAATGACCTAGTTTGTGTCGAGTGGACGTTAAACCCCATTTCTCTCTCTCTCTCTCTCGAAGACGATATTAAAAGGGTGGGGTCAAAACAATCCATAGCCACCTATAATCCTCGTTAAAATCTTTAGATGGACCTGTTTTAACCCGTTTCCTTTCAATATTTACAATGATGAATTGGAAATTTGGTAAAATTCCGAAAACACTATAAAAGGTGGCTAAAATCTTTAGACCAGCCTGTTTTAATCCCATCGAATACAATTCAGGAGATTATTGACATTCGATATGTTGATATTGCTATCATTTTAGCTATCTTAAAAATGCATATGACGATCTGTGGCTTAAATATGAATGTACACATGGTGTAGATATCACAACTTTTATTTGTATTGATATTTAATATCATCAATATCTAATGTAACTTACTCTACATGTAAGAAGGTCAGGGAGCCGCGGTGGCTCAGTGGGAAAGTCGCTGACTCCCTAGTCTGGAGGTGTTGGGTTCAATCCCAGTGTTTTCCGTGGCGTAGGAGGTCCTGTGTACACATTGGCGTACACGTAAAATAACCGCTGACAGCCGTAGCGCCGCTGTCTGGGAAATAATTCCCTCAAAGCACACTGCATGGCGTAGTTCCGTCCTGATTAGCCCAGGCGGTTTAGAAAAGTAGGACGCTAAACCCCCAATTTCATTCATTTAGTAAGAAGGCCAAACAATACCCTCGTGCATCGTCATCAGTATTATTTGTTATGACAAAGACAACCACATGCTGATAAACCCTCCAACATGGATATGACATAAAATGTGTTTTAACGTCCTACTGTTCTGCTCCGACTGGGCTAATGAAGACAGCAACTCTGGAAGACTAGCATGCATTAATAGTATCATCACATGTAATTCTCCATCTGGAAAGGTACATTGGCCTGTAAGCATATTCAATCAGCAGTGGTTATGGGCATTAGCAGTTCAGCGCTTGGGGGGGGGGGGGGGGGTTAGAGCATGCGTGTTGTATCATATGGTCTATCAATGACTCATAGGGTCGCTTGTCCAACCTCATGGGTTTTCTCCGGGTCCTCCCACTGCTAAGAAAAAAACCACGCGCATGCGAATTATTGAAATAACATTGACCCATATGTTAGTCCCGAAATGACCTAGTTTGTGTTGATTGGAGATTAAACGCCATTTCCCTCTCTCGGCGGCAATTAAAGCACAGAAATCCGCAATAGCAGACAGGGATGGCGAAAGAGTATTATAACAAATGTATTGTAGGCGTATACAAATTAGTTTAATTTAACAACATATTATCTATCACAGCAAATTTGTTAATAACGTGATCAGAACTTCATCAAGTAAATTTTAAAACGAAAATGTGGCATGGTTTCCTTCGCGACATCGTATAATCTCCACTGGAAAATGTGAGTGTCGGGAGATAACTCCATTTATCAGACAATGTCTATTCAGTTACATGCAATACAACTAATCGAAATGTGAAATCTCTTTGGTCGTCTACATATCCAAGAGAAGGGTTCTCCAGTTCTTTCATGCTGATTACATCCTCCCAGATATATGATTCTTCTGGCTGAATCGTCGTTTCATGTTTTTTGTTTTTCTGGTGATTCCGTTTGTTCAACAGTTCCAGGTTAATTGATATTTCAGCTGGCAATAGTCCAGTAAAGGAATCGAGTTCCCTTAACTTCAACCTGAGAGACAGTATATTGTCACGAAAAAATGCAAAGGACCACCAGTCAAGTCCACAATGTGTAATATCCGAGTTTCCGATGTAATGTATTTGGTTCTCGTGATTTAAATTAAATTGGAAATTGCATACCCTTTGTATGGCGACATCTGAGTTTAACACGTTGACGTCATTTGTTACATGCAATACAACTAATCGAAATGTGAAAACACTTTGGTCGTCTATATATCCTAGAGAAGGATTCTCTAGTTCTTCAATACTGACTATATCCTCCCAGTCATATGTTTCTTTCAGCTCAATCGTCGACTGTTTCATTTTGTTTAACTGGCGATTCCGTGTATTCAACAATTCCAGTTTCAATAATACTTTTTTTGACAATAGGCCAGTAAACGAACCGAGTACCTTTAACTTGAACTTGAGAGACAGTTTATTGTTTCGTATAGATGCATATCGCCACAAGGAAAATCCGCCACGTTCAATATCCAAGTTTTCGATCAAGTGTATTTTCTTCCCATGCCTTAAATTAAATTGGAAAATGCCTGCCTTAAAGATGGCCACTTCTGAGTTTGACAAGTTGTCATCGCTTTCACCCCCCGATTCAGAGAAGTTAGGATTGCTTGCTATCTCTGTATCATTTTTCTTCATTCCTGTCTTTATTTGACCAAGTTGGTTAGTTAGTTGTATTTTGTTCATTTCACCTTCTTGAAACAAAAGTATGCTGGGTTCTGGAACGATGAGGTCCTGTTTCCCATTTTCAATCTTCTGTAGGACTTTCGTTTTTAAAACCAATAATTGTGATAACCCGATATGGTCTATATCATCTGTTACTTCTTTTACAGGGTTCTTTGTTTCTGTTGATAATTTGTTGGCCAGTGATTCTAACCTCGCCGTCTCCTCGGATTGACCATGGCTTTGCTTTACTTCGTTGTGCATTTTACTTCCAATATCATGGAGAGCTGCGCAAAGTTTATCCACTCTCTTATCAATCCTGGTACAGATCTGTGAAGTTTGTGTCTCGATCTCTTTCTTCTGATGCTGGATGGATTCAGAATATTGTTGGTATTTCAATAATGTGTTCTCTAGCTCACCTCTCAGTGATTGGATCTCCATCTTTATCTCGAGTTTAAAATCGTTTAAATCACTGACCGAGTGACCATTGTGATCAGCTATAAAACATTTATAACACATGGATACACTACACCGTTTACAATATAGATCTATTTCTTTCTTGTGATTACTACAAATGCTACTTTCACTTTCATCATCATTAACGGTGGAAATGTTTCCAGATATGGCGTCTGTAGATTCATTCGCGCCTGTTTCTTGTAAGAGATAACTGGTAGCAAATGGTTCGGGAATCCTTATTTCACTTTTATCATCCGGAATGGTGGAGACCTTTCCACATATGACATCTGTCAATTCACTCCCCTCTGTTACTTGTGATAGGTAAAAATTGGTAGTAAATTGATCAGGAATCCTGATGACTTTACGACAAATAGGACAAGGAAAATGGCCGTTCTCAGATTTGTTTAAAATATAATCATCCAGACAGGTTTTACAAAATGTATGAAAACAGTCAATTATTTTTGGATTTGTAAAATCACACAAACATATACTACACTCCATCTTGGTCGCCATTTTCGTACGATTTAGACTTTAAAGAATATCCGTTTATATAAACGAATAAACAATATTCGTTACATGGAGGCAAATACACAGGTAAATAATTACGATTACCTTACATATCGTTACAAACCAAGCAAGCAAAAGGAGCTAAATCGCTAATATTTGGGACCTAGAAATTGACACAAATGGGTCGCAACGCATATAATAATGTACTGTGAATGTATATAAACTGATTTACATTCAACCGTTTCTGTTTTTACTGTAATTTCTAATCAGTTGTGTTCGGCGAAATACACCAGAAGTCTCAATTGAATGGCAATCTTTAGCGTCTGGTTATTTATTGCGCATGTTCACCAGATAGAATATAGCGTCACAATTTGCCATGACTTGTGGAATAAGTCTAGCCGCGTTCTTTGAGTCCCTTGTTCCATTTTCTACACACGAAATATGTCTCGCCTCACCAATGTACTACACTATTCTACACTGATAAGTACTAACCAATGAACAATATTTGATACTTGCTTTAGTATTATATTATCTTCCTAGCCAAGGTTAAATCCAAACCATTTGATCAAACAAGAATTCCATATGGTTGCAAATTAAGCTGTCAACAGAAATCGACTTTAATCATTCAATATTAAACAATAATTTCATATGGTCTTAAAGCAAGCTGTCAACATAAATCGCCATATCAATTCTCAAGCATACTGTGCATTATAAAGTTTATTGAGTATACGCCCTTCAGTGTAAGACGACACTTCACTGATACATAAATAATATCTACATTCTACATATTATTCGCCTTAAGCCCTGTTCGCTTGCACAACATAATGTAAATTTACTCATATGCATTTCGCGCAGGTGTTTATTTGTAAATTTAGTATGGTTTTAACTAAGGTGTGTAAATCTCAAGAGGTGCTTCGAAATTGTGTCCCAAATATGTCCGTTCAGTTTTCGTCTTTCATAATTATGGATAGTCAAAGGATAATCCGCGACAATTACCTCGATAGCTAAGGCTGTGATGGATAAAGAGAAACAAATCCCTCTGGGCAATAATGTTTGATATAGTCTCGAACCGTGTATTTTCCATAATATTTGAAATTGAAAACACAAATTAGAATTCAATATTGGTGCATTTCAATCCATATTGATGTTGTTATGTTGCCGTGAAAATGCGGGATCCTAATACGCAATATTTAAGATACAATGAACGTTTTCAACGTGTACCATATCGTTTCGTACGCAAAACAAATAAACAAAGAAAAACATATCCTAAATTACAATGCGGCAGTAAATAGTAATGGCCGATTCACAAATGATAAAATAATAATAGAAAACCAGCGGCTGCCAGGCAGGATACGCCCACATTTTCGAGAGATGAATAGAGAACAAGCTAACAAGAAAGTGATTTTTCCTACAATCAAGAACCATAATTCAGGAAATTACAATTCGATATGCGCAAATATCGAACGGAACTGAGATCTTTGTGTTATAAACTTACATTTCAAGTTTCAACAAAATTGGATAAAAATTGTGACCTCTATATAGGGTCCACAGCCTTGATATACCATATTTTTACGCTATTTGAGAACGAACGGCAGCCATTTTGTCTGTCAATTTTGGCCCAATGTTCACGAAATTCGAACTCAGTCGTCCATAGGGTGTAACGATGATATAATAATACGTTTTTTTTAAATCGGATAAAAATTATGACCTCAATAGGGTCCACAAGTTAAAAACGCGATTTTTCGTACAATCAGGGGCCATAATTCAGAAAGTTACGGTCCAATATGCGCAAATATCAAAAGGAACCGAGATCTTTGGCTATAAAAATTGTGACCTCTATAGGGTCCACAACCTTGATATACCATATTTTTATGCTATTTGAGAACGAACGGCAGCCATTTTGTCTGTCAGTTTTGGGCCGATTTTCACGAAATTGGAACTCAGCCGTCCTTAGGGTTTAACGGTGGTATAATAATACGTTTTTTTAAATCGGATAAAAATTATGACCTCTATAGGGTCCACAAGCTAAAAACACAATTTTTCGTACAATCAGGGGCCATAATTCAGGAAGTTACGGTCTGATATGCGCGAATATCGAAAGGAACCGAGATGTTTGGGTTATAACATACATTTCAAGTTTCAACAAAATAAGATAAAAATTGTGACCTCTATAGGGTCCACAACCTTGATATACCATATTTTTACGCTATTTGAAAACGAATGGCGGCCATTTGTCTGTCAGTTTTGGGCCGATTTTCGCGAAATACGAACTCAGGCGTCCTTAGGGTTTAACGGTGATATAATAATACGGTTTTTTAAATCATATAACAATTATGACCTCTATAGGGTCCACAAGCTAAAAACGCGATTTTTCGTACAGTCAGGGGCCATAATTCAGGAAGTTACGTTCCGATATGCACGAATATTGAAAGGAAGCGAGATTTCAAGTTTAAACTAAATCGGATAAAAATTGTGACCTCTACAGTGTTCACAAGCTAAAAACGTGATTCTTCGTGCAATCAGGGGCCATAATCCATGAAGTTACAGTCCCATACATGCCAATATCGAAAGGAACCGAGATCTTAGGGTTATAAACCTATATTTCAAGTTTCATTGAAATTGGATAAAAATTGTGACCTGTCGACTGTTCACAAACAATTGTGGACGGACGAACAGGGGCGACGACAATATACGTCCACGTGAAAATGTGGGCGTATAAAAACGCGATTTTTTGTACAATCAGGAGCCACAATTCAGGAAGTTACGGTCTGATATGCGCGAATATCGAAAGGATCCGAGATCTTTGGGTTATAAACTTACATTTCAAGTTTCAACAAAATCGGATAAAAATTCTGACCTCTATAGGGTCCAGAACCTTGATATACCATATTTTTACGCTATTTGAGAACGAACGGCAGCCATTTTGTCTGTCAATTTTGGTCTGATTTTCACAAAATTCGATCTCCGCCAGATTTTGGGTGTAACAGTGATATAATACTACGGTTTTTTTTTTAAATCGGATAAAAATTATGACCTCTATAGGTGTTACATAATCAGATCATCTGATGTTAAAGACGCTTCCTGCCAACTTGACACCTGTTCGTTATCGACATGCCTGGAGTCCTTGGTCTATGTGATTATGTAATGATTATGTAAACGTTAACTTGCTGGCATGTTTTATTTAAACTTTCTTTGTCTGATTAGTATGTATCGAATGTTAAACTATATATGATACATTAGCCAGATGTCTAATAAGATTCCTTTGTCTGGAATGGTTTATAAACCCAGATTAACAAACGAAAAGGGCAGAGAGGTCCAGGCAGGACATGAGAGCAGTCGGAGGCTAGGCGACGTCTGGTAGTTAACTCCAGGCCACGCTGGTTTGGAGTTAAGACCGGACAACGGCCAACTAATGTAAGCTAGTTATGGAGCCTTTAAGTTTTGTATATAAAAGTATTTTAAGATGTTAAACTAGTCTTGTCATCCAGAACTTGATTAAAGAACTAATACTGTCACATATAAATTGGTGCCGTGACCAGGATCAACGTTTTGAAGTCCTACCACTAGATAGAAGATCACAGGCCACAGCAATTAGTATTCACAGGTAAGTCTTTTTCTGATCCTACCATGGCCACGGTTAATAATGACATTGTGCTATAATGTATTATAATTTAACTGGGAAATCAGCAGTTTATCATCACGCTTTATTAAATATCATGGTGTAGTTACTTAATTTAATATAATTTTCAGGCTAGTAGTGGAACAGTCCTGAACTATTTGTAGGAAAATGACTAAAACAAAATTGTATATATATTGTTTGTTTTACAATAGGTCATGTTGTTTTTAAAAGATTATAAATGATAATTGTTTGTTTTTGAACACATATTTTGGCATTTAAAAGTAGTAGTAACAGGTTAATATCGAAAAGTAAAATGTTTTGTGATTGTTTAACTAGAATTGGGTTAACAGTATCGTAATTTGGAATTTAACCCAATAACATTCACAAAGTATTAACGCGTTTATCTCTAAGGTTTTTTTTGTTGTTGTTTTGTCTATATGTGTCTATTACCCCAAATGTTAATGGGATGCCCCGATATTTACGGGAGAGAATTTTATTTGTGATACCCCTAATGTTAATATGGGATGCCCCGATATTTACGGGAGGGAGGTTTTTTTGTGATACCCCTAATATTAATAATGGGATGACCCGATATGTACGGGAGAGATTTTTATTATTTTTTTTATTTTGTGATACCTCAATACTATGAAATTGGGAGGTCCCGATATGTTACGGGAAAATTTTTATGTGAAACCCCAGTCAGGTGGGATTGGTTTAACCCCAGGAGAGGGTCGTGCTCAGAATTACGAGCGACCGTATTGTCTTGTTTTGTGTTGTGTTTCAAAAATTATAGAAATAAACCGTTATTAATTTTGATACGTTCTTTCAAAATATCTTATTAAAGATTGTAAAATGTGTTCAGAAAAAAACAAAACAATATGACATCCTAATTTCAATTCTATCCATGTAAATAATAATGTAAATATCGTTAGATAGCTAATTAAAGTCTGTTCCACTTGCTAATTTGATTAACTATTAATTAAGTTCACTCCATGATATGATAAACAGATGAAAAAACTTCACATGGGTTGCAGTTATAATACTTTTCATAGCACATGTCGCACCGTCCCGGCCAGGCGGTATGGAAAAGATAAGACTACCGGAAGACACCGACTCCTTGCCATTACGGGAAACTTATACAAGAAGACGACGGAATGAAGGAAGGAAAAAAAAAATTAATTTGTATCTCCCTACAGTGGACTTGTGCGAACATTAGAATAGTTACAGTGTTTTTTTTGGTTTTTTTATAATTATTAGTGATTGTGTGCGAACATTAGAATATTATAGTTTTACAGTATTTTTTTTTGTTATAATTATTAGTGATTCAAATAACTCACGTGTGTGGAAATTCAAATATTTTTCATTATATATGCGATTCCAGGAACTCGTGTGTGTGATCAGTAAAATTATCTGCGACATATTATGTGATTTCAATGTCGCGCGTGTATGAACACTGTAGTATATATGTATGAACTTTTCAACCAGTATCTTATTACTTTTCAACCAGTGTTTTATTCTTTTGCCATTTGCATTTTTTTCTTTTTGTTTATATAACTTTTAATCAGCTTATAGTTATTTTTCGTATTTTTGTTTATATATTAATTAGGGTAGTTACCATCGACTCCATTTATATTTAATTTTGTAATAGTCTTTAAAAGTTATTTCATATAATTCATAACTTTATTCAAAGAAAAGGGAAGGTATGTTACATAATCAGATCATCTGATGTTAAAGACGCTTCCTGCCAACTTGACACATGTTCGTTATCGACATGCCTGGAGTCCTTGGTCTATGTGATTATGTAATGATTATGTAAACGTTAACTTGCTGGCATGTTTTATTTAAACTTTCTTTGTCTGATTAGTATGTATCGAATGTTAAACTATATATGATACATTAGCCAGATGTCTAATAAGATTCCTTTGTCTGGAATGGTTTATAAACCCAGATTAACAAACGAAAAGGGCAGAGAGGTCCAGGCAGGACATGAGAGCAGTCGGAGGCTAGGCGACGTCTGGTAGTTAACTCCAGGCCACGCTGGTTTGGAGTTAAGACCGGACAACGGCCAACTAATGTAAGCTAGTTATGGAGCCTTTAAGTTTTGTATATAATATGTTAGAAGAAGCCGAGAATAAAAGTATTTTAAGATGTTAAACTAGTCTTGTCATCCAGAACTTGATTAAAGAACTAATACTGTCACATAGGGTCCACAAGCTAAAAGCGTTATTTTTCGTACAATCAGGTGCCATAATTCAGGAAGTTACGGTCTGATATGCGCGAATATCGAAATTAAAGGAACCGAGATGTTTGGGTTATAAACTTACATTTCAAGTTTCAACAAAATCGGATAAAAATTGTGACCTCTATAGGGTCCACAACCTTGATATACCATATTCTTACGCTATTTGAGAACGAACGGCGGCCATTTTGTCTGTCAATTTTGGGCCGATTTTCACGGAATTTGGACTCAGTCGTCCTAAAGGTGTAACGGTGATATAATAGTACGGTTATTGAAATCGGATAAAAATTATGACCTCTATAGGGTCCACAAGCTAAAAACGTGATTTTCGTACAATCAGGGGCCATAATTTGGGTTATAAACCTATATTTCAAGTTTCAACAAAATCGGATAAAAATTGTGACCTCTATAGGGTCCACAAGCTAAAAACGTGATTTTTCGTACAAACAGGGGCCATAATCCATGAAGTTTCGATCCGATACATGCAAATATCGAAAGCAGCCGAGATCTTTTTGAGATAAACCTATATTTCAAGTTTCGTCAAAATCGGAGAAGAATTGTGACCTGTAGAGTGTCCACAAACAAATTGTGGACGGACGGACTGGGGCGACGGCATAATACGTCCACATGAAAATGTGGGCGTATAAAAAACGGAGAAGAATGGGCTAAGTAGGCGTAAACGATTGTTGTTGTCCCCCGCCTTTCGAAGAAAGCAGGGGACTATTAAAATGGGTTCGTCCGTCTGTCTGTCCGTCACACTTTTTGGGACACAATAACTCTCTTCCTAATTGAGCTAGAATGTTCAAACTTGGTGTATGTGTTTATTAGGTCAATGCCTTGATGGAGTTCGAAGATGAGCATTTTCCGCTTAGGGTAAGCAGAGATAAGCAATTTGATTGGTTGATGCTTTGGGACACGATAACTCTCTTCCTAATTGAGCTAGAATGTTCAAACTTGGTGTATGTGTTTATTAGGTCAATGCCTTGATGGCGTTCGAAGATGAGCATTTTCCGCTTAGGGTAAGCAGAGATAAGCAATTTGATTGGTTGATACTTTGGGGCACGATAACTCTCTTCCTAATTGAGCTAGAATGTTCAAACTTGGTGTATGTGTTGATTAGGTCACTGCCTTGATGGAGTTCGAAGATGAGCATTTTCCGCTTAGGGTAAGCAGAGATAAGCAATTTGATTGGTTGATGCTTTGGGACACGATAACTTTAGTTCTAATTAAGTGAGATTGATGAAACTTGGTGTATAGTTTCATTACAGTAATACCTTGACTAAGTTTGATAATGAGCATTTTCTGCTCAGGGTAAGCAGAGCGATACGCAATTTGATTGGTCGAGACTTTGGAAAACAATAACTCTCCTACTTTGATTGTCCCCCGCCTTTCGAAGAAAGCAGGGAACTATTAAAATGGGTTCGTCCGTCTGTCTGTTTTTCCGCTTAGGGTAAGCAGAGATAAACAATTTGATTGGTTGATGCTTTGGGACACTATAACTTTAGTTCTAATTAAGTAGATAAACAATTTGATTGGTTGATGCTTTGGGACACTATAACTTTAGTTCTAATTAAGTGAGAGTGATGAAACTTGGTGTATAGTTTCATTACAGTAATACCTTGACTAAGATCGATAATGAGCATTTTCTGCTCAGATTAAGCAGAGCGATAAGCAATTTGATTTGCTGAGACTTTGGAACACAATAACTCTCCTTCGAATTGAGTTAAAATGTTCAAAATTGGTGTGTATGCTTATTGTCCCCCGCCTTTCGAAGAAAGCAGGGGACTATTAAAATGGGTTCGTCGGTCGTCTGTTTGTCTGTCTGTCCGTCACACTCCTTCGAATTGAGTTAAAATGTTCAAAATTGGTGTGTATGCTTATTGTCCCCCGCCTTTCGAAGAAAGCAGGGGACTATTAAAATGGGTTCGTCCGTCTGTCTGTTTGTCTGTCTGTCTGTCCGTCACACTTTTTGGGACACAATAACTCTCCTCCCAATTGAGGTAGAAGGTTCAAACTTGGTGTAGGCCTTTATTAGGTCAATGCCTAGATGGAGTTCGAAGATGAACCTTTTCTGCGCAGGCTAAGCCGACATAAGTCATTTGATTAAATATGTAGTATGCAATAATGAATTGACATTTAATGACAGAAAGAAAACAGTGAACTTTGCACAACTTGCAGCAAGATGGAAAATAGACCCGTTGATACAACCAAACTCTAGATCTGTAGGCATAGAGCATGTTTCCCCCTTAATATGCTATAATTATTCCATCAAAAACATTGTATGCTTAGACTATAAGTAAAGATATACTGTTTGATTGTTCAATACTTTGTAAAAGATAATTTGTGATAAATTTATATGTGTCCTCTAATTATTTTCCTATTTCGGCGGGGGACATCAGCCTCACTGTTGGCTTGTTCAGTTTGGACTATTCGCATTTTACACCGACACGATAACGAACGGTATACCAATTCGCACATTCATTGAAAGGGCATTAATGCCATCTGTACAAAAATGAAAACATATTATATGAAATATATAGCATCCATAATGTATGTGGTGTGTTAACTGACCATCGAATGGACACTTATAAAAAACGTGTGTGTCATGTGTAGGACACTATTTGCACGTGTGTAATATACACAGGTGTGAGTATAAATTTGCACTACTAACTAATTTGATATAAAATTCATCCTACTGCAAATTTGCACACGTATGCAATTCTGGGCGCATGCCATGATTTGCACGTGTGTTTATTTAGCACACCAGTGTGAACAGGGTATGTAAAACATAAACATGCCACCGAGTGGTATATACGTCAATATAAAACAGAACGGCAAATATTTAAATAGGTCATATTCTTTTTTTTTCTAACACTATTTATTCAGTAAATATTTACATAATATCAATTATAAGCCGGAGCTTATATAGATTCACCCCCAGGTCACATTCATTTTATACAATAAAGCCCATACTATATAGTGTAAAATGTCAACAGGTATGCACATATTAATCGCATCTTTGTAAAGACCCATATTGTTTAGAGAGAGAAATGGGATTTAACGTCCAGTCGACACAAACTAGGTCATTTCGGGACTAACATATGGTTTAATTTTATTTTAATAATTCGCTTGTGCGTAGGGGTCTTTAGCAGTGGGAGGAACTCGGATTACCCGGAGAAAATCCACGAGGTTGGACAGGTCCATGTTTAGAGATCTTCCCATGTACCATCGTACTATGGACGAGAAACTGACTATGACATATTTGGAAATTTGTTTTTCGAGATGTTTTTCGTTGCATGTTTCTGATGAAATTTAAATGTAATTTAAAAGAACTTTTATCATTATATTAAAATATAATTAAATTAAAGAAAGTTAGAATTTACAAATATTGATTTTAAGATATAAAATGTTAAGTTTAGTATAGAAATGTCTGAATACGATAAATGAAGAACTGACAAGATGACTAGTCATCACCAATCCGCGCCCTTGTAAGGAAAAACAACTTCTTGGAATATCATCAATGGGACCTATAGTCAGAAGATTCATACTCTGATCACAGTAGCTCGGCAATGCAGGGTCGCTACTCTCTGTAATGTTTGCACAATAACCTTTGCCTATCTCAATCACCTGTTGTATGTTAAACAATAAGCTTAAAATAAAATAAATCCTATAATAGGTTGGTGTTTGTACAACGTTTCAAAAGGACTTCTTGAACGGATAATGAAATATGCTCCGGAATCGAAATCGGGACGGCCATCAGAAAATAAAATAATAGGTTGATGAATGTAAAAGTGTTATAAAGGTATCTTGAAAGTCCATCAGAAAATAAAATAATAGGTTGATGAACGTAAAAGTGTTATAAAGGTATCTTGAACGTCCATCAGAAAATAAAATAATAGGTTGATGAACGTAAAAGTGTTATAAAGGTATCTTGAACTCTTTCTGAGATATGCTCTAGAATAATAATTATATACCAAAACCAAGTCAAATGTGACAAGCCGATGTTTTAGTTTATAGAGATAACAATCGGTTAAATAGGAAACAAAACAAACCAGAGCCACCTATAATCTAGGCCTGTTATTATCCTGTCAAGTACAGGAGATTATTTACCTTTGTTATCAGGGCAGGGGGTACATTGCACCCAAGAACTGGCGCCCCCAAAACAAATTTTACTACCTTTCAATTATAAAATTATACTCTTGATTATGATCAAACAGTGATGCTCTTAAGGCACTGATAAGTACTAGGTGTACGAAAGTGCATTAATTAGCGCCCTGATGAGTCGGTCCGTTTTAGGGGCGCCCACATGCCTATGGGTACCTGGTTCGTTTGCCCTGATCCAAACTGTCTTATATCACTTATGTGGAGGCTATGGATCCAAGGAGGGACGGGGGGCACCAGGAGCAAATTGCGGCTCCACGTGCGTGGAAAACGCGTTTGCGCTCCGTAACTTAAGCATTATATCGGCGGCCCACCACTCTGCTGCACCCCCACTTTTAAAATCGTACATACGGCCCTGTTTGTTATGTTGATATTGTTTTCATAATGAAATGTAAAATAATCAATTTGAGGAGCCGTAGTGGCTCAGTGAGCAAGTCGCGGACTCCCTAGTCTGGAGTTCTTGGTTCCGATTCCGGTGTTTTCCACCTGTAATTCTCCAATTGAAAGGCACATTAGCCTGTAAGCATATTCGATCAGCATTGGTAATGATCACTAGCAGTTCAGTGCTAATTAAAGCATAGATCGTTTCTACTAAATTTTGACTGACGGACAGGAATGGCGACAAAGTACTATATCTAATGTAATGTGGGCTTATACAAATTTGTTTAATTTCCATAGTAGTGGGTGTAATTTAACAACAAATGATCAAAGCGAATTGGTTAATAAAGTGATCAAAACTTCATCAAGAAAATGTGGCATGGTTTCCTTAGCGACATTGTATAATCTCCACATGAGATTAGCAGTGTGGGTAACTAACTCCAATTATCAGACAACCGTCTATTCAGTTAATTGTTACACGCAAGACAACTAATCGAAATGTGAAAACACGTTGGTCGTCTATATATCCAAGAGAAGGGTTCTCCAGTTCGTCCATGCTGATTATATCCTCCCACTTATAGCGTTCTTTTAGCTGAATCGTCAACTGTTTTATTTTGGTTCTCTGGTGGTTCCGTTTGTTCAGTAATCTCAGATTAATTAATATTTTAGTGGGCAATAATCCGGTAAACGAATCGAGTACCTTTAACTCTAACTGGAGAGAGAGTTTATCGTTTCGTATGGATGCATATCGCCAAAAGGACACTCCGCCATCTTCAACATCCGAGTTTCCGATGAAGTGTATTTTCCTCCCATTCCTTAAATTAAATTGGAAAATGATTGTCTTTTGTATGTCCACTCCTGAGTTATGGTTGCTTGCTATCTCTGTGTCATTTTTCTTCATGCCTGTCTTTATTTGACCAAGCTGGTTAGTTAGCTGTATTTTGTTCATTTCACCTTCTTGAAACGACAGTGTGTTGGGTTCTGGAACAACGAGGTCCTTTTTACCATTTTCAATCTCCCGTAGAAGTTTCGTTTTTAAAACCAATAATTGTGATACCCCGATATGGTCTACATCATCTGATATTTCTTTTAAAAGATTCTTTGTTTCTTTTAATAATTCATTGGCCAGTGATTCTGAGCTCGTCGTCTCCTTCTCGGCCTGAGCATGACTTTGCGTTACTTCGTTTTGCATTTTACTTCCAATAAGGCGAAGCGCTGCGCAAAGTTTATCCACTCTTTTATCAATTTTGGTGCATATTTGTAAAGTTTGTGTCTCGATCTCCTTCTTCTGTAGCTGGATGGATTCTGAATATTGTTGGTATTTCAGTAAGGTGTTCTCTAGCTCCCCTCTCAGTGATTGGATCTCTAATTTTGTCTCGAGTTTAAAATCGTTTAAATCACTGACCGAGTGACCATTGTGATCAGTTATAAAACATTTATAACACATGGATACATTACACTGCTTACAATATAGATCTATTTCTTTCATGTGATTAACACACATCCTACTTTCACTTTCATCATCAGGAATGGTGGACACGTTTCCACATATGGCGTCTCTAGATTCACTCCCCTCTGTTTGTTGTGATAGGTAAAAATTTGTAGCAAATTGTTCAGGAATCCTGATGACTTTACGACAAGTAGGACAGGGAAAATGGCCGTTCTCAGATTTGTTTGAAATATAATCATCCAGACAATTTTTACAAAATGTATGAAAACAGTCAATTATTTTTGGATTTTTAAAATCACACAAACATATACTACACTCCATCTTGGTCGCCATTTTCTACACACGAAATATTTAAACCCTCACGAATAAACAACAATCGAAACTAGTATCACAATTATTTTATCTTTCTGTTCAAGGTTCAATCCAAACCACTCGATCAAACAACAATTCCACATGGTTGTAGTATATGCAAACCACAGAAATAGTTCTATAGCCAGCTAAACATTAATAATTATTGTATGGTTGTAAAGCAAACAGCCACTTCTCAAGCCTACAACAATCGAAACTTGTATCACAGTTATATTATTTTACTCAAGGTTCAGTCCGACCTCTCGATCAAACAACAATTGCAGTCAGTAGAAATCACTTCTATAGCCCACTGAACATCAGTCGATAAAACAATATTTACATATGGTTGTAAAACAAGCAAGCATCTCAAATCGGCAAACCACTTCTCAAGCCTACTGTTCATTATTGAGTATACTCCCTTCAGCGATAACACGTAAGACGACACCTTTGCTGATACCTACAAACATATTAAAATAATCGTTCGGATGAATTTTAAGTAAGGTGTATAAATATCAAGGGGTATAAAATGTGGGCGTATAAAAATGTACAAAAAAATATCACAAAGTGTTATAAAATATGAAATAAGTAAAACTTGTGAAAACTATTTAAAACATAACAATTCCAAACGGTTAAAGTTTGCCTGAGAAGGCTAAATAAATCCGAAATTACTCGCAAAGACCTAGTTTTCTTTCCTTAAACAGCTTTATTTCCAATATCTAACACCTGATAGTAGCTTTAACTATAACCTGATTGGGCAAGTAACTGACGTAGAAACTGACAAAGGTGACACAAAACAATTTTGGCCAGTCTCCTGAGAGAGGCTTAATGGGACGTTGGTTGTTTACATCGACAAGATCCCATGGCAGTAGCAAGCGGCCATAAATAACATCATTAATACGGGATTTAAAATCCGTGTATGGAATTAACAAGCAGTTGCCATGCAAGGTGCGCCCACATTTTGCAAGAGATAGACAGAGAACTGGCTAAAAAAGGCGACTTTTTGAACAATCAGGGGCCATAATCCCGGATGTTACGCTCCGATATGCATGAATATCGAAAGGAAACGAGTTAAACTTTCATCAACATCGGATAAAAACTGTGACTTGGTACTTTTACCATATTTGTTTACAAGGAGCAGCCATTTTGTCGGGCGGATTCCATTTTCACGAAATTCGAACGCAACCCAAATTAGGGTGTAACGGTGATATATGTAAACAAATTGTGGACGGACATTGGCGACGACAATATACGTCCACATGAAAATATGGGCTTATAAAAATCGGATAAGGGCAAATCTATGACAGACTTGGCAACCAAATCTGCTTTGTCATTCTCTGTTATATCCGTATGACAAGGGAGTCAGCAAAGAACTATGTCCTTGCTAATCAACTAGTATGATAGTAGTTGACAATAAATGTGTGCTGCTAATGGGTGGTCAAGCTTGTAAAGAGGACACAGAATCAGAAAACAATTTGGGTTTCAAATCGGACAAGGTCTGAATGAATGCAAGAAGAATGACCCAGAGTCTAGCTGTATGGATGGAGGCAGTATTCGGAAGGTGGAATGGACACCATGCCACTTGGCTCAATGACGGAACGTATGATCGAAATCATACACCTTAGACCATTCGTCACCTAACCGGAGTAATTAATTAGTCTGGTATCCATTGTCCGTATCTTCTTTATTGTGGTGTTAAAATCATTCCAAGTATTTTGAATATCATGCAAACTACTATATCGTGAACGTTGAATCTCTGAAAGGAATATCAGTCCCGAAATGGTCGGATTCCTATCAATATTTACAAAGATATGATAAATTGGAAACTTGGCAACATTTCGAAAATGATCAAAACAAGTCAGCGTCACTTGGACTCGTGGTTAAAATCTTTAGATCAGCCTGTTTTAATCTGATCGAATGATACGATTTAAACAAGGGGGGTAACTACTGTATTCACAGAAAACTATTTCTATTTCACACTTCGCTATGCAGCAAAAGTATTCGTAAAGTGAAAATATGCAGATCTAAATATCCTGCCTGTGCTTTTTCCAAATCTGGTTGTTGTAAGGTCCTTGTTTATATACGAAATACAGAAAACTACAACATCTGAAATGAAAACCAAATCGAATTTTTGAAATACAAGTAATAATAATAGTAACATTATTCAGTGTTCAAGGCCTCCCGTCCATAGTGCATTATGTTACAGTAGTATATTTACAATTGTAATTTTCATTTAATATTATAATAACAAAAATATTACTCAAAATAGCTTTACCCTATAGGTCAAACCCACTTTTCCAATAAAACCGAAGACTGCATAACGATTCGACAAGACTTAGAAGTATTATTAATACTATTATCTCTCCAGATCAGTCATGTATTCCTGGTCGTGATATTTCAGATAATATTGCTTCGATAAGAGATGTTTTAAATTATGTTGATTTTGAAAATATACCATGTTACATTTTAAAACTTGATGCTCTCAAAGCTTTCGATCGAGTTTCACATTCCTATATTTTTACTGTACTAAAACATTTTAATTTTGGTGATAGTTTTATTGATCACGTTAAAATATTATACTCCAATATATACAGTAGTGTTAAAGTAAACGGCCATATATCTCGCCCTTTCCCGGTAACCAGATCTGTCAGACAGGGTTGTCCACTTTCAGCACTTTAGTACGTACTTACAGCAGAACCCCTCAATGCCCTTATAAAATCTAATCCGAGCATAAAAGGAATATGTATACCAGGTTCACCCACCCCATCCCTCCTATACCAGCATGCAGATGATTGCACCCTTACGCTATCAAACACTGATTCTATTATAAAAACCTTTTCACAGATAAAACCATACTGCAAGGCCTCTTGGGCGAAAATCAACGTCGAAAAATCCCAATTATTACCAGCTGGATCTGTTAAAAATGAACATGTTTCACTCCCTGTACAAGTTGAAATTATCTATGAATGCATCGAAATATTAGGTATTTACTTAGGACCAAACTCCAATGCATGTAACCATAAAAACTGGGATACCAAACTAAATAAAATTAAGAGAATTTTAAATAATGGGAAAATCCTGTGTCATTAATTCAATATGTATGTCCTTATTATGGTATCCCCTAAGGGTCTTGAATATACCTTCTTATATTATTAAAAAAGTTGAAGAATTTATAAAAGATTTTATGTGGTTTAATAAAACACCTCAAGTCAAGAGCTCCACCATTATAGGTTCATATGATCAAGGCGGTCTAAATATACCCAAACTTGTTTTAAGACAATATGCTTTCAGATTAAATGTTTTAAAGAAATACAATGATAGTACTTTTCATGCTGTATGGAAGCACCTTTTTACTTATTTCCTTAATTCATACCACAACATGAATATAGATATTGAAATTTTCGCATTAAAACCTATTTCAAGTGGTTTACTAAATATACCAGACTTCTATAGATCTATTTTAATTGCATGGAATAACATTAATAATAATACAAGGAGACCACCATTAAGTTATAATGACATTTTAAACCAACCATTGTTTGATAACCCCTTTATATTGTATAATAATAAGTCTCTCCATTATGACATATTTATTAGCAATAAGATTGTAAAAGTTTCTGATATTTGTTATTGTGTTATACCAGGTTTGCTCCCTTTAATTCATATAATTGATTTATTTACCATTAATAATGATGATGTTGATATTGTTAAGATTGAAAAATATTATAAAACCATATGTTCATGCCTACCAAATGACTGGCTTGTCATGATTAATAACGAGAGTCATGTGATTGATAAGCATATTATTCTTCATATACAAACTAATGATGATTATGTACCAATTACAAATTGTACATCTAAGCACTTTTATAATGTTTTAAGAAAGAAATTTTATAAAGAATCCACTAGTATAAATTTTTGGAATCAGCTTAATTACGATATTGATTGGAAAAATGTATGGAAATCCATAGGTTATTACTTAAAAAGCAATGAATGTATAGAAAATGATTTTAAAATAGCTCATAACATTATATATACAAATGAGAAACTCTTCAAGTATAAAACTATTGATAGTCCTCTGTGTACGTGTTGTCTCTGTTTAGGTGATATAGAGAATATGCAGCATTTACTTCTTAATTGTCCAAAAATTTCAGAATTTATTAAGAATCTAAAATCTATATTAATTAATTTCTACCCTGAAGGATTTAGCTCTGTCTATTTTAATAAAATATTGTTGTTTGGTGTCCAATCTATTAAAGGTAATAAAAAGAATAATATTTTAATTCTACTACTATCTTTTGCCAGACTAGCTATAATTAAACGCAGAAATATGTTTCTAAAGACTGATAAAATTGTAAATGTTTTCAAACTTTTTATAACAATGTTACAACATCATTTTCAATACCTATATTTTTATTTAAAAGAACAGAAATTTAATGATTTAATATGTATACCAAATCTTGTATATATAGAAAATAATGAAGTTAAATTATGTATAATCTAATGTATTTACAATTGACTAATTCAGTCCACACGCCACCTTTAGTAGCAGACGAATCTTCACCGTCTGCGCGGAGTATGACCTAGTTGCATAAATACTCAACAGTCTCTTTTATCCAGCTATAATGCTACAGCATACATCTCTGTAGACTAGTACATCCAAAACTCTTTAAACTACAACATGTAATAAAACTGTTTGAAGCATTTTCTCCGTAACTTTCTAATCATATATAACTTTTTATTTGTCTATTTTATCCAATTGTTTTAAAAATATACATGTTATTTGAATTATAAATATAATATCATGATACAAGTTTACTATTATTGTGACCCACTTTACAACCCGTCATCCAGACATAAACACTCAATCTGTGTCAGCATCACAAGCCTTTATTATCCAGTTCAAAGTTACCTATATTCCCCATAGTAAACTTGTTCATCCAGCCCTCCAAAAAATTTAACATGGGAATTTGCTATTGCAAAACTTTTCATCAGAATTTCTTAACAATTATTTAAGTATAAACATTTTTCTTGTCTATAATATAAGGTTGTAAAGAAAGCAGTTAACACAAATCTTTACAACCTTATGTAACTATTGCTTTATTGAATGGTTTGTTTTCGTATCGCCGTAGAATAGTAGTCCATTCAAGACAAATAAATAACGACAGGTTTTGTTGTCTGTGTTAAAGGCTCATATCATTATGTATGTATTTATGTGTCCATTGCATTGTCCTACGTGTAAGGCTTATACTCAACAAATGTTATATGCACAGTGGACTTGAGAAGTGACTGTTTGCTTTACAACCATACAATAATTATTAATGTTTAGCTGGCTATAGAAGTGATTACCACCATTTGGAATTGTTGTTTTATCGAGTGGTTCGGATTGAACCTTGAGTAAGATAATATAATTGTGATACAAGTTTCGATTGCTGTTCATTCGTGAGGCGAGATATTTCCTGTATAGAAAATGGCGACCAAGATGGAGTGTAGTATATGTTTGTGTGATTTTAAAAATCCAAAAATAATTGACTGTTTTCATACATTTTGTAAAACCTGTCTGGATGATTATGTTTCAAACAAAACTGAGAACGGCCATTTTCCTTGTCCTATTTGTCGTAAAGTCATCAGGATTCCTGATCAATTTACTACCAATTTTTACCTATCACAAGTAACAGAGGGGAGTGAATTGACAGATGTCATATGTGGAAAGGTCTCCACCATTCCGGATGATAAAAGTGAAATAAGGATTCCCGAACCATTTGCTACCAGTTATCTCTTACAAGAAACAGGCGCGAATGAATCTACAGACGCCATATCTGGAAACATTTCCACCGTTACCCAGCGGGCACGCAACGTTGTTACAACATTGTGACAACGTCAATATTGGTCGTGACGTTGTACAACGTGTTTTCGACCAATATTCGACGTTGTATTTACGTCATATACAGGTTGTTGACACAACGTTGTCACAACGTCATCAAAACGTTATCAAAACGTCATATACAGGTTGTTGTCACAACGTTGTCACAACATTGTCACAACGTCATCAAGACGTTATTCTAACGTCATATACAGGTTGTTGTCACAACGTTGTCACAACGTTATCAAAACGTCATATACAGGTTGTCGTCACGGCGTTGTTACAACGTTGTTACAACGTTGTCACAACGTTGTAACAACGTCTTCAAAACGTTATCAAAACGTCATATACAGGTTGTTGTCACAACGTTGTCACAACGTCATCAAAACGTTATTCAAACGTCATATACAGGTTGTTGTCACAACGTTATCAAAACGTCATATACAGGTTGTTGTCACGGCTTTGTTACAACGTGGTCACAACGTTGTCACAACGTCTTCAAAACGTTATCAAAACGTCATATACAGGTTGTTGTCACAACGTTGCCACAACGTTATCAAAACGTCATATACAGGTTGTTGTCACGGCGTTGTTACAACGTGGTCACAACGTTGTCACAACGTCTTTAAAACGTTATCAAAACGTCATATACAGGTTGTTGTCACAACGTTGTCACAAGGTTATCAAAACGTCATATACAGGTTGTTGTCACGGCGTTGTTACAACGTGGTCACAACGTTGTCACAACGTCTTCAAAACGTTATCAAAACGTCATATACAGGTTGTTGTCACAACGTTGTCACAACGTTATCAAAACTTCATATACAGGTTGTTGTCACAACGTTGTTAAAACGTTGTCACAACATTGTCATAACGTTATCGAAACGTCATATATAGCAGTTCGAACCTTGACCTCTGATTGTCAAACCAAGGTCACCACGAGACTCCCAGGGGTCAATTTAGTTTAAATAGCCACGACCTCAAGGTCGTCGGATCCGATTTGGGATGGGCGAGTTATCTGCCCTTAGACCACACCGCTGTAATGCTCGGCTATTTCACTTTCTAGGGAAATTTGCCCCAAAAATGTCATCCGATCGCCCCGGGGTTTGGTGACCCGATAGACTGACCCAACATTTGTTCTTCATTTTTTAAAATCGCCAACCAAAAGTCGTGACCTTGACCCGCTAGGGGCCCCGGAAGTATTTTGTTTTTTGAACCCTAGGGGCCCATCTAATAAAGTCAGGACCACTGGACCTTGACCTTCCAAAATGTCATCTTGGTCCACATGACCCCGGTAGGTCAAGGTCATCAGAAAGGGTCAAGGTCACCAAAATATCTACTGAGTTCGATGCTCCCGGGCACATGGTGGGGCCCCTGGTCTGCGCGGCAAATCAAAGGTCATGACCATGGATAGGCAACTCATTGACCTTTCGAATGGGGCCTTGACCTTTGACCTGACCCTTGACCTTGGGATCGAAAAAGTCCCAAAACTTCATGAACAACCCAGATATCACGAATAAATCTCAAGGTCAAAGTCGTGACCCGCACCCGCAAGGTCAATTTTGGGGTTGTAACCTGAGTCAAGGTCATGACATTGCCTGACATTCCCTGTTCCCGGCAGCCATTTAGGTAAAAAGTCACATTCAAAATCCCGAGAGAAAGTGAAAGCGGAACTTTCAGAATGTTATTTGGAAGAAAATATTTTGCTTTCTTGTCAGTCAAATAAAGATCCCCAAATTCGATGATTTTTAAGTATAATAAAACATTTTCACTTTCTTGTCATTGAACACGGCGAATTTGTACTGCATTGATCGCGGATTGAAACATTTCGTCGGGTCCCACTCGGCGGTGTGCGACATCGGTCAGTTATTTGTTTTATAATTTTTCGGAAATCATAATTTCCTTTAATGCATTAAAGTTATTGGTGTACTAAATAGGCAATACTGGCTTGCTTTCATGTTGCTGAGCACACGGGTTGGGAAAGCAAGAAAAGGCGTTTGCGTCCGTCAAGTATTATAAAAATGTATTATGAACTTTAAACGAGATGCCTCTCCCGCACCTAAATGTCGCTGTTTTTACATCCGGTGTTTTTCAATTGAAATAATAACACAAAACACAGAAAATGGTGATTAATGCATATTGTGTAGTGTGCAGCGTTTGCTACACAAATTCAGTGCATAAAACAGGAATTGCAATGCGCTTATCTATAGAAATTGACGTATGATCTTGGGTACAGTTGTATTGGTTAACGACGTAGATCGAGATTTAATAACACAATACAAACTATAATACATTTTATTTAAGGCTTATTGTAAAACAACTAGAAGCTGACAAATATTCTGGTTAATTCTTCAGTAAATTATCTGGTAACACTAGCGGTTTTTTTTCCCGCGGAAACTGATAACGTGACTCTAAATGTTGCCGCGAAAGATGCTTCTGGGACGCCATATTGGTTTTTTGGTTCGTGCCGAAGGTAAGTTCTATTATTTTAACTCTCAACCGGGTATGTGGAAGGGATATAAAAATCGTCAATTGCTTCTTCTAAGGCTAATATAAGATCAGATAAAATTATATTGTATCTTAACACCCCATTAGGCTATTAGAGACAGCATACAAATACAAACAAAACATTAGGCTACCTACGCAACAGCATTATCAATGGCTATAAAACAACAAAAACACCAACTATATTTACATGTATGTAAAACACGCGCACCTATACATACATCATGTAGTAACAGAGACTATTATTATTAAGTTGAATATGAAAGCCCCTCGAATTTGATTACCGGCAATGTAGGTTTGGACTTTGTTGACTACCGCGATGTAAGTGGCGACGTTCATTTCAAAACACACTCAGACTGCAGCTGTGCCGAGTGAATTTCATATTTTTAAGTTATATTTTTAAAATGTATTAAAGTAAAGCTTTAAAATAGATGGTATCTATAAACAGTCCTACCTTGTTACAGAATTATCCTATTATTCCTATAATTCACTATTGCCAGTTGAGAAATTGGCCAAAATATCATTTTCAACTTCTAATTCAAATGTTTGCAGATAGTTTTTCCATGGGGGGGGGGGGGTAGAACAACAAAGGTGGTAATTGTGTTATTATTTCCGGTGTGAATGATTTTATAAGTGCCATAATGATACCTATGATCCTATAATATTGAGTTGACAGCCTATTGAGCAAAAGATATAGAAATAATTATGTTTTGACTTTCTTAAAAAATATGAAACTCTTGCTTTAACTTTTAAAACTAGCTGGACCAGCTGCATGATTGTGTCAGTCCGCTCAGAATACACGAGTCTAGGCCAAGCGACGTAGAATTTAGAACCGACGTGATCTGCACTTGTCTAGGCTAGACATTTGCGTTGATGTGTTGCGCAAGTAGATCTAACTAAATGAAATCTCTCATCATTAGTTTTTTCATATTACTCATATACATTGCCGTTAAACGAATAATTTGCGACACATAGCAAGCCATTTGATCTATTCTACACGTCACTGGGCTATTTGATTTGACGGAGTTTTGTTACCCACGGCAAAATCTCGATCGACGTAGACTTAACGCAATTTTTATCATTCGGCTTCACTAAACAAATTATTAATAAAAACAGCCGTAGATCGACATCTAATAGTGCTAATGTAAATTTAATAATACTATTCCGGTATAAAAAAAAGAAATAATAATAAAAGAATAATGAAATCAATTCAATCTCTTTTAAGTATTCAAATGATCATTTTAAGTAGATACCGTTATATTACTGAGCGCCATGGAAAACGCATCACTTTTTTTCCCAAATATTTTATTACTAGTTGGTTTTGTATGTATAATATTATGCAATACTATGAACTATTGTTTCACACAATGCTCCCAAACGCCAAAAAATTCGGCCCGTGTGCACAAAAAAAAATTGCATGAGATGCACATGAAAAACCCAATATTCACCTGCAGCATTGTGTGTGAGCCCTTTAAAAGCATGTTTTCAACTTAATGTGCTGTACATGAACTGTGAAACGTGAATTTGTCGTAATTTGTTGTTGGACGTGTGAAGGAATCGAGCTAGAGATGCCGAGACTTACTGAAAATCAACGGAATGAAGCCATGGGAATGTCCAGGGCTGGCATGTCTACGCGTGCTATTATTGCCAGACACCTCAATTGTCATCAGTCCACTACTGTAAGGTTGGTGGAACGTATTCGAGTTACTGGATCAACGCGTGACCGTCAACGTCCTGGTCCACAACGCGTTACAACCCAGGCTCAAGACCGCTACATCCGGGTCACTCATCTGCGTGACAGATTCTGCCCAGCGACTCAAGCATGTGCGGCAGTCGTCGAAAGAAAAGGACCAGTAAGTGCCAACACCGTAAGACGTCGTCTAAGAGAAGTAGGACTCGACGACGACCTTATGTTGGAGCTATCCTTAGGGATCATCACCGTCAGCGGCGTTTGATATGGGCTCAAGGACACACCAGGCATGGAGAAGAGTAGACTGGCAAAGTGTGCTCTTCAGTGATGGGAGTCGCTTTCATCTTTATCACGCTGATGGCCGTCAACGTGTGTGGAGACGTCTTGAGGAACGTCTTGCAGACTGCTGCGTCTTCGAAACGAATCGATGGGGTGGGGGAAGTGTAATGATGTGGGGAGGCTTCACATTTCATCACCGGACCGCCCTACACATTTGCAGGGGTCGCGTTAATGCTGTAGCCTACCGTGATGATGTCTTGCAACCAATTGTTGTTCCGATGTTTCGAGCGCACCCACAACTTCAGCACTTCCAACAGGATAATGCACGTTCGCATACCGCCCGTTTTAGTATGGACTTCCTGGCTGCTAACAACATCAATGTCTTGAACTGGCCAGCCATGTCTCCGGACATGGCACCAATAGAACATGTTTGGGATGAGATTGGACGCCGTCTGTATCGGAGACCACAGATGCACACCATTGCTGCTTTAGAAGCTGCTCTTGTCCAAGAATGGAACAATTTGCCCCAGGCCTTCTTTCAAACATTGGTTAATTCCATGCGACGTCGCTGCACAGCGTGCGTAAAAGCCCGTGGAGGACACACGCGCTACTGACATCTGTGCCGTACTTTTGGTTTTGACCCCTCTGACTTTGTACCGTTGATTACAGATTAAACATCCATAAGTGTACAAATGTGTTGTTATTGATGTGTTCCCATTTGAATATTGTTCACAATAAGAAGCAAAATAAATAAGATATGTTTACAGGATCATTTTGTTATACGAAAAACTAAGTGATGCGTTTTCCATGGCGCTCATTATATATAAGTGTGAAACCTGGCCATTATTTAATTAATTACAGTTCTAAGTGAATCCCAGCAAGCACAAAATATTTCAAAAACGTTTTTTGTTTTTGTTTTTGTTATTTTTCTTGTTTCTAAAAGGTTATGTAAAAAAAAAATATTTATTAAACGTTTTTTAAATGTTTTAAGTGTAAGTTTTTCAGAAGTTTTCGATAAATATTGATAAAAATGTTTAATATAATATGTTTAGATAACGTTCATAATTGATGTTTTCTTACAAAATTTTCCATTAAAACGTAGTACCGTAAATATGATTTTTTTAAACGTTTATGAACCGTTTATAAAGAACCCGCAATGAATAGGTAACAATTACCTATACACGCCATTTGAAAAAAAATATTTTTTAAAAAACATTTATTAAACGTTTATTACACCTTTAAAACTTAATTACGTTCTTAACTTAATTGCAAAATATCTATATTTAATGTACCGGTATATAAAAAAAACCCAATAAAGGTCAAGATTAATTATCTTATACATATTTTATTTTAAAACACACCCAAGGTTGACAGTTGGCCCAATCAAATTTAAACATCTTTCCGCCAAAAAGGAATCCCAGCCAAACCTGCATGGCTGCTTTTATAGAGCTGTGATAAACTGTCGAGTTTTATAAGTTGCTAGAAGGCGTAACAGTTGAGAATTAGGTATGTTACGATTAATTAATATTTTGTGTCCATTTAGAAATAATTATGATATAAAAGAATTAAATGTTTCGGTAATTGTAGATTATTTTCTACTGGTGCCATTTCCACGTAGTCGAACTTCTATTGTCATTTCATTATTGAACCCTCCTTGCAAAGTAAATTGAGTATTTTAAATATGTTTTATTATCTCTTAAATGATTTATTTTAGTTCTGAAACTTTAGTGTTTTTATTTTATAATTGTATTGCATTTTAATCATTTAGTTTTTGGTCATTTGCTATGTCTGGATTTGGAAAGAGCTATTTCAATCTATGTCTGGAATTGGAAGGGGCCATTTCAATATTTATAGTATTGTATAATGGACTTTCCCATTATCTATTATCTTTAAATTTATAGGGTTACCAATTTCATGAATTGTTTAGATAAGTTGATACTACCCCAAGCTTTGCAGGGAGTGTTAATAATAATGTAACGTGTACAAAACTTCGAGCGGGAATTAATAAGACATTAATTTCCCGTGATATATTACAAATGACAAATGCTATATGAACTTTGGGCTGTATGAACTATTTATATAGTCTTTAGTGAATGAAAACATTTTGGCTACCATTCCTGGTTTTGAATGTCAAATATGATATGAAAACGAATATCGGTTTGTAATTTTTTTAACCGTTTCACCAGTAGTAACCGATGAACGGTTAACCAAGTCGCTGTATACATCTTAATTATTAGGCAACCAAGTCTACGATCTTAATTAAAAAGATAGGTTGACACGCAACAAAACATATATGCTCTGAAAATTAAATCTTGTACTTTGTCGATCTACGGACAGGTGGATATAATGCCGGGCTAGTGCGACTGTTAACACCACAGCTCTTTAATTACATGCTTGTGGGTTTTAGATTTAATTCAAGTGAAGGGTAATTTTATTATTAAATGTACAACATCAATATCCATGAGCATACACCTGCATAATTGAACTGACATTGATTGTAAATATTACAGTGATTGAAATATAATAATATACTAGATGTGTTTCATTTATTTCATGTTATAGCTATAGGTAACCCATCTGATGAGCCTTGGTGGTTACCAGTTTAAAGTCGTATTCTTTCTTTTGAAAACAAATTGATAAAATAATCGTACATTCGTTTTCCAATCGTCTTCGTCTTAAAGGAGTCAAGTCTCTAACTCAATATCATCCACAGTCTTCGACATTGCAACCATGGGACTCATTGTTTAATTAAACCCAACATCAATGTTGTAACCGTGAAAAGATGGGCTTCTAATGTCCAATATTTAACACAAAGTTAAAGTTTTGAAATTGCCACACGAATCGCGCGCAAGAATGCTTTCAAATTTCATTTGTAATAGAGAGACTCGAAGAATGAAGTTAAATATACCCAAGAGAATACTATATGCGGGTGTAAACTTGAATAACCAGACGCCAAAGACTGGCATTCAATTTGGACTCTTCGCGTATGGGGGGTTGGATGGCCGAATGGTTAGCACGCGCACGCTGTATCATACGGTCTGTCATTGAGTCAACTGGCGGGGTTTCGATTCCCCGGTTGTACGTGACAAGGAGTTTGGTCGCCTGTCTAACCTGGTGGGTTTTCTCCGGGTCCTCCGGTTTCCTCCCACTGCTAAAAAGACCCCTACGCGCTAGCGAATTATTGAAATAAAATTGAACCATGTGTTAGTCCCGAAATGACCAAGTTTGTGTCAAGTGGACGTTAAACCCCATTTCTCTCTCTCTCTTCGCGTATTTCGCCGAACATAACTGATTAGACATTACAGTAAAAACAGAAACGATTAAATGTAAATCAGTTAATATACAAACATATTACATTATTATATGCGTTGCAACCCATTTATGTCCATATCTAGGTGTCAAGGAATGGAAAGTCAAAATTCGTGGTATTGTCAAACGCATAAACAGTATGTCTTTTTATTTTAACAGGTTGATGTCTAATTCCCTAATGGCCCAATTTAATTTAAAGGGAAATAAAGGGAGGCGGTCCATAATGGACTTAGAAATTTACAAAGTTGTCCGAGGTTTGTTTTTATCATACTCAATTTACGAACATATCCTTAAATATCTGATAATCAAACATGGTATGGGCATACACGAGTTTTTATTACTTCATCGATGAGTGTTGATCTTTTTATACGCCGACATTGAAATGTGGTCGTATATTGTCCTCGCCCCCGTCCGTCCGTCCGTCGGTCCGGCGTCCACAATTGCTTGATCACTTCAAAAAATCTTGGGGACGCTCTAGAGGCCAAAGTTAATATCCGATTGACTTTAAATTTATACACAGTGTTTAAGGTCATGAGACGAAGAAGCCTATTGATTTTCAGCGATTTCCGATAATTACTGCCAGAGTTATGGTCCTTGATCACTTCAAAAAATCTTGTGGACGCTCTAGAGGCCAAACTTAATATCCGATTGACTTTAAATTTATACACAGTGTTTAAGGTCATGAGACGAAGAAGCCTATTGATTTTCGGCGATTTCCGATAATTACTGCCAGAGTTATGGCCCTTGATCACTTCAAAATATCTTGTGGACGCTCTAGAGGCCAAAGTTAATATCCGATTGACTTAAAATTTATATACAGGGTTTAAGGTCATGAGACGAAGAAGCCTATTGATTTTCAGCGATTTCCGATAATTACTGCCAGAGTTATGGCCCTTGATCACTTCAAAAAATCTTGTGGACGCTCTACAGGCCACAGTTAATATCCGATTGACTTTAAATTTATACACAGTGTTTAAGGTCATGAGACCAAGAAGCCTATTGATTTTCAGCGATTTCCGATAATTACTGCCAGAGTTATGGCCCTTGATCACTTCAAAAAATCTTGTGGACGCTCTAGAGGCCAAACTTAATATCCGATTGACTTTAAATTTTATACACAGTGTTTAAGGTCATGAGACGAAGAAGCCTATTGATTTTCAGCGATTTCCGATAATTACTGCCAGAGTTATTGCCCTTGATCACTTCAAAAAATCTTGTGGACGCTCTAGAGGCCAAAGTTAATATTCGATTGACTTTAAATTTCTACACAGTGTTTAAGGTCATGAGACGAAGAAGCCTATTGATTTTCAGCGATTTCTGATTATTACTGCCAGAGTTATGGCTTTTGATCACTTCAAAAAAATCTTGTGGACTCTCTAGAGGCCAAAGTTATTATATCCTATTGACTTTAAATTTATACACAGTGCTTAAGGTCATGAGACGAAGAATCCTATTGATTTCCAGCAATTTACGATAATTACTGCCAGAGTTATGGCCCTTGATCATTTTGAAAAATCTTGTGGACGCTCTAGAGGCCAAAGCTAATAACCGATCGACTTTAAATTTACACATAGTGTTTAAGGTCATGAGACGAAGAAGCCTATTGATTTTCAGCGATATCCGATAATTACTGCCAGAGTTCTGGCCCTTGATCACTTCAAAAAATCTTGTGGACGCTCTAGAGGCCAAAATTAATATCCGATCGATTTTAAATTTATACACAGTGTTTAAGGTCATGAGACGAAGAAGCCTATTGATTTTCAGTGATTTCCGATAATTACTGCCAGAGTTATGGCTCTTGATCACTTCAAAAAATCTTGTGGACGCTCTAGAGGCCAAAGTTAATATCCGATTGACTTTAAATTTATACACAATGTTTAAGGTCATGAGACGAAGAAGCCTATTCATTTTCAGCAATTTCCGATAATTACTGCCAGAGTTATGGCCCTTGATCACTTCAAAAAATCTTGTGGACGCTCTAGAGGCCAAAGTTAATATCCGATTGACTTTAAATTTATACGCAGTGTTTAAGGTCATGAGACGAAAAAGCCTATTGATTTTCAGCAATTTACGATAATTACTGCCAGAGTTATGGCCCTTGATCACTTTGAAAAATCTTGTGGACGCTCTAGAGTCTAAAGTTAATATCCGATTGACTTTAAATTTATACACAGTGTTTAAGGTCATGAGACGAAGAAGTCTATTCATTTTCAGTGATAATTACTTCCAGAGTTATGGCCCTTGATCACTTCAAAAAACCTTGTGGATGCTCTAAAGGCTAAAGTTAATCTCATTGACTTTAAATTTATACACAGTGTTTGAGGTCACGAGGCGAAGAATCCTATTGATTTTCAAAGATTTCTGATAATTACTGCCAAAGTTATGGCCCTTGATCACTTTGAAAAATCTTGGGGACGCTCTAGAGGCCAAAGTTAATATCCGATTGACTCCAGATTGATACACAGAGTTTAAGATCTTGAGGCGAACAAGTATATTGATTTTCAATGAATTTTTATGACTTGAAACAGCTAAATCCATGATACAGTATTAAAAGTTTTGTATACAAAACGTTAGCATGGGGCAGAACTTTATAAAAACCTAACAAATTCTAATGGTTTTCTGAGTTGTTGCTCTTAATCAGATTTTAGTGTATTATAAATGTTTCATTACCGAAAAAAGTAAAAATATGTGACAACTGTTGTTGACTGCCTGGACGATTTAGCTACTGTGGGCGTATGTTTCGTTGCCTGGCAACCTATCTTTATGACTTGGACAGCTAAATCCATGATACAGTATTAAAAGTTTTGTATACAAAACGTTAGCATGGGGCAGAACTTTATAAAAACCAAACAAATTCTAATGGTTTTCTGAGTTGTTGCTCTTAATCAGATTTTAGTGTATTATAAATGTTTCATTACCGAAAAAAGTAAAAATATGCGACAACTCTTGTTGACCGCCCGGACGATTTAGCTGCTGTGGGCGTATGTTTCGTTGCCTGGCAACCTATCTTTTTTGTAATTTAACACCCATGCCTTTCTTACACGTACAAATTTATGGAGAATATGAAAGTAATAACACAAGCGATGTCTCATATAGAATGTGTTATTGGGTCATATATAATATAATTCATATGGGGTTTAACGTCCTACTGTTCTGCTCAGACTAGGCTAATGAAGATGGGCATGCGCTATACCGCGTGCAATGAAGGAAAAATTTACCCGGGCAGCGGCACTATGGCCTACTCTTATATCGAATTTCAACTGCCAAGAGATCTTTTACTTGCACGTCAATGTGTACACGAGGCCTCGGTTTTTCATACCATCCAAACGACTAACAGTTGTCCTTGTCAGGCCTACTGAACTTTCTCGGCAAATGTAGGGATCGAAAATGCGACCTTCAGACAAGCGAGCCAGCGTTTTACCCAATAAGCCACCTTTGGTCCATAATTCATGGGATGCAGAATTATCTGTTACAGCTTCAGGACCACCTTTTTGATCGGACTGAATTATATAATTTACAAAATTTGACAGAGTAAATATACAGTTTTTTGTATTCTTCAGATAGTGTAATGATCAGTCAGCCGAGCTGCAATGAAGCCGAGATAATAACAGCAGTTTCGGCTCATCTAAAATATGTGCCGGACAGAAGAGGGACCAATTAAGTACATGTACAGTTTAAATTTGTTTATTACATGTCATATTTTATTATAATCTTTATAAGCCATTTTAAGTTCTTTTATCATCCATTTAATTTTATTTTATTTTCTATGTGTGATGTCCACAAAATGTTAACTGCGCCATTGAGCATTGAGTGTTTTATATTGGTAATAGGCGCATTATAAATAATAAATTATTATTATTATTACAGTACCAATTGCATTAAAATTACTTTCTCATTTTTAGCAATATCATTCATTACCCATTACATTGAAAGTAAATAATTACATTTTATTACTATTTAAAGATTAGTGCTAATTTAGCATTTAATCAATCAGATTTAAAGACATGCATACCATTGGATAGTTCGCACTGATGTTTATATATATATTCATATCTTTCTCATTTTATTTATTTGTGTATATATGCTTGAAAACGACTTGTGAAATCTTGTTGAAACGTTGCAGTGAAATAAACCATAGTAATTGTTATTCCATAAAAGTGCGTTATTTGATTATGTTCTAATTACTAAATGCCATTCAAAGAATGCGCCATTAAATGTAATTGAAATGTAATTGACCATTACATGCTTTTCGGAATGTAATTAATTACATTTCCATTACTCATTACTTTTGAAATCTTCCATTACTCATTACATGACCATTACTTAAAATTTAATGATCAGATTCTATTACCTTTACCCATTACTGCAAAGTTATATGACTCTAGCATTAATATTGTCTGTAATATAATCGTTTGAATTGAATGTTTTGAAACTACGTACTGTCCTATTAATTAGATTGGTTGTGATGGGACACAATAACTTTGATTCTAATTGAGTGAGAGTGTTGAAACTTCGCGTATCGTTTCACTATGTCAAAACCGTGGCCCAAATCTGTCGGGCATTTAAGCCCCCCCCCCCCTTCCCCGCACACACACCTAATTTAACTTCCATTCTGCCCGGCCGCCTATTCCCGTCTTCGTTAGTCCAGTAGGGGCAGAACTGTAGGGAGTTCGGATGGGGCTTATACTGGGTTTTATACAACCTCAAAACAACAAATTCTGACGTCGTGACAACTTTTCGCCAACCACCACACAACGTTGCAAAACAACAAATTCTGACGTCGTGACAACTTTTCGTCAACCACCACACAATGTTGTGACAATGCTGCTTGAACGTCCGTACAACGTTGTCACAACTTTTCGTCAACCACCACACAACGTTGTGACAATGTTGCTTTGACGTCCGTACAACGTTGTCACAACTTTTCGTCAACCACCACACAACGTTGTGACAATGTTGCTTTGACGTCCGTACAACGTTGTCACAACTTTTCGTCAACCACCACACAACTTTTCGTCAACCACCACACAACGTTGTGACAATGTTGCTTTGACGTCCGTACAACGTTGTCACAACGTAAGAGTTTGTTGCAAAACAACCTACAGCTGACTTATTTCAGACGTTGTGATACAACCTCTGAAAAACGTTGTCACGACGTTCTGTGCCCGCTGGGTAATGATGATGAAAGTGAAAGTAGCATTTGTAGTAATCACAAGAAAGAAATAGATCTATATTGTAAACGGTGTAGTGTATCCATGTGTTATAAATGTTTAATAGCTGATCACAATGGTCACTCGGTCAGTGATTTAAACGATTTTAAACTCGAGATAAAGATGGAGATCCAATCACTGAGAGGTGAGCTAGAGAACACCTTACTGAAATACCAACAATATTCAGAATCCATCCAGCATCAGAAGAAAGAGATCGAGACACAAACTTCACAGATCTGTACCAGGATTGATAAGAGAGTGGATAAACTTTGCGCAGCTCTCCACCATATTGCAAATGAAATGAAAAGCGAAGTAAAGCAAAGCCATGGTCAGGCCGAGAAGGAGAGCTTAGAATCACCGGCCAATGAATTAGCAACAGAAACAAAGAACCTTGTAAAAGAAGCAACATATGATGTAGACCATATCGGGGTATCACAATTATTGGTTTTAAAAACGAAACTTCTACAGGAGATTGAAAATGGTAAACATGACCTCGTCGTTCCAGAACCCAACACACTGTCGTTTCAAGAAGGTGAAATGAACAAAATACAACTAACTAACCAACTTGGTCAAATAAAGACAGGCATAAAGAAAAAAGACACACAGATAGCAAGCAACCAAAACTTGTCCAACTCCGGGGCTGCAAGCGACGACAACTTGTTAAACTCAGAAGTGCCCATACATAAGGCATGCATATTCCAATTTAATTTAAGGCAGGGGTCGAAAATAAACATTTACGGAAACTCGAATGTTAAACACGGTGGTCTCTCAGTGTGGCGATATGCGTCTATTAGTAAAAACAAACTGTCTCTCCAACTTGAGTTAACGGTTCGCGATTCGTTTACTGGACCATTACCAAATAAAATATTATTGAAACTGGAATTGTTGAACAAACGGAATCACCAGTTAAATAAAAAAAAACCGTCGACGATTCAGCTGAAAGAACGCTATAAGTGGGAGGATGTAATCAGCATGGACGAACTGGAGAAGCCTTCTCTTGGATATATAGATGGTCAAGGTGTTTTCACTTTTCAATTAGTTATATTGCATGTAACAACTTAAAAATAGGTTATCTATCCACACTCCCATTTTCTGGTGGATTTATACGATGTCGCGAAGGGCAAAATGTGACATTTTATTTTTATTAGTTACTTGATGCATTTTTGACCAGGTTAATGACCACAAATAGAGGAATTTCTGCGATATTCTTTTGTTGAATTATTCGGAAAACTATTGAAATCAAAACTATTGAAATTAAACTAATTTGTAAACGCCCTCATTTGATGTGTTATTTTATTGTCGTCATCCCTGTCCGTCATTTCGTATAACCAATATTATGTTTTAACTAGATCTGTCGTCGAAACAAATTTGATATTTGTTATACAACCGAATCACTCACTTATACATTAATTACAATATCTAGTAGATTAATATGTATTGTTGTCCAGGTTTCTTTTTAAGAATTTTACAGAAAAAGAATTGCTAAAATGCATCAAAAAGTCGCTGTGTTATACAGAAAAGCATTTCAGCCAGGCAAAATATCTTGATTTTTGGGGTATTTTTTACAAGCACATGTTACGTACATTTATATTATAAAATAAAATAGATTGTCCAGTATAAACGGTTAATTACACGGGTTCCTACTATACACAGATCTAAGTACATACATTCATCATTGGGGAATCGTTATGGAGGAAATCTTAAAAAGATATTTCCATTTATTTATGTTTGATTCCAGCGATATCTCAATCTCCAATTTAGCATGTTCTACTAAAAAGCATTCATACTTATCAATATTGAGTATTTCTTTTCGTAGTTTAGCCCGATATATATATATAGAACTTAGTTAAAATATCAACATTCTAATTCCACCGTTCGATTTCCATATAGTGAAAATCGAATAAGAATTGTGGGACGAGATAGATTTTAAAGATTGACTTCTGTTTTCAAAATGGTGGCACGTCCTGTGAATTTTGACTTGATGAGATACTCCAAAAACTTGATTTTGATTAAACGTTCAAAATAAGCACCAAATAAATTAATTAATCGCTTAGCGTCAACATTTAAACTGATTTTAAAGTTATATATCTTTTTAAAAAATTTAGTTTAAAGACGTCACTTAGAAAAATACCATGTAGGTCAAATATTTGTCAAGCCTAGTTTATTTCGTCCTACGACGCGACAAAACTGGCGGCGACTGAAAATCGTCGACGGGTTTACGATAAAGTGGAATTGATCAGTCGTGGCTACCTGGGCGGCGTGAACGCCGTCCAGTTTTTCGGAGCCGCACATGTTCTACTCCTACGGCTGGTGACATCTAGTTATCTCTAGTCGCAAGCGACATGAGCGTACCTACGACTATCTTGAGTCGGCGCCTCGCTGAGGTAGCCTATAAGATTCGGTTATTTAGTCACATGGTGGACAAGTGGAACGGGGCCATGTTGAAGGTTATCACGTGATCAGTTGTTGCTCCGATTCTGCAACTGAAGTGGGGCGACATGAGCGCGCATACGACTATGATCAACTGGTTGCTCGTGGTTGCATCCAGTCGTGGATAAATTCAGTCATAGCGACATAAGCTCTCAGTTGCCGTTATTAGTCATCGTCAGTTTTATAGCGTCGTAGGGCGACATAAGCTAGGCTTAAGGTATTAAAGCTGTGTGTATATTCATTTTTTTACGGGCTCGTTGCAAAACATTTGTGCCACATCCACACAGCTGAGAAAGAACGATTCTAATTAATATACTATTCAAAAAAAGTAGGGGATATTTGATTTTGGGGGCATAATACTAAAATATGCAAATGACTACGAAAAAAGTCACTATAGAACCTAACAGAAGAAACATTTCCAGTTACATGTGACGCCCAAACGCACCAATAGCTACCGCATGGAATGCAGGTGACGCTTGGGATCATCATGGGGGTCCAACCCAAGATTTGCACGACTCTGACTTTGAATGTTACAGTCATTGTGGCATTGAATTCCAGGGTGGAAACATCAGTTTAATTGTTTTAGTGACCAGAAAACAAATTTTGATATGCGTCGGCTTACCCAAAATGAAAGGTTACGTGCCCTTGGCATGCTACAGATCGGCACAACACAGGCGGTTGTGGCGCGGACGATGAATGTTTCTCAGTCTGTCATAAGCAGGCTATGGTTCAGATACCGTGATACACAATCTGTACAGGACAGACCACGCTCAGGTCGACCAAGGGCGACAACTCAAGCCCAGGATCGATTTATCCGTACCTTGGCCTTGAGAAATCGTGTCATCACAGCAAATCAGATCAGCGCTCGTCTTCAAACAGACACTGGTGTGAGAGTGAGTGGCCAGACGATTCGGAATCGACTGCATAGGGGTCACCTTCGCGCCCGACGTCCTCGCGTGATCCCTTGTTTGAGAGATCATCACATTCAGGCAAGACGTCGTTGGTGTAGGGATCGTCAACACTGGGATAATCGACGCTGGAGCAATGTGATGTTTTCAGATGAGTCAAGGTTCACTGTTGATTTTTTGGACAGACGTAGGAGGGTGTGGCGTCGTCAAAACGAGCGCTTCCAAGACGTTAACGTCATCAGACATGATCGATTTGGGGGTGGTTCTGTTATGGTGTGGGGAGGCATCACTGTTGCTGGAAGAACGGCTTTACATGTTGTTGCAGGGCGTGTTACAGGCCAGTACTACCGGGACAACATCTTGGCAGTCCATGTTGTGCCGTTCGCACGACGTCATGGCCGCCGTTTCATCTTCCAGGATGACAACGCAAGATGTCACAGGACCAGGATCGTTACAGGTTACCTCCAACAACAGAACATCACCACATTACCTTGGCCAGCACTGAGTCCCGACCTCTCCCCCATCGAGCATGTCTGGGACATGCTTGGACAGAGGTTAAGTCAACGTCAACAACGTCCTGACAATGTCCAAGAACTTGCTGCTGCGTTGCAACAGGAATGGGACAATCTGGACCAAAATGACCTTAGACGTCTCATTAGGAGTATGCCACGTCGGATCAATGCTTGTTTGGCAAACAGAGGAGGATTTACCCGTTACTGACTTGGTTGTGATGCTGTGGTAACTTTGCTGTTTGACCCCGGGTATCATTTTACCCTTATAATGGTCAGTCTGTGCCTTACTTAGTCTAACGATCATTTGGAATAAATACATGAATGTGAACTTCATTTCATTTTGTCATTTGTTTCTTCGTCAGTTTCATTAGCTGACTTTAATAACACTTAAAAATCAAATATATCCCCTACTTTTTTTGAATAGTATATTAAATATATGGTCTTTAATTGTGTATCTACTGATCCATACAAGCAAGCCAACAGCGGGGTATATGTTCCCCCCCCCCCCCCGCTTCCATCCTCACATTCACTGTAAATTATGCTCCTTAACCAAAACCAAACACAGGTCTAGTATGATGTTTAGTATATATGGTCTTTAATTGTGTATCTACCGATCAATATCAGCAAGCCAACAACGGGGTATATTGTTCCCC
Source organism: Patella vulgata (assembly GCF_932274485.2). NCBI lineage: Eukaryota > Metazoa > Mollusca > Gastropoda > Patellidae > Patella > Patella vulgata. The sequence continues at coordinate 72,374,855 of NC_065884.2, forward strand.
CCGCTTCCTTCCCAACATTAACAGTAACCATACCTAACCCAATCCACGCACAGGTGTAGTATTCTACCCCAAAATCACAACTATATTCATTACCACAACCCACTCAAAAAGCCACAACAAAGCCATCTTCAATAGAAGGCTTGATCTCGCCTTAACTACGTACATCTTATCAAGCCCTTCACGTAATACCCCGCATATTTTAGCACTAATTTTGATTGGGTATAAGCCCAGCTTGTGATCCTATCAGATTCCTTCGTTAAAAATATCGTTACGATTATCAAGTCTCGCGCTTCTAGCTAAAATCTGTACATGTGACAATCGAGTTGCAAAGTTCAAGGCTCGATCAATGTCAAGGTTGCAGGAAATCGTGGTTGATCAACAAAGGCTGTAAACTTGTCTATTTCATTTTCTATGGAGGCCGCCATATTTGTTTACAGTGTGTTATGTGCCACGACTTCTGATTGGACAATGCTAATTAGTCAGTGTAAACACAACGAGCGCAAAAATTCGGGAATTGTTGAGTTCTGAAGTAACGGCTAGATGTTGTAAAACTCGCGGTCGTTGCTTCAGGAACACGCAACAAAGCATACAAATAACGTGTCTTCTTAGGGTATCGAAGTCATTGTCAATGTGGTTAAAACACCTATCCTATTTCGTTTCGTTTCTATAGTTCAAAATTTCGTTTTACTTGTCTTTACTACACTTGGATCTGGAAGAGTTGTTATTCAACTCGTGTTCTGAATGGTGTCAGGGATAAGCCAATGAAACGGTCTGTGACGGCGAGCTTTAGGCGTGTTTTTCACTGAACTGTGGGTAATCAACTAATAACATCAATGCTGATTGTTTAATCAAATGTCTGACATAGGGTCATAAGTCGATCTTTTGACCCCTGACGTGACCTATCGCTATAACTTGTCAGATCTTCATGTAGTGTAGGCCATGTAGTATAAAAAACGAAACGAAATATAGATCTGTATTTTAATCAGATGGAGTCATTGCCTAAAACTGGTCGATTGGGGTTTAAATGAAGTCATAAACTTGAACTTGGTACTGTAGTACAATCTAGAATATTCTAGAATAAACAATATGGAAGATCAAACACCTCTTTGTTCAGTGTTTTTAAGTTAGGTTCCCTTGGTCATCATTAACCAAGTAATGTTGTGTATATGTATATAGTGTCTTGTTATATTCTCATATTTTATTATTGCTTGATAATGACTAGAGAAGCCTAGTCGAAACGTCACTCAGTAATAAGCAGTAATTGTATTCAATAGAATTGTGAATGGTATTATGTTATATTTTATTATTGCTTGATAATGACCAGAGAAGCCTAGTCGAAACGTCACTCAGTAATAAGCAGCAGTTGTATTCAATAGAATTGTGAATTGTATAATGCTTATATATCGCTCCTTAGCCTAAGCAGAAATTTCTGATCATTGTACTTAGTCAAGGTATTGATAAAAATAATCTATACTTGGAGTTTCCTCGTTCTCAACCAATTAGAACCAAAGTCATCATGTTCCAAAGTCTCAAACAATCGAATTGCATTTCCTTGCGTAGCCTTCGTGGAAAATATGCATGATCTAACTCTCTTATCAAGGCATACGCCTAATAGACACCTACACCAAGTTTAAACAGTCTGCCTCAATAAGAAGGGGGGTTATGGCGTTCCAAAGTCTCGACCAATCAGACACGAAGTTTCCCCACTATCACTCCATTGGAATCAAAGTTGTTGAACTCCAAAAGAAAATGAAATGGGATTTAACGTCCTACTGTTCTGCTCCTAAACTGGGCTAATGATGACGGGCATACGCCATACAGTGTGCTATGAGGGAAATTTTGCCCGGGCAGCGGCACTACGGCCTACTCTTATAGCGAATTCCAACTGCCAAGGGATCTTTTACGTGCACGCCAATGTATACACGGGAGCTCGATTTATCGTCGCATCCGAACGACTAGACAGTTGTCCTTGTCGGGCCTGCCGTCCTGCATCACTGACAAGGGGAAACAACGCTGGAAAATCTGGATGAACTTTCTCGGCCAATGCAGGGATCGAACACCCGACCTCCAGGCTAGCGAGCTAGCGTCTTACCCACTTAGCCACGTGATAAATAAAAACAAATATCACAGTAAATATCAAATAAAAATAAATATCACAAACTTTATGTATATATATTTAAAACATAAAAAAGTGGTTGAATTGTATTTCAGTAATTCGCATGCGTGCAAGGGTCTTTCATAGGGGTAAGGGGAACCGTACAAGCGGGGAATCGAATCCACGCCACTTCGACAGACCTTCTGATCCAATGCGCACACGTTAGCCATTCGGCCCCCCAACGTCCTTCCATTTATAACGCTCGGTTGTTTTGTTGTTTGTGTTAAAGAATAATATCAATATTATTAGATCCTTTGGGTGGCTGGATGATCGAATGGTTACCACGTGCGCGCTGTATCATAAAACCTGTCATTGAGTCAACTAGCGTGGTTTCGTATCCCCGGTTGTACGTGACAAGGGTAGGGTCGCCTGTCCAACCTCGTGGGTTTTCTCCGGTCATCCGGTTTTCTCCCACTGCTAAAGACCCCTAAGCGCAAGCGAATTATTGAAATAAAATTAAACCATGTTATTCCCGAAATGACCAGTTTGTGTCGAGTGGACGTTAAACCCCATTTCTCTCTCTGTCTATTAGATATTATGTTACAACGCGACACTCAACTCAATGAACTACTAATTTTTATCTCGCGCACCAAACAGAGGTGAGTGAATCTACCGACGCCATATGTAGACACGTGTCTCCCATTCCCGATGATAAAAGTGAAAGTAGGATGTGTGATGATCATATGAAAAAAAAAATAGATCTATATTGTAAACGGTGTAGTTTTATAAATGTTTTATAGCTGATCACAATGGTCACTTGGTCAGTGATTTAAACGATTTTAAACTCGAGATAAAGATGGAGATTCAATCACTGAGATGTGAGCTTGATAACGTCATACGGAAATGAAATGAAAAACGAAGTAAAGCAAAGTCATGGTCAAGCCGAGAACAAAACAGCGAGCTTAAAATTACTGCCCGATGACTTATCAACAGCAACAAAGAATCTTTTAAAAGAAATAACAGATGATGTAGACCATATCGGGGTATTAAAATTATTGGTTTTAAAAACGAAAGTCCAACAGGAGATTGAACATGGTAAAAAGGACCTCTTCTTTCCAGAACCCAAAATACTTTTGTTTCAAGAAGGTGAAATGAACAAAATACAACTAATAACCCAACTTGGTCAAATAATGCCAGGTATGACGAAAAAGGATACAGAGACTGCTAGTAACCATAACATGTCCAACTCGGGGGTTACAAGCGACGACAACTTGTCAAACTCAGACGTGGCCATCAATAAAACATGCATTTTCCGATTTAATTTAAATCATGGAAAGAAAATACATTTGATCGGAAACTCGGATATTGAACATGGTGGACTATCAGTGTGGCGATACGCGTCTATACATAATAATAAACTGTCCCTCCGACTCGAGTTCAATGTTCTCAATTCGTTTACTCGACCATTGCCAAATAAAATATTATTTAAACTAGAATTGTTGAACAAACGGAATCACCTGTTAAACAAGATAAAACAGTCGACGATCCCGCTAAAAGAATCATAAGACTGGGAGGATAGTTATATTGCATGTGACAACTAAAAAGTAGGTTCTCTGTTGTTAAATAGAGTTATCTCCCGACACTGCCATTTTCCAGTGGAACTTAAACGATGCCACACGTTCTTTTTAATGACTTGATGTTTTGATCACGTTACTGACCAAATATAGATAATTCGTAATTTGTTGTTAAATTACTCTCAACACTATGGAAATTAAATGTATTGTGGGTGTATACAAATTAGTTTTTTATAGTATGTTGTCGTCACCTCTGTCCACATTTCTTATAACCGATATGCTTTAATTTGCACTGTGAACAGAACTGGTAATGCCCATAACCACTACTGCACGCATATGCTTTTTACAGGCCACATTCTTCCATAAAATGGCTGTTGATGAACTAGATTATCGTTTGACCTTCTTACATTTAAAACAAATTACATTATACAAAGATAATATTGTGTATATTTATAAACCAGAGATAAAGGGTGTGATATTATCTACATATACGCTTAGAAACACTCGTGTGTAATGAAGCGCTATATAAATTGAACAATAATATAATAATAATAATTATTAAAGCCACTGATTTTTGTATGTGTTCTTCAGACCACAGCTAATCTGTCAGGGCTCGCAGATAAATTTATGTATAATTGCTATAATAGTTGAAACATAGATAATGCAAAATTAAAGATACATTATGTAAGACTTAGATAAAGAGCTAGCCATTCTGGCTATAATAGTTCGAAAATATACAATGTAAAATGAATAATTTGAAACGTTCATTCAAATTACTCTATTGCGAGCGAAGATATTAGCCTTTGAAGGTTTGACAAGATGTGTGCAATAATTTCAACCACCGTACTGGTTGTTCGAAGCTACGTCTCGCTCTTTCATTTTAAATTAAATCAAAATATCTCTGAACCGTGTGCATTGATTGTAACCACCGTAACTGGTTGTTCGAAGCTTAGCCTCGCTTTCCCATTTTTAGATTAAATCATTAAATGGCCGAACCGTTCTAATCCACTTAATACCGGAGATACCCGATGCCTTCGGGGTTGATTATGGTCTTGTCGTGTTAATAAATGTCTAATTAATAGTTTACGTAACATTTAAGGCCCAAAGAAAGACCTGCACTAGGCAGATGTAGCTCTTGTATATTGCATGTTTAATCCACGCTAAATTGTACATTTCATTATGAAAACAATATCAGTAGTATATAATCTCCTGGCTTGCATTCGATGGAATTAAAGCAGACCCATCTCAAGACTTTAGCCAAGATTATAAGGGGTTCTGGCCTGTTTTGACTTTGGACCTTTTATATCGTTTTCGGAATGTTGCAAAATTTCCGATTCATCATTGTAAATGATAAACGGAATCCGACCATGTTAGGGCCGATATTCGTTTTAGAGATGCAACGATCACGATATTGTGGTTACTAGTTTGTAAGTTATTCAAATTCCTGGAATGGTTTTAATACCAAAATAAGGAACATGTTGACATTCCCTGCATACTTTGCCATTTTGAGACCGGCATGTTGTAAATTTATTTCTCAGATTACTGTGTAGATAACTCAGCCACCGGATCTTCGTCAATTTTCAAAGACCATTGGATCTCATATATGCTTTTGAATTGCCAATTTTTACCCGGGATCTCGGTGATTCGGTTATCAAAACGACTAGATAATTATGCTGAAGAATGGAAGGACAGGTGGACCCCAGTCAATACCGATCCTTTGGGAAACTCCATGGGACAATATCACACAGAAATCTTTAAAGGCTTATCCGAAGTTTAGAACTTAACTGTTCTAAAATGTCTTAAATTAAGTTGGCAGCCATATTTTAAACAAATGGCCAAGATGTGCGTGCGAGCCCTTTGACAGCCCAACAATAGCGTTCTCTGTGGTCATAATATTCCTGTTAGATAAAATGTGTTTTGACGATGGTTTTGCAAGATTGGTATTAGGTCACTTTTACTTTGAAATTGCTGTTCGAGATTCGTTTACAATTTACAAATATTGATTTTAAGAAGATACGTTCTTTGTATGCTTTGTTGCTTTTTGAGTGCGTGGTTTTGGTTAGGGAGGATGTGGGGATGGAAGCGGAGAGAACATATACCCCGCTGTTGGCTTGCTTGTATGGATCAGTAGATACACAATTAAAGACCATAAACTTAATACTATTTAGCATCATTCTTTCTCAGCTGTGTGCGTGGGTAAAGAAATGAATATGCGCACAGCTTTAAGGCCTTACACATAGTTTGTTCATACTAGATTTAAATTACAACACGCTAATATATAGTCAACACAGTTTTTTCAGGGTTAAAGAATTTATTATGGATATTCACTCTATATGATAAGCGAGTTTTGAATGCATTTTATGCGAGCCGCTTGAATGCATATGCTATGGGCCTACTTAAATATCTGTTGCCCTGCTGCATTCAGTAAGAGGGATATATGACGCTGCATATTCTTTGTTATTTCACTATTTCAACCTTTTTAATTCAATTCAGCATAATATATTATGTTTGATGGGTGTGTGTTTAAAGTAGCTATGTCTCTAACTCAAGACATTGAAAACACGAATTATTTGTCAATTCAAATCAACATTGGTCTTGTGATCTTACTGAGAAAAAATAGGCTTCCGATATCCAGTAATTAAGACAAAATAAACATTTTACCATTGGTACACGAATCATGTACCAGAATGCGTTTCAGCGCCATTTGGAACAAGGGACTCGAAGAACGCGGCTAGACTTATTCCACAAGTCATGGCAAATTGTGACGCTATATTCTATCTGGTGAACATGCGCAATAAATAACCAGACGCTAAAGATTGCCATTCAATGGAGACTTCTGGTGTATTTCGCCGAACATAACTGATTAGAAATTACAGTAAAAACAGAAACGGTTGAATGTAAATCAGTTTATATACATTCACAGTACATTATTATATGCGTTGCGACCCATTTGTGTCAATTTCTAGGTCCCAAATATTAGCGATTTAGCTCCTTTAAATGAAAGGCGTCCAACACTATAGTCAATACACGTACGTCACGTATTTAGTTAAGAAGCTCCCTGTGTTATATAATAAATAAAGGCGAAGTAGTGTGGTGTGCGGAGTCTATCCTGATTGCTTGGTTTGTAACGATATGTAAGGTAATCGTAATTATTTACCTGTGTATTTGCCTCCATATAACGAATATTGTTTATTCGTTTATATAAACGGATATTCTTTAAAGTCTAAATCGTACGAAAATGGCGACCAAGATGGAGTGTAGTATATGTTTGTGTAATTTTACAAATCCAAAAATAATTGACTGTTTTCATACATTTTGTAAAACCTGTCTGGATGATTATATTTTAAACAAATCTGAGAACGGCCATTTTCCTTGTCCTATTTGTCGTCAAGTCATCAGGATTCCTGATCAATTTACTACCAATTTTTACCTATCACAAGAAACAGAGGTGAGTGAATTGACAGATGTCATATGTGGAAAGGTCTCCACCATTCCGGATGATAAAAGTGAAATAAGGATTCCCGAACCATTTGCTACCAATTGTTTTCTCTTACAAGAAACAGGCGCGAGTAAATCTACAGACGCCATATCTGGAAACATTTCCACCGTTAAAGATGATAAAAGTGAAAGTAGGATGTGTGTTAATCACAAGAAAGAAATAGATCTATATTGTAAACGGTGTAGTGTATCCATGTGTTATAAATGTTTTATAGCTGATCACAATGGTCACTCGGTCAGTGATTTAAACGATTTTAAACTCAAGATAAAGATGGAGATCCAATCACTGAGCGGTGAGTTAGAGAAAACCTTATTGAAATACCAACAATATTCTGAATCCATCCAGCATCAGAAGAAAGTGATCGAGACAAAAACTTCACAGATATGTACCAGGATTGACAAGAGAGTGGATAAACTTTGCGCAGCTCTCCATGATATTGGAAGTAAAATGCACAACGAAGTAAAGCAAAGCCATGGTCAAGCCGAGGAGACGGCGAGGTTAGAATCACTGGCCAACAAATTATCAACAGAAACAAAGAACCCTGTAAAAGAAGTAACAGATGATATAGACCATATCGGGTTATCACAATTATTGGTTTTAAAAACGAAAGTCCTACAGAAGATTGAAAATGGGAAACAGGACCTCATCGTTCCAGAACCCAGCATACTTTTGTTTCAAGAAGGTGAAATGAACAAAATACAACTAACTAACCAACTTGGTCAAATAAAGACAGGAATGAAGAAAAATGATACAGAGATAGCAAGCAATCCTAACTTCTCTGAATCAGGGGGTGAAAGCGATGACAACTTGTCAAACTCAGAAGTGGCCATCTTTAAGGCAGGCATTTTCCAATTTAATTTAAGGCATGGGAAGGAAATACACTTGATCGAAAACTTGGATATTGAACGTGGCGGATTTTCCTTGTGGCGATATGCATCTATACGAAACAATAAACTGTCTCTCAAGTTCAAGTTAAAGGTACTCAGTTCGTTTACTGGCCTATTGCCAAAAAAAGTATTATTGAAACTGGAATTGTTGAATACACGGAATCGCCAGTTAAACAAAATGATACTGTCGACGATTGAGCTGAAAGAAACATATGACTGGAAGGATATAGTCAGCATTGAAGAACTAGAGAATCCTTCTCTAGGATATATAGACGACCAAAGTGTTTTCACATTTCGATTAGTTGTATTGCATGTAACAAATGACATCAACGTATTAAACTCAGATGTCGCCATACAAAGGGTATGCAATTTCCAATTTAATTTAAATCACGAGAACCAAATACATTACATCGGAAACTCGGATATTACATATTGTGGACTTGACTGGCGGTCCTTTGCATTTTTTCGTGACAATATACTGTCTCTCAGGTTGAAGTTAAGGGAACTCGATTCCTTTACTGGACTATTGCCAGCTAAAATATCAATTAACCTGGAACTGTTGAACAAACGGAATCACCAGAAAAACAAAAAACATGAAACGACGATTCAGCCAGAAGAATCATATATCTGGGAGGATGTAATCAGCATGAAAGAACTGTAGACGACCAAAGAGATTTCACATTTCGATTAGTTGTATTGCATGTAACTGAATAGACATTGTCTGATAAATGGAGTTATCTCCCGACACTCACATTTTCCAGTGGAGATTATACAATGTCGCGAAGGAAACCATGCCACATTTTCGTTTTAAAATTTACTTGAAGTTCTGATCATGTTATTAACAAATTTGCTGTGATAGATAATATGTTGTTAAATTAAACTAATTTGTATACGCCTACAATACATTTTTTATAATACTCTGTCGCCATCCCTGTCTGCTATTGCGGATTTCTGTGCTTTAATTGCCGCCGAGAGAGGGAAATGGCGTTTAATCTCCAATCAACACAAACTAGGTCATTTCGGGACTAACATATGGGTCAATGTTATTTCTTAGCAGTGGGAGGACCCGGAGAAAACCCATGAGGTTGGACAAGCGACCCTATGAGTCATTGATAGACCATATGATACAACACGCATGCTCTAACCCCCCCCCCCCAAAGCGCTGAACTGCTAATGCCCATAACCACTGCTGATTGAATATGCTTACAGGCCAATGTACCTTTCCAGATGGAGAATTACATGTGATGATACTATTAATGCATGCTAGTCTTCCAGAGTTGCTGTCTTCATTAGCCCAGTCGGAGCAGAACAGTAGGAGGTTAAAACACATTTTATGTCATATCCATGTTGGAGGGTTTATCAGCATGTGGTTGTCTTTGTCATAACAAATAATACTGATGACGATGCACGAGGGTATTGTTTGGCCTTCTTACTAAATGAATGAAATTGGGGGTTTAGCGTCCTACTTTTCTACACCGCCTGGGCTAATCAGGACGGAACTACGCCATGCAGTGTGCTTTGAGGGAATTATTTCCCAGACAGCGGCGCTACGGCTGTCAGCGGTTATTTTACGTGTACGCCAATGTGTACACAGGACCTCCTACGCCACGGAAAACACTGGGATTGAACCCAACACCTCCAGACTAGGGAGTCAGCGACTTTCCCACTGAGCCACCGCGGCTCCCTGACCTTCTTACATGTAGAGTAAGTTACATTAGATATTGATGATATTAAATATCAATACAAATAAAAGTTGTGATATCTACACCATGTGTACATTCATATTTAAGCCACAGATCGTCATATGCATTTTTAAGACCATAGCTTATTTCTGAAGGCAAGGTTTAATCCACGCTAAAATGATAGCAATATCAGCATATCGAATGTCAATAATCTCCTGAATTGTATTCGATGGGATTAAAACAGGCTGGTCTAAAGATTTTAGCCACCTTTTATAGTGTTTTCGGAATTTTACCAAATTTCCAATTCATCATTGTAAATATTGAAAGGAAACGGGTTAAAACAGGTCCATCTAAAGATTTTAACGAGGATTATAGGTGGCTATGGATTGTTTTGACCCCACCCTTTTAATATCGTCTTCGAGAGAGAGAGAGAGAAATGGGGTTTAACGTCCACTCGACACAAACTAGGTCATTTCGGGACTAACATGGTTCAATTTTATTGTCATAATTCGCTTGCGCGTATGGGTCTTTAGTAGTGGGAGGAAAACGGAGGACCCGGAGAAAATCCACGAAGTTGGACAGGCGACCCTACTCCTTGTCACGTGCAACCGGGGATTTGAAACCACGCCAGGTGACTCAAAGACAGACTTTATGATACAGCACGCACGTGCTTTTTTTTTTTTTTTTCCTTGTAAAATGTTTATTCACAGAAAGTATATTCATTATAATATTTACAACATTTTACAACATTCTATTCACTTTACATCTATTCACAGTGAAAAATACTAAGTTATGTATATACAGGCAAATCTAATTTACAGTAACAGTAATGTACAGTGTACAATAAGAACAAATATTTTTTGTTATTTATAATATGTATAGAATGAGAGACAAGTATGTATAAAAGAGTAAAAAGAATAAATAAAATATATTATGTACAATTAAAATCTATGCCTGTCATATACACAATTATAGAAATAGATAATTACAACGTTTAAGGTGTGGCTAGTATCAATGACAATATATGTTTTCGATTACTAATTATAATTCTAAATGCTACAATTATTACATTATTTGGTGACTTTAAACATAAATGAAAACTATTGTGAGTAAAAGAGATGAATTTAGTTAAGGATTTACAAATAATTTCTTAAAAACAGGTTATAACAATATGATTTCTAGTAAAAGGTTTTTGTGTGTCTAACAGAAAAATAAGCTTTAAAATTAAAATATAGTCTTTAAAGTTATAGGAATTAACATATTTGGTGACTTTAAATGATAATAAAGATATTATAGACAAGACAAATGTTTATACTTAAATAATTGTTAAGAAATTCTGATGAAAAGGTTTGCAATAGCAAATTCCCATGTTAAATTTTTTGGAGGGCTGGATGAACAAGTTTACTATGGGGAATATAGGTAACTTTGAACTGGATAATAAAGGCTTGTGATGCTGACACAGATTGAGTGTTTATGTCTGGATGACGGGTTGTAAAGTGGGTCACAATAATAGTAAACTTGTATCATGATATTATATTTATAATTCAAATAACATGTATATTTTTAAAACAATTGGGTAAAATAGACAAATAAAAAGTTATATATGATTAGAAAGTTACGGAGAAAATGCTTCAAACAGTTTTATTACATGTTGTAGTTTAAAGAGTTCTGGATGTACTAGTCTACAGAGATTTATGCTGTAGCATTATAGCTGGATAAAAGAGACTGTTGAGTATTTATGCAACAAGGTCATACTCCGCGCAGACGGTGAAGATTCGTCTGCTACTAAAGGTGGTTTGTGGACTGAATTAGTCAATTGTAAATACATCAGGTTATACATAATTTAACTTCATTATTTTCTATATATACAAGATTTGGTATACATATTAAATCATTAAATTTCTGTTCTTTTAAATAAAAATATAGGTATTGAAAATGATGTTGTAACCCAGCGGGCACGCAACGTTGTTACAACATTGTGACAACGTCAATATTGGTCGTGACGTTGTACAACGTGTTTTCGACCAATATTCGACGTTGTATTTACGTCATATACAGGTTGTTGACACAACGTTGTCACAACGTCATCAAAACGTTATCAAAACGTCATATACAGGTTGTTGTCACAACGTTGTCGCAACATTGTCACAACGTCATCAAGACGTTATTCTAACGTCATATACAGGTTGTTGTCACAACGTTATCAAAACGTCATATACAGGTTGTTGTCACGGCGTTGTTACAACGTTGTTACAACGTTGTCACAACATTGTAACAACGTCTTCAAAACGTTATCAAAACGTCATATACAGGTTGTTGTCACAACGTTGTCACAACGTCATCAAAACGTTATTCAAACGTCATATACAGGTTGTTGTCACAACGTTATCAAAACGTCATATACAGGTTGTTGTCACAGCGGTTTTACAACTTTGTCACAACGTTGTCACAACGTCTTCAAAACGTTACCAAAACGTCATTATTATACAGGTTGTTCTCACAACGTTGTCACAACGTTATCAAAACGTCATATACAGGTTGTTGTCACGGCGTTGTCACAACGTGGTCACAACGTTGTCACAACGTCTTCAAAACGTTATCAAAACGTCATATACAGGTTGTTGTCACAACGTTGTCACAACGTTATCAAAACTTCATATACAGGTTGTTGTCACAACGTTGTTAAAACGTTGTCACAACATTGTCATAACGTTATCGAAACGTCATATATAGCAGTTCGAACCTTGACCTCTGATTGTCAAACCAAGGTCACCACGAGACTCCCAGGGGTCAATTTAGTTTAAATAGCCACGACCTCAAGGTCGTCGGATCCGATTTGGGATGGGCGAGTTATCTGCCCTTAGACCACACCGCTGTAATGCTCAGCTATTTCACTTTCTAGGGAAATTTGCCCCAAAAATGTCTTCCGATCGCCCCGGGGTTTGGTGACCCGATAGACTGACCCAACATTTGTTCTTCATTTTTTAAAATCGCCAACCAAAAGTCGTGACCTTGACCCGCTAGGGGCCCCGGAAGTATTTTGGTTTTTGAACCCTAGGGGCCCATTTAATAAAGTCAGGACCACTGGACCTTGACCTTCCAAAATGTCATCTTGGTCCACATGACCCCGGTAGGTCAAGGTCATCTGAAAGGGTCAAGGTCACCAAAATATCTACTGAGTTCGATGCTCCCGGGCACATGGTGGGGCCCCTGGTCTGCGCGGCAAATCAAAGGTCATGACCATGGATAGGCAACTCATTGACCTTTCGAATGGGGCCTTGACCTTTGACCGGACCCTTGACCTTGGGATCGAAAAAGTCCCAAAACTTCATGTACCACCCAGATATCGCGAATAAATGTCAAGGTCAAAGTCGTGACCCGCACCCGCAAGGTCAATTTTGGGGTTGTAACCTGAGTCAAGGTCATGACATTGCCTGACATTCCCTGTTCCCGGCAGCAATTTAGGGAAAAAGTCACATTCAAAATCCCGAGAGAAAGTGAAAGCGGAACTTTCAGAATGTTATTTGGAAGAAAATATTTTGCTTTCTTGTCAGTCAAATAAAGAGCCCCAAATTCGATGATTTTTAAGTATAATAAAACATTTTCACTTTCTTGTCATTGAACACGGCGAATTTGTACTGCATTGATCGCGGATTGAAACATTTCGTCGGGCCCCACTCGGCGGTGTGCGACATCGGTCATTTATTTGATTTATAATTTTTCGGAAATCATAATTTCCTTTAATGCATTAAAGTTATTGGTGTACTAAATAGGCAATACTGGCTTGCTTTCATGTTCCTGAGCACACGGGTTGGGAAAGCAAGAAAAGGCGTTTGCGTCCGTCAAGTATTATAAAAATGTATTATGAACTGTAAACGAGATGCCTCTCTCGCACCTAAATGTCGCTGTTTTTACATCCGGTGTTTTTCAATTGAAATAATAACACAAAGCACAGAAAATGGTGATTAATGCATATTGTGTAGTGTGCAGCGTTTGCTACACAAATTCAGTGCATAATACGGGCCTAAAACAGGAATTGCAATGCGCTTATCTATAGAAATTGACGTATGATCTTGGGTACAGTTGTATTGGTTAACGACGTAGATCGAGATTTAATAACACAATACAAACTATAATACATTTTATTTAAGGCTTATTGTAAAACAACTAGAAGCTGACAAATATTCCGGTTAATTCTTCAGTAAATTATCTGGTAACACTAGCGGGTTTTTTTCCCGCGGAAACTGATAACGTGACTCTAAATGTTGCCGCGAAAGATGCTTCTGGGACGCCATATTGGTTTTTTGGTTCGTGCCGAAGGTAAGTTCTATTATTTTAACTCTCAACCGGGTATGTGGAAGGGATATAAAAATCGTCAATTGCTTCTTCTAAGGCTAATATAAGATCAGATAAAATTATATTGTATCTTAACACCCCATTAGGCTATTAGAGACAGCATACAAATACAAACAAAACATTAGGCTACCTACGCAACAGCATTATCAATGGCTATAAAACAACAAAAACACCAAATATATTTACATGTATGTAAAACACGCGCACCTATACATACATCATGTAGTAACAGAGACTATTATTATTAAGTTGAATATGAAAGCCCCTCGAATATGATTACCGGCAATGTAGGCATGGACTTTGTTGACGACCGCGATGTAAGTGGCGACGTTCATTTCAAAACACACTCAGACTGCAGCTGTGCCGAGTGAATTTCATATTTTTAAGTTATATTTTTAAAATGTATTAAAGTAAAGCTTTAAAATATACTATTCAAAAAAAGTAGGGGATATTTGATTTTGGGGGCATAATACTAAAATATGCAAATGACTACGAAAAAAGTCACTATAGAACCTAACAGAAGAAACATTTCCAGTTACATGTGACGCCCAAACGCACCAATAGCTACCGCATGGAATGCAGGTGATGCTTGGGATCATCATGGGGGTCCAACCCAAGATTTGCACGACTCTGACTTTGAATGTTACAGTCATTGTGGCATTGAATTCCAGGGTGGAAACATCAGTTTAATTTTTTTAGTGACCAGAAAACAAATTTTGATATGCGTCGGCTTACCCATATTGAAAGGTTACGTGCCCTTGGCATGCTACAGATCGGCACAACACAGGCGGTTGTGGCGCGGACGATGAATGTTTCTCAGTCTGTCATAAGCAGGCTATGGTCCAGATACCGTGATACACAATCTGTACAGGACAGACCACGCTCAGGTCGAACAAGGGCGACAACTCAAGCCCAGGATCGATTTATCCGTACCTTGGCCTTGAGAAATCGTGTCATCACAGCAAATCAGATCAGCGCTCGTCTTCAAACAGACACTGGTGTGAGAGTGAGTGGCCAGACGATTCGGAATCGACTGCATAGGGGTCACCTTCGCGCCCGACGTCCTCGCGTGATCCCTTGTTTGAGAGACAGACGTAGGAGGGTGTGGCGTCGTCGAAACGAGCGCTTCCAAGACGTTAACGTCATCAGACATGATCGATTTGGGGGTGGTTCTGTTATGGTGTGGGGAGGCATCACTGTTGCTGGAAGAACGGCTTTACATGTTGTTGCAGGGCGTGTTACAGGCCAGTACTACCGGGACAACATCTTGGCAGTCCATGTTGTGCCGTTCGCACGACGTCATGGCCGCCGTTTCATCTTCCAGGATGACAACGCAAGATGTCACAGGGCCAGGATCGTTACAGGTTACCTCCAACAACAGAACATCACCACATTACCTTGGCCAGCACTGAGTCCCGACCTCTCCCCCATCGAGCATGTCTGGGACATGCTTGGACAGAGGTTACGTCAACGTCAACAACGTCCTGCCAATGTCCAAGAACTTGCTGCTGCGTTGCAACAGGAATGGGACAATCTGGACCAAAATGACCTTAGACGTCTCATTAGGAGTATGCCACGTCGGATCAATGCTTGTTTGGCAAACAGAGGAGGATTTACCCGTTACTGACTTGGTTGTGATGCTGTGGTAACTTTGCTGTTTGACCCCGGGTATCATTTTACCCTTATAATGGTCAGTCTGTGCCTTACTTAGTCTAACGATCATTTGGAATAAATCGATGAATGTGAACTTCATTTCATTTTGTCATTTGTTTCTTCGTCAGTTTCATTAGGTGACTTTGAGAAATTGGCCAAAATATCATTTTCGACTTCAAATTCAAACGTTTGCAGATAGTTTTTCCATAGGGGGGGGGGGTAGAACAACAAAGGTGGTAATTGTGTTATTATTTCCGGTGTGAATGATTTTATAAGTGTCATAATGATACCTATGATCCTATAATATTGAGTTGACAGCCTATTGAGCAAAAGATATAGAAATAATTATGTTTTGACTTTCTTAGAAAATATGAAATTCTTGCTTTAACTATTAAAACTAGCTGGACCAGCTGCATGATTGTGTCAGTCCGCTCAGAATACACGAGTCTAGGCCAAGAGACGTAGAATTTAGAACCGACGTGATCTGCACTAGTCTAGGCTAGACATTTGCGTTGATGTGTTGCGCAAGTAGATCTAATCTAAATGAAATCTCTCATCATTAGTTTTTTCATATTACTCATATACATAGCCGTTAAACGAATAATTTGCGACACATAGCAAGCCATTTGATCTATTCTACACGTCACTGGGCTATTTGATTTGAAGGAGTTTTGTTACCCACGGCAAAATCTCGATCGACGTAGACTTAACGCGATTTTTATCATTCGGCTTCACTAAACAAATTATTAATAAAAACAGCCGTAGATCGACATCTAATAGTGCTAATGTAAATTTAATAATACTATTCCGGTTTTAAAAAAAGCAATAATAATAAAAGAATAATGAAATCAATTCAATCTCTTTTAAGTATTTAAATGATCATTTTAAGTAGATACCGTTATATTACTGAGCGCCATGGAAAACGCATCACTTTTTTTTCCCAAATATTTTATTACTAGTTGGTTTTGTATGTATAATATTATGCAATACTATGAACTATTGTTTCACACAATGCTCCCAAACGCAAAAAATTTCGGCCCGTGTGCACAAAAAAAAATTGCATGAGATGCACATGAAAAACCCAATATTCACGTGCAGCATTGTGTGTGAGCCCTTTAAAAGCATGTTTTCAACTTAATGTGTTGTACATGAACTGTGAAACGTCAATTTGTCGTAATTTGTTGTTGGACGTGTGAAGGAATCGAGCTAGAGATGCCGAGACTTACTGAAAATCAACGGAATGAAGCCATGGGAATGTCCAGGGCTGGCATGTCTACGCGTGCTATTATTGCCAGACACCTCAATTGTCATCAGTCCACTACTGTAAGGTTGGTGGAACGTATTCGAGTTACTGGATCAACGCGTGACCGTCAACGTCCTGGTCCACAACGCGTTACAACCCAGACTCAAGACCGCTACATCCGGGTCACTCATCTGCGTGACAGATTCTGCCCAGCGACTCAAACATGTGCGGCAGTCGTCGAAAGACAAGGACCAGTAAGTGCCAACACCGTAAGACGTCGTCTAAGAGAAGTAGGACTCGACGACGACCTTATGTTGGAGCTATCCTCAGGGATCATCACCGTCAGCGGCGTTTGATATGGGCTCAAGGACACACCAGACATGGAGAAGAGTAGACTGGCAAAGTGTGCTCTTCAGTGATGGGAGTCGCTTTCATCTTTATCACGCTGATGGCCGTCAACGTGTGTGGAGACGTCTTGGGGAACGTCTTGCAGACTGCTGCGTCTTCGAAACGAATCGATGGGGTGGGGGAAGTGTAATGATGTGGGGAGGCTTCACATTTCATCGCCGGACCGCCCTACACATTTGCAGGGGTCGCGTTAATGCTGTAGCCTACCGTGATGATGTCTTGCAACCAATTGTTGTTCCGATGTTTCGAGCGCACCCACAACTTCAGCACTTCCAACAGGATAATGCACGTTCGCATACCGCCCGTTTTAGTATGGACTTCCTGGCTGCTAACAACATCAATGTCTTGAACTGGCCAGCCATGTCTCCGGACATGGCACCAATAGAACATGTCTGGGATGAGATTGGACGCCGTCTGTATCGGAGACCACAGATGCACACCATTGCTGCTTTAGAAGCTGCTCTTGTCCAAGAATTGAACAATTTGCCCCAGGCCTTCTTTCAAACATTGGTTAATTCCATGCGACGTCGCTGCACAGCGTGCGTAAAAGCCCGTGGAGGACACACGCGCTACTGACATCTGTGTCGTACTTTTGGTTTTGACCCCTCTGACTTTGTACCGGTGATTACAGATTAAACATCCATAAGTGTACAAATGTGTTGTTATTGATGTGTTCCCATTTGAATATTGTTCACAATAAGAAGCAAAATAAATAAGATATGTTTACAGGATCATTTTGTTATACGAAAAACTAAGTGATGCGTTTTCCATGGCGCTCAGTATATATAAGTGTGAAACCTGGCCATTATTTAATTAATTACAGTTCCCAGCAAGCACAAAATATTTCAAAAACGTTTTTTGTTTTTGTTTTTATTATTTTTCTTGTTTCTAAAAGGTTATGTAAAAAAAAAAAATATTTATTAAACGTTTTTTAAATGTTTTAAGTGTAAGTTTTTCAGAAGTTTTCGATAAATATTGATAAAAATGTTTAATATAATATGTTTCGATAACGTTCATAATTGATGTTTTTCTTACAAAATTTTCCATTAAAACGTAGTACCGTAAATATGATTTTTTTAAACGTTTATGAACCGTTTATAAAGAACCCCCAATGAATAGGTAACAATTACCTATACACGCCATTTGAAATTTTTTTTTTTTTAAAAACATTTATTAAACGTTTATTACACCTTTAAAACTTAATTACGTTCATAACTTAATTGCAAAATATCTATATTTAATGTACCGGATAAAAAAAAAACCCAATAAAGGTCAAGATTAATTATCTTATACATATTTTATTTTAAAACACACCCAAGGTTGACAGTTGGCCCAATCAAATTTAAACATCTTTCCGCCAAAAAGGAATCCCAGCCAAACCGGCATGGCTGCTTTTTTAGAGCTGTGATAAACTATCGAGTTTTATAAGTTGCTAGAAGGCGTAACAGTTGAGAATTAGGTATGTTACGATTAATTAATATTTTGTGTCCATTTAGAAATAATTATGATATAAAAGAATTAATTGTTTCGGTAATTGTAGATTATTTTCTACTGGTGCCATTTCTCACGTAGCCGAACTTCTATTGTCATTTCATTATTGAACCCTCCTTGCAAAGTAAATTGAGTATTTTAAATATGTTTTATTATCTCTTAAATGATTTATTTTAGTTCTGAAACTTTAGTGTTTTTATTTTATAATTGTATTGCATTTTAATCATTTAGTTTTTGGTCATTTGCTATGTCTGGATTTGGAAAGAGCTATTTCAATCTATGTCTGGAATTGGAAGGGGCCATTTCAATATTTATAGTATTGTATAATGGACTTTCCCATTATCTATTATCTTTAAATTTATAGGGTTACCAATTTCATGAATTGTTTAGATAAGTTGATACTACCCCAAGCTTTGCAGGGAGTGTTAATAATAATGTAACGTGTACAAAACTTCGAGCGGGAATTAATAAGACATTAATTTCCCGTGATATATTACAAATGACAAATGCTATATGAACTTTGTGCTGTATGAACTATTTATATAGTCTTTAGTGAATGAAAACATTTTTGGCTACCATTCCTGGTTTTGAATGTCAAATATGATATGAAAACGAATATCGGTTTGTAATTTTTTGAACCGTTTCACCAGTAGTAACCGATGAACGGTTAACCAAGTCGCTGTATACATCTTAATTATTAGGCAACCAAGTCTACGATCTTAATTAAACAGATAGGTTGACACGCAACAAAACATATATGCTCTGAAAATTAAATCTTGTACTTTGTCGATCTACGGACAGGTGGATAAAATGCCGGGCTAGTGCGACTGTTAACACCACAGCTCTTTAATTACATGCTTGTGGGTTTTAGATTTAATTCAAGTGAAGGGTAATTTTATTATTAAATGTACAACATCAATATCCATGAGCATACACCTGCATAATTGAACTGACATTGATTGTAAATATTACAGTGATTGAAATATAATAATATACTAGATGTGTTTCATTTATTTCATGTTATAGCTATAGGTAACCCATCTGATGAGCCTTGGTGGTTACCAGTTTAAAGTCGTATTCTTTCTTTTGAAAAACAAATTGATAAAATAATAGTACATTCGTTTTCCAATCGTCTTCGTCTTAAAGGAGTCAAGTCTCTAACTCAATATCATCCACAGTCTTCGACATTGCAACCATGGGACTCATTGTTTAATTAAACCCAACATCAATGTTGTAAACGTGAAAAGATGGGCTTCTAATGTCCAATATTTAACACAAAGTTAAAGTTTTGAAATTGCCACACGAATCGCGTGCAAGAATGCTTTAAAATTTCATTTGTAATAGAGAGACTCGAAGAATGAAGTTAAATATACCCAAGAGAATACTATATGCGGGTGTAAACTTGAATAACCAGACGCCAAAGACTGGCATTCAATTTGGACTCTTCGCGTATGGGGGGTTGGATGGCCGAATGGTTAGCACGCGCACGCTGTATCATACGGTCTGTCATTGAGTCAACTGGCGGGGTTTCGATTCCCCGGTTGTACGTGACAAGGAGTTTGGTCGCCTGTCTAACCTGGTGGGTTTTCTCTGGGTCCTCCGGTTTCCTCCCACTGCTAAAAAGACCCCTACGCGCTAGCGAATTATTGAAATAAAATTGAACCATGTGTTAGTCCCGAAATGACCAAGTTTGTGTCAAGTGGACGTTAAACCCCATTTCTCTCTCTCTCTTCGCGTATTTCGCCGAACATAACTGATTAGACATTACAGTAAAAACAGAAACGATTGAATGTAAATCAGTTAATATACATTCATATTACATTATTATATGCGTTGCAACCCATTTATGTCCATTTCTAGGTGTCAAGGAATGGAAAGTCAAAATTCCTGGTATTGTCAAACGCATAAACAGTATGTCTTTTTATTTTAACAGGTTGATGTCTAATTCCCTAATGGCCCAATTTAATTTAAAGGGAAATAAAGGGAGGCGGTCCATAATGGACTTAGAAATTTACAAAGTTGTCCGAGGTTTGTTTTTATCATACTCAATTTACGAACATATCCTTAAATATCGGATAATCAAACATGGTATGGGCATACACGAGTTTTTATTACTTCATCGATGAGTGTTGATCTTTTTATACGCCGACATTGAAATGTGGTCGTATATTGTCGTCGCCCCCGTCCGTTCGTCCGTCGGTCCGGCGTCCACAATTGCTTGATCACTTCAAAAAATCTTGTGGACGCTCTAGAGGCCAAAGTTAATATCCGATTGACTTTAAATTTGTACACAGTGTTTAAGGTCATGATACGAAGAAGCCTATTGATTTTCAGCGATTTCCGATAATTACTGCCAGAGTTATGGCCCTTGATCACTTCAAAAAATCTTGTGGACGCTCTAGGGGCCAAACTTAATATCCGATTGACTTTAAATTTATACACAGTGTTTAAGGTCATGAGACGAAGAATCCTATTGATTTTCAGCGATTTCCGATAATTACTGCCAGAGTTATGGCCCTTGATCACTTCAAAAAATCTTTTGGACGCTCTAGAGGCCAAAGTTAATATCCGATTGACTTAAAATTTATACACAGGGTTTAAGGTCATGAGACGAAGAAGCCTATTGATTTTCAGCGATTTCCGATAATTACTGCCAGAGTTATTGCCCTTGATCACTTCAAAAAATCTTGTGGACGCTCTAGAGGCAAAAGTTAATATCCGATTGACTTTACATTTATACACAGTGTTTACGGTCATGAGACGAAGAAGCCTATTGATTTTCAGCGATTTCTGATTATTACTGCCAGAGTTATGGCTTTTGATCACTTCAAAAAAATCTTGTGGACGCTCTAGAGGCCAAAGTTATTATATCCTATTGACTTTAAATTTATACACAGTGCTTAAGGTCATGAGACGAAGAAGTCTATTCATTTTCAGTGATTTTCGATAATTACTTCCAGAGTTATGGCCCTTGATCACTTCAAAAAACCTTGTGGATGCTCTAAAGGCTAAAGTTAATCTCATTGACTTTAAATTTATACACAGTGTTTGAGGTCACGAGGCGAAGAATCCTATTGATTTTCAAAGATTTCTGATAATTACTGCCAAAGTTATGGCCCTTGATCACTTTGAAAAATCTTGGGGACGCTCTAGAGGCCAAAGTTAATATCCGATTGACTTCAGATTGATACACAGAGTTTAAGATCTTGAGGCGAACAAGTATATTGATTTTCAATGAATTTTTATGACTTGAAACAGCTAAATCCATGATACAGTATTAAAAGTTTTGTATACAAAACGTTAGCATGGGGCAGAACTTTATAAAAACCAAACAAATTCTAATGGTTTTCTGAGTTGTTGCTCTTAATCAGATTTTAGTGTATTATAAATGTTTCATTACCGAAAAAAGTAAAAATATGTGACAACTGTTGTTGACTGCCTGGACGATTTAGCTGCTGTGGGCGTATGTTTCGTTGCCTGGCAACCTATCTTTATGACTTGGACAGCTAAATCCATGATACAGTATTAAAAGTTTTGTATACAAAACGTTAGCATGGGGCAGAACTTTATAAAAACCAAACAAATTCTAATGGTTTTCTGAGTTGTTGCTCTTAATCAGATTTTAGTGTATTATAAATGTTTCATTACCGAAAAAAGTAAAAATATGCGATAACTCTTGTTGACTGCCCGGACGATTTAGCTGCTGTGGGCGTATGTTTCGTTGCCTGGCAACCTATCTTTTTTGTAATTTAACACCCATGCCTTTCTTACACGTACAAATTTATGGAGAATATGAAAGTAATAACACAAGCGATGTCTCATATAGAATGTGTTATTGGGTCATATATAATATAATTCATATGGGGTTTAACGTCCTACTGTTCTGCTCAGACTAGGCTAATAAAGATGGGCATGCGCTATACCGCGTGCTATGAAGGAAATTTTGCCCGGGCAGCGGCACTATGGCCTATTCTTATATCGAATTCCAACTGCCAAGAGATCTTTTACTTGCACGTCAATGTGTACACGAGGCCTCGGTTTTTCATACCATCCAAACGACTAACAGTTGTCCTTGTCAGGCCTACTGAACTTTCTCGGCAAATGTAGGGATCGAAAATGCGACCTCCAGACAAGCGAGCCAGCGTTTTACCCAATAAGCCACCTTTGGTCCATAATTCATGGGATGCAGAATTATCTGTTACAGCTTTAGGACCACCTTTTTGATCGGACTGAATTATATAATTTACAAAATTTGACAGAGTAAATATACAGTTTTTTGTATTCTTCAGATAGTGTAATGATCAGTCAGCCGAGCTGCAATGAAGCCGAGATAATAACAGCAGTTTCGGCTCATCTAAAATATGAGCCGGACAGAAGAGGGACCAATTAAGTACATGTACAGTTTAAATTTGTTTATTACATGTCATATTTTATTATAATCTTTATAAGCCATTTTAAGTTCTTTTATCATCCATTTAATTTTATTTTATTTTCTATGTGTGATGTCCACAAAATGTTAACTGCGCCATTGAGCATTGAGTGTTTTATATTGGTAATAGGCGCATTATAAATAATAAATTATTATTATTATTACAGTACCAATTATAAATAATAAATTATTATTATTATTACAGTACCAATTGCATTAAAATTACTTTCTCATTTTTAGCAATATCATTCATAACCCATTACATTGAAAGTAAATAATTACATTTTATTACTATTTAAAGATTAGTGCTAATTTAGCATTTAATCAATCAGATTTAAAGACATGCATACCATTGGATAGTTCGCACTGATGTTTATATATATATTCATATCTTTTTCATTTTATTTATTTGTGTATATATGCTTGAAAACGACTTGTGAAATCTTGTTGAAACGTTGCAGTGAAATAAACCATAGTAATTGTTATTCCATAAAAGTGCGTTATTTGATTATGTTCTAATTACTAAATGCCATTCAAAGAATGCGCCATTAAATGTAATTGAAATGTAATTGACCATTACATGATTTTCGGAATGTAATTAATTACATTTCCATTACTCATTACTTTTGAAATCTTCCATTACTCATTACATGACCATTACTTAAAATTTAATGATCAGATTCTATTACCTTTACCCATTACTGCAAAGTTATATGACTCTAGCATTAATATTGACTGTAATATAATCGTTTGAATTGAATGTTTTGAAACTACGTACTGTCCTATTAATTGATACTGATTTTATTCAGAAAGAAGCAATTAGATTGGTTGTGATGGGACACAATAACTTTGATTCTAATTGAGTGAGGGTGTTGAAACTTCGCGTATCGTTTCACTATGTCAAAACTGTGGCCCAAATCTGTCGGGCATTTAAGCACCCCCCCCCCCCTTCCCCGAACACACACCTAATTTAACTTCCATAGTGCCGACCGCCTATTCCCGTCTTCGTTAGTCCAGTGGGGGCAGAACTGTAGGGAGTTCGGATGGGGCTTATACTGGGTTTTATACAACCTCAAAACAACAAATTCTGACGTCGTGACAACTTTTCGCCAACCACCACACAACGTTGAAAAACAACAAATTCTGACGTCGTGACAACTTTTCGTCAACCACCACACAACGTTGTGACAATGTTGCTTGAACGTCCGTACAGCGTTGTCACAACTTTTCGTCAACCACCACACAACGTTGTGACAATGTTGCTTTGACGTCCGTACAACGTTGTCACAACTTTTCGTCAACCACCACACAACGTTGTGACAATGTTGCTTTGACGTCCGTACAACGTTGTCACAACTTTTCGTCAACCACCACACAACGTTGTGACAATGTTGCTTTGACGTCCGTACAACGTTGTCACAACGTAAGAGTTTGTTGCAAAACAACCTACAGCTGACCTATTTCAGACGTTGTGATACAACCCCTGAACAATGTTGTCACAACGTTGTGTGCCCGCTGGGAACATTGTTATAAAAAGTTTGAAAACATTTACAATTTTATCAGTCTTTAGAAACATATTTCTGCGTTTAATTATAGCTAGTCTGGCAAAAGATAGTAGTAGAATTAAAATATTATTCTTTTTATTACCCTTGATAGATTGGACACCAAACAACAATATTTTATTAAAATAGACAGAGCTAAATCCTTCAGGGTAGAAATTAATTAATATAGATTTTAGATTCTTAATAAATTCTGAAATTTTTGGACAATTAAGAAGTAAATGCTGCATATTCTCTATATCACCTAAACAGAGACAACACGTACACAGAGGACTATCAATAGTTGTATACTTGAAGAGTTTCTCATTTGTATATATAATGTTATGGGCTATTTTAAAATCATTTTCTATACATTCATTGCTTTTTAAGTAATAACCTATGGATTTCCATACATTTTTCCAATCAATATCGTAATTAAGCTGATTCCAAAAAATTATACTAGTGGATTCTTTATAAAATTTCTTTCTTAAAACATTATAAAAGTGCTTAGATGTACAATTTGTAATTGGTACATAATCATCATTAGTTTGTATATGAAGAATAATATGCTTATCAATCACATGACTCTCTTTATTAATCATGACAAGCCAGTCATTTGGTAGGCATGAACATATGGTTTTATAATATTTTTCAATCTTAACAATATCAACATCATCATTATTAATGGTAAATAAATCAATTATATGAATTAAAGGGAGCAAACCTGGTATAACACAATAACAAATATCAGAAACTTTTACAATCTTATTGCTAATAAATATGTCATAATGGAGAGACTTATTATTATACAATATAAAGGGGTTATCAAACAATGGTTGGTTTAAAATGTCATTATAACTTAATGGTGGTCTCCTTGTATTATTATTAATGTTATTCCATGCAATTAAAACAGATCTATAGAAGTCTGGTATATTTAGTAAACCACTTGAAATAGGTTTTAATGCGAAAATTTCAATATCTATATTCATGTTGTGGTATGAATTAAGGAAATAAGTAAAAAGGTGCTTCCATACAGCATGAAAAGTACTATCATTGTATTTCTTTAAAACATTTAATCTGAAAGCATATTGTCTTAAAACAAGTTTGGGTATATTTAGACCGCCTTGATCATATGAACCTATAATGGTGGAGCTCTTGACTTGAGGTGTTTTATTAAACCACATAAAATCTTTTATAAATTCTTCAACTTTTTTAATAATATAAGAAGGTATATTCAAGACCCTTAGGGGATACCATAATAAGGACATACATAATGAATTAAAGACACAGGATTTTCCCATTAGGGTAAGTTTCCGTTGAGACCACATATTTAAAATTCTCTTAATTTTATTTAGTTTGGTATCCCAGTTTTTATGGTTACATGCATTGGAGTTTGGTCCTAAGTAAATACCTAATATTTCGATGCATTCATAGATAATTTCAACTTGTACAGGGAGTGAAACATGTTCATTTTTAACAGATCCAGCTGGTAATAATTGGGATTTTTCGACGTTGATTTTCGCCCCAGAGGCCTTGCAGTATGGTTTTATCTGTGAAAAGGTTTTTATAATAGAATCAGTGTTTGATAGCGTAAGGGTGCAATCATCTGCATGCTGGTATAGGAGGGATGGGGTGGGTGAACCTGGTATACATATTCCTTTTATGCTCGGATTAGATTTTATAAGGGCATTGAGGGGTTCTGCTGTAAGTACGTACAAAAGTGCTGAAAGTGGACAACCCTGTCTGACAGATCTGGTTACCGGGAAAGGGCGAGATATATGGCCGTTTACTTTAACACTACTGTATATATTGGAGTATAATATTTTAACGTGATCAATAAAACTATCACCAAAATTAAAATGTTTTAGTACAGTAAAAATATAGGAATGTGAAACTCGATCGAAAGCTTTGAGAGCATCAAGTTTTAAAATGTAACATGGTATATTTTCAAAATCAACATAATTTAAAACATCTCTTATCGAAGCAATATTATCTGAAATATCACGACCAGGAATACATGACTGATCTGGAGAGATAATAGTATTAATAATACTTCTAAGTCTTGTCGAATCGTTATGCAGTCTTCGGTTTTATTGGAAAAGTGGGTTTGACCTATAGGGTAAAGCTATTTTGAGTAATATTTTTGTTATTATAATATTAAATGAAAATTACAATTGTAAATATACTACTGTAACATAATGCACTATGGACGGGAGGCCTTGAACACTGAATAATGTTACTATTATTATTACTTGTATTTCAAAAATTCGATTTGGTTTTCATTTCAATAATTCTTATGTGCCTAGGGGTCTTTAGCAGTGGGAGAAAAGGGGTTGAACAGGCGACCCTACTTCTTGTCACGTACTAACGGGGAATCGAAACCGCGCCACTTGAACTAATGACAGACAATGGCAGACATTGTGATCTTTCGGACACACGTTAAATCATACCACTCCAAACAAAAACCTATATGTATATTAGTCTGTAAATATCAATGATGTTCCTGATAATATTCCCATT
Organism: Patella vulgata; assembly: GCF_932274485.2. Taxonomy (NCBI): domain Eukaryota; kingdom Metazoa; phylum Mollusca; class Gastropoda; family Patellidae; genus Patella; species Patella vulgata. Next base: position 72,402,230 of record NC_065884.2, read on the forward strand.
AGACCGATAATATTCCCATTAGACCGATACTTATCCCATTAGACCGATAATATTCCCATTAGACCGATAATATTCCCATTAGACCGATACTTATCCCATTAGACCGATAATATTCCCATTAGACCGATAATATTCCCATTAGACCGATTCTATTCTCATTAGACCGATACTATTCCCATTTGACCGATTCTATTCCCATTAGACCGATAATATCTTCATTAGACCTATTGTATTCCCATTAGACCGATAAAGAATATCCCGTTTTCCTTTATAAAGAAGATTCCGTTTCACCCTGAGTGAATAGAACATACAGTCCATTAGCTATGCTACAATCATATTCAACAAGCGATTCAGTACAATTGTGATTCATATACAAGGCATTAGAAGTAAAAAACAGTTGTTAATAATTTCAACTTTACATGATCACTATAATCTAATATCATTTCTCGATGGAGGAGATCAAATAACTAACAAATTCTGTTCGTTCATTCGTTCGTTCTTAAGGCTTAACGACATCTTCCACCTTGAATGATATCGCAGACAAACACGTTTTGTGTTGAACTTTGGTTTAATACAGTGTAGTTGGACTAAGGCTAGTGGAATGTAGTCCAATGTAGTGCGAGTTATAAATATACAATTTTTCCCTTAATCCCCCCCCCCCCTTCCTGCAATTTCTGGTTGACTTTTTGGTCTAGAATTGGAAAAAGGGATCAAATTTGCAATTTCATAGGGTATTACAGCGGGGGTGTAAAGTGTCTTTCTGCAGAGCAATCGTTGTGTCGGAAGTGAGATTATCACCCCAGTCAACATTAAATGGTCAATCCTCTAAAAAATTATGACAAGAAGATTGCCAAATGTGCCTATAAAGATGGGAACCAACGGAATGTTGAGCAAAAAGCTACAGTCTGTGATGTTACAGCCATTTAAAATTGAAGTCAATGGACAATTAATTGGTTGTCTGGAACCAGATAAATGGTAGAGTTATCTCTCTTTACATTTCAAATTTCATTAACCACGCCCATGCATAGATAAAACCATTGACACTCAAATTGTATTTTTTTTCATATCTATATCATTTAGTTACATATATCGCAAACTCCCAAACACTGATTTGAAAAAAAAAAGAATTCAATTCGTACATTTATCCCAAACTTACACTTTTGTGGAGCAAAGTAATAACTTGTTTTATTCTACTTTTCATTTTGCATGCAACACACGTATTCGAAAAGTGAATTTATGTTGCTCGTCTAAATATCCTTTCGGTATTTTCTCCAACTCTTGAAGACTAATAATATCTTTCCAATCAAATCGTTGACTGGAATCAAACACAGTTGTTACCTCCTTGTTTATCGCATGATTTTTTCTATTCAAAAGCTCAATTTTTAATGATATTTTAACAGGTAATTTGCAATCCTTCCATTTGTCTAAGACGAGTCCAAGACAGAGCATTGAGTTAGTAAAGTAAGCAGTTCTCCACCACGTCATTCCATCCTTTGTTATCACCGTGCTTTCGCCACAATAATGTATCTTGTTGCCGTTCAGTGTAAACTTCAAAATGGCGTCTCCTGACCTCGATAACACGCTTTGGTCGACTGATTTGTCGGCTGATTTTTTAATGGTGTCTTTATTTGGTGGATCACATTTATTGACACTAACGTGACCAATTTGTCTGGTGAGATCAGGAATATTTTTTTCGCCTTCTTGAAAAAAACTTATATTTGGTACAGGAACAATGAGGTCCAATTGACCATTGTCGATCTCACATAGGAGTTCTTGTTTTAAATCTAATAATTCGGATACACTTTTGTGGTCTACACCATCTGTTAATTCTTTTAAAATATGCTTGGGTCGTGTTGATAATTCATTGGCCAATGATTCTAAGCTCCCCATCTCCTTCTCGGCCTGACCATGGCTTTGCGTTACTCCGTCCTTCATTCCACGGCCAATTTGGCGAAGAGCTGCACAAAGTTTATCCACTCTCTTATCAATCCTGGTACATATCTGTGAAGTTTGTGTCTCGATCTCTTTCTTCTGATGCTGGATGGATTCTGAATATTGTTGGTATTTCAATAAGGTTTTCTCTAACTCACCTCTCAATGCTTGGATCTCCATCTTTATCTCGAGTTTAAAATCGTTTAAATCACTGACCGAGTGACCATTGTGATCAGCTATTAAACATTTATAACACATGGATACACTACACTGTTTACAATATAGATCTATTTCTTTCATGTGATAACTACACATCCTACTTTCACTTTCATTATCTTTAACGGTGGACACGTTTCCACATATGGCGTCTGTAGATTCACTCACCTCTGTTTGATGCGAGAGATAAAAATTAGTAGTAAATTGTTCAGGAATCCTGATGACTTTACGACAAATAGGACACGTAAAATAGCCGTTCTCAGGGTTGTTTGAAATGTAATCATCCAGACAGGTTTTACAAAATGTATGAAAACAGTCAATTATTTTTGGATTTTTAAAATCACACAAACATATACTACACTCCATCTTGGTCGCCATTTCCACACACGAAATATTCCTCGCTTCACTAACGTATAAGCAATCAACACAAATCTTGGTCGCTATTTTCTACCTTAGACATATTTCTCGCTAAATTCGATAAATGCAAGCCTATACTCAGGTAAACCTTATAGTGTTCACAAGTCCATATCGTTATAAACCCAGCAATATTTGTTATACAGGTAAAGAGAATTCTATCTTAACACGTGACGTGTACCATATTGACTATACAGTTAAACGATGTCAATTTAAACACACCCACCCACCAACCATTAAAAAATGTTTAAAATTAAAAGGAAAAGGAGAACAACGTCATATAGACCTATAACCATGTCTATATATAGCATATGCATTCAAACGGCGCATATCATATGGAGTGAAATGTTAATGTTAAGTTGGTCAATAGGAGCTGCTTGTTAATTCAGTTCAACTGATTGAGATCCTTAGTACAACAAGCCAACAGTGAGGCTGATGTCCCCCGCCGAAATAGCAAAATAATTAGATGACACGTATTAATTAATAGAACATTTATTTTTTTCAAAAGTATCGAACAGTTAAACTATAGACTAAGTTTCATCACTGTCTATCAAATAGAATCAAGATTATGAAACTGATAAGCTCTGCTTGGCTTCAGCTCGAAATGTTAATCATTGAACTTAGTCAAGACATTCACCTAATGAACATCTACATCAAGTTTAAACATTCTACCTCAATTAAAAGCAGAGTTATTATGTTCCAAAGTCTTGACCAATCAATTAAATTGCTTATTGCTCCTTAGCCTTAGCAGAAAATTTTCACCATCGAACTTAGTCAAGGTAATGATATAATGAATCTATATTCGGAGTTTCATCTCTCTCAAAGTTATCATGCCCCAAAGCATCAACCAATCAGATTGCTTATCTCTGCTTACCGTAAGCATACAATGTTCATCATTGAACTCCATCAAGGCATTCACCTAATGAAAGCCTACACCAAGTTTGAACATTCTACATCAATTAGAATGTGAATTATTGTGTTCCAATGTCTCGACCAATCAAATTGCTTATCGCTCTGCTTAGCCTGAGTAGAAAATGCTCATGATTGAACTTAGTCAAGGTATTGATGTAATGAAACTATAGACCAAGTTTCATCAATCTCACTTAATTAGAACTAAAGTTATCGTGTCCCAAAGCATCAACCAATCAAATTGCTTATCTCTGCTTACCCTAAGCGGAAAATGCTCATCTTCGAACTCCATCAAGGCATTGACCTAATCAACACATACACCAAGTTTGAACATTCTAGCTCAATTAGGCAGAGAGTTATCGTGCCCCAAAGTATCAACCAATCAAATTGCTTATCTCTGCTTACCCTAAGCGGAAAATGCTCATCTTCGAACTCCATCAAGGCATTGACCTAATAAACACATACACCAAGTTTGAACATTCTAGCTCAATTAAAAGTTATCGTGTCCCAAAGCATCAACCAATCAAATTGCTTATCTCTGCTTACCCTAAGCGGAAAATGCTCATCTTCGAACTCCATCAAGGCATTGACCTAATCAACACATACACCAAGTTTGAACATTCTAGCCCAATTAGGAAGAGAGTTATCGTGTCCCAAAGCATCAACCAATCAAATTGCTTATCTCTGCTTACCCTAAGCGGAAAATGCTCATCTTCGAACTCCATCAAGGCATTGACCTAATAAACACATACACCAAGTTTGAACATTCTAGCTCAATTAGGAAGAGAGTTATTGTGTCCCAAAAAGTGTGACGGACAGACAGACGGACAGACAGACGGACAGACAGACAGACAGACAGACGGACGAACCCATTTTAATAGTCCCCTGCTTTCTTCGAAAGGCGGGGGACAACAACGTAGTGGTACGTTAATGAAGCGAGGAATATTTCGTGTGTGGAAATGGCGACCAAGATGGAGTGTAGTATATGTTTGTGTGATTTTACAAATCCAAAAATAATTGACTGTTTTCATACATTTTGTAAAACCTGTCTGGATGATTACATTTCAAACAAATCTGAGAACGGCCATTTTCCTTGTCCTATTTGTCGTAAAGTTATCAGGATTCCTGAACAATTTACTACTAATTTTTATCTCTCGCATCAAACAGAGGTGAGTGAATCTACAGACGCCATATGTGGAAACGTGTCCACCGTTAAAGATAATGAAAGTGAAAGTAGGATGTGTAGTAATCACATGAAAGAAATAGATCTATATTGTAAACGGTGTAGTGTATCCATATGTTATAAATGTTTTATAGCTGATCACAATGGTCACTCGGTCAGTGATTTAAACGATTTTAAACTCGAGATAAAGATGGAGATCCAATCACTGAGAGGGGAGCTAGAGAACACCTTACTGAAATACGAACAATTTTCAGAATCCATCCAGCATCAGAAGAAAGAGATCGAGACACAAACTTCACAGATATGTACCAGGATTGATAAAAGAGTGGATAAACTTAGTGCAGCTCTTCGCAATATCGGGAATACAATGAAAGACGAGGTTAGGCAAAATCATCGCCAGGAAGAAACTAAGATGACGAGCATAGACACAGAAACAAAGAACCTTTTAAAAGAAATATCAGATGATGTAGACCATATCGGGTTATCACAATTATTGGTTTTAAAAACGAAACTTCTACAGGAGATTGAAAATGGTAAACATGAGCTCATCCTTCCAGAACCCAACATACTTTTGTTTCAAGAAGGTGAAATGAACAAAATACAACTAACTAACCAACTTGGTCAAATAAAGACAGGAATGAAGAAAAATCACACAAAGATAGCAAGCAAACATAACTTGTCAAATTCGGGGGCTGCAAACGGAGACAACTTGTCAAACTCAGAAGTGGCCATACAAAAGGCATGCATTTTCCTTTTTAATTTAGATCACGGAAAGCAAATACAGTATATCGGAAACTCGGATGTTAAATATGGTGGATTATCTTGGTGGTCGTCTGCATTTTTTCGTAACAACAAACTGTTTTTACAGTTCGAGTTAAAAGTTCTCGATTCCTTTAATGGATCATTGCCATCTAAAATATTAATTAAACTGGAACTGTTAAACAATCGAAATCAAAAGTTAAACAAAATAAAACAGTCGATGATTCAGCGAAGCAAAACATATAATTGGGAGGATGTAATTAGCATGAACGAACTGGGGAACCCTTCTCTTGGATATGTAGATGGCCAAGGTGTTTTCACATTTCAATTAGTTGTATTAAATGTAATGCCATAGTAGACTGTTTGATTCATGGAGTCATCTCCCGACACTCGCCATTGCCAGTGAAAATTATTTTATTTTAAAATTAGCTTGAATAATTTACTTGTCAAATATGGCTAACTTGCTGTAATAATTTTGTTGTTAAATTAATCTCACAACTATGGAAATTAAATGAATTTATATAGGCCCCAATACATTTGTTATAACATGTTGTCGTCATCCCTGTCCGTCAGTCCACATTTCGTATAACCGATGTGCTTTAATTTAGCTGTATTGACTGGACTGGTAATGCTCATAACCACTTGAACGCATATGCTTTTAACAAGCCAATGTAACATTCCACTTGGAGAATTACATTTGGTTCAAGTTATAATATTATTGACACATGCAAGTCTTAAAACTGTAGCACTATCGTCGTTGCGACATTGTTTTTAAATTTATAGACAAGGAATAGAGAAATAAGATGGGTTAAACAACATTATTTATCTTTACAAATTATTCTCTATTGTCAGTATATTAAGGTATGAGTTTATTTAAAACGCAAATTAACTGTTTATGAAATAGCGTGAGAATAACAGGAAAGAGGGTCTGATTTCAAGGATAGATTGTGTCGAGAAACATGTGACGGAAAATTACGATTGCATCATTTAGCTTGTTTGACCAATCTCTATACTTATTTACAAGATATTTGACCAATTAGATAATTGAACGTCCAAAACCCACAGCTACAAAACTATAATACTTGTGAGAATTCGTTAGACTTCTATTAGGTTCCAGAGAGCTTACATCTGAGTTCCTAGACAGCCGCGAGGCTGGCTAGGGTAGAGAAATGGTTTTAACTAGTATTGTTATCTATTATGCTTGTATACCTGTATTCAGCTATATATATATATAAAATGTAGAAGCAAACTGTTGCATTGTTATTCCTGGTAAGACAAACGTCTTAAGAAACTGTAAGAAGTAAATACACAACGTGAAGCAGAAGTAAAGACAGCTAGAGACAAATTCTAGACGATCACAAGGCTACAGAAATATGTAGTAAGAAAAGATGCATGGGTCGTATGTAGGATGTGGCGACCGGTTTCCCATAGACGCTCTCCACGTCAGACAGAAGGCTCATGGTGCTACAAAACTGGGTTGGCGTATTCATTAATCCAGTCAGAGCAGAACAGTAGGAAGTTAAAAACCCGTTTCATTTTATGTTCATCTTGGGTTAAGCAGCTTAAATGGAGTTGCTGGTGATGCACAAGACTATTGTTTGACCTTCTTACTAAATGAAATGAAATACGGTGTAACGTCCTAATTTTCTGCACCGACTGGGCTATTGACGACGTTAAACTCCATTTCATTTCATTTCTGTATATTTATTTATCCCATTTTATGTGAAATACGCGGTGGAGATTTTTGCAAGTACTTCAGAATTTCCACCTTGTCTCAACTGTCATTGGATTTTTTATGTCCTTTTGAACTGTCAGTATGTACACGGGACCTCGGTTTTTCGTGTCATCCGAATGACTAGACAGCTGTCCTTGCCAGGCCCTCCGTCCTGCATCACTGACAAGGGGGAACCACGCCGGAAAATCTGGATGAACTTTCTCGGCCAATGCAGGGATCGAACACCCGACCTCCAGGCTAGCGAGCCAGCGCCTTACCCTCTTAGCCATCGTGATCCCCATGTAAATACGTATTAAGATAAAAAAAAATCTCTCTATGTGCATAATAAATAAAGGTGATGTGAAGTGCATATTCTGTCATTATTACGTGGTTTATAACCATATCGAATTGTGGTGAAAAGTTAGGTAAACGCAGGTGTTACAACGATCAATTTACCTGAGTATAGGCTTGTATGTATCGAATGAGGCGAGATATATTTCTAGTGTAGAAAATGACGACAATGGTTTGTGTTGATTGATTATATTACAAACATATATAATTATTGTTTTATATTGAATGGTTTGGATCAGTAAATGTTGAGTGTGCTAAAGAAGTAATTTGCCGATTTCTGCTGACTGCTTATTTTACAACCATGTGGAATTTTTGTTTTATCGATTAAACCTTGACTAGAAAAGGTAATATGTTGCAATTATCGAATGTTGTTCATAGGTTAGTTCGCATCAACGTAATATAGTTGTACATTCGCGAGGCGCTATATATTTCCTGTGTAGAAAATGGCGACCAAGATGGAGTGTAGCATATGTTAATATTTATAGACATAGTAGATATATAGTGAAGCGAGAAAAATATTTCTTGTGTAGAAAATGGCGACCAAGATGGAGTGTAGTATATGTTTGTGTGAGTTTACAAATCCAAAAATAATTGACTTTTCATACATTTTGTAAAACTTGTCTGGATGATTACATTTCAAACAAATCTGAGAACGGACATTTTCCTTGTCCTATTTGTCGTAAAGTCATCAGGATTCCTGAACAATTGGCTACAAATTTTTACCTATCACAAGAAACAGAGGTGAATGGATCTACCGACGCCATATGTGGAAACGTGTCCACCATTCCTGATGATAAAAACGAAAGTAAAAGTAGGATTTGTAGTAATAACATGAAAGAAATAGATCTATATTGTAAACAGTGTAGTGTATCCATGTGTTATAAATGTTTAATAGCTGATCACAATGGTCACTCGGTCAGTGATTTAAACGATTTTAAACTCGAGATAAAGATGGAGATCCAAGCATTGAGAGGTGAGTTAGAGAAAACCTTACTGAAATACCAACAATATTCTGAATCCATCCAGCATCAGAAGAAAGAGATCGAGACACAAACTTCACGGATCTGTACCAGGATTGATAAGAGAGTGGATAAACTTTGTGCAGCTCTTCGCCAAATTGGCCGTGGAATGAAGGACGGAGTAACGCAAAGCCATGGTCAGGCCGAGAAGGAGATGGGGAGCTTAGAATCATTGGCTAATGAATTATCAACACGACCCAAGCATATTTTAAAAGAATTAACAGATGGTGTAGACCACAAAAGTGTATTCGAATTATTAGATTTAAAACAAGAACTCCTATGTGAGATCGACAATGGTCAATTGGACCTCATTGTTCCTGTACCAAATATAAGTTTTTTTCAAGAAGGCGAAAAAAATATTACTGATCTCACCAGACAAATTGGTCACGTTAGTGTCAATAAATGTGATCCACCAAATAAAGACACCATTAAAAAATCAGCCGACAAATCAGTCGACCAAAGCGTGTTATCGAGGTCAGGAGACGCCATTTTGAAGTTTACACTGAACGGCAACAAGATACATTATTGTGGCGAAAGCACGGTGATAACAAAGGATGGAATGACGTGGTGGAGAACTGCTTACTTTTCTAACTCAATGCTCTGTCTTGGACTCGTCTTAGACAAATGGAAGGATTGCAAATTACCTGTTAAAATATCATTAAAAATTGAGCTTTTGAATAGAAAAAATCATGCGATAAACAAGGAGGTAACAACTGTGTTTGATTCCAGTCAACCATTTATTGGAAAGATATTATTAGTTTTCAAGAGTTGGAAAAAATACCGAAAGGATATTTAGACGAGCAGCATAAATTCACTTTTCGATTACGTGTGTTGCATGCAAAATGAAAAGTAGAATAAAACAAGTTATTACTTTGCTCCACAAAAGTGTAAGTTTGGGATATATGTACGAATTGAATTCTTTTTTTTTCAAATCAGTGTTTGGGAGTTTGCGATATATGTAACTAAATGATATAGATATGAAAAAAAATACAATTTGAGTGTCAATGGTTTTATCTATGCATGGGCGTGGTTAATGAAATTTGAAATGTAAAGAGAGATAACTCTACCATTTATCTGGTTCCAGACTACCAATTAATTGTCCATTGACTTCAATGTTAAATGGCTGTAACATCACAGACTGTAGCTTTTTGCTCAACATTCCGTTGGTTCCCATCGTTATAGGCACATTTGGCAATCTTCTTGTCATAATTTTGTAGGGGATTGACCATTTAATGTTGACTGGGGTGATAATCTCACTTCCGACACAACGATTGCTCTGCAGAAAGACACTTTACACCCCCTATCACCCCCGCTGTAATACCCTATGAAATTGCAAATTTGATCCCTTTTTCCAATTCTAGACCAAAACGTCAACAAGAAATTGCAGAAAGGGGGGGGATTAAGGGAAAAATTGTATATTTATAACTCGCACTACATTGGACTACATTCCACTAGCCTTAGTCCAACTACACTGTATTAAACCAAAGTTCAACACAAAACGTGTTTGTCTGCGATATCATTCAAGGTGGAAGATGTCGTTAAGCCTCAAGAACGAACGAATGAACGAACAGAATTTGTTAGTTATTTGATCTCCTCCATCGAGAAATGATATTAGATTATAGTGATCATGTAAAGTTGAAATTATTAACAACTGGTTTTTACTTCTAATGCCTTGTATATGAATCACAATTGTACTGAATCGCTTGTTGAATATGATTGTAGCATAGCTAATGGACTGTATGTTCTATTCACTCAGGGTGAAACGGAATCTTCTTTATAAAGGAAAACGGGATATTCTTTATCCGTCTAATGGGAATACAATAGGTCTAATGAAGATATTATCGGTCTAATGGGAATAGAATCGGTCAAATGGGAATAGTATCGGTCTAATGAGAATAGAATCGGTCTAATGAGAATAGAATCGGTCTAATGGGAGTAGTATCGGTCTAATGGGAATATTATCGGTCTAATGGGAATAGTATCGGTCTAATGGGAGTAGTATCGGTCTAATGGGAATATTATCGGTCTAATGGGAATAGTATCGGTCTAATGGGAATAGTATCGGACTAATGGGAATATTATCGGTCTAATGGGAATATTATCAGGAACATCATTGATATTTACAGACTAATATACATATAGGTTTTTGTTTGGAGGGGTATGATTTAACGTGTGTCCGAAAGATCACAATGTCTGCCATTGTCTGTCATTAGTTCAAGTGGCGCGGTTTCGATTCCCCGTTAGTACGTGACAAGAAGTAGGGTCGCCTGTTCAACCCCTTTTCTCCCACTGCTAAAGACCCCTAGGCACATAAGAATTATTGAAATGAAAACCAAATCGAATTTTTGAAATACAAGTAATAATAATAGTAACATTATTCAGTGTTCAAGGCCTCCCGTCCATAGTGCATTATGTTACAGTAGTATATTTACAATTGTAATTTTCATTTAATATTATAATAACAAAAATATTACTCAAAATAGTTTTACCCTATAGGTCAAACCCACTTTTCCAATAAAACCGAAGACTGCATAACGATTCGACAAGCAGTTGCTGAGATCTAATCAAAATCGAAATATAATAATAAGAAGAAGAATAACAATCTCAACAAAAACAATAGTGCTTCACACAAGCTACGCAGTATGAAACCCTAATAATAATCTTAACAAAAACAGCAGTGTGAAACCCTAATAATCTTAACAAAAACAACAGTGTTTCAAACCATAATTAATATTATAATAACAAAATGATTATACTGTACAGTTAGAACAGAATTGAAATATTATTTCACATTATAATAATAACATATCCAAATTGATATGCCTCAAAATATATATATTTAATAAACCATAGTATTTTGAAATTATTTCAAATATTCTATCTTTAATTGTAACTAAATATTAATCTCATTCCATTATACATGTATATAAATTTAGCCAGTTTATTACAATCAGTATCAATCAATAAAATTATCTTTTCTCAAATGACCATATAAATTAACAACAAGGAAATGAAGTTCATCTTAGTAGTAATTTTTGTATGATATAATTAAACAATATTTACATACTTTATCATTTTAATTCATGTTCTGCCATCTACCTGACTCAATAGCTAAATTGTGATTACTACAACGAAATCTAGACAAGGCTATTCTATATTTATTTAAATAAACGTTTAAGTATTTTTCGGGTTCTAGTAAAGATTTGTACTGGCAATAATTAACTAGTTCAAATTAAACCATATGTTAGTCCCTAAAAAGACTAGGTTGTGTCGAGTGGATGCTAAACCCCATCCCTCCCTCGCCATGTAGATTTACATTATGGTCACACATATAGTAATATGGTGACAGGGAAGCACCAGGATGTCCGATATAACCAGCCCATTGAGCTACAGGGCTAGTGGTGTACTTAACGTACCGATGAATTCAAGGTTCAGGCACTTAATGCTTACATGTATTAATTAAGAATTTGAACAGCTTAAGCTCCTGTATATTCGAATATCTGAGATATGCGATATACATTAACTATCCTATGTCTGCGAAATATGATATACATTAACTATCATACACTCCACTATCTGAGATATATGATATACATTAACTATCATACACTCCACTATCTGAGATATATGATATACATTTACTATCATACACTCAAATATCTGTATGATATATATTTACTATCATACACTCCAATATCTGGGATATATGATATACATTTACTATCATACACTCAAATATCTGTATGATATATATTTACTATCTTACACTCAGTATCTGAGATATATGATATACATTTACTATCATACATTCTAATATCTGAGATATATGATATACATATTTTACATCAGACCGTAATATTGGATATACTTCATTTTAACGGTGCGGAAAAAAAGTCACAGTAAAAAGTCACAAATTTGCCTAGTTAAAAAAAACACAGGAAAAAAAGTCACAGTTTTTTATTACTTCTCAAATTCAATAACAATATAAACAATAACATACATATTTAACCTTTCATTACATATATGTTCATTACACAGATGTAACCAGACTGTTTTAGTCTTTAGAAATCAGCAAATTTTGATATCATAGCACATTTGACGTATTAGCACATATGGCATATCAGCACATCTGACATTTTAATACATTATAGCACATTTGACATATCAGTACATCAGACATTTTAGCACATTCTAGCTCATTCAACATTCTAGCGCATCAATACTCTTTGTTAATTCTAATGTTCCATCCAACTCCATGTAAGAATTCTGGGATGGATTTGGCACCGCTGACACGATCTCTGCAAAGATTTCATAGTTGTGTCTGCATCTTTACAAACCTCTTCTTGACCTTCCTGACAGGTGGATTTCCGATGGCATCCTTGGCGACGACAGTCTGGACTGTGGCTGATTCCTTCTGGAACCACTCCACCACTCTCCAGATGGATGGATGGTGTTGGCCGACAAGATTGTAGAACTTGTTGTTCCATCCCTCGCAGATGTTGACACAGGGGGCACTGTTCATGGATGCGTCATGTACGTTCCAAACTTCAGGAGGGAACATGGCAACAGATCAACTCACAGCACTGATCAAAGAGCCAATCTGTTTGTATAGTGTTTGCAGCAACCTCTCTATTAACCAAACCTAATTAACTCAAAGACAAATAACTTAAAAGATCAAAGATATACTCACTCTACAATACAATATATATAAGTTGTGACTTTTTACCTGTGTTTTTTTTACTGTGACTTTTTTACCTGTGACTTATTTTCCTATGATATACAGGTATATGATATACATTAAGTAACAGAATCCTGTACTCAAAAATACACACAATGACGTGTTCAAATCATTTATCATCTGAATCCTTAACAAATCCATTATTTTCAACAATCTTAGCAAAACATAACGCCGATGGTTTAGCGGTTCTAGTCTTTTCATCACTAGTAAAATCAACATGAAACAATCCGAACTTCTCCTGATAACCATTCCAGTAAAAACCATCAATGAGAGACCAATATGTGTAACCTCTAACATCTATACCATCTAAACAAATAGCTGAAATAAAAACATAAATAATCTACTACCATTGACTAATGAACCTTAATGAAATTATTTCTCAAACTAAACAAGTGTTCATTATTCTATACTTGTGATTCTCAACCAGTGTGCCGAGTCTCCCTAAGGGTTCCGCGTAATTTTGAACGGCACACTAAGAAAATGCGAAAAGCCACGTGATCCCGATTGAGTATTCACAGGTGTCTACTGATAAGTTCATAGCTGTGTATTTCTTTATTTAGTTTGGGTCATTCTATGTGTCTATGACTAGTTTCTGTCTATGGTTGTATGCCGTCTGACTTGCCATGTTTTTATTTTGAAAATTTCTAATATTTTTCATATTAGCCAGATGTGCCTCTATTTTTTCATGTGTTCCAATGTGTGCCGTTGTAAAAAAAAAGGGTTGAGAACCACTGGGTTAGAAATTATACGTTAATAATAACACCTATAACCATTGAATACACACAGCCAACCAATAGTGATATACATACATGTAATTCATACGTCACGGTTTTGACCCCCCTATAACACCTAGTTAATGACTACTGCCTAATTACTAACAATTTTAACTAACTAATAAACATTATGCATATAAAATGACGACTTAGATCTACCTGTACCATATATTTTCATTTATAACTTTAACAGTGTTTTGTTCATTAGTCATTTATATTAACTTTACAGTATTAATTAACATTAGATTTTTTTTTGTAGTTTTAACGGAGACAGTCATAGTTTGCAAACACCCTTTATGGACACAAACATGTGGGTGAAATAATCGGGTCTAACGCACAATTGTAGCACAAATTAGACATTTCCTCGATTCTGATTGTTCGAAAATTGTGGTCGAATGGACAATAAACCCCCTCTAAATTTGCAAGGCGAATTACTGCGTATAAATATAACAGTGTACGTTTTTTTTAACTGGTCTTTCCAAATCTATAATTAGTACACTGGTGAGAACTAGAGGGTCATTGGTGGCATGTTAAAATTTATCCGCAAATTGGTAGGGCCCTGTTTCTCGAAATCTCAACCAAAGATAAAATCCGAATTTTATGATGATGAGTTAGTTGTATTTTACGTCCGCTTCCACCGAGGTGATATCGCAGACATATCCGAATTTTAGTAGATACTCCAGTTTTGATTGGCTAAGCACAAAAATCATTTTAAAATTATCCAATCAAATTACTAAAATTTGGATTTTATCTTCGTTAAAATGTAGTGAAACAGGCCCCTGGGCAGTATCGAATATCTTAGTGAAGCAGTACCATGGTATAAGAGGGTGTATCCCTGTATTATAAATCTACCTGCCTTTCAATATATCATTTGTATTATCTTGGATATATTTTATTCTCTTCTGGTCATCACCGACATCGCCATTATCTGATATACCATTAGCCGTCACATAAATAGGTATATCACCAAATCTATCTTTGATCTTATTTAGAGTAGGTCGTAGACCTCCAGGAACTATCTTTAACCAATCACTTGCACAACTGTAAATACCATTAAACAAGGTGCTTAAAAAATAAATAGGGAGTCGAGATGGCTCCGCTAATGCGACACTGGCTTGCTACCCAGGGTGTCATGGGTTCGACCACGCTATTGGCCTAGACAGTTCGACGGTTATTGGGGGAGGGGGGGCACATAAATGGAAACCGCAGTGGCTCGGGTTCGCTCCTGGTACTGACCGAGAAACTTTTCCGAGAAGCTTTTCCGGTGTGATTTTCTCTTGTCGGTGGTGCCGGGTGTAGGGTCTGTCAAGGAAAATATCTGGTCGTACGGGTGGGACTTTGCGTGCATGTAAAATGATCAGTTGATAGATGGAATTCGATATAAGAGTAGGACGTAGTGCCGCTGCTCAGGCAAAATTTCCCTCATAGCACCCTGTATGGCGTCTTCATTAACCTAACCGGGACAGAAAAGTAAGACGTTAAACCCCAGAACATAAATACGATAAAACATGGTGTTTGTTGGTGATGGCTAGAACATAAATACGATAAAACATGGTGTTTGTTGGTGATGGCTAGAACATAAATACGATAAAACATGGTGTTTGTTGGTGATGGCTAGAACATAAATACGATAAAACATGGTGTTTGTTGGTGATGGCTAGAACATAAATACGATAAAACATGGTGTTTGTTGGTGATGGCTAGAAAATAAATACGATAAAACATGGTGTTTGTTGGTGATGGCTAGAACATAAATACGATAAAACATGGTGTTTGTTGGTGATGGCTAGAACATAAATACGATAAAACATGGTGTTTGTTGGTGATGGCTAGAAAATAAATACGATAAAACATGGTGTTTGTTGGTGATGGCTAGAACATAAATACGATTAAACAAGTTATTGTGGGAGATGGGTAGAACATAAATACGATACAACAAGGTGTTTGTGGGTATATATATAATATATATATATATATATATATGTGTGTGAATATTGGCTAGTTAAAAGAATGTCATATGGGAAATGTTCAGCTTAACGCACATACAGCATTTTTGATTGACAGTTTGTCATCAAATGATTGATTACCTACCTTTCCCATTTTGGATCAAACTTTGAACATACGCCTTTGTCGTTCTTTAACGAGGTTACATTGTCATGTGTTTGTTCTAATGCTGAAATTATCTCCCCTGTCCAGTAGGTAATTCCATAAAAATCTGCTGATCCTAAGTAAAAGAAATTATTTTTTAACAATGATTTAAAATAAAATAAATAAAAAATATTGAGCCAATGAGTAGCTAGGGTCGGTGCCTACACCTGTTAGTTTTCTCCAGGGTATCTGGTTCCCGACAGAGGTAACCATATCGTGCCAGGTTCCCGACAGCGGTAACCATATCATACCTGGTTCCCGACAGAGGTAACCATATCATACCTGGTTCCCGACACCGGTAACCATATCCTACCTGGTTCCCGACAGAGGTAACCATATGATGCCTGGTTCCCGACACCAGTAACCATATCCTACCTGGTTCCCGACAGAGGTAACCATATGATGCCTGGTTCCCGACACCAGTAACCATATCATACCTGGTTCCGGACAGAGGTAACCATATCATACCTGGTTCCCGACACCAATAACCATATCATACCTGGTTCCCGTCAACAGTAACCATATCATACCTAGCTTCCGACAGCGTTAACTATAGCATGCCCGGTAAGAGCATGGTAATAAAAGCAGTCAGTGGGCCAGTTATCCCACTGTATAGTAGTCATTGGATAAGTTATTTCAAGGACGTGAGAATAATAGTTGTCTCAAGGCTTGGCAATAGTAGCCATTGGCTAAGTTTTTGCAATTCATTGCAATAATAGTTGTCTAAAAGCAATAAATAATACCACATACTTATGGAAGAACAATAACTGATTTATTTACTCGACGTTTCGAAGTGTATTCTCTCAATGTCTTCGAAGCTTGAGAACATTGGGCGAAGACTTTTCGAAACGTCGACTAAATAAATAAGTAATTGTTCTTCCATAATGTATTGTTCTATTCAGTTACTAAATTCCCCTAAAAGATTGTCTCAAAGCATGGTAATAATAGTAGAAAAGGGATACCACCTTTGTTCATTTGTTTCTCGCTTTCTGTGAATTCAGGAAGTCTAGAAGACTCTAGCCCAGATTCCCTGCTTTTGATTTCAACCCTTTTCTTTACGACGTCCGGATAATCACCAGTTTTAAATATTGGATCTCCCAACCAGCCGAAATTAAATTCATCATTTATTTTGTAGGCTTCTTGATCTTGAATATTGCTGGGATCTGACATTATCGACCACTTCACTTCCAGAGATAGTCCAATTTGACCTGCAATATGTGTGCCATGATACAGACGGAAACGAACACATATGATCCATCCAGGTTTTAAAATATCAAGGTCGATTCCATCCAGTATTACCCTGTGATTTACAATCATCGTCAGCAACTTGTGTGTGATTCTACTTGCAAACTAATAGTTCACAAGGTTGTACTCTTGTGGTTTACTTTTATTGGCTAGGTAGGACTATCACACAATGTACAAATGAAATGGGGTTTAACGTCCCACTGTTTTGCTCCAAACTGGGCTAATGAAGAATGGCATACGTCATATGAGGGAAATTTGCCCGGACAGCGGCACTATGGCCTACTCTTATATTGAATTCCAACTGTCATGGGATCTTTTACGTGCACGCCAATGTGTACACGGGCCCTCGGTTTATCTTCACATCCGAAAGGCTAGATAGCTGTCCTTGTCAGGCCCTCCGTCCTGCATCACTGACACGGAAAATCTGGATGAACTTTCTCGGCCAATGCAGGGATCGAACACCCGACCTCCAGGCTAGCGAGCCAGCGTCTTACCCACCGTTACCCCCTCCCCCCCCCCCCACACACACACACAAAATGTACAAAACAACAAGCGTAAATACAAGTATTTGAGAGGAAGGAGTAGATACGAGTAGAAACACGACATCTCGGGCGAATGGTACAAAAAAATACATATATCCTTAATATTATCGCACAATGTATTAGCAAAATGAAATGGGATTTAACGTCCTAGTATTCTGTAACTTGGAGGTCTCGTGTTCGTTCCCTGCCCTGGCTAAGAAAGTTCATCACGATTGTCCTTAATGGTGCTGCCTTGTCAGTGGTGTAGGGTGGACTGGCAAGGGTCAACCGATAGTCGTTCGGATGGGACGAAAAACTGCAGTCCCGTTTACACCTGGACGTGCATGTAACAGAACCGTGGGCAGTCGGGATTCGATATAAGAGTTAGCCGCAGCCCCGCTGTCCGAACACAGTATCATACTGTTAAACTTTACTTCATTTTGTTTCACGTTCCTTGTTGCTGTATTTAGATTCAGGCATGCATTGTTGCTTTATTTACATTAGATCAGAGTTAAAGCATAAATTGTTGCTGAATTTGAATTCAAGCATACCTCGTAGTTAAATTTGTATTCAAGTATACATTGCAGATGAATTTGAATTGACGCATAATAGATAAATTTAAATTCAAGCATACCTTGTTGCTGAGTGAAAAAATCATTCTGATACATTCTGTAAACCTGTGCATGGGCTTTAATCATGTTATGAACAGATAAATACATGTTGTCACTGTGTGATATTTCACCAGGATACAGCAGACCATCTTCATGACAATGTAAACCAACCACAAACGGCTCAAAAATAGTTAACCATAACTTTACCTGAATTCAAATACAATTTCATTTTCGAATTACAATTTGCTTAGGAGCAGTGTCAATTTGGACTCCGAATAGAAACGTCATTGTGTACAAATGACATGAAGTTTTACGTCCTATTTCAACTGTCATCAGATTCCAACTGTCAGGTGGTCTTTTACACCCATGCCAAAAATTACGCTGGTAGATCTTAGCTTTGCGTCTCATCCAATGGACCAGACGCCACTGAGAAGAGAGACCCAGACTTGGCAATCTCGAAGAACTTACTCGGACAGGACTGGTATCGAATCCGATCTAACCAATTTAGCTAATAACTGTATGAACACATTTCATGGCCTTGGAGTAATCCAAACATATAAATCCGAAATTAAGTTCAATCTCATTTCATTTGTACGTACCCTGTCACATTAGGACACTTCAAAACTACATGTTTTACAATTTTTAAAAGTTAACAGTTTGCTGATAAACTGTGCATTGACAAATTTAAATATAATAAATTATTAGTGAACTCCAACAAAACAATTTATTAGTGAACTTCAACATAACAAACTATTAGAGAACTTCAACATAACAAACTATTAGAGAACTTCAACATAACAAATTATTAGAGAACTTCAACATAACAAACTATAAGAGAACTTCAACAAAACAAATTATTAGAGAATTTCAACATACCAAACTATTAGAGAACTTCAACATAACAAATTATTAGAGAACTTCAACATAACAAATTTTTTAGAGAACTTCAACATAACAAACTATTAGAGAACTTCAACATAACAAACTATTAGAGAACTTCAACATAACAAATTATTAGTGTGAACTTTGACATAACATATTGTCTTCAACAGAATATAAATATAAGCGAACATTAATGTAATATAAAATAATATTAAAAAAGGTCCTACCCTATTTCCAAATAGTCGGAAACAGAATTTAGAGTAAGCTACAAATGCTGCAATAGTTGATTCCACTAACCACCCGCCATGTTTGGCCAGGTTGATTGGCATATCCCAAGAAAATAATGTAACCATTGGTTGTATGTCGGCTTGTAGTAGATCATCAATCACAGAGTTGTAATAATCAACGCCATGTTGATTTACGTCATTGATGTCTCCAGTAGGTAGAATCCTTGACCAAGACAGGCTGAATTTATAATGGTTGGCCTTTCAAAAGAATGAGAACAAAATTAATGCATGGCTGTGCGCGAATGCTGCATTTCGAAATGAAATGAAATGGGGTTAAGTGTGCATGTGCTACGCCCCAACTGAGCTAACGAAAGCCCTAAAGGCCCGCAAACAGTTACTTATATACAAATCAACCTAAACAGGAGCGTTCGAAAAGGAGCGTCCGATGGGTCCACATCCCGCGCCCCTTCTGGCGTAGGGCATATTTTTTCTCTCCTACAATCATCGAAATAATATCTAACAAAGCACCCGATTAGATTTTATTACATACTTCGAGAAGGTATTTGTTGAGTAATAAAACCTTCTGGTAGTTTATCTAGGGCTGGCCGTCCTTACCGCACGGTACAAATAAAACCTTCTAGTAGTTTATCGAGGTTCGGGTGCTTCCGGAGTCCAAAATGGCTGCTTTATATAAATGAGAATTTGGGGGATAACTAACCCGAACACTAAGCCTAACCCTTTTTTAAAGACTGAACTTGGGTCTAATTTAGTTTTTACTTCTCTTAAAAGGGTTAGGGTTAGGGTTCGGGTTAGTATTCCCCTAAAAGCGGCCATTTTGGTATGAGTTCTGGCTTGTTCTGGAATTTGTTGCTTCTAGTGGTGATAATATTTGTACAGTGCGGTAAGGACGGCCAGCCCTCGATAAACTACTAGAAGGTTTTATTACTCAACAAATACCTTCTCGAAGTATGTAATAAAATCTAATCGGTGAACAAAGATACGTGCGAAACATTGCCGCCGTTGTTCTCTCACTCCACTCTTATCATGTACATGCATGTTCCTAAATGGACAGACATTTTGTCTCCGAGTGTCTGATTCTGTACAATTCGCTAGTAGACCCCAAGACCTAACGCCAAACATGCTGTAACGTCAACACCCCACCCCCTTGTCATTCAAATATAGTAACCCGCAACCGAAAAAGTATATCTGCACCTTTGGTGTGTCATCCTCGGTATCCCCAGTGTACTCATTCCGTTCTACTCCACTATACCCTGGGTCAATCCACGATTTCAAATTATCTGCCCTGGCCTTGATTGTAGCTATGTTTAGTTTTTTTTATTGTTGGTACTTAGATGTCAAAACACAAGTTTCCCGAGCTTGTAATTTACGACAAAAGTAATCATGCTGGAAAATTTACAATCCAATTTTTTAAAACAAATATATAGTTTTTGATGTTCGTGTACATTTTGTCTGTGCATATAAAAGTTTAACTATGTGCACAAGGGAAATTGCACGTACACTTTCAAGACCAGGGAGCCGCGATAACTTAGAATCGGGACTTGACTCATTATCTAATAGGTCGAGGGTTCGATCCCGGTGTTAGATAATTGATTTTTAGCATCATTACTCTTCATTTAAAGCAAGAAATTATAGTCTCAGTTTCATATTAAACTCGACGGCATTAAAAATAAAAACCACACGGAAATGACACCTACGTGTTTGAGTTCATGGGGTCTTGAATTATTGCGGAGAGGGAATATAAAAAATACAACTACACTTATGTATAATTGCGAAAGACAAACTGATAGTTATCAGGTTCATATATAGGGTTTTAATCTCTGATTGTTTACATATTTCACAATAATTTATCTATCACCTAGGGATCAAAAAAATGGTTCAGTTTGTATGTACGGAGATAAGATAACGAATTTCAATATTTGCAATAATTCGTAAATCAACAATAAGTTACGACACATCGACTGTCTGCCTCCGTATGGACTAAGACTACTAATTATTTCCTCTTATTTCATGGACGAATGTAGTGCGATTTGTTAAAAAGACATTATTTCCCTTAATTTTTTTCTCCCCCCTTCTGGAACTTTTGGGTTGAATTTTTGGTCTAGAATTGGAGAAAAGGGATCAGATTTGCAATTTCGTAGTAGTTTTGGGTAATACTAATGATATTGCAGTGTTACCTACACACAAATTAGGTCATTCATTTCGGGACTAACGTGTGCTTGATTTTCTTTTTATTTCAGTAATTGCTTTGAGCGTAGAGGTCTTTAGCAGTGGGAGAAAACCATATGACCCGTAGAAAAACCACGAGGTTGAAAAGGTAACCCTACTCCTTGTCACATACTAGCAGGGAACCGAAACCGCATCACTTAACTCAGTAAAAGACATTGTGATCTTTCACGCACGCGTTAAACCATACCGCCCCCGCCCCGCCTCGCCCCGCCTCGCCCCGCCCCCTCAAACAATACCAGTCTGTAAATATCAACGATGTTCCCGATAATATCCTCATTAGACCGATAACGAAAATCGCGTTTTCCTTTATATAGAAGAAGAAAGGGTAATGCGGAAACTGAAGAATCCCCACGGGATTACTTAAGCAGGCGACCCTACTTAGGCGAGATTACTTAAACATACATTATGCAAGAGCTAAATCTGCCAATTGCAGATCTTTCTTTAGGGCTAAAATGTGATCTAAATTATTAATTAGACATTAATTAACTTATCCAGACCATAACTCTCTTTGGCATCGCTAGCCTTCGATATTTACTGGATTAGAACCCGGTTTGCTGCTTCTGATTAAATAAAAAATTGGATAATCGAGACTATGTTATTTATCGTACCGACTTTAGTAATGATGATTGAGACTAGGCCCAAAATTAAATCGCTAAATACTCGGTTTAGGGTGGATCGGTTTGACTGAAATTTTCAGCAAATTCCCTTTACATTAACTAGTTTTTAACTATTTTAGTGAGAACTGCCAGCTCTTTATCTAATTTCCCATAATGTATCTTTAAGCAGGTGACCCTACTCCTCGCCAAATACAAGTGAAGAGTGTGTTAAAAAATATATCATGTAGAAATTCCGAAAGTCCAGGAGTCAGACCTCTGATTGTCAAAATAAATTAAATGAAATGAAATGGGGTTTAACCACCTACTGTTTTGCTCCTAAACTGGGCTAATGAAGACGGGCATACGCCATACGTTGTGCCATGAGGGAAATTTTGCCCGGGCAGCGGCACTACGATCTACTCTTATATCGAATTCCATCTGCCAAGGGATCTTTTACGTGCACGCAAATGTGTACGCGGGACCTCGGTTTTTCGTCTCATCCGCAAGACTAGACAGCTGTCCATGTCAGGGATTGTCAAAATAAGAGATCAATAATATTGAGTACGGCGTCACGTTTTGCTTTGAATGTTTGTGCATGCGGCTTTTGGAACAGTTAACCTATTTATTAGTATTTTATGTCGTCATATGGTATGTTGTTTTATACATCTTACAATATACCTTTATAAGCTTCAAGGCCTCGATATCACCCCGGTATCTATGGTAACTATCAGACGCTACATCCCCATTACAATGATCAAACAAGTGTCCGTGACTTCTAACAAATGTATCCCAAGTACTCATGCCCTTACCTGATAATATAAAAGAAAACAATATTGTTTGTACAGACGAGGCTTGTGTTAGATAATAAAAGGCGAATCAGAGAGAGAGAGAGAGATTAACATCCACTCGACACAAACTAGGTCATTTCGTGACTAACATTATGGTTCAATCTTATTCAATAATTCGCTTGCGCGTAACGGTCTTTAGTAGTGGGAGGGAACCGGAGGACCCGGATAAAACCCACGAGTTTAGAAAGGCGACCCTACACCTTGTCACGTACAGCTTGGGAATCGGAACCACGTCAGTTGAACTTTCTCGGCCAATGCAGGGATCGAACAGCTGTCCTCCAGGCTAGCGAGCCGGCGTCTTACCCACTTAACCACCGTGGCTCCCTGATTCAGAACAGTAGTATGTTAGACCACATGATCATTTCATACATGACCGCTGTTACTAATTATAGCTTAATGGAGCAGAAACTACTTGTCAGAAATTGACCCATAAGTGTTCTAATAAGAGTAAATGAAAATTACCATCAGCAACAGAACCCCCTTCCACCATATAATTTTCTGTGGCAGCACCCCATAAAAACTTGTCAGGAAAACGACCATATAATAGTCCATCTTTAGTTACATTGTCCGCCATTTTGTCCATGTACTGCACCTCTGTATAATACATGATTACATATTATCAATTAAACGCCTATCGGTAAAATAACTAAAGGCTGGTTCACACTTCAGATTGTGTGACGTTGGTCGATTCTTAGAGAGAGAGAGAGAGAGAGAGAGAGAGATGGGATTTAACGTCCACTCCACACAAACCAGGTCATTTCGGGCTTAACATATGGTTTAATTTTATTTCTAGAATTCACATGCGCGTAGGGGGTCTTTAGCAGTGAGAGGAAACCGGAGGACCCGAAGAAAACCGACGAGGTTGGACAGGCGACCCCCTCTCTCTCTCCCTCTCTCTCTCTCTCTCACTCTCTCTCTCTCCATTTTATTTTATTATAAATTGTGTGCCCGGATCTGACTGGGGTATCGTGTGCATGCAATGTTGACATAAGAATGTACAAACAAAAATCATTATTAGTTTGCAATATAGCTTACGTATATAAAATGTTCAAACTGGAAAGAGCGGGGATGGATGGCTGAATGGTTAGCGTGCGCGCGCTGTATCATAAAGTCGTACGTAACTAACGTACGAAAATTAATTGGTGGCTAGCTTTTTTTTCGCACGTATACAGTGAATGGCCATTTTGCTCAGTAATCCCAGCCAGAATTTGGCTATTTTCTAAATTAAAATATTTGTTTTAGAACTGAAATAAATTAACTATTAGTCAATCCCAACGCTAAAAACATCAACAGAATTGATTGTGTATATCTGAAATAGACACGACCTACGCACAAAATAGTGCCAAGATGGCAGCTACCACTTGCAGACGCTGTCATTGAAGACGACGTCAATTCTATGAGTTGTAGTGTTATTTTTGTGAAAAATCATTGGAAGAAGAGAGAACATATTGGGACTGGACGAATTATATAGTCTTTATGGGTGCAAAGGAAACAATGCTGAAGATAAACCTATTGTTTACAATTTAACGTGTTGTTGACCTCATGACTCATTGACGTCAATGTCATGACCAGTGATGTGTAGATCACGTGATATAGATATCATGGCTATTTGACTGTGTCTGAGATACTTCTCCGCAGGTTGCGTGTCTCAGATGTTCAGAATGTCATAAAGTCTGTCATTGAGACGACTGGCGTGGTTTCGAATCCCCGGTTGTACGTGACAAGGAGTAGGGTCGCCTGTCCAACCTCGTGGGTTTTCTCCGGGTCCTCCGGTTTCCTCCCACTGCTAAAGACCCCTATGCGCAAGCGAATTATTGAAATAAAGTTGAACCATGTGTTAGTCCCGAGGTGACATAGTTTGTGTCGAGTGGACGTTAAACCCCATTTCTCTCTTTCTCTCTCAAACAGGAAAGCAAAAACAAAAATCAATAATAATGTCTCATTTGGTCTTCCATAGAATAGTACTTGGCTCCATTCTCACTGAACAACATTTAAGCATGCGACACGACAAATCGAGAATGTGCTCCGTCCAGTAAACAACTTACAATAGTTAAAGTCGAGACAACCAGGTACAACAAATACAATAAAACCGGTATCTTACTATCCTAGTGAAAAGGGAAAAATACACAAACACACCTTTCTCTGCAGCTATTCTTAGTAACGACCTATATCCTGCTCTTATCACTTGACTTGTAAATATCACGTGACTTGTAAATATGTGTCGCAATAACTGATCAACAAATGCCGGGTGTAAACGAGTCACGAACCATTGTACAGACGAATCTCAAAGTAACATGAAGTGTTTCTCTTTCATTTTCTTATTTATTTGTTCATGCCGGGTATCTGGTGTGGATATCAATGGCTATTTGGATTATTATGTCTCCGGTGAATTCCCCAGTGGATTTAAGTGGGGAGCAGCGTCGTCGGCTTATCAGATAGAAGGCGGGTACAGAGCAGACGGTGAGTTTTACGGATGTTTTCATTATTAAACTACTTTAGTTCATTGTGTATGGAAAGCCATTCACGCAAAACATTTTCCCGATATCAGCTGGTCTTCTATACACGTCTTTATATTTTGGCGGATTTAGTTAACCATGTTAAGTAAAGGGATGGTGTGTGTAAAATTGCGTAGTTTATACATTAGTTGGAGAGGGGGCATTCATTTTAAAAATGTGATATAAATTACACAAACAACGCAGGAATGTCGGTTGAACTCGCAAATTATTTTAATAATTTGCGAGTTCAACCGACATTCCTGCGTGAAACAGCTATGGAATTCAATATGTGTTTATCTCCTATAGGCATAAGGCCTGTCATTGAGTCAACTGGCGTGGTTTCGAATCCCCGGTTGTACGTGACAAGGAGTGGGGTCGCCTGTCCAACCTCGTGGGTTTTCTCCGGTTCCTCCGGTTTCCTTCCACTGCTAAAGACCCCTACGCACAAGCGAATTATTAAAAAATATAATTAAATCATACGTTAGTCCCGAAATAACATAGTTTGTGTCGAGTGGACGTTTAACCCCATTTCTCTCTCTCACTCTGTCTCATATAGGAAATATTTAATAACGTTTTAATTATTTTTGTTCGTATCCTTCAGGATATTTTTAACAATATTGTTTTGATAAAAGCTAATACGTTTCGTCTCCTTTATTGATATTTTTCCGACGTTGTTTCCCCTTGTCAGTGATGCAGGACGGAGGGCTTGACAAGGACAGCTGTTTAGTCGTTCGGATGGGACGAAAAACCGAGGTCCCGTGTACTCATTGGCGTGCACGTAAAAGATCCCTTGGCAGTTGAAATTCGATATAAGAGTAGGCCATAGTTGCCGCTGCTGCCCGGGGAAAATTTCGCTCATAGCACACTGTATGGCATATGCCCGTCTTCATTAACACGGTCGGAGCAGAACAGCAGGACGTTAAACCCCATTTCATTTCATTTCCTTCAGGAAAGGACATTTTGCCCGGACAGCGGCACCACGGCCTACTCTTATATCGAATTCCAACTGTCAAGGGATCCTTTACGTGTACACTAATGTGTACACGTGACCTCGATTTTTCGTCCCATCCGAACGACTAGACATCTAATAATCAGATAAAGATAAAGGAAATTAATACGAAATACGAAAGATCAATCACTCAAGCAAATCAGGAAATCGTTTTAGAGAGAGGGGGAGAAATGCGATTTAACGTCCACTCGAAACAAACTAGGTAATTTCGGGACTAACATATGGTTTAATTTTATTTCAATAATTCGCTTGCGCGTAGGGGTCTTTAGCAGTGGGAGGAAACCGGAGGACCCGGAGAAAACCCACGAGGTTGGACAGGCGACCCTACTCCTTGTCACGTACAACCGGGGATTCGAAACCACACCAGTTGACTCAATGACAGACTTTATGATACAGCGCGCACACGCTAACTATTCAGTCATCCAACCCCCTGGAAATCGTTTTAATTTTAACCGATAAAACACTGCATCACAAAATAAGTGGTCTTGTCGGGATGGTCACGCCCGTCCCCATTTCTGGAACGTTCTAGAATCCTATGGCCCTTCAGTCAACCGTAATATTTATAACATACAGCATCCGGGACAATTCGAATAATCATTGAATATATTGAATGAATTTAAGATTACACTTAAAAGCTAAGGATTGGCATGTCTTTAATAAAATAGATTGCGTCTTTCAATAAATGTCTAATATCTTGTCACTAATCTTATCTTTTATTTAGTAGAGAGAGAGAGAAATGGGGTCATTTCGGGACTAACACATGGTTCAATGGAGGAGGATTTTAACATTTTAAGGCCTGTCATTAAATCAAGTGACGTGGTCGCGATCCCAACTTTTTTACGTGACAAGAAGTAGGGTCGCCTGCCCAACCTGGCGGATATTCTCTAGGTCATTCGTTATTGACTACAGTGTTTGCACATGACAAGTATGTAAAGCGATTGCGACATCCTAACGGTCGATACCAACATCAATTATTGTATCGTAGGATACATGTTTGAATAGGTTTTGCCACGCCCTTACGGTTATTTCTGCAGTGTGACCATTGGCCAACAGAGAATATTTGAATAGTTGTGGAAATATGTTTGATATTTTAAATATCTATTAATGGCCTGGGTCGTTGTACCATTAGGTATAGCTATCGACCTAGTGCGTCCTGTAATAATAACGTAATACAAATACGATTGGTTATGTTAGGTCGTCCTGTCGTATTTACTCACCTGAATAATATACCTGTACTTCGTTAAAGGTGCATACGCCAGGTATTTTGGCTTCAGTTGTCATAAAAACTATTATGTTGACAGACATTGATTGACATGCCAAATTAATACTCAAAACCATCGGATGACAGAATGATGGTATATGGGGTGTGCATATTGTATTCGAGAGAGATGGGATTTAACATCCACTTGACACAAACTAGGTCATTTTGGGACTTACATATGGTTCTATTTTATTTCAATAATTTAATTACGCGTAGGGGTATTTAGTAGTGGGAGGAAACCGGAGGACCCGGAGAAAACCCACGAAGTTGGACAGGCAACCCTACGCCTTGTCACATACAACCGGGGAATCGAAACCATGCCAGTTGACTTATTGACAGACCTTATGATACAACGCTCAAGCGCTAACCATTTGACCCCCACCCCTCCTTTAGGTAAAGGGGACATATTATGTTATAATTGTATAATCAACTTTTGTTTAAACTATGTATGTTGTCCTTGCTGGATGAAATGATACAATAAAATCTTATCTTATCCTATATCGAATGTATATATCGTATATATTGCCTTCTAAGTAAAGGAGGGGGTATATGGGATGTGTACATTGTATATATTGCTGTGTGTTCTAAGTAACGAAGAATAGAGTATATGCCATTTATTATAGTCTTTTTAAACAAATATTAAAATATTTATATATTGTTTATTCTAAGTAAAGGAGAGTGTATATGCGATTTATATATTGTTTAATAATTGTTTATTCTAAGTAAAGGGGAGAGTATATGCGATGTATATATTTTTTAATATATTGTTTTCTAGGTAAAGGAGAGAGTATATGGGATGTATTTGTACAACAACCGGGTAATATTAAAGATGGTAATACGGGCGATACAGCATGTGACAGTTACCACAAATATAAAAAGGATGTGCACTTATTATACAAAATGGGGGTAAATATTGTAATATATTAATATGTAGTAATAAAGGATTACAATCATTTTACAAGATAGGGGAGGGGGGTATTACACTATAATAACTTTATGTGTAGTGATAAAGGATTACAATTATTATACAAGATGGTGCGGGGTGAGGGTATTACAATATAATCAGTTTATATGTAGTAATAAGTCATATAAATTTACCACACAACACGAGGGAGAGGTGGCGGGGGCGCGTAAATATTACAATATATTCAGTTTATATGTAGCAATAAAGGACGGCGAATTATTATACAAGATGGGGAGGGGGTTCATGCTATAATATAATAACTATATATGTAGCAATAAAGAACGGCGAATTATTATACAAGATGGGGGGGGGGGGTAAATACTATAATATAATAACTTTATATGTAGCAATAAAGGACGGCGAATTATTATACAAGATGGGGGGGGGTAAATACTATAATATAATAACTTTATATGTAGCAATATAGACCCCCAGCGCCCAATTATTATACAAGATGGGGGGGGGGGGGTAAATACTATAATATAATAACTTTATATGTAGCAATATAGACCCCCAGCGCCCAATATCTTGTGATACATTCCTGTCTGATTTGCAATAATATGCAAGTTGGGTATTGTTGAATTGTAACAGATGCTTATTTTGTGGGATTATTAAAGTATACAATGTTGATACAGTGAAATTCAATACATTTTACACCTAATCTTGTGTTTGAGCGACCCAACCCATATCACTCGTAACACACTTGACTTATTTATCTCTGTAATATCTCAACAGACAACTATCATTTCAATACCAATCTGATTAAAACACAAATCTTATTTCGTTTCGATTTTTATAATTCAAAATTTCGTTTTACTTGTCTTCACAACACTATTATATGGAAGAGATGTTATATAATGCGCGTTCTAGTTGAATTGAGGAATTAGCATATGCATCGGTCTGCTACTGCGAGTTTTTGGCGTGGTCTACACGGAACTGTGGGTAAGTCACTAGATACGTCAACGCTGACGTCATAGAGCCAAAAACCGCTCGTATGACTCTGATGCGACCTCCCACTACAAATGGTCAGATCTTCATGTAGTAGAGGCCATCGAAAGTATAAAAAAACAAACGAAACGGAATATAGATCTGTATTTTAATGAGGATATTTCAACACCGGCATGTTAAATAAATAGATCAAGCGAATTATCAATCCGATGACAGTGCTCAACACTTATGTACAATAAATCCCCTTCTCAATCTATTTCAGGCGAATGTCTACAAGTTTTCTATCTCGTGGCCGAGAATTATGCCAACAGGTGGAAACCCTACGAATGATAAAGGTATCGCCTATTATAAAGATCTGATCAGTGAATTAAAGAAGTACAATATAACTCCTATGGTAACATTATATCATAATGATCTACCGGAACAATTACAACGACATGGTGGCTGGTTGAACGAAGCTACAGTGACGTCATTTGTTGAGTATGCTCGAACATGCTTCAGAGAATTTGGAAACGAAGTAAGTTAAAGGGCTATAAATTCTTCTGACTGTCAGATAGTTCAAGTTGATTTGGGTCCTGGATAAGTGTCTACTTGACGTTCAATAACCTCAGTGCTCTCTCACAACCGTTCGTCATTAGAACAACACATACGAAACACTCCTTACGTCAGTCGAGGAGACAAACTGCCTTTAGGGATCCCGTCACAGCATATTTCTAGTAGGATTGGGTTTCTCTATTTTCCATATATACCAATACATGAGTCCATACTCTTATTGCAAATAACTACCCGATAAATACTTTTGAGGGAACACTCGTTTAGCAGCATTGCGCCTCAATAGTGAACACAATCTTAAAGGAAAACACCAGAGCCATATATAAAGATAGTCTGGACAACTATGGTCTCAATTGGGATTGGATAACAACTGGCCTTTTTGTCTAATCTTCTTGCTTCGGTTCTTGTGTCACGCTCTTACAAGAAAATACCCCAAGCTAGATAATTCAAGTACCTTTGACATGCTGCTTGGCGCCGATGACGTGATGGAATGAAATGGGGTTTAACGTCCTACTGTTCTGGGCTAATGAAGACGGGCATACGCCATACAGTGTGCTAGGAGGGAAATTTTGTCCTGACAGTGACACTAAGGCCTACTCATATCGAATTCCAACTGTCAATTGATCTTTTACGTGCACGCCAATGTGTACACGGGACCACGGTTTTTCGTCCCATCCGAACGACTAGACAATTGCCCTTGTTGTATTGGCTTCTCACACATGTTGATTTCACATGCATCTTATCTCTGAACCCGATTTATTGTTTTAGGTGAAACACTGGATTACTATAAACGACCCAAGAAAAGAAGCAATAGAAGGATATAGCACTGCTAAAATAGCCCCTGGTTTATGGGGTCCGGGAACCAATGCGTATATTGTCGGTCACAATCTTATCAAAGCTCACACAGACGCCTACCACGTTTATAAAAATGAATTTAAAAATACACAAGGAGGTAAGGAAAATAATATATGTAAATATTTTAAATTAGAACAAAACTACATTTGTGTATACAAATACACAAGGAGGGAAGGAAATAATTAGATTTAAATATTTTAAATTAGAACAAAACTACATTGTTAATAGGGAAAAAAAGATAATCCTCGGCGTTTAACCAAGTCGTATTAAATGTTTTCAAATAGAGTAATCTAGTCAGCATTGATAATACAAATAAATGGGTCGTATGAAATAGTTAAATATGGTCAGAAAATATCTACACCGTAGATAATAAAAATATATAGCTCGTATCAAATAGTTTGATATAGTCAGCATATATCTACACCGTTGATAATACAAGTAAATGGCTCGTATGAAATAGTTTAATATGGTCTGCAATCAATCTACACCGATGATAATATAAATAGATGGCTTGTATCAAATAGTTTAATATAGTCAGCACACGTCTAAACCGATAAAAAAATATGCCGCAGGAAGTTTATTATCAATCTGATTAAAACACAGATCCTATTTCGTTTCGTTTTTTATTGTTCAAAATTTCGTTTACTTGTGTTCACAACACTAGGATTTGGAAGAGTTGTTAAATAAGCCACCTTCTGGTTGATGTGAGGGACTAGCCAATGAAACGGTCTGTTACGGCGAGTTCTTGGCATGCGGCGCGAGGACTGCGGGTAAACCACTAGAAACACTGGTTGATTAATCAATGTCTGACGTCATAGGGTTAAAGCCGCTCGTATGACCTTTGATGCCACCTTCCACTACAAGTGGACAGACCTACATGCAGTAGATGCCATCGAAAGTATAAAAAAACGAAACGAAATATAGATCTGTGTTTTAATTAGATTGGTTTATTACCTTAAGCTATCAAATTCAGTGTTGT
The DNA here is from genome assembly GCF_932274485.2 of Patella vulgata. NCBI lineage: Eukaryota > Metazoa > Mollusca > Gastropoda > Patellidae > Patella > Patella vulgata. The sequence goes on from NC_065884.2 coordinate 72,434,626, forward strand.
AAGTTGGAAAATCATTGATAGTTTGCCTGGATACCAAGGTATTATGATACACTCTGTTGTCCAGTATTTCTATAACGGTGATATATACAATGGCTGCTGGTTGATAAAAATAATAATTCTTATGTTTAACCAGGTCATTGTTCGTTTACTATAGTCAGCAAAAATCTACAGCCATTGATAAGGTTTCGATTATATATTTTAACGTTTAATTATTTTTCACATAGCTAGCGATGGCATCGAGAGTTGATTATTGTCTGGTTAAGTTAATTAATGTCTAATTAATAATTTAGATAATATTTCAGACCTAAAGAAAGATCTGCTATAGGCAGATTTAGCTCTTGCATAATGTATGTTTAATCTAGTCAGCAACAATCTAATCCATTGATAATAGAATATATAGCCCGCGGGTTTATCTAACTCATTGTTCGTATAAAATATATTACACTATTCTAAACTAGTCAGCGGAATGTTGCAAAATACTGAACTGAAATGAACCATTTTAGCGTGATGTTCATTATCCACCATACTAGTTATTTACTACCATTTATTGTCCACTGTCTTCCAGTATTTTATTGACGTCCTGTAATTATAAACAACCCATATTACACACTGTTTACCAGTATTTCTATAATAACCCTTTATTGCCCACTGTCGTCCAGTATTTCTATAATAACCCTTTATTGTCCACTGTCGTCCAGTATTTTTTATAACAACCCTTGTTAAACACTGCTATCCAGTATTTCTATAATAACCCGCTATTGCCGACTGTGTGCAGTATTTCTATAATAACCCCCTATTCTCCCACCAGTCCAGTATTTCTACAATAACACTATACGTATAATATAGGACTTGATGGCATGAAACTTTCCACAGTAACCCTTACGACATTTCCCATCCTCAACGGCCCCATCCACTCCCGGAATCAACTTTCATCAAGACTTCTAAACGAGTGTTTTGACTCTTTTTTTTTCAGGAGAAGTAGGAATCACCTTGTCTACTGATACGTACGAAGCGATAGAACCAAGTGTCTCATTACACGTAGATGCCGAAAACAGGGCGATGGAGTTTCACTTCGGGTGGTTTGCCCAACCCATATTTGGAAATGGGAATTACCCCACCACCATGAAGCAATTAATAGGCGAAAAAACCCATGACTATAAACCCGGTTCGTCGTCAAGGTTACCGTCATTCACAACAGCTGAGATCCAGAAAAATAAAGGTAGGCCATTGATTTCGCTGGGTTTCTTATGTAATGTCAGGGATGTTCTCAAATTGTTAAATAACCATGCACCAATGTTTGTTTAAAATTTAGATGCGTAAAAGCAGGAATCAGAGAAATCTACAGAAAGAAACTGGAAATGGATATAACGCGGCGGCAAAACCACAATAAATTTAAAAAATCAACATAAATGTAGTCTGACTGAAATCTTCTTCAGTATTTCTATCGGTTAAATCCGAGGATTCTAGAATGACGACTTGATCCTCACTCTTACTTGGCCATTTATTCCTGAAAGCGGTAAACAAATTGTCTGAATCCAAATGGATGCTTAAATAATAGTCCTCCCAGAATTTATGTATGCGTTATCAATTAATTTGTATCAATGTACGTATAGAATAAAACCGCGCACGCTCTCAGTCCTGGTGCCTGGTAGATCAGACGGAGCTACAGATGCCCAAATATGGTATAATTTTTCCAAACAGAGAACATACTTTTAGACTGGAAAGGGTCATGTACATTACAAACAGTATATTTAAAAATTGTCTAATTATTCAAATTTAAAAACGTCCAGTCGATACAAATTAGGTCATTTCGGGACTAACACATGGTTCAATCTTATTTCAATAATTCGCTTGCACGTAGGGGTCTTTAGCAGTGGGGGGAAAACGGAGGACCCGGAAAAAAACCACGAGGTTGGACCATTTTTACAAAATATAATAATCATTAATTTTCTTCTTCTGCAGGAGCTGCTGATTTTCTTGATGTTTATTATGATCGAACTCAACACGTTTCTTCCATGGTCAGATATTGTTACCCGCCATCATATGCGTGTGATAGTGACACTGAAATAGGAACAGCCATTCGCAATTATCCATACTGGGGGTAATATAAACATGTTATATTAATCTTTGAAATTATGTAAAAATGTATTTAATAGCCGTAGGTAATATAACGAATGGTGTTTGGAGATTCCAGGGTCTCCAGATTCAACAATCAACTCGTTATGGGTTGATGTTTGAAAATTCTAGATTTTCTGGATTTTTATAATTCAAAATTCAAATTCAAATTTTCGAGACTGATGCTTGGAAATCCAGACTTCTAGATTGTATCTTGAATAACCCCGACTTTACTTTCTGGATTGATGTCTGAATATTCCAGATTTTCTTGACTGGTGTTAAGACAACCCTGATTGTCGACGTTTGGACACTTGCACATATTCTATTGATATTTACACAACCCAGATTATCTGAATTGATGTTTAGACAATCCATGGATGAATGGACATTCCATAATATTTGTATTGATATTTGGATAATCCAGACGTCCTGTATGCCTGTTTGGACTTTCCAGGCTATATGTATGGATGTATGGACATTCCATACTATTTGTATTAACATTTAGATAATCCAGACTTCCTGTATGGACTTTCCAGGCTATATGTATGGATGAATGGACATTACATTCTTTTTGACATCTGTATGGAAATGAAATGATTTGGGGTTTAATGTTCTGCTCCTATACTGAGCTAATGAAGACGGCCATACGCCATATAGTGTGCTATGAGGGAAATTTGGCCATGGCAGCTGCACTATGGCCCACTCTTATATCGAATTCTAACTGCCAAGGGATCTTTTACGTGCACGCCAATGTATACACTGGGCCTCGGTGTTTCGTCCCATCCGAACGACTTGACAGCTGTCCTTGTCAGGTCCTCCATCTTGCACCACTTGCAAGGGGAAACCATGTCGGAAAATCCCGATGAACTTTTATCAGCCAATGTACGGATCGAACACACAACCCCCAGATTAGTGAGCCCAGCGTCTTACCCACTTAGCTACCGTGGCTCCGATATCTGTATGGACTTTCCATGCTACATGTATTGATGATTGAACATTCCACACTATCTTTATTGACATTTGGACTTTCCAGACTTCCTGTATATTCCAGACGACCTATATTTTATTTGAACAATCAAGTATGTTTTTCTTTAGATAATATTAATGTATTATCAATCGTCATCAATTTAAGAGTTTTCATTTTATACATATTTTTAGGTCAATTGTTATTAGTCAATTGCGAGATACGGTAAAATGGATAACGGAACAGTATACTGTTACTGGATTATATATAACACAAGAACGTTATTTAACTAGATCTGGTACAGATCGAGACAACCGTCGACGACACAGTATTAAAAGAAATATCAACCAGGCTTTACAAGGTAAGCACAATAATAGTTCCTTTGTGCTCATGTCTCTCTCTCTCTCTCTCTCTCTCTCTCTCTCTACGTTCCAGCTGTTGAGCGATGCGTTACGATAGGATGGTCAGTATTGAGTCCACGATTTGGTACGTGCAGTTACGTTCGGATACGTTTCGACGCGATGAACGCGATTGCAATGACTGACCTCAGTATATGATAAAACCTGGTAGGAGCACCACGATTACGCCACAATTAAAATCACGGTTTCAATCGCAGCACGAATCGTGATGGTGGGAACAAAGCATTATAGCTCGATGATAACAATAATAGCTAACGTAACGACGAACCATTGGCAGTTGGCGCTAAAATATCAAATTCCTTACGACTTAATTCAACTAATATGTTCTCAGATTGGTTATTTAACATTTAATTAAGAAAACAAAATCAAAATACCAACGCCATATACTATTGCATTTAATTCAATCTGATTAAAACACAGATCCTATTTCGTTTCGGTTTTTTTATAGATCAAAATGTCGTTATACTTGTCTTTACTACACTAGGATCTGGAAGAGTTGTTATATAACCTGCGTTCTAGTTGAAGTCGGGGATTAGCCAATGAAACGGTCTGTTACGGCGAGTTCTTGGCGTTTGATGCATGGAACTGTGGGTACACCATTAGAAACGTCAACGCTGATTTGTTAATCAAATGTCTGACGTCATAGGGTCAAAAGCCTCTCGTATGACCCCTGACGCGCACCTTCCAGTACAATTGGTCAGATCTTCATGTAGTGTAGGCCATCTAAAGTATAAAAAAAACGAAACGAAATATAGATCTGTATATTAATCAGATTGTATTTAATTGGATTTAAAACAGGTCTATAATTACATTTATGGAGATAGCAAAATGGCGGCGGTCTTTTTTTGTTTTTTTGCCTGTTGTTTTTTTACATAGCGAGCAGTATAGATCGATGGAATTTCAGTTCCACATAACATTGTATATATGTCATGCGTACATTATTTATACTACTTGAAATTTTGGACCCGCGTGACGGATTTCATTGCAAAGCACGAACGAGTGTCTGTATTTTAAGTTGTTTAATGGTCTCGAGATTAAGACAGTGTTACTCTCTCTCTCTCTCTCTCTCTCTCTCGACCATTAAACCACACAGTCAAGATGTACATAGACATCGCTAGCCTGGAGGTCGGGTGTTCGATCCCTGTATTGACCGAGAGAGTTCTTCGACATTTTCCGACGTGGTTTCCCCTTGTCAGTGGTGCAGAACAAAGGGCCTGACAAGGACAGCTGTCTAGTCCTTCGGATGAGACGAAAAACCGAGGTCCCGTGTATACATTGGAATGCACGTAAAATATCCCTTTGCAGTTGGAATTCGATATAAGAGTAGCTAGGCCATTGTACCGCTGCGTGGGCCAAGATTAACTCATAGCACACTGTATGACGTATGCCCGTCTTCATTAGCCCAGTATAGGAGCAGAACAGTAGGATGTTAAACCTTGTTCCATTTCATTTCATTTCATTTCACTTATTTAATGCAAGTTATAATTACAGTGGTCTATCGTTGTTTAATTTTTCAGCTATTAAGTTAGATAACAGCACCATAAAAGGATATATGTATGGATCATTGATGGATGGATTTGAAGACAGTGATGGCTACACATTGAAATCTGGTTTACACAACGTGGATTTTGAAAATGAACAAGTAAGAACTCAAAGAGATTCTGCGGATTATTTGAGCAGAGTCAGTAAAAATAATGCCTTATTAAAAGGTTATCCTGGACCAGTCGGAAGTGAATCGGGTGTTGTTCCCCACCTCAGTCAGAATGATATTTATTATGGTCAATTCCCAGATGACTTTAAATGGGGAGTCGGAAGTGCAGCTTACCAGATAGATGGAACACCTAGTGGTAAGTACAGTTAAACTTAGTAATCCTCAGCTTAGTATTCAGGAAAACCCAATTTATATGGTACCCAGCTTCGTCCCCTAATCTAATATTGTGCAAATTGGAAAGGCTCCATCTGCGGGAGCACCTTCAAACAACAACAACGTGTTCGCTGATTTATTCAGCAGATATCTATTCCGCAGATATCATAGTAGACAGCATGTCTTGCATTATTGCTGGCCCATTGGTCCATGTATGATCTTTGGTACCTCGGGCCCATGCATCTTCCTCCAGACCACGGATTTAGGTTCGTACAACACCAATTAACATCACAGCTTATGTTTGTGTCAACATCTTAACGAATTGTGGATAATGTCTTTTCGTTGGTATTCCAACCTCATTTTTCCCGATAATGGTGACAATTTTATTAATAAACCAAAAAAAACCACCATATATGATTTTTTATTTTTTAGGACGAGATAAAAGTATCCACACAGATACTTCAGCCAGCACTAGTGACCAGTATTACAAACAAGATGTACAACTTATAAAACGTTTAGGGGTAAATATTTTTATATTTGAATAAAACACCAATACATATCGCAATGTTTGGGAGAAGGTGTCATATTTCTTAGATTTCGTTGAGGCTAGTGCTTCTTCAGTAGGCTTCGCGGCGCTCATTGCTCTTGGATTATATTTTATGATGCTCAGTGCTCACGGTTCGTACAGTAGATTGCATAATGCTTACTGTGGCGTGTTGCTCTGTCCTCGTTGGGTACATTTCGTGGTGCTTACGGCTTCTAGAGTAGATGTCGTGTTGGTCAGCCCTCGTGCAGTTGATTGCGTGGTGCCTGCTGCTTCTGAAGTAGTGGTGGTGCCTGCTGCCATTGGAGTAGAAGTCGTGTTGCCCTGTCCTAGTGCAGTAGCTTCAGTGATGCTAACTCCCCTAGATATGGATTTAATTACGCACAGAGCTCATGGAGAGGATTAAATGGTGAACGAGTGGTAGATTGCTATTGTATTGAAAGGCCCCTTGGTGACCAAGCAAAGCATTTTATTGAAAGACCCAGCAGAGACTAAGAAATTCATTTTACTGGATGAATCTAATCGCAGTTTGATCAGGATGCCATTACTTGAATCTTATTTTATATTCCTTCAGCTTAAACAATATCGGTTTTCTATCGCCTGGTCAAGAATCTTTCCTGATGGAACCAACGCATCTTTTAGTGAGACAGGGATGGAATATTACAGAAATTTAACGACAGAGCTCATCAATAATCAGATCGAACCAATGGTCACACTCTATCATTGGGACATGCCCCAAGCTCTTAAAGACCAAGGAAGCTGGTTAACAGATGCTACTGTAGACAGGTTCATTGAGTACGCTGATATATGTTTCAAACGACTTGGAGATAAGGTAGATAAATAGTCTTATTTATTTATTTGTTTTTATTCCACAACAATTAATCTTTGTTAGTGTTATTGAATAACTCCTCCCCAGACATTAATCAGAAATAACAGCATTTATTTTGTCCGTTTAGCTATCTGTATCATTGTGGTATACAATATTCCATATATTGTATGTTTCAGGTTAACCACTGGGTTACGTTTTACGATCCTCTGGCTATATCTACATTGTATGTTTCAGGTTAACCACTGGGTTACGTTTTACGATCCTCTGGCTATATCTACACATGGTAAATGTATTGTATGTTTCAGGTTAAACACTGGGTTACGTTTTACGATCCTCTGGCTATATCTACAGATGGTAAATGTATTGTATGTTTCAGGTTAACCACTGGGTTACGTTTTACGATCCTCTGGCTATATCTACATTGTATGTTTCAGGTTAACCACTGGGTTACGTTTTACGATCCTCTGGCTATATCTACAGATGGTAAATGGAACACTGGAGACAGTGTTTATGCGGTTGCCAAACAATTGATATTAGCCCACGCTCGTACTTACCGTCATTACAGCCAGAACTACAAAAACAGTCAACTTGGTAAGCATTTGACCAAATACTGATCTATGATGGATGTCAAAACGGAGGGTATTAATCTATATGTATAGCCAGCGATGGGTGTCCAAAATGAGGAAGGGTATCGCTGTAGATTACCTGTATAACTATTGACGGGAAAGGGTATCACTGTAGACTACATATATAACAATTGACGCAGGGTATCATTAATACGAATAGTATGAAGGTCTGTCTTATATGGCAAGAGCTTACCCAATTCCTTTTCATCTGTTTTTTGTTATTGATATTTCATTTGTGGTAATATTATTCTGATTGATTTATTGTCTTATTTAATCTAACACAGGAAACGTAGGCATCTTTCTAAAGTTTTCGTGGGCGGAACCGTATGCAGCAACTGATCGATCGGATATTGATGCAGCTGAACGCTATATTCAGATGACAAGCGGCTGGTTTGCCCATCCTATATATGTTGATGGAGATTATCCAGAAGAAATGAAGTCAGCGCTCCGAGTCAGCTCGATTTTAAGAAACCGTACAGTCTTACCCAACATCACCACAACTGAAAAAAATATTATAAAAGGTAACGAATGAATAGATCAATCAATCAATCAATCAATCAATCAATCAATCAAGCAAGCAAGCAAATATATAATCTTAAATCCATGGATCGTGATTTGCGTTTTGTCAGACAATTTCTAATAGTAGACTCTAAAATTGCTTATTTAATATTTAATTGAGACAAAAATGTGCTAATCTCAACGATATATAAAGTCGATACTTCATTTAAATAAGTTCATGAAAAGACGACGGTGACTTGTTATAATGTAGACTGTTGCTTAATGTCTTTATAAATACTGAAAGAAATTAAATTATGTTTGGACTGTCCTTCAACTGGCGAGCAAGGGCTTCAAATCTGCAATTGCAATTTGATTTAGTCCTATTTGAATTTGACTAATGTCGTGTAGTAATAATTTCCATTTGTATGATTTCAGGCAGTAGTGATTTTCTTGGAGTGATCTATGACACGACAGTGCGTGTAGAACAGACATATACACATGCCACCAACGAAGTCTATATAAAAGACAGACGACTGGTGGTTGCTGAAGTCAAAACGTGGATGGGGTAAGCTGTTATATTGTTAAGCACAATTAGGGATTTATGTTAATTGCTTCGGAGTATATGTATAACAGGCTTAATAACGATCACAGCACCACGAACGATGGAACTGGCGATACAAATCACCATATTTAAAATAACTCACTGTAACCCAGATATCATTTAATCTTGTGTATCTAGCACTAATTTCTTTCACAGTCGTTTAATATCCAATCTTTGTTTAAAAATTCATAAAAAATTCATTAAAAAATTTATTAAAAAATTCATTAAAAAATAAACAACCCAATTGATTAATGATGTATAATGATTAATTTTTGAACAGTGGTCAGGAAATTAAACACTTGTAAATTGAACACTCATTATGAAAATTAATCAGTCAGCTTTAAACTGGACACAAGTAAAAATTAGATGATTTTTGGTGATTTTAAATGATTTTTATAAATTTTTATACGCCCACATTTTCATGTGGACGTATTATGCCGTCGCCCCTGTCCGTCCGTCCGTCCGTCCGTCCACAATTGTTTGTGGACTCTCTACAGGTCACAATTCTTATCCGATTTCGACGAAACTTGAAATATAGGTGTATCCCCAAAAGATCTCGGCTGCTTTCGATATTGGCATGTATCGGATCGAAACTTCATGGATTATGGCCCCTGTTTGTACGAAAAATCACGTTTTTAGCTTGTGGACCCTATAGAGGTCACAATTTTGATCCGATTTTGTTGAAACTTGAAATGTAAGTTTATAATCCAAAGATCTCAGTTCCTTGCGATATTCGCGCATATCGGACAATAACTTCCTGAATTATAACCCCTGATTGTACGAAAAATCACGTTTTTAGCTTGTGGACCCTATAGAAGTCATAATTTTTATCCGATTTAAAAAAACCGTTCTATTATATCACCGTTACACCCTAAGGATGACTCAGTTCGAATTTCGTGAAAATCGGCCCAAAATTGACAGACAAATTGGCTGCCGTTCATTCAGTTCCTTTCGATATTTGCGCATATCGAATTGTAATTTCCTGAATTATGGCCCTTGATTGTAGGAAAAATCACTTTCTTGTTAGCTTGTTCTCTATCCATCTCTCGAAAATGTGGGCGTATCCTGCCTGGCAGCCGCTGGTTAAACAAAGATTTTATATTAAACGAATGTGAAAGAAATTAGTGCTAGACACTCAAGATTAAATGATACCTGGGTTACAATGTTATTAGTTGTATTTATATTTATCTGTGTTGTTATTTTTGAATTTAGAAGTGATGAATCTGGAATAAGAAAGATGTTGAGCCGGGTAAAGTACCTGTATGATAATCCCAGTGTTTATATCACGGACAGCAGCCTGTCGGGTACACATATACCAAGCGATATGAAATCCAGAATAGACTACTACAGAATTTACACAAATAATATCCTTAAAGGTAACTTAATAGTTCGACAATTATATTAAATTGTTTAGCTTGGTTTCAGTTTCAATACTTCTATTGTATATATGGGAGGGGGGGGGGGGGGGTTGGATGGCCGAATGGTTAGTACGTGCAAGCTACGCTGTATCATACGGTCTGTCATTAAGTCAACTGACGGGGTTTCGAATCCCCGGTTGTACTTGATAAGGAGTAGGGTCATCTGTATAATCTAGTGGGTATTCTCCGGGTCCTCCGGTTTCCTCCTACTGCTAAAGACCCCTACGCGCATGCGAATTATTGAAATAAAATTGAACCATGTGTTAGTTCTGAAATGATCTAGTTTGTGTCTAGTGGACGTTAAAGCCCATCTCTCTCTCCCTCTCTCTCTCTCTCTCTCCTCCCCTCTCCCTCTCTCTCTCTCTCTCTCTCTCCCTCTCTCTATTGTATAGTTAAGAGACACATGTATCAATGTGAACCTTTATGGCCGACCCTATATCCGCTTGAATGTATGCTGTTTGTTGAGACGTACAGTCCTTCCAACGGGAAACATGGATATGCTCTGATGTTTGTTCAGACGATGTTGTGGCTGACATTATTAGGACAGGGCAATGGCTGCTTTAGGGAGAACATTTGGTCGGTGTATATAATACAACGGTTTGCCCCCCCGGGGACATCTTGTGTGTGACTTAATTGCAATTTTGTTTATAGATGTCAATGAGTAAATTAGATTTTATATTTTTGCCACTGATCATGATATTTGAGACAATTTGACCTGTTAGTGTTAGTGTACTGGTCAAGTGATGTTGACGACTTGGTTTTGTTGTTTTTATTTCAGCCTTGAATCTGGATGAGTGTAACATTAAAGGGTTCTCTGTCGGATCTTTGTTGGATGGACCGGATGGAAACGGGAATGGTACCAAATCTTATGGTCTGTATCAAGTTGACTATGCTCATCCCCAACGACAGAGAATTGCAAGAGGTACCGCACATTGGTTTTCACTTCTAGCGATGGAGAACGCTTTTACACCTGGTTACAGCCAGCCTGGAGGTTGGGGAATTGCTCCTAAAAATGTTGACAAGTACCTCAATGATAAATTTCCAGAAGAATTTATGTTTGGTGTGGCAACATCGGCTGCGCAGATAGAAGGAGCCTGGGATGTTGACGGTATGTATCAGATAAAGTTTTAAATACGTCTTTCGGGTGTTCTGTACGTTACAAATTACACAAATAGTGAGGCTAAGAATTCTAACGACCTCTGAATCCCAATTTAGTTTATCAATGGTCTAATTGTAAATGTTTTTGAATATTTGATATTTGGTAATGGTGGCTAAGAATTTAACACTCAAGGTACAGATATGCTTATCGATAAATGGTCCAGCTGTGTTAATGTAAGTTTAAACCCCAGTTATCCCCCTTTATAATAATATTTATAGATGGAGGGGGGGGGAGAAATGGGGTTTTAAGTCCACTCGACACAAACTAGGACTAACATATGGTTCAATTTTATTTCAACAATTCGCTTGTGCGTAGGGGTCTTTAGCAGTGGGAGGAAACCGGAGGAAACCCTACTCCTTGAAACGTACAACTGGGGAATCGAAATCACCCTAGTTGACTCAATGACAGACCTAATGATACAACGCGCACACGCTAGCCACCCAACCCCCTATAGGTAAAGGTGTGAGTATAGTTGATAATTTATAATTATGCTATTTAAAGGTAAAGGTGTGAGTGTCGGTTATAATTTATAATTATGCTATTTTTAGGTAAAGTGGGAGCATATGGGATACATTGGTAATATTATATGTTATTTATAGGTAAAGGGGGAGTATATGGGATACATTTGTAATATATGTTATTTACAGGTAAAGGTGTGAGTATAGGTGATAATTTATAATTATGTTATTTACAGGTAAAGGAGCGAGTATATGGGATACATTTGCTAATGCTGGTAAAACCAAAGATAAATCAACACCTCAGATCGCCTGCGATAGTTACCATAAATATAAACAAGATGTAGCAATACTTAAACAATTAGGGGTAAGATTATTATATAATTATCATAACCAACATTATAAGGGGCATGATTATTATATAATTCTAATGAATATAAACAGAAGCAGAGGTCATATGAGCGGCTTTTGACCCTATGACGTCAGACATTTGATTAACCAATCAGCATTGATGTTTCTAATAGATTACCCACAGTTCAATGCAAAACACGTCTAAAACTCGTCGTAACAGACCGTTTCATTGGCTAATCCCTAACACCATCCAGAACACGTCAATGATAACAACTCTTCCAGATCCTAGTGTAGTAAAGACAGGTAAAGTGAAAATTTTGAACTATAAAAAACGAAACGAAATAGGATCTGTGTTTGAATCAGATTGTGGTTGTTCTAACCAGGTTTCATTAACTGGTATTATGTTTATTTTACCCAGGTTAAATTCTACAGATTCTCTATATCCTGGCCTCGTATCATGCCTGATGGTGTTACCAGGAATGATAAAGGTATTGAATACTACCATAATCTAATAGATGAACTGAAGATGAATCAGATTATCCCCATGGTAACCATATATCATTGGGATTTACCACAGTCCCTTGAAAACTATGGTGGTTGGCTCAACAGTTCTATTGTCGACAGATTCAGGAACTACGCACATTTATTGTTTCAAGAGTATGGCGAAAAGGTTTGTTAGGTTTTGTTTTGGATTTATTGTGCTGTCACCTCTTTTCTCAACATTGCATAACCAGGGATGAACAGAACCCGAAGTCCGTTGACAGACTGGGGGTTACGAAAAAAAAGAGGCATCACCCTTAAAGTTTACAGAAAAATGTTATAAGCGGTTCATCTCGTTTTATTATTAGGCTATAACCCACAAATCAGAGGTATTAATGCATGCAATTATTAAAATGCCTTTTAAATGGCTAAAATATTTGATCTGTTGTTGGTGGTACGTCTCCGGAATCAATCTGTAGATTACATCATCTCCGTAGAAACTGACGTCATTTATGCCATTGACGTTTTCATTACTAAACAAGTGTTTAATAATATGTTCGGTAACAGTAACTGAAACCACGTTAACAATGTCGTCTTCTATGATTCTCTCTGTTGGATGTCACAAAGGGAAGTGGATCGTAGTCTACTTCCTGATAAACGGAACCGCGCTTTTCTGACATTTTGAATAAGGCAAGCCATCTTCTACTTAAACTATCAGATATAAAGAAATAATGATATAATTAAATAGATTACGAATCATCCATGTCAGGGTAATCCGTTGACACCAGGAACTGACATTATATTTGAAATAGAAATGTTTAGCCGTGCTTGATTTTATATTTTATATATTTTTTTACTCGGCTTGTCTCTAAGATAAACCATACCATTCTCAAGGAATCGATCACCTGATAAATGCTCCATGCACTATAACTTATTGTTGTGATGCTCATGGACAAGACTACTAGATGAATCCCCCATGTTTTATGACTATTGTTATAATTCTCATGGAATTGATCACCAGACGAATCATCCATGTTTATGACTTACTATTGTAATTCTCAAGGACATGACTACGAGATAGATCCTCTGTGTTTCATGACTGTTGTTATAATTCTCATGGAATTGATCACCAGACGAATCATCCATGTTTTATAACCTTTGTTGTCATCCTCAAGGCATTGACTACCAGATGAATTCCCCATGTTTTATGGCTGCTGCGGTAATTCTCGAGGAATCGATCACCTGACGAATCCTGCATGTTTTATGACTATTGTTGTGATTCTCAAGGAATCGATCACCTGCTGAATCCTCCGTCTTTTATGACTATTGTTGTGACATATCTCAAGGAATTGATCACCAGATGACCCCTCCATGTTATTATTGTTTCAGGTTAGTTGGTGGATAACATTGAATGAACCCTGGGTATTTGTAGTTAAAGGTTATGGTAATGGTGAATTTGCTCCTGGTATAGCTGATGATCCTGGTAGAAAACCATATATAGCAGCACATAATGCTATTAAAGCTCATGCTGAAGCCTACCATGATTACCATGACAACTACAAGGGCAAAGGTAATATACCTAAGATGCTAATATGTTTGGCCTGACAAGGACAGCTGTCTAGTCATTCGGATGGGACGAAAAACTGAGGTACCGTGTACATATTGGCGTGCACGTAAAAGATCCCTTGGCAGTTGGAATTCGATATAAGATTAGGCCGTAGCGCCGGTGCCCGGGCAAAATTTCCCTCATAGCACACTGTATGGCGTATGCCCGTCTTCATTAGCCCAGTATAGGCAGCAGAACAGTAGGACGTTAAACCCCATTTCATTTCATTTCTAATATGTTTGATTGAATTCAGCGTTCTATTGTTACTGGGTTTGCGTAATGGCTGCTTGTCACATGACCCCACGCTTGTACAAAACATTTTAAAACGTATCAATCGGTTTTCTCGGGGTCTTCCGGTTTCCTCCCACTGCTAAAAACCCCTACGCGCAAGCGGATTGTTGAAACAAAATTAAACCATATATTAGTCCCGAAATGACCTAGTTTGTGTCGAGTGGACGTTACCCCTCCCCCTCTCTCTCTCTCTATCTCTCTCTCTCTCTCTCAAAACAAACATACACAGATCTGTAGTCCTATAATACAGGATAATAAGATATAATAAGATAGGCATGTAATGGTAATGGACGCTGGAATTTGGTGGTGTTCGCAAGACTGTCAATGACTTACTGTTCACGTTGTCGGTTTCTACTTGTTGTGTGAGTTGCCGTCTTCCTTCTTTAAATATTTAACTCATTTTAATTAGGTAAAATAGGTATCACCTTGAATATTGACTGGCAGGAACCAAAAGATCCTTATAACCCAGACGATATTGAAGCATCTGAATGGGCTATACAAACATTCCTTGGTTGGTTCGCTCATCCAGTCTATATTAACGGCGATTATCCAGACGTAATGAAGACAAAGATTGCTACGATTAGCACAGAACAGGGACTAAGTAAATCAAGATTACCTGAATTTACTGCGGCTGAAAAGGCAAGGATTAATGGTTTGTATTTTAATTCCTTATTCATGATAAAATATCCAGGGCATATTTTACACGTTGTCTTTGGTGTACATTATACCTCTGATTTTTATACCATTCGAAGGACATTCGTCTCATGTGAAGGTCATGTGAAGGATCTCCGTCCTGCACCACTGACAAGGGGAAACCAGACTGGATACATTCTCTGTCGGGACCAATCCCGGGACGTCCTAGTTAGTGCCCTGTTACTCACATCATGTCAAGGATACTATCTTCTTGCCGTGAAGCATCCCAATGAGTTGAAATTTACTCTGATAATGATTTGTTTATCAGCTTCTCATGTTTGTCTGTGTTATATGTTTAGGTACATCTGATTTCTTTGGTATCAATTCATATTCCACCAACCTGGCCTATAAAGATGACCCAAGTCGAGCTGGTAAAGAAGATCCAGACTACTTTAAAGATCGTGGTATTCTCTCAGATGTTGATCCGTCATGGCCGGGGTAAGTAGAGAGGGTTTACTTATATCGTTCTGTCCTGGATAGAAGATAGGGGGGGGGGTACTCATATTGTCATAGTCAGGGTAGGTAGAGAGGGTTTTCTCATATTGTTCTGTACTGGGTAGGCAGAGGGGCTTTCCTCGTAGTGTTATGATGGCGTGAACAGATAGACAGGGTTTCCCGATAATGTCATGGTCAGGGTAAGTCGAGAGGGTTCCCTCATAATGTCATGGCTGGGGTAGGTAGACAGGGTTTATATCGTTCTGTCCCGGGTAGGTAGAGAGGGTGCCCTCGTAGTGAAATGGCCTGACCAGGTAGACAGAGTTTCCTCATAATGTCATGACCGGGGTAAGTAGAGGGGTTTCGCCCAACATTATAATGTACCTCTTTATTATGGAATCACGTTGTGGTCATTTTATAATCTCGACTTTTCGCCGTGTTTTATCGCATTCTCAATCCCTCTCTGGACTTGGCTGCTTCTCGCTTCCAGGACTGCTTGACTACCGCAACGTGACATAAGTAAATATACCAGTGATTGTAATTTATATTTTAATGTAACCGTTCTAATAATAACGAGAATGGAAAACAAAAATGACGCATGCATTAAAACAGTGTAAACTTTAACTTAATATCATCCAAAGTCTCAACATTGATATATTCCACAAGTCATGCCAAACATTGAAGACCTATTCTTATCTGGAGAGCATGCGCAATAAATACTATCGGTGAAAACTGGAATAACCAGACGCTAGAGGTTGTCATTTGATTGGGACTTATGTCGTATTTCGCCGAACATAACTGATTTGAAATTAGAGGAAAAACGGAAACGATTGAATGTAAATCAGTTTGTATACATTCATATTACATTACTATATGCGTTGCGACCCATTTCTGTCGATTTCTAGGTCCCAAATATTAACGATTTAGCTGCTTAAATGACGAATGGGCCTTTAACTCGACAGTTAAAAAATCTGGCAGGTGCTCTGAAACGTCGAATTATAATTATCCCGTGAGCTAAGACAATATCCTACCTTGTTTTACTCTCTCTGCCAATTTGTGTTACTGATATAGAGGGCAGTATCAGTTTGATTGTGGTGTACTCTAATCCGCCCAGAGTCACGTGATGTATTTCCAAGAAACCCAGAAATAAGCATTTACATACATTTAATAATACAATTGCTTGACATCATTTAGGTCAGGTTCAACATGGTTAAAAGTTGTACCTTGGGGACTCAGGAAGATATTGAATTGGGTGAAAAACAATTATGGAGATCGGGAAATTCTCATCACTGAAAATGGCGTCTCTGATAATACCGGAACACTACAGGATTCACAAAGAGCAGCGTTTATTAGAAACTACACCAATGAAGTCTTGAAAGGTAAATAATAAGTTTAAAGACCCAGCATGCCATAATGAAATTTAAATCTTTTTCATATTAAAATAGTACACATGTTTCACGTTTGAGATATGTTTGAACGAAGGTTAAGATGTTTTATGCATTTCACAGCTACACATTTATTAGGAAAAAACTATTTATTGCACTTTTCATATATGACTGCCAATTTGTCAGGCTACAAATATAGGAAAAACTTATTGTTGCATTTCTTTATTTTAAATTACAAATTTATTCCGAAAAACTCATTGTTGTACTTTGGGGGTTTTTTAACTACAAATTTATTGGGGAAAAAAAACGCCACATTTTCTTTTTATCTACAAATTAAATATACATTATGTAAGAACTAAATCTGCCTATTGCAGGTCTGTCTTTAGGCTTGAAACATTTATTTACATGAAAAGACCTTAATCAACTCTTGTGTGTCGGATTTGAATCGGATCTGCTGCTCATCGCTCATTGATGATTAAATCCAAAAATGGATAATCGAGACTATGTCTTTTATTGTACCGACTTTAGTGATGATGATCGAGGCTAGGCCCACAATTCAATCGCTAATATCTCGGTTCAGAGTGGATCAATTTGACTGGAATGTTCAGCATATTCTTTTTACATTATCTTATTGTGAATGCCCCTTTAAGAATAACATTTTGTTTATTGTTTTAAGTATATAAATCAGTGAAATGTTTGTTTTCTTTTGAAGCTGTAAAATATGATGGAATAAATGTTATTGGTTACACGGCGTGGTCTCTCATGGATAATTTCGAATGGCAAAGTGGATATACAGAACGGTTCGGATTATACCAAGTGGATTTCGATGATGCAACTAGAACCCGGACACCAAAATCTTCAGCTCAAGAGTTTCACAAAATCATCGTCGATCACGGTTTTCCTACTGAGTCTAAAGCCGAGCCGTATCAACCTTCACCCCTACCATACCAGGATACATTTTTGTATAACCAACGCTTCCCAAAGGACTTTTCATGGGGAGTTGCCTCTCAGTATTTTCAGGGTGGGTTCGGATGGGATTCGACAGGTAACTATATTTGTGGTTTGGTTGATTTGGTTTCTGTTGTTATAATAGACATCATGTTAAAAATGATGAGTTAGCTTATAAAACACGACATGCTCAAATGATGGGCTGTCTTATGTTTTCGCATAATAGACGTCATCTTCATGAGTTGTTTTATAGCATACGCCATGTTATAAAGTAATGAGTTTTATAATATACGTCATGCCCACATGATGAGTTGTCTCATAATAGACGCCGTGTTAAAAATGATGAGTATACTTATAATAGACGCCACGTTCAAATCACCCGCTTAGCTGTCTTATAATAGACGCCAAATTAATAGGTAAATACAAAGGGATTCATAACGAATTATACTGTTGTCGGCCTTTTTAAGATTCTAAGTTGAACAAGGATCTTCCATTTGTAACTTAAAAACTTGACTAATGTTTCAGATTAGCTGATGTTTATACGAGGTCGATGTGAACTTTTAACCAAACTATATGAACGTGGGACGTCTTCTGCGGTTACCTGTTCTTCTGATCTGTATATGGTGCAATGTTTGTTCATGAATTAAACTATTCAACTTAGCTGCCCGATTTCATTGACACTTAAACATATGTTAACGATCAATAAAATAGGGCAATTCGGTGAGAGTTAATCCCCAAACAATGATACTTCGTAGCCCGAACGTCGACCATCTTGACAATGGCTGCCATCTTGACAATGGTTGCCATCCTGACAATGGCTGCCATCTTGGATTTTCGAATGGCTATTTAACTTTTTCCAAGGCGATATCACCTCGGTGGAAGCGGACGTAAAATACAACTAACTCACACAGTGTTCACAGTGTTCAGGTTTACAGTTTTCTTCAATAATTTATAGTTTTATGTTTATGTTACAGTTAATGGAACCAGTCTGGATGTGATAATTAATGATGATGATCTCAAACCTGATACTTCTAGAGATGATTTATATCGGTTTGCGTTCAATTCCCTTAATAACATGGCGGAGAGTCGAACAAAACTAAAGGCAAGTTAATTTATTCATAATGACAATAGAGATGGATTTTATTAAGCATACATGGTGGGTGACTGATAGGTTTATAATTGCTTGGTCTGACTAACATATTTGACTATAATGACTATTAGATTTACTATGAACTAAATATAAAGCAGAACACTTTAATGGAGACGTGTCCATCATAATCACCGTCATCTTGCCCCTTGTCCGTTAAAGTAGAATTATGGGAGATAAGATAAAGAGTTGACTATTCTAGCTATAATAGTTAAAACAAAAACATAACGAAAATAGAATATGCTGCAAATTTCAGTCAACTTGCTCCACCCTGAACCCGGATATTAGCTTTTGAATTTTAGTCTATCCTCGATCATCATTACTAAAGTCGGTACGATAAAAAACATAGTCTCGATTATCCATTTTGAGGTTTAATCATTTTTCAAAAACTGTGTTCCAATCCACTAAATATCGTAGGCTAGCGATGACATCGAGAGTTGATTATAGTGTGGATAAGTTAAATAATGTCTAATTAATAATTTAGATAACATTTCAATCCTAAATAAAGACTTGCAATGGGCAGATTTACCTCTTGCATAATGTATGTTTAATAATGAATTTGTGTTCTTTTAATTGTTAACAGGCAAATCATGTTTACACTTCGATCGCATGGCCTGTGATGTTTCCTGATCGTACCATTCAAGATGTGGACAACGTAACATTAATAGCCATGAAGAGTTTTTTAAAACAATTGCCCATTGGTAATACCACGATAACAATCTTCACCTGGGATTTACCGAACATCCCGGAAGTTAAAGACAACGGTGGTTGGTTAAATGAAAGCAATATCGACATTTTTGTGGAAATCGCACGAATTTATTTTGATGCGTTTGGGGACACGGTGAGTACTATTGTTCTGCATCTTCAGGCGTTCGTTCGTCAGTGGTTATTTACGTTCGCTTCCGTTGAGGGTGTTGTCACCCATTTACAACATACTTCTAATACTTGGACAGCGTTGGACTGCAGCAACGGGACGAATGAAGACGTGCCTCCGGAATAACTCGCTGATAATTGGAAACCAGACAGACAAAATCTTGTGTGACTTTCACTGAAAGCACCGGGCTCGAACCTGGAACCACCTGTTTAGTATGCCAGTACAATATTCACTGAGCTGCCATGGTCACCTGTGTTACATATGAGGACTACAAATTGGATGTTCCGATTTTAAAATTGTCTTGTCTGAAGGCTAAAATGGATAGTCCAAGGCCTTGATTCGGAAGTTGCTGATATTGCCTTGTCAACAAGGTTCTATCCAGATTCATTCTGAAAATTGGAACAGACTTCCAGCTGCTTCATATAAAATTGACATTTGAGGAGACTGGCGAAAATGAATCAAGGAGCGCACTGGTGGAGTTTAAAGGGATTTAATGATTATTAGTATTTTATTTACGTAGGCAATGTTACTCTTTCTCGATTTCCTGCTGCCAGGTGGTCTTTGACGTGCACACCGGTGTGTACAGTTGACAGCTTGGGCCAAATTAAAGACAGCAGTAAAGAAATTGAATAAAAAAGACACCCAACATTATTCCCATAAGAATCAAAACGCTAACACAACGTGGGACACCATGTACCATTATGTATTTTATCTTATAAAGATGCATTATGTAAGATTTAGATAAAGAGATGGCAATTCATATTATAATAGATAAAGTAAAATGAATTTATTGAAAATGTCGTTCAGATTGCTCCAATGCGAGCGAAGATATTAGCTTTTGAATGTTTGACCAGATGTGTGCATTAATTGCAACCACCCACTAGCTGTTCGAAGCTTAGCCTTGCTTCACCAAATTTAGATTAAATCAAAATATGGCTGCACCGTTCTAATCTACTTAATATCAAAGATATCAGATGGTTCCGAGAGTTTATTATGGTCTTGTCATGTTAATAAAATCGTAATTAATAATTTATAAAACATTTCAGATCTAATTAAAGACCTGCAATAGGCAGATGTACCACTTGCATAATGTATGTTTAATTGTATTTTTCAGGTAAAACAATGGGTAACGTTTAATGAACCCCAGCAATATGCTTACCTTATGTATGAATCAGGGAAATTACCACCATCACATGGAAACAGAACAGATGATATGTATAAAGCCGTACACAATATGATTAAAGCACATTCTCGAGTCTATCATATGTACCAGAAAGATTTTAAACATAGGCAGAAAGGTATGATCATTTGTATATGAAAAGTCCAGGGGAAGAACGATCTAGGTTACATTATTGTCTTTTGGCAATTAAAGACTCATCTTTTTTCGACTGTTTATTAGTTGTTAACATTTAAACATTAGCTGTGTTTTTATCTTGTGTTAAGCGGAGAGCTAAATCCGCCTTGAGCATTAACTTTAATGGATCTGTGCGCTATATAAGAACTCACTATTAAGACAGACTTTTGGACGAGAATGCTTGACGCGAACAGAACAACGAATGGGTTTAATTACAACTTCAAAATGACTTCCACTTTTCAGCCAAATTAAGGTCAAATAAAGGGTACAATTTGCAAAGTCCTTGATTGACCCAATTTTCCATCCAAGTCAATTAAATGAACAATACTTCCTCTTTAATAAAAAAAGAAGTTACTTTTAATAAAAAAAAATGAATTGTTCTTTGAAAATAAAAGAAAGTAGTTCCTATTTAATTGACCAATCAAATTCATGTAAAGCGAAATCTCCTTAGTAGATTGTGTAATTTGATATTTACTGTAGAATGTGTTATTGGGTTATAAAGTTTGGTCTAAGTATGGATATACGTCATGGCAATTACTTAACATTGACATGAGAGTTATTCTAATGAAACTTCATTCTGGTTGACCATTTTCGTATTTTTAAATACTCAACTTCATATTTTTGAGTTACACCAATAACAACTTTATAAATTTAATGACCCAAATAACTGAAATGAAATAAAATGGGGTTTAACGTCCCACTGTCGTATTCATTTACACATGCAATTTATCACATTTAAAAATTTATAAGTTTATTTATATAGACAATTTACACAAATAACATCGTTATAGACTTTTTTTTTATAAACAATATTTTATTCTCCGAAAAGGATTGAGGAACAGGCTAGGCCTATATAGATTTATTTACACAAACAAGTTACACAAAAAAACAACTTTATAAATTCATTTACACAAAAAAACAACTTTATAAATTCATTTACACAAATAACAACTTTATAAATTCATTTACACAAATAACAACTTTATAAATTCATTTACACAAATAACAACTTTATAAATTCATTTACACAAATAACAACTTTATAAATTCATTTACACAAATAACAACTTTATAAATTCATTTACACAAATAACAACTTTATAAATTCATTTACACAAATAACAACTTTATATATTTATTTTCCCCCACACACAAACAAATTTAAATGTATTTACACAAAAGCCTTTTGTTAAACTAAATTTATCTATACAAACTTTTTTAAATTTAAATTTAGTTACTCAAATAAAGCTTTTTTGAGATTTATTTACACAAATCTATCAATTTATTTAAATATTCATTATGAGAGATTAGATAACGAGTTGGCAGTTCGCACTATAATAGATAAAAAATAGATAATGTAAAGGCAAATTGCTGAAAATTTCAGTCAAATTGATCCACTATGAACCAAAAAATAAGCGATCGAAAGTTAGGCATAGCCTCGGTCATCATTACTAAAGTCGGTACGACAAAAATCATAGTCTCGATTATCCATTTAATCGTTAAATCGAGAAGGAAAGTTATGCATCAAATCGGATCATAACCCAACAATTATCGCAGGATAGCGTTGACATCGAGAGTTGATTATGGTCTGAATACGTTAATTAATGTCTAATTAATAGTTTATATAACATTTCAGGCCTAAAGAAAGACCTACAATAGACAGATTTAGCTCTTGTATAATGTATGTTTAAACTAGTTTTAAATTCATAAATTTATTTTTATATCAAGCATAATTATTTTTCAGGTGAAGTTGGTTTGATTTTGAGAAATGATTGGTATGTACCTAAAGACTCTAATAATCCTGGTGATAATGATGCCGTATTAAGAAATCTAGAATTTGAATATTTCTGGTTTGGTGATCCTATATTTACAACTGGTGATTATCCTGATAAAATGAAACAACTTGTTGGTGTTACAAGACTACCATCTTTTACACTGAGAGAACAGAATCTTAATTTAGGTAAGAATTCAAATACTGCCATAACGTACAGACATTCATATTAAGCTGAGAAAAAACATTTTAATTTAGGTAAGAATTCAAATACCGTAAAAATCAAGTACAAGCTAAACTGAAATCCTTTGGGGATAAAGCCTTCAGTGTCTGTGGACCGCGCCTATGGAATAACTTACCATTGGAGATACAGACTTCTCATACATTAGCTGTGTTCAAATCCAAACTCAAAACTCATCTGTTTGTTACGTATTATCAGGATTAGCTATTATCATCCATGCGCTTAGAGCATGCAGTGTGGATGGAGTGAGCGCAATTACAAATGTACATTATTATTATTATTATTATTTTACATCCACCAGCGTATGTAATTTATGATCAAAATAACATCATACCTTATGTTCAGACCTTAAACATCGAATCTGATTTTAACCTTGGAGGTCGCGTGTTCGATCCCTGCATTGACCGAGACCTTCCATTTGTAAGTGGTGCAGGACGAAAGGCCTGACAAGGACAGCTGTCTACTCGTGAGGATGGGACGAAAATCTGAGGTCCCGTGTATACATGGGCATGCACGTAAAAGATTCCTTGGCTGTTTGAATTTGATATAGGAGTAGGCCATAGTGCTGCTGCCCGGGCAAAATTCCCCTCATAGCACACTGTATGGCATCCAGTCGGAGCAGAACAGTAGGACGTTAAACCCCATTTCATTTCATTTAATTTCTTACAGCGTTATCTGATATTAACTTCATTCATGTTTAGACACAATAAAAGCAAACGGAAATTATACAGGCACGAAATAGACAGCCAAACAAATTGAAGTTATTTACAGAAGTGGGGTGGAGTGGGGCGAATTAAGTGCGTCTTTGCTCTGGAACTGTTAAAAATAAAAGTGCATTACGAAAGAAAATCAAACTATGTGCTACACGGCAAAGCCCAGCTTAGGCATGAACCTGAGGGGCCCGGGTCCAGGACCCCGCGTTTTAGGGGCAAAAATATCATATTATGTAATTATTCTTGTATTACAGACCGTTTGATTGTGTGGTACGCATGCGTGCCATTCCAAAGGATATGAAATAATCTTTCCTAGGCAAGCCCAGGGCCCCGCTCCGGTAAAGCTGGGCTTTGCTAAACGCGTGTCATGGTCAAAGGACAATATATTTTTATAACAAAACGAGTTAAAATAATATAAACGAGATAATAATAAGCCATATCTCTATTTTCAGGTGCTTGTGATTTTCTGGGTATTAATCATTATGGTAGCCATGTTGTTAAAGAACGACAACCAGGTGATTCGCCTAATGGGTTTAATAAAGATAAAGGTGTAACTAATAATGACAGGTAAGTCACGGGTTTCAACAATAATTATATCTTATTCCTTATAAGACATATAGAGGTAGATTTCACAAATTAAAAACACCTATATGGATATACTACTAATTCTGAATTTATTAACATGCTACGTTTCGATACACTTACAATTATCGTTATCAAGCAAATAATGATATTTAACAAAAATGTGGTGCAATATATAGTTAACAATCGGAAACCATGTAACAGATTAATCATTAATTAAGAATTATCAAGATGAGAGAAGTAATAATATGGATAAACAATTACAAAGGATTAACAAGACGAAGGACAGTAATGTATTGATAACAATTAGAAACGGGTTGAATTTAGCAGATCAAATTAATAATTATAAGAGATTAAAGATGGGTTCCCAGAAAAGTATATATCGGGTGGTTATTTCCAATAAAAGTTGGCAATATTGGTATATATGGAAAGTAGAGATATCCAATCTTACTAGAAAAATACTGGATTCCCGAAAATGTAAGGGTTGCCCTAATCGACAGCCCGACGATTAGGAATTTCTGCACGCGTCATGTCAAAGGTCTCACGCGAACATTGAGCGCTTGATGTACAAGTTGATAAACTTTATGAAGAGTTAGACGTACAACACTTTCTGAGATAAAAATGACGGGAAAAGACGCGGGTAGTGGATAATCCGAGAATTTAATTAGGATTCAATATTTGTAATAAATAGTAAGCGATTAAAGACAACATCGTCTTATGTGTGCAATGAATTTTCCTCTGACTCCCAAGACGTGACGTAAACATGACCTGGTTTGATCGAATTTTAATAGCAGGGCATTCCTTCGCAATTACAATGTTTGATAAGGATTTGAAGCAAAATTATGACAAATTAATTAGTTTGAATATGTTTTTAGTCCATATATACTATTAAATCACCCAGTTTGTACGCGGGAATGTATCTTTAACAATGAGAGATAGCAATATATAGATAACAATTAAACACTAATTAGCAGATGAAACCATAACTACAAGATGAAAAGGGGGTTAACCTCACAGGCAAGAAATCGAAAACTAGGGTGAATTAGTGATTGATCTTGCTGAAATCAGACCGGTTTTGAATATGTTGTTATTATTCTAGATATAACGAATTAGTGATAGATCCTACTGGAATCAGACCGGTTTTGAATATGTTGTTATTATTCTAGATATAATGAATTAGTGATTGATCCTACTGGAATCAGACCGGTTTTGAATATGTTGTTATTATTCTAGATATAACGAATTAGTGATTGATCCTTCTGGAATCAGACCGGTTTTAAATATGTTGTTATTATTGTAGATATAATGAATTGGTGATTGATCCTACTGGAATCAGAAAGATGTTAAATGTATTGAAAGGACGATATGGAGATATACCTATTTATATAGCTGGTAATGGTATAACAGATAACCAAATAGAACACAGTAACATAGATAGATCGACATATATACAACAATATACTAATCAAGTATTAAAAGGTACATATTAATAAGTCTATATTTAGACGATTAGATTGATGTGTCCACAGATTAAACATACATTATGCAAGAGCTAAGTGTGCCCAATGCAGATTTTTTTTTAGGCCTGTAATGTTATATAAACTATTTATTAACCAAACAAGACCATAATCAACTCTTGATGGCATCGGATACTCGAGATTTTAACTAGATTTGAACGGTTTGCTATTTAAAAATGTAATTTAAAAATGGGAAAGTGAGGCTAAGTCTGGTTACCACAGTGCACACATTTTTTTCAAAAATACAAACAGTGATAACTTGGCTCAGAATAAAGTTATTTAAATGAAATTTTCAGTATGTTCATTTTACATTATCTACTTTTGAGCTATTTTAGCAAGAATGGTCAGATCTTTATCTAAATCTTATATAATGTATCTTTAAGTGGGGTTATGTTTGTTGAATTCCAAGTTTGGCCAACAGGTACACATTAATCTAGTATATCTCAAAATTGGGTAGATAAAAGGCTTAAAATTGTAATCAAGGTCTGTCACGCCTAAACACGAATGAAATAAAACCAAATGCGGTTGAACGTCCTACGGCTCTGCTTCGACTGGGGTAATGATAACGGACACACGTCATATCTTTGTAGAAGGTCCCACCCGAATGACTAGACGTCTTTCCTTCTAGACCCCCCCCCGCACCCCGTGCCCCCCCCCCCCCCCCGCTGCTCTACTGACAGGGGTAAACCATTCTGGAAAATCTCGGGTAACATTCTCAGCCTGGCCGGCATTATAAACGGTGACACAATGTTGGTGGGCTAGATGTATACTCACTGATATGGAAGGGTGTGGGACGTACTAGAAGGTGGAGATACCCTGTACGTCGCGCACTGCACATGATCCTGGTTATATCCATATAAACATAGATTATTTTATTTTAATTTTTCAGCCATTATACACGACCACGTTAAGGTCAAGGGTTACAGCTACTCACGTGTGTTGGATGGTTTCAGTTGGACGAGTCCATTAAATAGAGACACTGGTCTATTTTACAAACCCTCAGCCTTTATACGATCCAGAGAGGGAGTAGAGTTCTTTACCAAACTAATCGCTGATCATGGATCTGTAGAGCCACCAAACGAAACAACCACACCCATGAAATCAACGACTCCAGCCAATAACAACAATAATAACAATAACAACACTAAAAGGCCAGTCAATAACGCATCACGGTGTATCTCTAATATCTACTTTCATTTATTAATTGCTGTATTTGTAATCTCAAAATTAATTGCCTAAAAAATATAACCAACATGAAGCAAGGGATAAACCATGACTCTGGGATTAGAATGGAATCAAGGATAACAGACGAGGAAGAAGTCCGATATTAAAAGAAAGATTGCGGAGTATATCTCCGACATGTATCGAGTTCACTTTCTCCACATAAGTTATATTTATAGCACGGCTTTCATGAGTTTACAGGTTTAACCACAGAGGCCATAGACCGAGGTGTTAAACCCGTTAACGCATGAAGCGTGCTATAAATAACTTGTAACATTGACACCCGCTCAACATGCTCGTTGTTATTGCACAGATAACCCACCCCAATTCTCTATATGATTTCTAGTAAACAAGCAAAAGTGTGCAATAACAATGAAAATTTCTAGTTATTGCACGGTTAAGCTCCAGGCAGTCTGCTAGAGGGAAAACAATCTGCTTATTCAACAAGAACAAAGGAAGATTTCCCGTCAATGTTACAATATTTTTTTCCCCATCTTATTTCAAATTTGGATCTGTGACATGCAGATCTATAGATAGTAAAACAGAAATCATATTTAAGTTTTCATCTGTTGATAGTAAACGATAAATATTGCTGTAATATAACATGCTGTCAATATTATGATGTAATGATAATATAGCATGTTTCCAATATTATAATATAATGATAATTTAAGATATAATGACGCAATGATAATTTAAGATATAATGATGCAATGATAATTTAACATTGTGATGTAATGATAATATTATGATGTAATGATAATTTGATAATATAATGATGCAATGATAATATACCTTGTTGTCAACATTGTGATGTAATAATAATATTATGATGTAATGATAATTTAAGATGCAATTATAATTTAACATGTTGTCAACATTGTGATGTAATGATAATATAAAATGTTGTAAATATTATGATGTAAAATAATTAGTGTAATTGATGTAATGATAATATAATTGTTGTAGTTGGTGTTATGTAATGAAAATATAACATGGTGTAAATATTGCGATGTAATGATAGCATAAAATGTTGTCAATATTGGAATATAATGAGCTTTAATTAACCACGACATTTAATTAATCCTTTGAATTGATTGTTAAAACAATTTTATAATTTATTATAAATGTCAGTCGGATTTATTGTTGATCGAATCAGTTGTTTGATGTTTTCTTCTCTAAATATGTACAACTGATATAAAGTGCTTTAAAATGTACATCTTCTTATGCAAATTAACATTAAGCGGTGCAATGTCTATTTTCTGTATTGTCCGCTGGTTTATCTTGTAGATTTTTGATTTACGTGTAGTGCGGTCCTCCTGCACTTACTAATACAATATGTAATATTTTCTTTAAACAGAGAAAACCTAGCACTGAATACAGTCGCAAAAATGCGACCTGTCTTGACGGCTGTCTTTTGCTAACTGACTTTACTTGACGGGTGTTGTATTTAACATGTTCTGGACCTATATACCCCATTTTCTTATTAAATAATTTACAATTGTTTTACTTCATAGATGATTGGAAAGTTCCAATCGATGTGATATTAAGATTTCGATAGTGTTCATTTTAAAACCTGATTTTAATTTTAAGTACGAACTACGCCATAATATAAGGATGTATACTGTTTAGAATATAGTCTATTTATGTCTGTATTTTATTTTGGAATTATCCTTCTTGTCTATTTCCTCAATCAATTGTGGTTAATGCTAAAAGCTAAGGCCCATTGCAGGGCAGGGCACAATCTCGTCAATAATCACGTGCCCTAATCCTATTTACATATCGTGACCCATGACAAAATCTGCAATGGGCCTTAACTTTTAGCTTTTAGCCAATTGTTTGTAAATGTATTGCCATTTATTGTAATTTGATAGTTAGCCTTGCAATAAGAAAGTATGGAATATCTGTGATATATAAATTTATAAAAGAAAATTAACTAAAGGTTATTGGATTGTGTTTTCATGAGTATTAACACTACAGAAATTCACGGCATCCTCTGGAAGCAGGCCACCATTAATTTTCCATATCTTGGTACCCACCGATTGTAGTGCCGGCTATATTGAGATATATTTTTCTCCCTCCTCTCATGTCATTTTGCAGGCTTATCTGTATTGACTTATTGGTGTAGAATTAATGAAGAGACATGGAGTTTCTATTTTCTGGCTGGTTTGATGTCAGATTGAGACTTTTAAAGCGGAAGAATACACCAGTAAAGCTGCTTGGATTTGTTTTAGCACTAACACGGACATGATATTCTGACCCCAGTCTGCTGTGAATTTCAGTAATTGAAATTTTGGTGGTCAACCTCTTACAAATTTAGTACTCTGATGATCCCATGATGCCATACTGGCTGTGGTGTATAGGGGACTTCGCAACGAAATTTAGGGAATGGGCTACTTATTTAACTTTAGAGTCAATGAAGAAGTTAATGGTGGTCTGCACCCGTCTTATTTACAGAGTTATCCCCCTTTTAGTAGAAAACAACGTTATCTGATTAACCTATTGAAAGGGAAAAGTTATTTGAAGTTAGGCTCTGTCCGTTCGTGGTTAAGTGATTATACATAACATGATTCCCTTGATAAATTCCCATTCCTTCTGTTTCGCCATTAGACGACTGTCCCAGTTTGACCATCAGACGATTCTTTCTTTTTGACTATCAGACGATTACCTGTGTTTGACTTTCATCCATTTGCCACTTTTTAACTGTTATACGACTGTCGCTTTTCGGCCATCATACAATTCCTTCTTTTTGATCCTACTCCTATTTCTAATTCAAGCCTTTTTGTATCCTTGTTAGGCCCTCCATAGTGAACCACTGACAAGGGGAAACCACGTAGGGCCATCCCAAGGACATTTCTGAGTTAACACCGGGATCATTACTAACGTTGATAATAAATAAAGACTCGATTATCCATTTTTACGTTAAATTGTCCATCAGAAAATGTATTCAAATCCAGTAAATAGCGTAGGCCAAGGATGGAATCGAGGGTGTATTGTGATCTTGATAAGTTATTTAAATTAATGTCTCATTAATACTGTAGATAACATTTCAGGTCTAAAGAAAGACCTGCAATAGGCAGATTTATTTCTTGCATAATGCATGTTTAAAGGAAGCAGCCATTGACAAAGAGCGCAAATTCATTATCATATTATGACTTTAGTGATCAGCAAAATATATAAGTTTGGTTTTCATAAATAATGCCTTGTAATGGGTATTTACCCTAACAACAGAAACACGTGTTCCAGACAACCATCTCCTGTGCTTCTAGGTAAACGGAGTGTCTCAATGAGTAAGCCACTGGCTCGCTAACCAGGAGGTATCGGGTTCCCTCCCGGTGTTAACTCAGAAATGTCCTTGGGATGGCCCTACATGATTTCCCCCTTGTCAGTGGTTCACTATGGAGGGCCTAACAAGGATAAAAAAGGTTGGAATTAGAAATAGGAGTAGGACGTAGTGGCGTATGCCCGTCGTCATTTACCCAATCGGTGCAGAAAAGTAAGACGTCAAACATCATTTCATTTCCTTTGCTTATGGCAAGCATGAATAAACAATTCGTAAATATTACATAGCAAACTATTCTTCCAATCACCTATACGTATTGAAATAGATCGTACACGAAGCGGGATTTGTTTACGTTTTAGTAGAACATCTGATATCACTTTCGTAGGTAATCAGTCTGTCATATGTTTGTGTGTTTTTAAAACGCGGTGGCTCAGTGAGTAAGGCGTTGGCGTCCCGTGTGCGATCCAGGTGATGGCTGACCACGTTCTTCGGTATTTTCCGGATTTTTCTCTCTTGTCAGGTGGTTGAGGCCGGTTAGATCCATTTGATAAGACCAACTTCAAGTTTGGTCAAAGGCTACGAGATGTAAACAGGGCTAATGCTATTCCCTACCCTAACCCTAACTTACAATTTCGCCAACAATCACGTGTCCTAACCTTATGTACATATTAGGGCCTTGACGAAAATTGAGCCGGCCTTAACGAATAGATTTAGTCGTGGAGGACGGAAGACCTGGAACGGGAATGGCGTTTAGTGGTACAGGTGGGTACAAAGACCCACCTGTAATGCTGCTGACATTCAAATAAAAGTTTTCTTGACATTGGAAGTAGACAGAGAATCAGTTTTGCAGGCCAAGTAGGTCTGATGGCCAACTGCATGGCGGATGTCCATTTTCTTTAGCCAGGTCGGTACACAATCTGTTTCACAGAGATCTTCTAATATCCCTGTAACAGATGACTGTTTCGACACGTGACGTCACATCACGCGGCGTCAACCATTGGGTCAATAGCGCGTGCATTGTTTACATAAGACGTTACCGATTCGGGCTAAATCTAAATGGTGAATTTTACTTATTTTAATACCCATTTACACTAAAATAGGAAATAATTTTTACCT
The DNA here is from genome assembly GCF_932274485.2 of Patella vulgata. Taxonomy (NCBI): domain Eukaryota; kingdom Metazoa; phylum Mollusca; class Gastropoda; family Patellidae; genus Patella; species Patella vulgata. The sequence continues at coordinate 72,466,126 of NC_065884.2, forward strand.
ACAAACAATTCAAACGTCTTTATTTATTTTTCTAATAAATGAAAAAAAAATGTTTTAGAATTTAATTTGTCGGAGGAAAAAAGTTAATATTTGTGACTCATTAAGTCGCATTGATGTCATCCTTATCAGTGATTGTAGCGGCCTAGCGAGTATTCACTGCTGATCAGTGTGGTCGGTACATACAAGAAGAACGTTAAACCACATTTCATCACTAATCGATGATGACTGGCATCCACGTATACAACTTAGTTGCCACCTGTTGTTAACCAGGCCTATGGTTTGCGAAAATTACAAGCGGCTGTTGCAGTTTTAACAATAAAATTCACAGATCTGTATTTATCAATACATCATCGCGATATAAATTAAACGAACCACAGGGGTCAAAGGTCAGTTTTAATAAAACATAATTTATCGGAATTCACAGAGACATATATCACCAACATAGCAATTAAAAACATAGGGGCATATTTCTCCAATAAAAACACAGGGACCTTTTCCAATGTATACTAAATACACAAAATAAATAAATAAAAGTTGATTTTATAATAAATACCAATGTCGTTTAATAGAATCAGCTCGTTGGTGCTGATTTTAAAGATTTTCGTTTCCCCTTGAAACTAAGTCTATGAATAAAACCGCGAACTTTCGTAAAAGTCTGTTCCTGAAATTTTGTTCTCGTTCGCACGCACCGAACTTGGCGTATGACGTCATGAAATATATTTGTAATATGGTGACTATCAAAATAACGGGAAGTTTCGTAGAAAGCAGATCCCAGATCAAAAGCAAGGTCTCTACCACATGACACTGTAACTTGACGTCCGCTCATTCCATCTGCCTTATTGCCTGAAATTAAGTAAATCGAAAGTAGGATTTAAATTAAAATAATGGATGTGACTACAAAAATCAGTGTATCAAAAGATCCATATACAACAGAGACATTAACCTAAACTGGTAACAACTTGCGGTTAGGGTAGAGGTTATTGAATTAATGTAATGGGCAAAGCAACGGTGGCTCAGTGAGTGGGTTGGTTTGGTTTGCTAACCTGGAGGTACACAGTTCGACCCATGCATTGGTCAACAAAATTCATAGGAATTTTCCGGCGTGGTAAGGGATAACGTATAGCTGTTCGGATGGGACAAAAAAATCGAGGTCCCGTGTACACATTGGCGTGCAAGTAAAAGAACCCTTGGCAGTTGGAATTCGATATAAGAGTAGGCCGCAGCGCCGCTGCCTGGGCAAAATTTCCCTCATAGAAAACTGTATGGCGTATGGCCGGAATGAAATGAAATGGGGTTTAACGTCCTACTGTTCTGCTCCTATACTGGGCTAATGAAGACGGGCATACGCCATACAGCGTGCTATGAGGGAAATTTTGCCCGGACAGCGGCACTATCGCTTACTCTTATATCGAATTCCAACTGCCAAGAGATCTTTTACGTGCATTCCAATGTATACACGGGACCTCGGGTCTTCGTATCTTCCGAAGGACTAGACAGCTGTCCTTGCCAGGCCCTCCGTTCTGCACCACTGACAAGGAGAAACCACGTCGTAAAATCCCGATGAACTTTCTCGGCCAATGCAGGGATCGAACACGTGACCTCCAGACTAGCGAGCCAGCGTCTTACCCGTCTTCATTAGCCCAGTAATAGCATTTAAAGTCCAGGGAAATAAGGTGACTAGTAAGAATATATCCACTACGTGTACATGCAGCACAGGTTGGTCATTGAGTCAACTGGCTTAGTTTCGATTCACAGATTGTACGTAACAACCTTGTGGGTTTTCTCTATTGGTCCTTCGGTTTCGTTCCACTGGTAAAGATCCCTACGGACAAGCGAATTATACCATGCGTTCCTCCAGAAATCACCTAGTTTGAGTCTAGTGGACGTTACCCCCCTCCCTCTCTCCCCCCCCCCCTTGTTTTGTGGGAATAAGAATATATTGTATTACACGTGATAGGAAAATTTACGATTGTATTATTCAGCTTGTTTTACCAATCTCTTTACCTATTTACTCCATATTTGACCAATTAGATAATTGAAGGTCCAAAACCCAAAGCTACAAAACTATCATACTTGTGGGAATTCGCTAGACAGCAGCTTGATTCCAGAAGGGAAAAGATGTAGCAATCTTCATCAGCAGACTCTCCCAGCGAGTCTGGCTGGATGAATTTTTAGAGAATGGCTTTATTGTATTATGCATTGTATCATAGGTAAGCAGCTGTGATATATAAAATGTAAAAACTAACTGTTGCATTGTTATTCCTGGAAAGACAAACGTCTTAAGAAAACAGTAAGAAGTAAATACACAACGTGAAGGGGAAGAAAGACGACAGGTGAAAATACTAGATGATCACAAGGCTACTAAAATATGTAGAAAGAAAAGATGCATGGGTCGTACGTAGGATGTGGCGACCGGATTTGGATCACCCGCTCTCCACGTCTGACAGAAGGCCCATGGTGCTACATTGGTTGGGGGGGGGGGGGGGGGTAATGTCACAGGCAAACTTGCCAGAAGAGTCAATCGTGATCTAGAGACTAGTCCAGCGAAGAACAGAAACGAGAGAACGAAAAAGAAAAGTTAAATTCACACCCGCGTTCCCTGTGGTTAAGGGAGCCGCGATGACTCTGTGAGTGTAACGTTGATTCGCTGACCTGGAAATCCCGTGTTCGATACCCAGAGAGTTTACTGGAATTCTCCCGTTTAATTCGTAGCGGAGGGTGAAAATCCTGACAGAATGGCTATTTGTTCGGATGGGACGTAAACCCGAGGCCCTGCGTACACGTTGGTGTGCATGCAAAATAACCCCTGAGGGATAACCCGTGGCGCCGTTGTCTTGGGAAAAATCCCCTCATAACACACTGTATGGTATAATATCTTTGTCCCCATTATCCAAGCGGTGCAGAAAAATAGGTCGTTAAACCCCATTTCATTTCGTCCTACTGTGCTGCTCCTAACCTGGGCTAATGAAGACGGTCATACGCCATACAGTGTGCTATGAGGGAAATTTTGCCCGGACAGCGGCACTACGGCCTACTCTTATATTGAATTCCAACACGGGACCTCGGTTTTTCGTCCCATCCGAACGACTAGACAACTTTCCATGTCAGCCCCTCCGTCCTGCATCACTGACAAGGGAGAACCACGCCGGAAAATCTGGATGAACTTTCTCGGCCAATGCAGGGATCGAACACCCGACCTCCAGGCTAGCGAGCTAGATTTCATTTCGTATCTGATTATAATGAGACTGTGTATAAACTTACCAACTAATACTAGCGGGGTTTCTATATTCCCTCGTAATTTCTGTAACATACTGTTCACCTTGATTGTGGACTGGAAACTTCCCATATCACATATAGAATATATCAACAAAAACCCATCTGCTCCCTGGGTTAATGACTTCACAATCTGTTCATCATCATCGCCCTTTAGAAAAAAGAAATTTTGAACTATAAAACACGAAACGAAATAGGATCTGTGCCTTAATCAGATTGGTGATGTCATGGATTCATATAGCAGCAAGCGGATATATACAAGTATATGTAGACGCTGAATACCACGGAGACGCACACAGGGCACACAGCAACTTCTCGGATCTTTTAGAAAAAAGAACGACTGTTTTATTGTGTGACTTGGCAATCGGGATCGTCGTAACGCATAGACACTGTCGATAATTAGCCCAGACATTAATTATTGTGTTTGAATTACCGATATAACAAGTATGTCTTAAATTTGATTAGCCATTTACATATTTATTCACGTGATATACCTGTTGTGATATACCTGGGGATACGTTGATAAACGATGCCGGGTCATAATTAAATGCATCTTCTTGTCGTCAGTTGCCTGTTTGCTATGGGTGTTGGGGGCGGATGGTCGAATGGTTAGCGCGTGCGCGTTGTATCATAAGGTCTGTCATTGAGTCATCTGGCTTGGTTTCGATTCTCCGGTTGTACGTAGCAATGAGTAGGGTCGCCTGTCCAACCTCGTGTGTTTTCTCCGGGTTCTCCGGTTTCCTCCCACTGCTAAAGACCCCTACACGCAAGCGAATTATTAGCATTACGCTGCGATATACAAATATATGTAGACATCGAAAACCAACGAGACGCACACAAGGCACACAGCAACTTCTCGGCCCCTTCAGTCGATGCCTTTCCCGCCTGGAATTGAGCGTGTTATATGGTTTGAAATAACACAATACATTAGCACTGAAACAACTTGCATTAATTTTTGTCTTCTTTTGTGGAGCAAATAAACATATCACTCCCTGTAAAGGCTTACTGAGTGTTGGGTCCAGCTGTGTAAGCTGGATTCGGGTAAAAGGGTTCAAATATTAACTTTCTGATATATATTTAGATAGACTGTTTATTCATCAACTAGGATATACTGATGAATAATATTATGTTAGAACAAAACAGATGAGGGTGCGGAAGGATACATTGGAAAAAGGGTTCGTAGCATCCGGGACATTTATAGTGAGAGAAGTAAACTAACCTGGGCAGACATGCGCAGTTCGAACAATCTAATACAACATGTATCGCCATCCACTGCCTCCCACGTGTTAAACTCAGCTCGTCTTCCTGATAAAACAAATATTGATCGTTAATATAGAGCGAAGCGCGGTGCTTGAGCAAAGCTCTTTACCGGTAACACAGGAGCATAATTGAAAATGTCACCCACAGACTGTTGATTAAAAAAAAATTCAGCCGGAACCGGATACACTGGGTAAAACAGGCAATGCGCATGTCAACTTACCAAATCTCGGCCAAACGAGATCACGTAACTAACAAAAATAATTCTTCACACCAAATCTCGCTTCGGCGAGATTACGCGCCTCATAGAACTATTTCTATGACGCGTCTAATCACTGACGTCACATATTTTTTACGTCAATGAAAATAATTCTCACACGTTTTTGTTCTTTTTTAAAAAACAAAATTAATGTTAAAATTTAGATCTAAATCAAAATCAATTTTGAAAAAACTAAATTATTTAACATTTTTTGTATCAATTGAGAAAATTAATTATATAGAGCGAAGCTCTAAAGCATCGCGCAAAGCGCGGTGCTTGAGCAAAGCTCTTTTCCGGTAACACAGGAGCGTAATTGAAAATGTTACCCACAGACTGTTGATTAAAAAAAAATTCAGACAGGAACCGGATACACTGGGAAAACAGGCAATGCGCATGTCTGTCAATGCGCATGTCAGCGCATGTCAACTTACCAAATCTCGCCCAAGCGAGATTTTGGGTCTCTAAGAAATATTTCTATGACGCGTCGAATAAATAACTTCAGATAATTTTGACGTCAATGAAAATCCTCACACCTTTTTGTTCTTTTTTCAATTGGGGAAACTTTATTATGAAGGTTTTATTTGACAACAATCACATCAGCTTCGCTCTACTCAGGCAAGGCCTGTTACATATTAAGGGTTGTATATTTGACAATAATCAGCTTCGCTCTACTCAGGCAATGTCTGTTACATATTATAGAGCGAAGCGCGGTGCTTGAGCAAAGCTCTTTTCCGGTAACACAGGAGCGTAACTGAAATTGTCACCCACAGACTGTTGATTAAAAATAAATTCAGACCGGAACCGGATACACTGGGCAAAACAGGCAATGCGCTTGTCAACTTACCAAATCTCGCCCAAGCGAGATTACGCGCCTCATAGAACTATTTCTATGACGCGTCTAATCAATGACGTCACATATTTTTGACGTCAATGAAAATAATTCTCACACTTTTTTGTTCTTTTTTAAAAAACAAAATTAATGTATACAATTTAGATCTAAATGAAAATCAATTTGGAAAAACTAAATTATTTAACATTTTTTGTATCACTTGAGAAAATTAATTTTGAAGGTTTTATATTTGACAATAACCAGCTTCGCTCTACTCAGGCAATGCCTGTTACATATTAGAGACTTTTGGCAAGCGTAAATTCCTGGTCCGTATCGTGTATCCGTATGGCTTTTGCGTGGGACGTCATCAATGTGTGTGTATTTCTCATACGTGATACGTCACACGCATACGGCAGCACGTATCGAATAGCTTTCATACGGAAAAGGTCCGTATAACATTGTCGTGTCTTTTTACCGTCCTTTTTGCTACTTTAAGACCTTGAAATGTGGTATCATAGCGTTTTTATGAATCATTGTGTATTCTAGAACACGAAGGTATATATTTGATGTGATTTTAAACATGATAAAGACTGAAATCATTGTTCTGAAATCATTATTTTTGATGGGGTTTTCTCAGAATTTTCGCTCGGTCTGCATGCTGGTTGATCTACGTGCTAAATCTAGGCAGATGGAACCTTGCAAATATGTAAATGATTTTATTCTATTGTAGAAGTGTATAAACTTTCTGAAATGATAGTGAAACCAAATATTGCTGTCTAGTCGAAGTCGATGATTTTTAATAAGATTTGACATTATTTTTGTTTCTTTTTAATAGCTCAGCGACTGTCGAACGACTTCTCTCCGTCCTGGGAATTGTAGGCTATAATAGGCACTTGACTAATACTGATGGTGATCTTGGAAGATATCTGCCATCATGTGTAATAGAACTAAGCTCATCTCATCAACGCATACGTACGCGACGCGAAAATCTGCCCAAACTCTAAAACAACATTGACGCAACGCATCACGTATACGATCTGGATACGTGATACCGATGGGAAAATTCTGATTGCCAAAAGTCTCTATTATCTAACGCATGCGTAGCAAGGGCAGAACCAATAACAGTATATAGAATTTGCGGTGTGCTCAAGTTTGCTGTATTCTGCCAGATTCCCACTATCACGTTTCGCTCTACGATTGAAGTCGTTGTTTTTAATCATTGAGTAATCGTGCTGATTCTATCAGGTGAGTCGTAGCAATCGTATCGAAACGTATCTGAACGTATCTGCACGTACCAGATCGTAGACTCAATAGGGACAATCCTATTATAACATATCGCACGACATTGGAACCTAGCATTAACCAATTGTGTGTGAAATAGCTTTATTTAACATCCACTTCCACCGAAGTGACATCAATTGAAGTACCTGTACGTATTATACATAGTGAAATAGATTACTATAACAATCTGAATACAAAAAAAGCGACCGATTATACCTCGAGCTCACAATTAAAGTCCGCTTCAAATGACATTTATCATACTAAGGACCAACAGATCTTAGAGAAGTTAGATTTTGGTCTGCATCATCTTAGGTTATGTCCCGTGCCTTTTACACAAAATATAAATTGTACAAAGTTTGTGAAGCCTTCAGAGCTCAGAATTTTTCCGATTTAAAGTTACAATTTCATAGTTTCTAAGAAAGCCAAAACATAATTATTTTTATGTCTTTTGCTCAATAGGTTGTCAACTCACTATTATACGATCTTTCTCACACTTAAAAATCTTCACACCGGAAATAATAACACAATTTCCTCCGAATTTCCTCCCTTGTTTTCTATTCCCCACCATGGAATAGCTATCTTCAAACTTTTGAATTTGAAGTTGAAAATCATATTTTTGCCAATTTCTCAACTGGCAATAGTGAATTATAGGAATAGCTATCTTCAAACTTTTGAATTTGAAGTTGAAAATCATATTTTTGCCAATTTCTCAAATGGCAATACTGAATTATAGGATTAATAGGATTATTCTTTAACAAGGTAGGACTGTTTATAGATATCATCTATTTTAGGGCTTTATTTTAATACATTTTAAAAATATAACTTAAAAATATGAAATTGTATCTTTAAATGAAACTTAAAACATATGTTAAGGCTCAATAAACAATCGTGGGTTTTTGAATGCCTAATGGTTTACGAAAAATACAAGTGTGCAACAGTTTTAGTTGTTCAGACAAAATGTCATCCAATTGTCCCTGTAAAAGAAGTGCCTGTGTCATCTTGATCCTCAAGCAGGAAAATCCAACGTGTCCACAACTAAATGCAGTGGTTTCACAACTGCGGAACTTTGACTATGATAAACTAATGACCTGGCATGATTCGCAAAGGGAACAACGATTATATTCACTATATTAACGCTATTACAGTCATACGCTACTCATATGTTTAATGAGGTAACTATATAAAAGAAATGAAATGAAATGGGGTTTAAAGTCCTACTGTTCTGCTCCGAACTGGGCTAATGAAGACGGGCATACGCCATACAGTGTGCTATTTTGGAAATTTGATCGGACAGCGGCTCTATATGGCCTACTCTTATATCGAATTCCAACTGTCAGTGTGTACATGGGCTTCGGTTTTAGTCTCATCCGAATGACTAGACAGATGTACTTGTCAGGCCCTCCGTCCTGCATCACTGACAAGGGGGAACCACGCCGGAAAATCTGGATGAACTTTTTCGGCCAATACAGGGATCGAACATCCGACTCTAGGCTAGCGAGCTAGCTTCTTTCCCACTTAGCCGGTAACTATATACAAGCAATGCTGTATTTTCAAGGGCATTTTGTACATTATTTTTATTAATTTTCATACTCAACTTACACGAATGGCATGGACATAACACTAAACGTTCAGTTTACAAACCTTTTGACGTTTTCTGTAAATTCTGTCTTTGATTGTCTTCAACATTCACAAAACACTGACACAAAGCTGAAATTATATAAAGAAAAAGAAATGAACAAAGTGGATCGATTTACAAACGATTATTATTCAATGTCTGGTAATTCGCTAGTATCATACATTTAGATGCATGTAATTATGTTTTGCCCTGCTAAGTTCCCAGGCGAGACTATTCCTCGGGAAGTTCCAGCAAGATTTCAAGAGGGGTGGGGGAATAAGGAAATACGTATAATTAATCAGGTACGACGACAATCCACACTTGTGGGCGTGAACGTACAAGAACCCTTGGGTGTTGGAATTGGAAGAAGAGTAAGCGGCAATGATAGTGTCCGACAAACTGTCCCACATGGCACATGGTATGGTGCATGCCCTTCTTCATTAGCCGGTCGGTGTAGACAAGTGGGACGTTAAACCCAATTTCATTTTAATTTTATAGTAGAAGAAAATTATTATGGAACACGCGTAAAGGAGAATACGAGCAAACATCTTCCGAACTTATTTTTATTTTATATCCGGGGGTTGGATGGCCGAATGGTTAACGCGTGTGCGTTGTATCATAAGGTCTGTCATTGAGTCAATTGGCGTGGTTTCGATTTCCCGGTTGTATGTGACAAGTAGTAGGGTCGAGTGTCCAACCTCGTCGGTTTTCTCCGGGTCCACCGGTTTTCTCCCACTGTTAAAGACCCCTACGCACAAGTGAATTATTAATATATATTATTATTATTATGTTAGTCCCGAAATGACCTAGTTTATGTAGAGTGGTTGTTAAATCTCTCTCTCTCTCTCTCTCTCCCTCTCTCTCCTATTGTCACGGTCATGTACAATATATTGTTTACTGTGAAGGCTAATTCTCTCTCTCTCTCTCCCCTCTCTATCTCTCTCTCTCTCTCTCTCTCTCGTTATAATTGTCCAACATATGTTATTTTATGTTAGTTTATGTTATTATTATGTAACATGTAATATGTTATAGTTTAAGTGTATGTTATTATTATGTAACATGTAATATGTTATAGTTTAAGTGTATGCAACTCATGTTATGTTATTAATGTATACCATACAACATCTGTGTAATATATAATTGTATTTTAAATACCCGACACCTGCCAGGTATATATAATATAACAACCTGCCGGGTATACATGTATATAATAGTATAGCGTAGGTGTATGTTGGTTTAAATCCTAATCCTAATGGAGTGATTTACCAGTTACTGTTGTATTAATGCTAGGTTCCCACTATCACGATTCGCGCTACGATTGAAATCGTGATGATCCTATCAGGTCTTATCATAAATTGTGGTCACTTGTAGCAATCCTGTTGGTCGTATCGAAACGCATCCGAACGTTTCTGCACGTAGGAGGTCGTAGACTCAATAGGGACAATCCTATGGTAACGCATCGCACGGGCAGTGGAAACCTGGCATTACACGATTCGTGCTACGATTAAAATCGTGGTTTTAATCGTGGAGTAATCGTGGTGATCCTATCAGGTCTTGTTATATATTGAGATCCATCGTGTTGATTGTATCGAAACGTATCTGAAATTATCTGCGTGGAGTGAACTCTATAGATACAATCTTATCGTAAAGCATCGCACGACAGTGACAACCTAGCACAACTCTTTATAAACCACTGCAACAAATAATATCATTAAACCTATTATCGATATTATCTATTCAAATCTCGTGCTTTCGAAACTTTGTATGTTAATAACCTTGTCAGGCTTGTACCCCTCTCCTCGCGTCCGCTCAACCCCACCCCACCCGCAAAACTAGGCGCTAGCAATTAATCTTGAAATAACTATATGTCATACGCTATTCCAAAATGTATCTGAATGTTAACCCCGATATTCCACTTGATTTATTTTACTTGTTGTGTTTGGTGTGGTACTCCTGTACGTACTAGTATACCGGTATACCGAATCAGTTTAAGTAGAATTACAAATTACCACCAGTTGATTGAGAATGTAAATAATCCTTCATTTTCCTTCATCTCTCCCTCTCATCCTACTCAATAACCAGAATATAAACATCTAGTTTATAACCACCAGTTGATTGAGAATGTAAATAACCCTGTTTGAAGTTCTAATGATCTAACAATATCATCTCCTTCATCTCTCATTCTACTCAACAACCAGAATATAAACATGATCTAGTTTATAATAGTTATTCTACCAGATCGTGTAAACCTTTAGATCAAGTAATGTTGGGCGTCCTACACCAGCAATCTGCTCTGTTGTGTACTTATTATGGACGACAAAATATTAAGAGGTTACAGGATTGAGAAAATTTCATACGATATATCTAAAGCCCCTGCCCCATTGGTCACCATGTAGACGCGGTTGTTTTCCCGGCCCAGAAGGTATGTCATTGAGTCAAGTGGCGTGGTTTTCGATTTACGGCTTGTACGTAGGTTTTCTCCAGCTTCTCGGGTTTCCTTCAACGGATAAAGCAAGATCCCTACACGCAAGCGAATTATTGAAATAAAATTAAACCATATGTTAGTCCAGAAATGTTTTGGTATACTAAATGGTATAATTTTGTTATACATCAGCCAAGACGATAGAATAAAGAGTATAATGTTTAAGTGTAGCATAGATGATTATTTTAACTGGCAGACATGAGATAAAAATCTAAAAGTTGCTACAACCACTGTCTGTACGTGCTGTGCTGTTTAATCTCACCATGAAGCCATTAAATCTACAGAGCTTCTATAAAACTCCCCGGTGTTCTTCTGGTGCAAGACATACACACAGATGATATACACAAACTTATATTTTTATATATTTGAATATTTCTGTTTTTATTGGCAGTACAATTTAAAGAAACATCTGACTGTAATACGCCCACTAGCAGCAAGGTCATCAGTGCTATCACCAACATCACACTGAGCCAGTTTCAAATAATCCATCTAAGTTTATGAAAATTTCCTTTAGAATAATGTCCAGTAGATGAAAAAAAATTGGGGGGTTGGATGGCCGAATGGTTAACACGTGCGTGCTGTATCATAAGGTCTGCCATTGAGTCAACTGGCGTGGTTTCGATTCCCCGGTTGTACGTGACAAGGAGTAGTGTGGCCTGTCCAACCTCGTGGGTTTTTTCCGGGTCCTCCTGTTTCCTCCCACTGCTAAAGACCCCTATGCGCAAGCGAATTATTGAATTAAAATTGAACCATGAGTTAGTCTCGAAATGACCTAGTTTGTGTCGAGTGGAAGTTAAACCCCATTTCCCTCCCTCCCTCTGTTTACCACAAGCTCCGTATGCCGCTTTAAACCACTGCGCCAACGATACGGATTTATATGGCTAACAAAAAGAAAAAAACTCAATTATATGCTTCGCCCACCCACTAAATACGATAAATACTATAGTAGAGGGATCGCGTTCGATTAATAATTATTTGTTATATGTGTTTTCCTAGGTTTTCTGATGACATCCCTTTAAAATATCTAGACATTTTAAATTTGATAACAAATCTAACATTCTTTTATTTAAAATGTTTAATAGACCATCTTGATATTACAGAAATGTTTCTGGCTATAAAATAAATTTACTGCAACACTTGATAGGATCTTATGATAAAATGGTGTTTAAGATGCTGCTGTTTGGCTTGTATGTTGGTTACGGTGATAAAGGTGTTATAAATTGTGTTACCACGTGGTGTTAGTACCTCAATGGTAGTGACTGATCATGGCCAGGGCAACCGAGGCAAACACGTAGGGCCCGGACCTCAAAGGGGCCCAGCGATTTTGTGAAGAAAAAATTTTGTTTTGATATTTTGTAGGAAAAAAAGAGAAGACCCATTTCTCAAAAATCGTGAAAAAGTTACCTTTTCTCGAAGAGTTTTGAAGGGGCAGCGGTCAGAAAAATTGATATAAACGATTCAACGTTGGGTGGGTTGGCAGCGGGAAGTTGATATCAAAAATGTGTCGATAACTCGAAACCCGAAATATTATTTCTGGTTGACAGGTAGCGGTCCTGTTACTCGTCCAATATTTCGCTATCAGCGACATTTTCCTACGTTCCATCCAAACAGGGGGGTTTGATGGCTGAATGGTTAGCGTGTGCGCGCTGTATCATAAAGTCTGTCATTGAGTCTACTGGCGTGGTTTCGAATCCCCGGTTGTACGTGACAAGGAGTAAGGTCGCCTGCCCAACCTCGTGGGTTTTCTCCGGGTCCTCCGGTTTCCTCCCACTGCTAAAGACCCCTATGCGCAAGCGAATTATTGAAATAAAATTAAACCATATGTTAGTCCCGAAATGACCTAGTTTGTGTCGAGTGGACGTTAAACCCCATTTCTCTCTCTCTCCCATCCAAACAACTTGCCAGGTCCTCGGTCTTGCACCACTGACAAGGGGGAACCAAGCCGGAAAATCACGACGAACTTTCCCGACAACACCGGAAACGAACACGTGACATCCAGATCAGCGAGCCAACGTCTCACTCACTGAGCCACAATGACTACTATTACTAACTAACGAGTCAAAATCGTCGACCACAACCAAAACAGTTCCAAAACACAGCACAGACATTGTAAAATGTCTAAAGTCAACAGCAACGCCCCGTTAAAAAGACGTAAAAAAGTCAAATGCATTAAGTGCCAAAAGATTAACCCGAATGTCAAATAAAAAACAGAACAATTCGTGGTATGCGTGATTTATCGGTTTTATTGTTAGCTGGATATATTTATTCTTTTGTTAGCTGACATGTGAGGTAACAGATAAGGGGAAATTTAGGTGCCAATTAAACGAATAACATACTATATAGTTTTATGGAGCGGTATTAACGACACAATTCTAACTCGTTATCTCCTGTAGAGAACATCTACTTATATGTACATGTACCTCCCTTATGGTACCCCTTTGACAGGTGTTTGGTCATGTGACCTGTTACTACGGTAAACCGGGATCACCCCCACCCTATCCCGCGCTCTTTTAGTGGAGATTGTAGTCCGGATTTTGGATGGAATAAATTTCGTATTGCAGATTACTGTTGCCTGTTTTATAAGACGAGATGCCAAATCCCCGTGCCTGTGTTTAGACACCAACACGTCTCAGTCGTAATGTATATGTTTATTTCAAAGTATGTAAATTATTTGTGCTTGATAACGATAAGAAATACTTGTCGAAGCATTGTGCTATATGTGTATAAACCAGTGATTGTTTTCTATATAAAATGATACGAAATGTTGTGCTGTATGTGTACAAACTAGGGATTGTTTTTCATATAAATTGTGTTGTGGTTTATGTAAATTAACATATAAGAATTATAATTATGTCGCCGCAACCGTGTCTTGTGAAATTTGTGAAATGTTAAAATGTTTACGAAACTAAACAGACTACTACATTGGTAGTAAATTAAAAGGAATAGACGCTTATATACCAGTCCAGAATTACGTCGTTTTAATTCACATAGAGTATTTTAATAGGAATATGTGAATTAAAATGACGTAATTTTGGACTTGTATACTTAGACTGGCCACCAGATCAATTCACTTGATTTGATATTTGTTGTTTATTGTTTACAGTGTATGTGTAGTTTGTCTTGTCCGGGGGTTTGTCTTGTCGGTTTTGTTTTTCTTGCAGGGCGATTCCCCTGCACTTAAAGAGCAAGAATTGTGTTGTAAATTCCGCTCCATATCGTTCGAGATATAAAAATTAATCGAGAAATAAATAAAGACGAGCATTAACCATTGAAAATAACAAAACTATTTTAGAGATATCATTCAAATTTCAAAACCAAAACAGGCCACAACTAAAGTAACTAAATCACTGACGAGATTTTAATGTATCTAAAAATAGAAATCATTGACACCCCGTCATTAAATGGATGGCGAGGTATCCTAGAGAAAAACCATCTTGCCTTCACCTGGCGAAAACCATTAACTTCGTTAATAAGTGAAACGTGTAAAAAATGACACATTGCTTAATTCTGAGCAAGTTACGAATGTTTGAAAGTTTTGACGCGAAATAAGGGTGGGGGGGTGGATGGCCGAATGGTTAGCGCGTGCGCGCTGCATCATAAGGTCTGTCATTGAGTCAACTAGCGGGGTTTCGATTCCCCAGTTGTACGTGACAAGGAGTAGGGTCGCCTGTCCAACCTCGTGGGTTTTCTCCGGGTTCTCCGGTTTCCTCCCACTGAGATTTTAGCTTTTGAATTTTAGGCCAGATTCGATCATCATTACTAAAGTCGGTACGATAAAAAACATAGTCTATCTCAATTATCCATTTTTACGTTTAATTAATTTTAAAAAAAAATGTATTCCAATCCGCTAAATATGGCAGGCTAGCGATGCCATCTAGAGTTGATTATGGTCTGGATAGTTTAATTAATGTCTAATTAATAATTTAGATAACATTTCAGGCCTAAAGAAAGACCTGCAATAGTCAGATTTAGCACTTGCATAATGTATGTTTAACAATGTCCTGCCAGGGCGCCGTAGTTGCGCACCTTATGAAATGGAATGAAATAAAATGGGGTTTAACATCCTACTGTTCTGCTCCGAACTGGGCTAATGAAGACGGGCATACGCCATACAGTGTGCTATGAGGGACATTTTTCCCGGACAGCGGCACTACGGCCTACTCTTATATCGAATTCCAACTGTCAAGGGATCTTTTACGTGCACGCCAATGTGTACACGGGACCTCGGTTTTTCGTCCCATCCAAACGACTAGACAGCTGTCCTTGTCAGGCCCTACGTCCTGCATCACTGACAAGGGGGAAGCACGCCGAAAAATGAAAAATCTGGATGAACTTTCTCGGCAGGGATCGAACACCCGACCTCCAGGCTAGTGAGCCAGCGTCTTACCACTTAGCCACCGTGATCCCCGCGCACCTTATGACACGATGTATAAAAGCCAAGCATCATATAACACCATGTTATAAGTCGGTAGACTGAACTTGTTACTGGTTGTTTGTTTGATATTAGACCATATGTATTTCTAGTTGTTTGTTATAAACACGTGTAGATCATATTACCTACTTATATACTATAAATATCAACATGGTATATAAATATACTATTTGTAGATAATACTATACTTATACCATATACACAACACATACACATCTCAACCTAACCATTACACTACTTATAATTAGCTTGACAACATTGAAACGTCTCGCCCCAATAAATAAGTAGCTGTTTTCCATAGGTATGTTGTTAAAGGGGCATTACTAAAGATTAGACAAATAGCTTACAGTTCTGGCTATAATAGTTGAATAATGGATAACGTAATAGAATGCTGAAAATTTCAGTCAAATTACTGAAGATTGGACAAAGTGCCGACAGTTCTCACTTTAATAGTTACCAAAATAGATAACGGAAATAGAATGCTGAAAATTTCAGTCAAATTACTGAAGATTAGACAAATAGCTTACAGTTCTGGCTATAACAGTAAAAAATAGATAAAGTATGCTGAAAAATGGCAGTCAAATTACTTCGCTCTAAGCCGAGAAAACAAAATTTCAAAACCACTGTAGCCTCCATTATTATTGTTACCGTTGTTACGATAATAGACAAAGTCTCGATTGTCCAGTTTTAGGTTAATCATGAACAGCCACTGAATCGCATTGGCCTGGATAAGTTAATAAATGTCAAACTAATAATTTAGAAAACATTTCAGGTCTAAAGACAGACATGCAGTAGGCATATTTTAACTCTTGCATAATGTATGTTTAATATGATTAATACAATGACATCATGATTAATGTGACGTCATAATGTATGTTTAAATAGATATTAGACTACTTGACGTCACAGATCTAGTCATAGCATAAAGATGTTATTTCTATATATAACAACAAGTATATGTAACATCTACAAAATACATATATATGTGAGAGTCAATGTTTACAATCAGGCAATGTGTACAATGCCTGAAATATACCAGTCAATGTGTACATTGCCGGGTTAGGGATAGGGTTAGGGTTAGGTTTAGGGCTAGGGTTACAAAGGCATTGTACACATTGCCTGATTGTAGACATTGACTGTAACATATATAAGAAGTTGAAGTTGTACTACTTATACTATAATGTACACAATAAAAACACTAGCTTATTGGCATTGGTTATGACAGTAATTACTCAATTATTAACATGTTTTGTTGAGATTATGCAACAAATGTATATAACATGTTTAACATACATAAATATATGATATTCAAGCTGTAGTACTTATAATATAATTTATACAATAAAAACACAAGTTTATTGACATTAAAGTTGGATTCCTGTTCGGTTGTGACAGTAATCACTCAATTATCACACTGTAAGCAGACTGTTTCTAGGTAATAAAACAAGACTATCATGAATGGCTCCTTTCTTGGTGTGCCCATGACGTAAACAGACTATGTCTAGGTTTGGTTTTAAAACAAGGAGTTCAATTGAAATGAAATGAGGTTTAACGTCCCACTTTTCTGCTCCAACTAGACTAATGAAGACAAGCATATGCCATATACAGCGTGCTATGAGGAAAAGGTTTTCCGGAATGCGGCGCTACGGTCTACTCTTATATCAAATTCAAATTGCCAAGGGATCTATTACGTGCACGCCAATCTGTACACGGGACCTCGGTCTTCGGTCCACCCGAACGACTAGACAGCTGTCCTTGTCAGGACCTTCATTCTGCACCACTGACAAGGGGAAACCACGCCTAATTCCCGATGAACTTTCTCGGCCAATAACGGGAGCGAACGACGACCCCCATGCTAGCCAGCCAGCGTCTTACTCACTTACCCACAGTGGGCCCAAAAGGATTTCAGTTCAATATATGAGCGTATTGTGAAGCAACTGATTTCTGACATTAATTACATAATACATACACCAGGCTTGTGGACATTTTACTTTAATTCCTTTATTCATTTGACCTTAATTATATCATAAGATTATTATTATGATGTAAAAGGACTATTAATCGGTTTTGTTACAATAAGATTAACTCATTAACTCGAGATTAAGGTTTCGGGAGTAAATCATGGTATTATGGTTATTTCGTTAACTGACTGAATCACCCCCTAGAGAAAAAACGACTTAGTTAGACATGAACTGACCATGGGTCGAAACCAATTACTTGATACGGATATTTTTAAATCAACTTGTCCATAATATCATATATAATACATTGTTCGTTAAATTTGTAATTAACAACTACAACAACAACAATAAATACTAGAACAGCCTAGACTTAAAGCTACAATTTCATATTTTTAAGTTATATTTTTAAAATTTATTAAAATAAAGCCTTAAAATAGATGGTATCCATAAACCGTCCTACCTTGTTAAAGAATAATCCTATTAATCCTATAATTCACTATTGTCAGCTGAGAAATTGGCAAAAATATGATTTTCAACTTCAAATTCAAAAGTTTGAAGATAGCTATTCCATGGTGGGGAATAGAAAACAAGGGAGGAAATTCGGAGGAAATTGTGTTATTATTTCCGGTGTGAAGATTTTTAAGTGTGAGAAAGATCGTATAATAGTGAGTTGACAACCTATTGAGCAAAAGACATAAAAATAATTATGTTTTGGCTTTCTTAGAAACTATGAAATTGTAACTTTAAATCGGAAAAATTCTGAGCTCTGAAGGCTTCACAAACTTTGTACAATTTATATTTTGTGTAAAAGGCACGGGACATAACCTAAGAAGATGCAGACCAAAATCTAACTTCTCTAAGATCTGTTGGTCCTTAGCATATTGTATGATAAATGTCATTTGAAGCGGACTTTAATTCAACTTCAAATTCAAACGTTTGAAGGTAGCTAATGCATGGAGGCAATAGGAAAACAAGGAAGGTAATTGTGTTATTATTTCCTGTGTCAATGATTTTTAAGGGTGGGAAATAATGCCCATGATCGTATAATAGTGAGTTGATGACCTATTGAGCAAAAGACATAGAAATAATTATGTTTGACTTTCTTAGAAAATATGAAAATCCCGCTTTAACGTCTCATAGTAATAAACAGTAACTAGTTGATAAAGACGAGATAAACCTAAACTTCGCTCAGAAGAATCCAGGGCGGATCCGGGTGGGGGGGGATTCAAAGTGCGAGATAATGATATAGACTCTAACATGTGATATCGCAATTAATGCTTTGCATCCATGAAATTGATCACAATGTGGTCGTATTTTTTCATAATACAAATTGACGTCAACCGGGGTAATGGAATTCTCTCTTAAAAAGTCCAGTGTAGCCTACATGTATATACATGAAAAAGACGATAGAGACATGTACTTCCCAAAAACTATCCAAGGCCTTGCCCCCCCCCCCCAAGATACATTGTCTCACGAATCCGGCAATCCCACCTCTGCAAAAATTCCTGAATCCGCCCCTGAGAATTGTAATTGTGGCCCTTGTAGTTCCAGATCAGTTATAACTAGATGCCACTCAAAGAATTAGGTGAACTTGGTAATTTTAGCATCTTTTGGGTAACATTTTACCAACAAGATTTTTATGTTGTGTTCTTTGATATAAGGGACAGAAACAGCTTTGAACTTTTCGTTCTTAACATATGCCATAGAATTCCAAAACAATACTCAGGCTGTCTGTTTATATTCGTTCTACCAATAGTTGGCACTATGTTTGATAATGGATTTACCCTTCAAAGTCACAGAATACAGTAAAAGTCCAAACAATTTATTAGTTGACTGTAAGAACTAATTAACCAATACAAAACAGAAATATAATATTTAGTAAGCAGGATGAAAGATGGCCGCCGTTACAGATGGTCACAACATCTAATGTAAATTAATGAATTAATAAATTGAATGGGGTTCAAATTCGTACTAAGGTGACTAATGACGATGGAAAACATAATGTAGTGTTATGTTGAAATTCTTAAATCAATTTAAAACTGCTTAGAATTTTTTAATACGATTGAAAGTTTCCATATATTCCGTTTTCATTTTCTAAATTGAACGGGGTTCAAATTCGTACTTTTCGGCACCAAGGTGACTAATGACGACGGAAAAACATCATGTTGTGTTATGTTGGAATTCTTGATTTAATTTAAAACTGCCGAGGATTTCCATATATTTCGTTTTAATTATTTATTATAGTGAGAACTACCAGCTCTGTATCAAAATGGGGGGTTGCACGCGCGCGCTGTATCATACGGTCTGTCATTGAGTCAACTGGTGGGGTTTCGATTCCCCGGTTGTACGTGACAAGGAGTAGGGTCGCCTGTCCAACCTCGTGGGTTTTCTCCACGTCCTCCGGTTTCCCCCCACTGCTAAAGACCCCTACGCGCAAGCGATTTATGGAAATGAAATTGACCCATATGTTAGTCCCGAAATGACCTAGTTTGTGTGGAGTGGACGTTAAACCCCATCTCTCTCTCTCTCTGTATCAAAATCTTACATAATGCATTTTTAACCTATATCTAGTCATGATTTCAAATCTTTCAAATCCCTTAACTTGTATTTTATCAAATTGTTCTGCATCTAAATTAAAAAAACAATTACAACCAAGCTACGTGAAAATGAGCAGATAGAAGACACATATTTAAACCATCAAATCCATTAAAATTGATAATTAGGTAAATAATCGGTTGATTGCAAGCTCGGGAATTTGTATTTTCGCGTGTTTTTTGGGTGTTTTTGGTGTGCAGTAAACGATTGATTGATCCGGTGAGTGTTTCGTACAGGTGTGTACAGGTGTAGAACTGTTTATAATAAAATACCTGATATAAACTACACGTGTTGCTATAACATAAACAACTTAATGGTAATCTATTTATAATAATAACCCTGGAGTTTCACCTGAAATCACGTTAATGATGCAATTCGAGAATAGCGCAACAACTAAAGGTATAATCAAGATTGAACATCTTAATGATGCATAGAGAGAGAGAGAGAGAGAGAGAGAGAGGTGGGTGGGGTTTAACGTCCACTCGAAAAAATTGGGTGATTTCGGGACTAACATATGGTTCAATTTTATTTCAATAATTCGCTTGCGCGTAGGGATCTGTAGCAGTGGGAGGAAACCGTTTGACCCGGAAAAACCCCACGAGGTTGGAAGGTTGGAAAGGCAACCCTACTCCTTGTCACGTAAAAACGGAGAATCGCAACCACGACAGTTGATTCAATGATAGACCATATGATGCAACGCACACGGGCTAACCATTCGGTCATCTACCTCCCCCCCCCACCCAACGATGCAGAGAAATTGGTGCACATTAAAACTAGAAATATTAAATTTAGTCTCATGGTTTTGCAACTTAGCCTATTGCCATAATTTTCAACCTCGGGGGCTTTCTCATTCTCAGGTCGGAATTTTAGCGGTCGTTATAATAGCTACCGTTAATACGCCCTTCTGTGACTGAAATGAAAGCCTGGAGGTCAGGTGTTCGATCCCTGCATTGGCCGAGAAAGTTCATCCAGATTTTCCGGCGTGGTTTCCCCTTGTCAGTGATGCAGGACGGAGGGCCTGACAAGGACAGCTGTCTAGTCGTTCGGATGGCACGAAAAACCGAGGTCCCGTGTACATATTGGCGTGCACGTAAAAGATTCCTTGGCAGTTGGAATTCGATATAAAAGTAGGCTGTAGCGCCGCTGCCCGGGCAAAATTTCCCTCATAGCACACGTATGCCCGTCTTCATTAGCCCAGCAGTTTAGGAGCAGAACAGTAGGACGTTAAACCCCATTTCATTTCATTTCATTTCTAAAATGAAATGAGTCTAACGTTCTACTTTCTGCACCGACTCATTCTGTGACTGAATTCGGTCTTGGTGTTGGGCGAGAACGTAGGTTGTCTAGTCGTTCGAATAGGACGATAGACTGAGGTCTCGTGTATACCACTGACCACACGTCCTACTGTCTGCGTTCTGTGACCGAGCTCGGTCTTGGGCGAGAACGTAGGTCGTCTAGTCGTTCGAATGGGACGATAAACCGAGGCCCTGTTTATACCACTGACCACATGTTGAAGATCACCCGACAATTGCAAATTGAAAGAAGAGTAGGTTGTAGCAGCTCCGTGTCACCACGTTAATTATCACTTTGATGTGGAAAGCTATTATTAAAGTCTACGTACGTCAGTTGCAATTTTCAGAAAATACCAAATCTTCCAGGACTTAATCTACGTTAATAGAATGTTACCTCGGATTTTCCATTCTGGTTTGCCCTTACTTACAAATGGAGCAGGGCTGAGGGGCTGGCACAAACGGTGTCTAGTCGTTCGGATGGGACGAAAACCCGAGCCCTGGTACATAATTTGGAGTGCACACCATAGAACGAGGAAGAATCTATCGAAACGCCGCCGTCCGGACAAAATTTCGCTCAATGGAACACTTAATTTCTAAAAAGCTAACACTATATTACGCGCAAGCGAATTATTGAATAAAAATTAAACCATGTATTAGTCCCAAAATAATCTAGTTTGTGTCGAGTGGACGCTCTCTCTCTCTCTCTCTCTCTCTCTCTCTCTCTCTTTTATACAGATAAATGCATTTCAGCTGATTTATAAATATATCTGCACCGACTGTATTATCAAGTGTTTATATTTCTAGCTACTCAACCAGACATTATTTATAGCTTCACGTACTTTATATCATTTACTTTATTGACACAGTTGATCAAAGGTCACCTCTGACGTCATATTGTAAACAATGACGTATTATACCGGATATCATGTGCGATTCATAAATAATTCGAATTCTTAAAAAAAACGAAAGGTAGATTTATTGTGTTACATACAACTGATTAAAACACAGATCTTATTTCGTTTCGATTTTTATAGTTCGAAATTTCTTTTTACTGCCAAGGGATCTTTTACACGCCAATGTGTTCACAGGACGTTGTTTTTCTGTTGTCCTATTCAAAGACTAGACAGCTGTCCTTGTCAGACCCTCCATCCTACACCACTGACAAGGGGAAACCACGCCGGAAAATCCCAATAGACCCTCTCGGCAAACACTGGGGGCGAAACCGCGACATCCAGGCTAGCTAGCCAGCGTCTTACTCACTTAGCCACCGTGACTCCTGTTTTCAATAGAAAACTACAGGACATTATTCAAAAGGAAATTTTCAAAAGGATTATTTAAACCTGCCTGAGTGGGATTTTGTTGATGTTGAAGATAGCACTGACGACTTGGCTGCTAGTGGGCGTATTACAGTCAGATGTTTCTTTAAATTGTACTGCCAATAAAAACAGAAATGTTCAAATATATAAAAATATAAGTTCGTGTATATCATCTGTGTGTATTTCTTGCACCAGAAGAACACCGGGGAGTTTTATACATGCTCTGTAGATTTAATGGCTTCATGGTGAGATTAAACAGCACAGCACGTACAGACAGTGATTGTAGCAACTTTTAGATTTTTATCTCATGTCTGCCAGTTAAAATAATCATCTATGCTACACTTAAACATTATACTCTTTATTCTATCGTCTTGGCTGATGTATAACAAGATTATACCATTTAGTATACCAAAACATTTCTGGACTAACATATGGTTTAATTTTATTTCAATAATTCGCTTGCGTGTAGGGATCTTGCTTTCTCCGTTGAAGGAAACCCGAGAAGCTGGAGAAAACCTACGTACAAGCCGGAAATCGAAAACCACGCCACTTGACTCAATGACATACCTTCTGATCTAAATAAATGCGCACACGTTAAACTATTTGGTCACCAATGCCCCCATTATTTAGGGACGCAAATACCAAATGTAACAAATGGAATAAACGGTTATGATTTGTGTTAAAATGTTGGACAGGTAGTGTCCTCCCAGTTAGAATATCTTTCCCGAATCTGGGCGCGAGCCGGGAAGACAACCGCGTCTAAATGGTGGCCGATGGGGCAGGGGCTTTAGAAACATCGTATGATATTTTCTCAATTATGTAACCTCTTAATAAATATTCTGTCGTCCATAATAAGTATACAACAGCTTGCTGGTGTAGGACGCCCAACATTACTTGATCTAAAGGTTTACACGCTCTGGTATAAAACCTGTTCTGGTGGTAATAAACTAGATGTTTATATTCTGGTTGTTTAGTAGGATGAGAGAGATGAAGGAAATGATATCGTTAGATCATTAGAAACTTCAAACAGGATTATTTACATTCTCAATCAGCTGGTGGTCTGTTAATCTAGAATTCTACTTTAACTTATTCGGTATACCGGTATACTAGTGCGTACAGGAGCACCACACCAAACACAACAAGTAACACAAGTCAAGTAGAATATTCAACGCAATCTCAATCTGATAAAAACACAGATCCTATTTCGTTTCGTTTTTTATACTTCAAAATTTCGTTTAACCTGTCTTTACTACACTGGGATCAGGAAGAGTTGTTATATTACCGGCATTTTGGTTGAAGTGAGGGATTAGCCCATGAAACGGTCTGTTACGGCGAGTTTTTGGTGTGAAGTGCACGGAACTTTGTGTAAACCATTAGAAATGTCAACGCTGATCGGTTCATCAATGTCTGAGGTCATAAGGTCATAAGGTCAAAGGCCGCTCGTATAACAGCTGACGCGATATTCCACTACAACTTGTCAGATCTAAATGTAGTGTAGGCTATCGGAAGTATAAAAAACGAAACGAAATATAGATGTGTATTTTAATGAGATTGTTTTTTATCACCCAATAATACATTCTACAGTAGATATCGCTTGTGTGATATATTTCATAATCTACTGCCATATCTTTATTATTCATTTATTATTAAAAGTACCTTTTTTTTTTTTATTAAAAATGAACTATTATTATTCAATTGACCTTGATGGAAACACTGGGTCAATATAAAGGACTTTGCAATGGTTGAATTGCTGTCAAAAAATGATGTATCACTACGCCGTAATGTTCAGTAAAAGTGAAATCTACAGCAAAGAATTACATTTATCTATTTGTGCATGTAAGAAGGGATTGGGTGATAAATAAAATCTCCTACTCGTCTTTTTTGATATCAAAAAATATCAACTTGTGTTGATATTTTTGGATATCAAAAAAGACTGGTAGGAGATTCTCTGTGTATACAGTTTATTGATTGTCTACATTTTTATAATAACCAGGGTGATAGTAAGCAGGTGTTCCTGTCATCAACATTATTTATAAGACAGTGTCTCTGTCATCAACATTATATATAAGACAGTGTCTCTGTCATGAACATTATATATAAGACAGGGTCCCTGTCATCAACATTATTTATAAGACAGGGTCTCTGTCACCAATCTAAAAACATCTGTTTCAATCGTCTCTTAGTTTCCTTCAATTTATTCGGTTAGACACTTTACTAACATGGCGTTTATCGTCCTATCACCAATCGGTTTAATGTGGACGGGCCTAAGAAGGGTGCTATGAGGGAAATTTTGCTATGGCAGCAGCTAGCTTTTTCGCCTACTATTCATTTAATTCCAACTGTCCAGAGAGAGACACAGAGAGAGAGGGGGAGAAAGAGAGGTGGGGTTTAACGTCCATTCGACACAATTTCAGGACTAACATATGGTTCAATTTTATTTCACTAATTCGCTTGCGCGTAGGGGTCTTTAGCAGTGGGAAGAAACCGGAGTACCCAGAAAAACCCCACGAGGTTGGACAGGCGACCCTACTCCTTGTCACATACAACCGGGGAATCGAAACCACGCCAGTTGACTCAATGACAGACCTTATGATACAACGCACGCGCGCTAACCATTCGGCCATCCAGCCTCCGGTATTTGGAAGTAAAAGGACGAAACAGTTAGAAATTCCAAATTATTGTAAATATTCAACAACAAAGCCAACAAATAACCTCAAATTACTCCGCAAACATAGAGACCCATTGTTACTTTAAACTGTAAAGATGGCGTACGTGAAATGTTCCTAGTTAATGATTCTAGGTAATCATTGTTTTTAAATGTCAGTAGCTCGTAATCCCCTATCATGGGTTGGATGTATCGAATATAGCATGGTCCCGAAATTATCAAGTTTGTGTCGAGTGGACGTTAAACCCCACTGTCTCTATGAATATAACATTAACATCACTTAGCAACGAAGGTCAGCCATGTTGACCGCACATGCGTACATAACTAAACCAGGTGTATATCCGGTTGTTAATAACGGTAGTTAGCAGAAAATGTCAGAAGGTAAAATAAAGATTCCATTAGCAGATGTTGACATATGTTTTATTTTCTCTGAGTCAAGAATTTTTTATTGTAATGAGGCTGTACAGATGGCTGTCGTTTCCATCGTTCATGGATGGTATCTAATTCTGTAATAGTTATATGTTCTGGTTAAAGGTAAATACCACATCCATCAATTCGGCTTAGTGGGTAAGACGCTGGCTCCCTAGCCTGGAGGTCGGGGGTTCCATCCCTGCATCGGCCGAGAAAGTTCATCTTGATTTTCCGGCGTGGTTCTCCCTTGTCAGTAATGCAGGACGGAATGCCTGACAAGGACAGCTGTCTAGTCGTTCGGATGGAATGAAAAAACGAGGTTCCGTGTTCACATTGGCGTGCACATAAAAGATCCCTTGACAGTTGGAATTCGATATAAGAGTAGGTCGTAGTGCCGCTGTCCGGGCAAAATTTCCCTCATTGCACACTGTATGGCGTACAGCCACCGTTACCCCCACCCCACCACCACCCCCCATTGAGAGTGGGGGATACTTTCTGCCCCTCTAAAAGTCATCGATACCGTACGCCTGTAGTCTACATTCCATATCGCATTTTTTCTAAACAGATATCCGTAAATAGAATGACATCAGTTATCTATGCAGGATTTCCGAGAGAGGTGTGGGGAGGGGGTCGCATATTTTAAATTGAAGTGGGCCGACTGCACAATTTTGAGTGTAACGTCCTTCTTTTCTACAACTACTAGGGGTCGTTAGCACGTGCGCGTTGTATCATAAGTTATGTCATTGAGTCAGCTGGCGTTGTTTCGATTTCCCGTTTGTACGCGACAAGGAGTTGGGTCGTCTGTCCAACCTCGTGGGTTTTCTCCGGGTCCTTCGGTTTCATCCCCCACTACTAAAGAACTCTACGCCCAAGCCAATTATTGAAACAAAATTGAACCATATGTTAGTTCCGAAATGACCTACTCTCTCTCTCTCTCTCTCTCTCTCTCTCTCTTGTCAAACCATGTAGCGAGCAAGGTACAGCGAACACGTGTTCATATTGTTGTGCACGTAAATATCCCTCGACAGCTGGAATTCGATGCTGCCATAGCATAATTCTCTTCATAGCACCCTACTTAGGCCCGTCCTCATTAACCCGGGCGGGCTATGGTGGCAATTTGTTCCAGATTATAATACAATCCCAAGCGAGAAGGATTTAATATAGGCTATGCCTGTTCCCCAATCCCTATTCAGATACAATTCTGAACAAAACTATTGTTTATAAAAACAAATACAAGCCCTCATTACGTGATGCGAAGCCATGGAAGGATAAATCACGGCGCTGCGTATCATATTATTTGATAATATACCGTCAGCTATATGTATTGTGTTAATATAGGTTATAGAGCACGTGTTTACAATATATATGTATGAAATGCACGTGTTTACAATATCTATCTATCACATGTAATAGATCACCTTGTCACAGTAGGTAATACAAGGTCATACAACCATAACATAACAGAAATACCTACATAGACTTTAATATTCTTCTGGATTCCCGTCTTCATTAGCCCAGTAGGAGCCGAACAGTAGGACGTTAAACACCATTTCATTTCATTTGGTCTAGATTTGAATGGAAATAATTCTAAACTCAGACCTTAATTAAAATTAATTAAGTTAATTGGTTTGACTTTACAAAGAGTAGGGTAATATTTACACAGATTAGAACAATTATTAAACAGAGTAGGGTGATATATACATATGACAGGGTAATTATTAAACAGAGTAGAGTGATTTATACACATGGCAGGGTAATTATTAAACAGAGTAGAGTGATATATACATATGGCAGGGTAATTATTAAACAGAGTAGGGTGATTTATACACATGGCAGGGTAATTATTAAACAGAGTAGGGTGATTTATACACATGGCAGGGTAATTATTAAACAGAGTAGGGTGATTTATACACATGTCAGGGTATTTATTAAACAGAGTAAGGTGATTTATACACGTGGCAGGGTAATTATTAAACAGAGTAGGGTGATTTATACACATGGCAGGGTAATTATTAAACAGAGTAGAGTAATTTATACACATGAGAGGGTAATTATTAAACAGGGTGGAGTAATTTATACACATGAGAGGGTAATTATTAAACAGAGTAGAGTAATTTATACACATGACAGGGTAATTATTAAACAGAGTAGGGTGATTTATACACATGGCAGGGTAATTATTAAACAGAGTGGGTGATTTATACACATGACAGGGTAATTATTAAACAGAGTAGAATAATTTATACACATGAGAGGGTAATTATTAAACAGAGTAGAGTAATTTATACACATGACAGGGTAATTATTAAACAGAGTAGGGTGATTTATACACATGGCAGGGTAATTATTAAACAGAGTAGAATAATTTATACACATGACAGGATAATTATTTAATTGACTAGAGTGACGACACCAAGGGAAGGGCTCTTTTAGAGTAGAGTAATTTTTGCACATAGTAGAGCAGTTTTTTTACACGGAGTAGAATAATTTGTTATAGATAGAGTAGAAGGGTGTTAATTTGTTTTTTTTCTTTTGTATTTGCTAACAAAGTTAAAATCAGCTGTTGTCGAGAAAACATTCATAATTCTCTAACCTCCAAATTCCAAGGAAAAATTTGCATGTCTTCTAAAATAAGACGCAATCTCCGTCTGTATAAAGTAACATTCCATCAGCCACAGAGAGAGAGAGAGAGAGAGAGAGAGAGAGAGAGAGAGGGGGTGGGAATAATGTCCACTCGACACCAACTAGGTTATTTCGGGACTAACATATGGTTCAATTAGCCCAGTCGGAGCAGTACAGTAGGACGTTAAAGGAGCCAAATCACTAATATTTGGGACCTAGAAATTGACACAAATGGGTCACAAGGCATAATAATGTAATATGAATATACATAAACTGATTTACATGCAATCGTTTCCGTTTTTACGCTATTTCAAATCAGTTATGTTCGGCGAAATACCCCAGAAGTCTCAATGGAATGGCAATCTCTAGCGTCTTGTTATGCCAGTCTAGATCGATAGTATTTATTGCGCATGCTCTCCAAATAAAAATATGGCGTCACTGTTTGACATGACGGTCATGACGTATGGAATATGTCTAGCCTCGGTATTCGAGACCCTTGTTACAAATGACACTGACACTCATTACGGTACACGATTCGTGTACCAATGGTAAAATGTTTATTTTGTTTTAAATATTGGATATCAGAAGCCCATCTTTTCCCGGTAAGATCACAACACCAATGTTGATTTAAATTGACAAATAATTTGTGTTTTCAATGTTGACAATTTTGGATGATATTGAGTTAGAGGCTTGTCTACTTTAAACCCCATTTTATTTTGTACTGTGTCTAATTGTATTGTTTTGTCATCCACCATACAATACGTCCAACCTGCTGTTGTATAGACATAATATATGTACAGGTCATGTAGAAAACACGTGTTATCTTTTTATAAACAATATTACACCACAATATCTATTTACATCATTATACTGTAATTATATACAGCTTTATTTAACTTCCTTCAGCTGGTTGTAAGGTATATATACAGGGAAATACACATAATTACCTCTTACAGTAAACAATATAGTATACATGACCGTCACAATAGGAGAGAGGGAAGCCATTAGACCGAATTTACTGTCTCACAATACATAGAGGTCATAGTGAGTCTAGCATATCGTTAATCAGTTAGGTGAGATTAGATAAGGAGCTAACAATTCTCGCTATAATAGTTTAAAAAAATAGGTAATGAAAACAAAATATGCTGCAAATTTCAGTCTAATTGCTTTACTATAAACCGAGATATTAGCCATTGAATTTTACTCTAGTCTCGGTTGTCATTACTGAGGTTGGTATAATAACAAACAAAGTCTCGATTATCCAGTTTTAAGTTAAATTATCCATCATAAAATGTATTCAGATCCAGTAAATATTGCGGGCTACTGATGGCATCGAGAGTTGATTATGGTCTGGATAAGTTAATTAATGTCTAATTAATAGTTTATATAACATTCCAAGCCTAAAGAAAGACCTGCAATAGACAGATTTAGCTCTTGCATAATGTATGTTTAATTTGTACAACGCTAGTGAGGCTAATCTTCGCCGTTCAATGGCGTTTCATTCCACTCTTCGTCGAATTTCTGGGATTCTTTTAGCGTACCCCGGTGGGCCGCGGTTTGTATTCCCTTTCCTTCCCGTGAACACTTGTACGTTAATAACACATGTCGAATCCCCGGTTGTACGTGACAAGGAGTAGGGTCGCCTGTCCAACCTCGTGGGTTGGATGGCCGAATGGTTAGCACGTGCGCGCTGTATCATAAGGCCTGACATTGAGGCAACTGGCGTGGTTTCGAATCCCCGGTTGTACGTGACAAGGAGTAGGGTCGCCTGTCCAACCTCGTAGGTTATCTCCGGGTCCTCCGGTTTCCTCCCACTGCTAAAGACCCCTACGCGCAAGCGAATTATTGAAATAAAATTAAACCATATGTTAGTCCCGAAATGACATAGTTTGTGTCGAGTGGGCGTTAAACCCCATTTCTCTCTCTCTCTCTCTCTCTCTCTCTCTCTATCTCTCTGGCATATCTCTATATTGATAAATACGAGACATATGGAAGGCCAAATAGTTCTTTATTCCGTATGCTTAATTCTTAGGCCTTAGTTCTTAATTCAAAGTCCTTAATTCTTATTTCACCATATTTTGTCGTATTTCGACATAAATTTGTTTCTTAAAATCAATATTTGTTTATATCAGATTTGTAAATTGAATTTTTGTTTGATTTAATTGTATTTTAATATAATGCAGTATTTATTTTAGAAAATAAAAAAAAACAAAAAAAAAAAATGTACATTTGTTATTCTCTTACAGTTACTAAGTGCCGCTTAAATAATTTAAATTGTACATTAAGTCACAGAGTATTGAACAAGTTATATTTATAGCACGGCTTTCATGAGTTAACAGGTTTAAACACCGAGACAATAACATTGAACATGTCTAGTTATTGCACGGTTAAGCTCCACCCAATCTACTAGAGGGAAAACAATCTGTTTATTCACCGAAAAGAACAAAGGAAGATTTCCCGTCCATGTTACAATTCCTATTAATGTAAGTTTGTTCCAACGAACAAACCGACCAGTATTTCATCTTCTCAAAATGGCTATCGAGAGTCGAGACGTATTAATGACTTTTTATGTCGGTTGCTACGATTTGTCTCAAACGACTTTTCTACTTGTGTGCGTCTGCCTTTAGTGGACTATACTATTGAGCTTATCCTTTTAGACATTTGCTATGATTTGTTTGAAACGATCAGTCGACAAGTGTGACTCTACCTTGAATCAATTATCCTGAGTAATCTATTTGATTATGTGAGGAATATGATCTTTGTACTTTCGATTATGTTTGTTGGTTTATCTGGTCTCCCATAGTGACAAATTATTTGGTTTATCTGGTCTCCCATAGTGACAAATTATGATATCTACTGTGTACTGATACAATTAATGACTCTCATCCGTTCACAAATATTAACATCCCATAACATCACATTACTCAAATATTTCCGCTTTGTCAGCACTTTCTGCAATCTGATCAAAACACAGATCCTATTTCGTTTGGGTTTTTTTTAAATTTCAAAATTTCGTTTTACTTGTCTTTACTACACTAGGATCTGGAAAAGTTGTTATATTACCGGCGTTCTGATTGGAGTGAGGGATTAGCCAATGAATCGGTCTGTACGGCGAGTTCTTGGCGTGTGATGCACGGAACTGTTGGTAGACCACTAGCAACTTAACGCGGATTGATTAAACTGTGTCTGACGTCATGGGGTCAAAAGGTCATATCTTTGTGTAACGTAGCCAACGAAAATATAAAAAAAAACGAAACGAAATATAGATCTATATTTTAATCAGATTGCGCTTTCTGCTACCTTTTGGGGGGGTTGGATGGCCGAATGGTTTGTACGCACGCGTCTTACATCATAAGGTCTGTCATTTAGTCAAGTGGAGTGGTCTCGATTTTCCGCTTGTACGTGACAAGGAGTAGAGTCGCCTGTCCAACCTCATGGGTTTCTTCCCACTGCTAAAGACCCCTACGCGCAAGCGAATTAATGATATAAAATTGAACCATATAAGTCCCGAAATGATCTAGTTTGTGTCGATTGGACGTTAAACCCCACCCCTCTCTCTCTCTCCCTCTCTCTCTCTCTCTGGGGGGTTGGGTGGCTGAATGGTTAGCACGTGCGCGCTGTACCATAAAGTCTGTCATTGAGTCAACTGGCGTGGTTTCGAATCCCCGGTTGTACGTGGCAAGGAGTAGGGTCGCCTGCCCAACCTCGTGGGTTTTCTCCGGGTCCTCCGGTTTCTTCCCACTGCTCAAGACCCCTACGTTACTCTCTCTCTCTCTCTCTCTCTCTCTCTCTCTCATTCAACACTATATATGAAGAGCATGGGTGTACCTGTAGAGTGTATACCTGTAGATTGAAGACAGACAAGTAGATAAATCATATATCTATTATTGTATTAAGTTTATCTGAATAAACAGAAACAAGTCTAACAAAACATCGTATGAAGATATATTTATATTTATAACCATTTGTTTATATCTTTATGTAGGTAGTTACTATAAGTTGATCGTTCTTACAATATGTCGGATTTCAACGTCTTCTTATATTAGATGACTTTATACCGAAGATAACCTAATACATTGCCAATAAAAGTAAACTAAATGTGATATATATGACATTAACTGGAGGAAAAACTAACAAACATTACGTGATTTAAGTATCGTGGATAGACTCAGAAAACTTATCAATTTTCGTTTAAATTACAGCAAATTTCAACACCGCCATATTAAAATCATATAACGAAACTTACTGACAGAAATGAAATGAAATGAAATGGGGTTTAACGTCCTACTGTGTTGCTCCGAGCTGGGCTAATGAAGACGGACATACGCCATACAGTGTGCTATGAGGGAAATTGTGCCCGGGCAGCGGCACTACGGCCTACTCTTATATCAAATTCCAACTGCCAATGGATCCGTTGACGTGCGTGCAAATGTATACACGGGACAGCTGTCCTTGTCAGGCTTACTGGGGTTGGATGGCCGAATGGTTAGCACGTGCGCGCTGTATCATAAGGCCTGACATTGAGGCAACTGGCGTGGTTTCGAATCCCCGGTTGTACGTGACAAGGAGTAGGGTCGCCTGTCTAACTTCGTAGGTTTTCTCCGGGTCCTCCGGTTTCCTCCCACTGCTATAAAGATTCATACGCGCAAGCGAATTATTGAAAAAAAATTGAACCGTATGTTAGTCCCGAAATGACCTAGTTTGTGTCATTTCTTTTTCTCTCTCTTCTTGTTATTATTAGTCGTTTTTGATTTCGAACTGCGACGGGATCCTTTACGTAAACTCCGAATGTTTAGACACCATTTTTCTTGTGAGAATGGTATACAGGTACCATCCGTGCAATGGACTGGATATAATAGACGTGAAACAGGGAAACTATACGAGAGCATCCAGTGCAATGACAAATCGACTACCGCACTCTCACACCCATGACACTTTGCCACTTCTGTTTTACATACTTACATGTAGGAAGTTTTCATGGAGTTTTTGGGGTATTGCGTAGGAGGTACGGGGATTGTGTGGTTTACAGTGAACGTTTCTTAACATTAGAGGGGTTGGATGGCCGAATGGTTAGCGCGTGCGCGTTGTATCATAAGGTCTGTCATTGAGTCAACTGGCGTGGTTTCGATTTCCTGGCTGTATGTGACAAGGAGTAGGGTCGCCTTTCCAGCCTCGTGGGTTTTCTCCGGGTCCTCCAGTTTCTTCCCAATGCTATAAAGAAAGACCCCTACGTGCAAGCGAAATATTGAAATAAAATTGAACCCCGTATGTTAGTCCCGAAATGACCCGGTTTTTGTCGAGTGGACGTTAAACGCCCCCCCCCCCGCTCTCTCTCTCCCCCACTCTCTCTCTCTTTCTCTCTCTCTCTCTCTCTCTCAGTGAAGTGTCACCGTGTTCCGTATTTCTACATGAACCAGACCATATTAACGGATATAACATGCATAATATGTTTAATTTGATTACGTCCAGATTTTGTACTTTCCTGTGGGCTGTTCTTCATTAACTAGAATTGACGTAAAACAGAAATGTTTAGATTTATAAAATTATAATCAAATTCATAAAATAATATCCAACCGCTTGCCAAAATACAAATAAAAAAACAAGAATTATAAGATAGCCTTTGATGTAACACAAAATTGCATAACAATTATGCCATCATCATCATTATTATTACAAAACACATTTGCCTTTTTCTCGAAAATATTTTTAGATCAGGAAATGAAATGAAATGGGGTTTACCCCTACTGTTCTGCTCCGAACTGAGCTAATGAAGACAAGCATACGCAATACAGTTTTCTATGAAATGAAATGAAATGGGGTTTAACGTCCTACTGTTCTGCTCGACCCGTAAAATGAGTCCCAAGCTCTATTCATCGTGTTGTTCTTGTCGTGTTCAAGTATGATAGTCATTAAAATTGGCATACCAGTTAATCGGACAATTGCGCATCGATTTCTGATATGAAGTCCAAGATGGCTGCCATGACGTCATGTCCGTTTCCTGGCCCATAATTTGCTATTAGTATTAAATTCAAATTGATATTTCAGTTTTCTTGTTTTAGTTTGAATATTATCTGTGTGAAATATTTATACATTGGTAATTCTATGTTTTGTGGAACATATTCCGGTAGAAAACAGCCAACAACTCTGTTTTAAGTTATGATGCGATTGTCTGTTTTGTATTCATGTACTTTGTGTTCTAGGTTATGTTGAGACTGTATTCATGTACTGTGTGTTCTATGATATGTTAAGACTGTATCCATGTACTGTGTGTTCTATGTTATGTTGAGACTGTATCCATGAACTATGTGTTCTAGGTTATGTTGGGACTGTATCCATGTACTGCTTGTTCTATGTTATGTTGAGACTGTATTCATGTACTATGTGTTCTATGATATGTTAAGACTGTATCCATGTACTGCTTGTTCTATGTTATGTTAAGAATGTATCCATGTACTGCTTGTTCTATGTTATGTTAAGACTGTATCCATGTACTATGTGTTCTAGGTTATGTTGAGACTGTATCCATGTACTGTGTAGTCTAGGTTATGATGAGACTGTATCCATGTACTGCTTGTTCTATGTTATGTTGAGACTGTATTCATGTACTATGTGTTCTATGATATGTTAAGACTGTATCCATGTACTGTGTGTTCTATGTTATGTTAAGACTGTATCCATGAACTATGTGTTCTAGGTTATGTTGGGACTGTATCCATGTACTGCTTGTTCTATGTTATGTTGAGACTGTATTCATGTACTATGTGTTCTATGATATGTTAAGACTGTATCCATGTACTGCTTGTTCTATGTTATGTTAAGAATGTATCCATGTACTGCTTGTTCTATGTTATGTTAAGACTGTATCCATGTACTATGTGTTCTAGGTTATGTTGAGACTGTATCCATGTACTGTGTAGTCTAGGTTATGATGAGACTTTATCCCTTTTCTTGCTTATTCTATGTTATGTTGAGACTGTATTCATGTACTATGTGTTCTATGATATGTTAAGACTGTATCCATGTACTGTGTGTTCTATGTTATGTTGAGACTGTATTCATGTACTGCTTGTTCTAGGTTATGTTAAGACTGTATTAATGTACTGCTTGTTCTATGTTATATTGCGAATGTATCCAGGCACCATTTCTTCTATATTCTGTGACTGTCTTGTATTGATATATTATGTTTGCATTAAAACAGATTAAAACAAATTTACCTGTTTTACCGACATCAGCTGAACCAACAACAACTATTTTATATTCTTCATCATAACTGGAACATTCACTGTCCGACCTCAACCTCTGTCGACCTGTACTTTTAGCAGAACCACACCACATGATTAAATCCTAACAATTATAGAACATCCAATATCACTTATCATTTATATGTATCTTTGCACATACGAATTTCTAAATTTCCCGATTATATTATTCGTTCACTTGATACCACTCCTCGTTTAAGCAATTCACATAGTATGTTTAATAATTCTGGAACACCTGGTATCGCGTTTTATGCTTACTCTTTCTCGAACACCTGATGTCACTTCAGGAGGTCACATAAATGTAATATGCTTACTATATATATAACACCTCATATCACTTCTCATTTGATGTGTTCATCTAGTATGCTTACTCTCTAGAACACCTTATGTCACTTCTTGTATGATGACGAGTTCACCTAGTATGTTCTCTTTCTAGACCACCTCCTATCACTTCTCATTTGATGAGTTCACACAGTATGCTTACTCTCTAGAACACTTGATGCCACTTATCATTCGAGGAGTTCACATTGTATGTTTACTCGTTCTCTAGAACATCTGATACCACTCCTCATTGATGAGCCTACATAACAACAAGCTAACAATTCTTTGTTATATTTCCTAACATTCAGTAATATCTATCAAGAATTGTTCACAGATTTTATTTAAAACTAGAATAGCATAAAACCACGCAATCTATTCGTTTTTGAATCGTCACAGTTTATATTTTATCACTGTATATTTCACAGTATTATCTACCAACAGCTATTTAGCAGTTTCAGTATCAAAAATATATTTTGGTAGATACTGACCAAAGTGTAATTATAAGTGGTATGTTTTCTCTTTCTTTAACATCCAATAACACTCTCTCTAGAACACTGGATGCCACTTCTCATACGAGGAGTTTACACAGTGAGCTTACGCCTTCTTGAACACCAGATACCACTTATCGTTTGATGGTTCACACAGTGAGCTTACTCTCTCTAGAACACTGGATGCCACTTCTCATACGAGGAGTTTTAACAGTGGGCTTACTCTTTCTTGAACACCGGATACCACTTATCGTTTGATGGTTCACACAGTGAGCTTACTCTCTCTAGAACACTGGATGCCACTTCTTATACGAATACGAGGAGTTTACACAGTGAGCTTACTCTTTCTTGAACACCGGATACCACTTATTGTCTGATGGTTCACACAGTGAGCTTACTCTCTCTAGAACACTGGATGCCACTTCTCATCCAAGGAGTTTAATATATATATCAGCATCAGGACCAAAACTACACTTTTGTCGATTATGATCAAAGTGTGATTATAAGTTATTACATGAATATTAGAAATATTACAGATTTGATTGTGTTAAAGCGTGTATATCAGTTTACATTATAATAAAAAATATAACAGATTACAATCATAATTTATTTCATTCACAAATTCTTCCTTTTTGATGACTGTTAATAAAACAGATTCCAATCCTAATCCTGATTTATTTCATTCATAAATACTTCCTTTTTGATGACTGTTAATAAAACAGATTCCAATCCTACTCCTGATTTATTTCATTCATAAATTCTTCCTTTTTGATGACTGTTAATAAAACAGATTCCAATCCTAATCCTGATTTATTTCATTCATAAATACTTCCTTTTTGATGACAGTTTATGTGTAATTATTTGTTTGATTATCACGACTATAAATTTATCAATATTTTGATTTATGAATATTCATATGTTGATATTGTTTATATATAATTTGACATATGATTGTTTATATATAATTTGATCGGTTCACTTCCTGGTTTACTGGCTTTCAATACTCATAACACAAACTCTTGAATAGTTCTAAATGGCAACAATGTCTTGTGAAATCCATCCTAATTCTGTCATATTTTCCCGAAACACAATAAAACTGTTACATGTAATACAGATAAACCGTGAAATATCCAACAACTATTGAGTTAAGTTATTATACCTTTAATAAAATATTAATCATTGTATTAAAAACACACAATGTTCCACCTCTGGAAATGTTGGATGATATTTCAATCACAAACACACAGTGTAATGTTCTACCTCTGGAGATGTCAGATGGTGTTTCAATCACAAAAATACACAGTGCATTAATCCACCTCTGGAAATGTTAGATGGTGTTTCAATCACAAAAATACACTATGTGGTGTTCCACCTCTGGAAATGTTAGATGGTATTCATACACAAACACACACTCCGTAGTGTTCCACCTCTAGCAATGTTGGATGGTATTCATACACAAACACACACGGTGTAGTGTTCCACTCTGGAAAAATTTGATAGTATTTCAATTAATCACAAAAACACACGGATCTTCATTACCGTAATAAACGTCTTAATCCAGAAGACAGTACATATAACTATAATAGCTGCACGATCTTATATTCAATGTATCCCAGGTAAACATAACTAATTTGATTCAAAGCTTAATACATCTGAATTTAAATACGAAACTGGTAAGATATTAAATGGTTTCGTGCAAGAGGTCGAGTATTTTTACTATTTCTAGAACAACTGATACCACTTGTACTTTTCTATTTATCTTGGTATCTTTCAATACAAATTTATAAATTCCTCAACTGTGGTACCCTTTAAGCTGATAACACTATTCATTTTGAAGACTTCACACATCTTACACTTTCTATAGCATCGGATACAACTTCTCATTTCCATGAGGTCACATAAATGTACTCTTTCTATAACACCTCATACCACTTCTCATTCGAGGAGTTCACATAGTATGCTTACTCTACCTAGAACACCTCATACCAATTCTCATTCGGGGAGTTCACATAGTATGCTTACTCTACCTGGAACACCTTGTACAATTTCTAATTTGAATAGTTCACATAGTATTGCTCACTCGAGAACGCCCAATGTCACTTCTCGCTTGAAATCTTCACAACATTGTTTGGTTGTACTATTGTATTAGAGTCCATGAATAAATACAACTTACTACATATTACTCCAAATGAAACAATGTATAGTTGGTTGAGATATATAAATAGTAAAGACGTGTTATTATAGGTTATAGTATAGAAATAGTCGTGGTATAAGTTGTATTACATGGTGAGTACTTCTCTCCTCTCACTGTGTATATATTCTATGTACAGTGTGTCAGTATTGCAGTGTAGTTATATTACATATATACACGGGGCGTACTGTATATCAGTCCATACTATAAAATACAGTCGGTTATTTTAACACCATATGGTGTGAGAGAGAGAGAGAGAGAGAGAGAGAGAGAGAGATGGGGTTTAACGTCCACTCGACACAAACTAGGTCATTTCGGGACTAACATATGGTTTAATTTTATTTCAATAATTCGCTTGCGCGTAGGGGTCTTTAGCAGTGGGAGGAAAAAGGGGGACCTGGAGAAAACCCACGAGGTTGGACAGGCGACCCTACTCCTTGTCACGTACAACTGGGGATTCGAAACCACGCCAGTTGACCCAATGACAGACTTTATGATACAGCGCGCGTACGCTAATCATTCAGCCATCCACACCCCCACCCCCCCCCCCACCATATGGTGTGATTTTAAACACCTCGAATACCTAGCTACGATAACGTAGCTAAAAAACGTTGAAATATGCTGGTTTTTAGCTACGATTGGACGCTTTAAGTTTCAACTGACAATGTTGATTTCTTTATTTATGCATGTAATATACACGCAGTTGGTGGGGTGGGGTGGATGGCCGAATGGTTAATGGGTGCGCGCTGTATCATACGGTCTATCATTGAGTCAACTGATTGCGATTCCCCGGTTGTGCGGGATAAGGAATGGGGTCGCCTGTCCAACCTCGGATCGGTCCACCGGTTTCCCCCCACTGCTACAGACTAATAAAGACTGCTACGCGCATTCGAATTATTGAAATAACATTGAACCGTATCTCTCTCTGATGGCCCCCACCCCCTTTCCAAACTAGGCACCGGTAGAAACAATATCTCTACTGCCAACTACTTTTCTCTCAGTTCCCAGAAGCAATCAGTCATTATACTTCTCACCCGGTTTGTGCAAAATGATAAGGCCAGCTCAGTTTTTCGTTAAAGGTCACAAGATATAAACAGGGCTAGCGCTAATCCCAACCCTAACCCCTAATCTACAACCTCGCGAACAATCACGTGCCCTAACCTTATTTACATCTCAACGACCTTGATAAAAATTGAGCCGGCCTTAGCAAATAGATTTAGCCCTTCTGGCCCTTACGATGACTAACATCATTCTTCCGCCACGGATTAAATAAAAACTACCTCATCTTACATTCCAACAGTGATTCATTAGTTCACACACACACACACTAATATATCACCATGATTTACAGTACTGGTTTACCGATGACAAATAGAAACAAATATGGTTGTCTCGTAAATACGGGATAACTATGTCGTAATTACGAGATAATCAGTTGTTTTCGTTTGATTGGTCTTCAGTATTGGTTAGTTAATTTACATCAAGTGCGACGTTTTAGCTATATTTTTGTCTTTCAGCTACATGTTGAGGTGAAACTTGAATTATACATCATGTCTATATCATGCAGTATTCTCTTTACAAACATTAACATACTCTCTCTCTATGGTCACGTTGTTTTGAAGTATTCAGGCCCGTAGAATAGTCTAGCGATAAGATTTATCCGGCTTTGAATCCCGCCATGAGTCAAAAACAATTTGTTCAGCTTGTAATTAAGTGTTGACCTTGAGTCTAACAAAAACAAAATAATCTTTCTCCAAGAAGAGTAGCGCTGCTCTGGTGTCCGGATAAACTTCACCTGGCTGTATTTGTAAATGTGCGAAAAGAAATGACCGAATTATTAATTGGAACATTCACGGACTCCCGGGGGGATGGCCGCATGGTTAGCGTGTGTTAAGGTCTGTAATTAAGTCAACTGGCGTGGTTTCGATTCCCCGGTCGTACGTGAAAAGGAGTAGGGTCGCCTGTCCAACCTCGTGGGTTTCCACCGGGTAATCCGGTTTCCTCCCGCTGCTAAAGACCAGTGAACTATTGAATTAAAATTGAATTATATGTTAGGTCCGACATGACCTAGTTTGTGACGAGTGGACGTTAAACTCCACCCTCTCTCTCTCTCTCTCTCTCTAGACCACCCTATGTCGAGATATAGCTGTGACCAGGTAAAAAAAAGTTAAAACCAAATGAAATGGGGTTTAACGTCCTACTGTTTTGCTACGATTAGGCCTACTGTTATTTCGAATTCCAACCGCCAAGGGATCTTTTACGTGCACGCCAATGTATACACGGGACCTCGGTGTTTCGTCGTATCCGAGCAACTAGACAGCTGTCCTTGTCAGGCACTCTGTCCTGCACCACTGACAACGGGAAACCACGTCGCAAAATCCCGATGAGAAAAAAATTGAACTGTTATGTTTTAGTGTGTGTCAGATTTTTAGTCAATTGTACCCGTCATACTTTCTGTCTCACCAAACCGGAAACACATTCAATAAATATTAGATTTTATAACCATTAACAAAACGACCGCAAATAAAATGTCACGCACTCTTCAGTATATACAACGGTAAACTGTCTATTATTAGCCTAGACAATCTTATATTCAAATTATCGTTACTTGTTCAATTGATTAAATGTCCTCCACAATAATATCACTGAAGTAGCATGCTCTCAATTGTACGTAATTGCTATGGAAGACCAAACAGCTCTTTATTTAGTGTTCTTTGTCCTTATTTCTTAGTTCATAGTCCTGAAATATTATGTCTTCATTTGGTGTCGTATTCCGACATTTGTACATTAAAATTAACATTTGTATCGTAAAATCAACATTTGTTTTACAAATCAGATATTTGTCATAACTAAGAATTAAGAACACTGGATTAAGAGCTGTCTGGTCTTTCATAAATTGCATATTGGATTTGTTCATGCTGACTGATTATTGCATATTTATTCAAGAAGTTTGAAAAATTAAACCAATTATTATTATCTATATATAAATGAAGTAGACGGAAACATTGAATTTATTTTCTAATGATATGTCTAGTGTGTAATTGGAGTATTAGATGGCTTTCATTCACTTAAAGACGAGAGAGGAGGAGGGGCAGGGGGGGGGGGGCGGGTAACGTTCACAAAACACCGACTAGGGCATTTCGGGTCTAATCAGGGGTCTTTAGCAGTGGGAGGAAACAGGGGGACACGGAGAAAACCCACGCCATTGGACATGCTTTCTGCGGGTTTACTTTTCTGCATCAACCTAGGTATTGGCGAATACTCGCCTGCATTAGCCCAGTCAGAGTAGAACAGTAGGACGTTAAACCCCATTTCATAAGAAATAAATAAGTAATGCAGTGGGGTTCTTTCAGTGCCGCTCTGTTTCGCCAATATCCAATATCTTCATTAACACGCTCGTTGCGAAAAGTAGGACGTTAAACTCTATTCTGGCCCCTCCTCCCCCATCCCAATTATCGCAGGTCCTGTCGAAAATAACGCTGAATAATCCTAAGAAACTTTTGGGACCCGTTGTTTAGTGTGCCAGGGAATTACTTATAGGATCTCCGTGACTCCTAAAA
This sequence comes from Patella vulgata, assembly GCF_932274485.2. Lineage (NCBI taxonomy): Eukaryota > Metazoa > Mollusca > Gastropoda > Patellidae > Patella > Patella vulgata. The sequence goes on from NC_065884.2 coordinate 72,508,235, forward strand.
AAACGATTTTGACATTCATTGCGCTATGTCTTCTCGACGTCTATCATTGACATAGTCAACCAATTCTTTCTCAATTTGTGGATAACGTGCGGCTATTCATTAATTCGTTTCCTTATTTGGTTTATGTCACTAAGTTCCAAACTGACAGCCGTCTTACGTTCGACTCACCCAAATTAAATTCTCAACCCGCATCCTTAAGTTTCATAGCGTACATTTCATTTCCATCTTCATCAGTCTGTTTCGTTTATCACTCTACTATCTGCTATCAACCCTTCGATCCCTGCATTGGCCGAGAAAGTTCATCCAGATTTTCCGGCGTGGTTCCCCCTTGTCAGTGATGCAGGACGGAGGGCCTGAAAAGGACAGCTGTCTAGTCATTCGGATGAGACGAAAAACCGAGGTCCAGTGTACACATTGGCGTGCACGTAAAAGATCCCTTGACAGTTGGAATTCGATATAAGAGTAGGCCGTAGTGCCGCTGTCCGGGCAAAATTACCCTCATAGCACACTGTATGGCGTATGCCCGTCTTCATTAGCCCAGTTCGGAGCAAAACAGTAGGACGTTAAACCCCATTTCATTTCATTTCATTTTTGCTATCAACCCGATTCCAAACATTGCCGACTCGCAATCGAACACCCCTATTAAAGGAGGTGTCCTCTATACCTTCAATATTACCAAGAGTGTCCGATTTTACAAACACCAATTATTGGTCAATTCCAGAAAAGAAATGGGGTTTAACGTCCTATGGTTTTGCTCCGAACTGGGCTAATGAAGACGGGCATGCGCAATACAGTGTGCTATGAGGGAAATTTTGCCCGCGGGCAGCGGCACTACGGCCTACTCTTATATCGAATTCCAACTGTCAAGGGATCTTTTACGTGTACGCCAATGTGTACACGGGACCTCGGTTTTTCGTCTCATCCGAATGACTAGACAGCTGTCCTTGTCAGACCCTCCGCCCTGCATCACTGACAAGGGGGAACCACGTCGGAAAATCTGGATGAACTTTCTCGGCCAATGCAGGGATCGAACACCCGACCTCCAGTCTAGTGAGCCAGCCTCTTACCCACTTGGCCACCGTGATCCCCTATTGGTTAATTCCAATCAATGGTTATGTTGTTATCTTGTCTGCGATATCACCTCTGTGGAAGCGGACGTAAAATACAACTAACAAACAACATGTTATCTTATCGAGAAAATATGATCTCCTGATATCAATTTTAAACTCAGTACACGTCTGCGTGAATCCTATGTTCCTGCGCTCGATTTGAAATGAAGCGCCTGGGTGAACGAGGCTAATCGTGGGTGCATAAGTGAAACGCGAAACCGTTCTTCAGATTTAGACTGGACTATCCAATCGGGAGCGACTGACATTCAGTATTTCAGGTATTTCGACAGAACTGATTAGAAATCACAATTAAAGTTTTAAAAAATGAATCTAAATCAATTTATATACACTAATTACATTAATAGGTGTTGTATTTTTGTTAAATCTATTTTCCTCAACTTTAGGTTCCAAAGAATAGAGATTAGATTATTTACTGAAATGCTGAAGGGGAAGTAACTCCAGAAGGCGTAGCGTAAGACCAGCCGGAGGCAGACCACCATTAATTTCCCCATTGACTTCAATGTTAATTCTAGCCTCTTTGCTAGAAATTAGGATCGATCGAGTTCCATAATACAGATGAAACATATCTAAAAGAACGTCTACACATTTGGACATTCACTTTTGGTACGACAAGAATGGTTTTTGTCCATAGATCGCAGAGTTCAAGAGTATTGTGGTTTGACAAGTAGATCTGATGTGTAATCTGAAGCGGTGCCATTTATTGATTTAAATGTTAATTTAACACCTTGTTCAGTTTTCAAATTGAACGTTAATCTCCATTTCATTTCATTTTTTCTATTTTCTGTCTTGTCCGCGGGTTTATCTTGTAGATTTTTGTTTTGCGTGTAGTGCGGTCCACCTGCACTTACTAATAGGTAATATTAACGTCTCGAGGATAATTTAAAGATAAATTCCAAATTTGAATAATTCGTCAATAAAAATAAATTCCATGGCCTATATACGGAGGATCATACCAGCCACTTTCATCAACAGTTTAAACATGATTCAAAGCTTCTCTGATGATAGTATAAGCCATCGACAGTGTCGAGAACATGCCTCCATAATAACCAAAACCTCTACTTGGTATGGGTAAAGGTATCATATAAGCTAAGGTGAAGAAGATTCGTGAAGCGGTGAATACTCGGAAGTGCCAGAGAGCTGTACTTGGTTTAGGTCTAGCTGCTATATAGACGATACCTATCATAAAATATGGTACGATATTTTCTAAGTCATTCAGATGACACCTGAAATTAGACAGGACCAAGTATATAAAATTAAACAGGACCAAGTATATAAAATTGGATATATTACTGTATATAATGATTATTATCATAATCAATGGTTTATGGCAAGGGGGTGGGGATGGATGGCCGAATGGTTAGCATGACAGGTCGCATGATACAACACGCACGTGCTAACCATTCGGCCATACACCCCCCACCCCCCGTCAATGAGATACTTGGCTTTGTTATAAGTTATTATCATAATCAATGGCTCAGTGAGTAAGACGCTGGTTCTCTATCTAGAGGGTCTCGGGTTCGCTCCCGGTCTTGACAGGACCTGTCTAGTCGTTCGGATGGGGCGAAAAACCGATATTGTATAGAGAAAACCTATAGTCATGTACACATTGGCCCCGTGTACACAATAGCGTGTACGTAAAAGGTCACTTGACAGTTGGAATTCAAAATAATTGTGTAGATCATACTGCCGCTGTCGTGGCAAAAAAAACCCTCATGGCGTTAGCCCAGGCGATGTAGAAAAGCATTGATATCAAAATCTATCAGTCTAATTACCTGCGTGATCTTTCAACATCCTCGTCATCTAGTACGGGTACTGCCCATTTTTCTCCCACCCAAACCGTGTCTTCCTTATTGCAATATGCCTACACACAGAATAAACAATAACATATATTGATAACGTTAAAACCAACACACCAACTATTTTATATTCATAACGTCATAATGAATACGCCACTGTCCGTCGCCCGTCGGTCCGTCGTCAACAATTGATTGTGAACGCACGGGACCCCTTAAGTGCACGATTCCATGCTGACACAATTATTTCATTCTAATTAGATAATTAATCCCTTAAATTAATTCGTTACACTGAAATTTTAATTCGTTTATACGAAATTTTAATTCGTTTATACGAAATATTAATTCGTTTATACGAAATTTTAATTCGTTTATACGAAATATTAATTCGGTTTTAGGAAATATTAATTCGTTTATACGAAATATTAACTAGTTTTACGAAATATTAATTCGTTTTTACGAAATATTAATTCGTTTTTACGAAATATTAATTCGTTATTACGAAATAATTATAAAGTTATCCCCCCCCCCTTTCAAAAAACCTTGTTAACACGACAGAGGCTACAGTTTTTAACACATTATTTTCAAATTTAGTGCAATTTTCAACGATCAACCGTTACTATTTAGTCGTCGAAAACCTTGCAAACTCGATAGGGGCTACCGATGTACTTCTAATTTGGCGTCAAAACATTGGGGTCACGAACCCTATCGATATCCAGTGCCCAAATATGTTCGCTTGCTCAAATCATTGCTGACATGATAAAAGTTATTACAGTTTATCCTGTCTTTGAGTTGGCACCGACCCCACCCTCCATCTTCACCCCTTGTTGTTATTACGATATAGGTTTGTATGCATCCTAGAGGTTTTAATTATATATGTATAAAAAGTGTTACGAGGTGTTCTATAAAGAACACGCATAGTAATTGTCATATGACTTCACGAAATAACAAATACATGTAGTCGGTTGTTACATGCGTTTGGATTGGAAATACGCGGGATATAATACTATATTATACAATTACTGAAAAACGATTCGACTAGAAATACGTGATTAGTAGGGTGTGGGGTGGATGGCCGAATAGCACGTGCACGCTGTATCATAAAGTCAACTGGCGTGGTTTCGATTCCCCGGTTGTACGTGACAAGGAGTAGGGTCGCTTGTCCGACCTCGTGGGGTTTCTCCGGGTCCTCCGGTGTCCTCCCACGGCTAAAGACCCAAGTGCAAGCGAATTATTAAAATAAAATTGAACCATATGTTAGTCCCGAAATGACCTAGTTTGTTTCGAGTGTAATTAACCTCTCTCTCACCCTCTCTCTCTCTCTCTCTCTCTCTCTCTCTCTCTCTCTCGTGATCAGTAATACAGTGTAACTGTATCCCATAGAATTGTATATTATGTATAGTCTACGCCTGAATCATGGCTGCTAAGATTGCAGTGAGATAGCTCAACACAAACAAGTTAATGTATGTCAAGTACTTACCTTATTGCGTACACGGTAATATAACGTTATAGGACCCATAGATAATGTTTTTAACATTACAACTGTACTATGGAAAGCAAAATCTCTAAACACTGGATTTTCTAATGTATATATCGCCGACATTTTGGTATTTTTATCTCTGCTGTACGGAGGTTTTTTCTATAACTCTATTCAACTGAGTGTCAATGTAACAACACAACCGGTGTGTATCTACTATATTTAGATTGATGAATACTATTCAAAGGTATAGATTGTACGGGATATCTACTGACCCGTGTAAGTCACAAGGGCCATCCTTGATATCCAGTGTGGCTAAATCTATTTCTTAAGGCAAGCTCAATTTTTGTCAAGGTCTTTGAGATGTAAATAAGGTTTCGACAAGTGATTGTTGTCGAGATTATAGGGTAAGCATTGTGGTCCGGGGTTAGGGTTTGGGTTGGGATTTGCGCTAGCCCTGTTTACATCTCGTGACCTATGACGAAAAATTGAGCTGGCCTTATCATTTAGCACTACCAAATCTCGTGTTTCTAATAGACGAAAAGGGATATTAAACACATATTAATCTAATACGCGAAGAGTCATTTGTGCCGGATCAGTCCTTTTGCACATTTTTAAAAATTATTATCTTGTCGTTTGTCGATCGGTAGAGAGAGCGAGAGAGAGAGAGAGGGGAAAGAGAGAGATGGGGTTTAACGTCCACTCGACACAAACTAGGTCATTTCGGGACTATCATATGGTTCAATTTTATTTCCATGATTCGCTTGCGCGTAGGGGTCTTTAACAGTGGGGGGGGGGCGGAAGACCCGGAGAAAATCACGAAGCTGGACAGCCGACCCTACTCCTTTTCATGATGCAACGCGCACGCGTTAACCATTCGGCTATCCACCTACCCCCTTGTCTTTTGGGATATGTTGTCTTCTGGGATATGTTTTTATTTTTTCATTACAAACAAGTGAAACAAAGCTCAAAACTGTCATATTCAAATAGAACTCGACTTCGTGTACCGATTTTAAAATGTTCATTGTGTCTTAAATATTGTTTATTATGCTTATGTCATTCACGGGAATATAACTACAACAATATTCATTGAAATGCTATCTATATTCTATTATAATCATATAATAATCTATTATATCATGGGTATTACCGAGTTGGAGGTTTTGGCCCTTTAAAGGGGCTAAATCGCTAATATTTGGGACTTAACGGAGCTAAGTCGCTAATATTTGGGACCTAGAAATTGACACCAATGGGTCGCAAGTCCGCAACGCATAGGACTATAATAATGTAATGTGAATGTATATAAACTGATTTACATTCACCCGTTTCTGTTTTTACTGTAATTTCTATCAGTTATGTTCGGCGAAATACGCCAGAAGTCTTAATTGAATGGCAATCTTTAGCGTCTGGTTATTCCGGTCTACACCGATGATATTTATTGCGCATGCTCTCCAGATAAGAATATAGCGTCACCATTTGACATGTGGAATATGTCTAGCCTCGTTCTTTGGTAGTCCTTTGTTCCAAATGACGCTGAAACGCATTATGGTACACGATTCGTGTACCAATGGTAAAATGTTTAATTTGTCTTGAATATTTGATATCAGAAGCCCATCATTTCCAGGTAAGATCACAAGACCAATGTTGATTTGAATTGACAAATAATTCGTGTTTTCAATGTCGAAGATTTTTGATGATATTGATTTAGAGACTTAGCTACTTTAATTCGTGTTTTTAATGTCGAAGACTTTGGATGATATTGAGTTAGAGACTTAGCTACTTTAAGTATCAAAGTTGCGTATCTATGTGGGTCAATGTATTTATGAATACTACAGTGTGGTTCAGGTATTTAATAACTCCCTATATCAGGTTTATATTGATTCAGGTATTAAATAACCCCCTATATCAGGTTTATATTGGTTCAGTTTCTAAGTTTATCTCTCCTTGGGGGGTTGTATGGCTGAATGGTTAGCGTGCGCACGCTGTATCATAAAGTCTGTCATTGAATCGACTGGGGTGGTTTCGAATCCTCGGTTGTACGTGACAAGGAGTAAGGTCGTCTGTCCAACCTCGTGGGTTTTCTCCGGGTCCTGCGGTATTCCCCCACTGCTAAAGACCCCTATGCGCAAGCGAATTATTGAAATAAAATTGAACCACGTGTTAGTGTTATAATCAAGTTTAAAGAGAAAACCTAGAATAAATAAAATGAAGTTTAACGTCCTTTCTACTCAACCCGGGTTAATGCAGATTGGCATACATTAGGACGTTAAACCACATTTCATTTCATGTCATTTCTTTTAGGTCATTGAGTACCATTTGACAATGTTGTGTCAGCGACAAATAGGTTATCTCCCTTGCATCATATTAAGAGAGAGAGAAATGGGGTTTAACGTTCACTCGACACAAACTAGGTGATTTCGGGACTAACACATGGTTCAATTTTATTTCAATCATTCGCTTGCGCGCAGGGGTCTTTAGTAGTGGGATGAAACAGGAGGACCCGGAGAAAACTCATGAGGTTGGACAGGCGACCCTACTCCTTGTCGCGTACAACCGGGGAATCCAAACCCCGCCAGTTGACTCAATGACAGACCGTATGATACAGCGCGCGCGTGCTAACCATTCGGCCATCCACCCCCCCGCATCATATTAAGTAAATTATTTAAAGATAATTCAGCCTAAAGTTCAATTATTGGTTTTAATCCTTTACAATGTCAGTTATTTTATTAATTGTTACTTGAATTGTAAAGTTTCTATGATCATCAATAAATCCTCTGACAGGATTATTGAGTCTCTTCCAGTCAATAATATCAGTAAAACCGTTTGACCAACCACTAGGTTTAACAGTCTCATTATATTGTTTAACTACAGATTGTCTATCATCTGTTTTATTTATAACTTTACACGAAAGCAAAAAATATACTATTAACATGGACAGCTAATGACTGCCAAATTTGGTCATAAAAAGGTTTTTTCCCCATATTACCAGCGAAAATCTCTTAAAATGTGACCATTACTGTCTCTTTTATATGGTTTTCGATTTCTCTGAATTTAAAGATAATTTGAAAAATCCAACATGGTAGCAATGCAAAATGGCAGCCAAAATAGAATCCAAAAAGACGGATCTTAAGTTAATCGTGTAACATGAATTTCGATAATCCATGATGGTAGAAATCCCCAATAGCCACCAAAATGAAATCCAAAATGGCGGAATTTTAATTAATCATAATAAAATGGCATTTTCTCCATATAACCAGCGAAAATATCGTAAGATATGGCCTTTACTAAGTCTTTTAATTTAAAGATATTGAAATGCAAATACCTATGCAGGTTGTGATACGATAAATAGTCATGGACCCTTGCCATGCTTTGAGAGTATGTTCACAGATGAAGAACTTATTATCGCCCCAACTGAACCACTGGGCTGCACGTGCGACACGCAATAGTGCCATACACGTGGGAGGGGTTCATTGTCAAATTTGACACTTCAAGGAAGGGTTGATGAAAACTGCCGCGTGCTGGTTTATCCTATGCATGTTTGCCTTCCTATCGTTTCTTGCATAAGATTTACTGTTTAGCGTATCTTTGCTTTAGTGTGTTACGTTTAATTTGCAATGAGACGTCTTCAACATGATAAATGTCTACGCGCTTTTGGCATCCTTCAAATGGGTTCTACACAGCGAGTAGTAGCCAACATGCTTAATGTGTCACAGTATGTGATCAGCAGACTGTGGAACCGGTACCAACAAACACACAATGTTGACGATAGACCTCGTCCAGGTCGTCTAAGAGCCACTCGTGCTCGCGTTTGGGGGCGTGTAAATGAGTGCCAAAGTTAAGTAGATATACGTCGAGACACCTTGTTTACTCTCGGTGAGTACCCAAGATTTTTTAAATGAGTGTACCATTATACCAAACACATTCAGTGATCACCAAGCCATTGCTATTAACATATGGACTATGGATTTTTAATAACAATCTGATGCCAGATAAAAATGATAACGAATTATTAAAGGAAGTTAAAGGGGGACTTTGGGATTACGTTAAATTTAAAATTAAAAATGAAACCATTAAATACACTTGACCAAAGCAAATATCAAAGTAAATTGATAACTTTTATTTGCATCTTTATTCAGCTGCTGCTTTTAACAGATCAAGTCTCGAGGATAAAATATTTCTGAGAAAACAGTGTTTCCAAAAAATAAATGAAAATAAAAGCCAGAATCTGGTATATGTAAAATTGACGAGAGTGAATGCCTGCAAGCTTTAAAACTATTTAAAAATAATAAAACCCCAGGCAATAATGGATTGAATATAGAATTTTACCGTGAATACTAGCCTCTTATTATTACATTAGTATTAAATTCTTTTAACTATAGTTTTGTACATTTATCAGCGTCACGGAAACAACAACATTCCACATACGTTCTGCCGACTTGAAAATATGCTAAATTGATCATTGATCATTTACGTAGTTGTATATGGCAGAGATCGAATCTGCGCCACCGAAAACATTATATATTGACACCAAAGACAACTACTTAAACAAAATTAGCAAATCGTCCGAGTTTTCCGCCACAAGTGGCAGCAATATTGGTAATATGCTAAATATGTGAACATGGGATCATTTTACAAAGTTGTAAATGTCAGAAATGATTTATGCGCCCCCGTAAACATATATATTGACATCAAACACTACTACTTAATCCAAATCAAAATGACTGCCATCTTGGAAATATGTTAAGTGTTTGGCCATGTAATCAAATTATAAGGTTTTAAATGTCACAAATGGAATCTACGACCCAAAAAACATATATATTGACACCAAACACTACTACTTAATCAAAATCTTCACATCGTCCCATTTTCCCGCCAAAAATGACAACCATCTTGGAAATATGCTACATATGTGAAGTTGTGATCAATTATCAAGTTTGTAAATATCAGAAATGGAATCTGCGACCCCAAAAACATATATATTGACACCAAACAAAACAAAATCCTCACATAGTCCCATTTGGGCACTAAAAGTGGCCACCATCTTGGAAATATCTTCATGAAGTGATGGAAAAAATCTGAAATATAGTCATGACCCCTTTGAATACTAATACAATGTCAAATCACAGTTGATATGTCGATAACATTATAAATAGTGTGAAAATAAAAAAAATAAGTTGGAATATTAACGAAAATAACTACCCTCAGATAATGGCCTCCCATACCATGAAGACCTACTCAGAAAAAAATGTAAACATTGTTTTTTTGTCATTTAACATCAAAACCTTCAAAATAAAGCTTACTCCACGATTTCTACCCGAAAGGCCGACGGATTTACATTAAGGATCGGACTATAAACTTATCCAAAAACCCGGCTAAGATAAATCACTTCTATCTAACTGCCGCATCATACACTTATAAATGTAGATGTAAAATTAGTAAGTAAAATTTTATCACAGAAAAAATGCTTGTATCAATGAAGACTGTTTAAAATTTTATCTCGCAAAAATTAAGAAAATAACGGGTTTTCTTTTAGCCATTGATTTTAAAAAAGCTTTTGATAGCGTAAGCCATAAATATCTGCTTTCTGTTTCGACGCTTTTGGATTTAAAGTAGCTAAGTCTCTAACTCAATATCATCCAAAGTCTTCGACATTGAAAAAAAAACACAAATTATTTGTTAATTTAAATCAACATTGATATTGTGATCTTACCGGGAAAGGATGAGCTACTTAAGACAAAATAAACCTTTTACCATTGGTACACGAATCGCGTACCATAATGCCTTTCAGCGCTATTTGTGACAAGGGACTTGAAGAACGAGGCTAGACATATACCATGTCAAACGTTGACCCCATATTCTTATCTGTTGATGTTGTTTATTAAAGATTTAACGTCCAATAATACATTAAATATAATATTATGGACAGGTTGATTTAATTAAATTATTTACACTTAATGGGTTTAAAATTGGTAAAAGCATACAATACAAACGTCCGTGTATACCAAAAGTCTCCTTAAAATTGGTAAAAACACAAAATAAAAAGTCCTTGTAAAATAAAAAAGTCAATTTAAAGCACACTTATAAAATCGCTGTCGTGAGAAGAGAGGGCGGGTCATCTTCTCACATTGTCATAATAAAAACATCTTAAAACAGGAGGTCCAGCTGACTTATCTGTTAATCATGCGCAATAAATACCATCGGCATAGACTGGAATAACCAGACGCTAGAGGTTGCTATTCGATTGAGACTTTGGGCGTATTTTGTCGAAAATAACGGATTTGAAATTAGAGTAAAAACGGAAACGATTGAATGTAAATCAGTTTATATACATTCATATTACTTCAATCTTTTATGCGTTGCGACCCATTTGTGTCAATTTCTGGATTCCAAATATTAGCGATTTAGCTCCTTTAAAGATGGGTTCCCGCGTACAGACTGGCTGATTTAATGGTATATATGGACTAAAAACATATTCAAACTAATTAATTTGTCATAATTATGCTTCAAATCCTTCCCAAACATTATAATTGCGAAGGAATGTCCTGCTATTAAAATTCGATCAAACCAGGCGATGTTGTCTTTAATCGCTTACTCTTTATTACAAATATCGAATCCTAAATAAATTCTCGGATTATCCACTACCCGCGTCTTTTTCTGTCATTTTTATCACGTCTAACTCTTCAAAAAGTTTATCAATTTGTACATCAAGCGCTCAATGTTCGCGTGTGACCTTTGACATTACGCGTGCAGAAATTCTTAATCGTCGGGCTGTTGATTAGGGGAACCCTTACATTTTTGTCCTGTATACGCTCCATGAGTGTTTTTCGGGGAATCCAGTATTTTTCTAGTAAGATTGGATATCTCTACTTTCCATATATACCAAAATTACCATACTTTTATTGGAAATAACCACCCGATAAATACTTTTCCGGGAACCCATCGTTAAATACAATTATTTAAGATGGATACAGCCATCATATAATGACATTAACTGTGCAGTCATGAACAATATACCACTCCTTAATTTAAAGTGGCCAAACAAATCTTTTTAACCTCGTTATCGAAACACTATGTATATATATTAGAAATGATATAAACATAGGGGGAATTATCTTTGGGATCGATCGTTAAAAGTAATAGCTTCTGCAGACGACACGACTGTTTTATTGAAAGATTTTCTTTCAGCTAGACACTTTTTTGAAGTTTAAAAAAATTTAGTAACGTTTTTGGGCTAGAATTAAACGCTACTAAAACTGAAGCGATCGATTTAAATAGTGGTAACGTACAACTGCGTTATAATATTAAAGGTTTTGGTTTTATTTATCGCGAGAACTATATAAAAATATTAGGTATTACCTATTCATTCGACCAAAACATTTCTGAAAAAAATGAATTTTGAAAATTGCATAGACCAAATTGAAGATACCTTGAATACCTGGAAAATCCATATTATAAAAACATTCTAAAATATCTAAAACATTACACCCTACATCAGTTAAAACTATACCCTGAACTGTAATAAAATACATTATTTTATAACTACCTATGGAATGGGTCTGATAAACTAAAGAGAACAATTGTAAATCAAGATATAAATAAAGGGTGGGGGGTGAATATGATTGACTTAAAAGAAATAATGATATACCGTAGTGTATTCTGGATAAAAAAAAAGATACGTATCACAAGATGTTCAATCATGGAAAATTCCGTACGCTTATATATTAAACTATTGTGATGGACAAATATTATACAATATAATTATTATTATGCATACCACTAGTATTCCATTCATGTCTCTAGCCATCTTTGTGTTTTTTTGCTTTTAGTTTCTTTGTGTTTCTGTTTGTTCTACTAAATGAATTATAAAAATATACTATAGCTTTTAATAATAAATCAATGTTTTTGTATTATTATTGTTGTGAAGTTTTAATGTAATGTGAACTATGTACTATATGTCGTTTATATTGATTTTGCAATAAAGACTTTAAAAAAAATAATAATACAAAAACCCTTTTAACAATTCATCAAAAACGACGATAATTCATAACTACGCAAAACATTAATTAGTTAAGGGACCCATGAAACTAAAAATACGCCGCATAAAATGATGATAATAAATTCCGTTTTAGTCAATGAACAATTTATTGTTTGGTCCTGTAGAAAGATATGGTATTAAAATGTGTTACAAATTGCCGTGTTACATGGTACACATTAGCTTTTAGAGATATAATAAAAATGTGTCGGTTTGATCCAATGAACAGTTTATTGTTAATTCCCGTAGAAAGATATGATGTTAAACATGTTACAAATTAACAACTGGTATATGAGTATTTTAAAGCTACAAGAACGTTTACATTTAATCGAAAATTCCAATAAACAATTTATTTTTAGATTAAAGGGGAAAGTCCTACAGGTGGTAGACCATATTTATTTTTTTTTAAATGTGTATTTTCATAAACTTTGTATGCAGATAGATTATTATATGGAAGGTCCAACTGGATAGAAAATAAGATTTTGTGTCAAACGGTGTCCTGGAAACAAATGAGTCCATTAACATCAAATATCTGGTTCTACAAATCGTATTTGTCCCTTCTCAGCTAATTCCCATGCAAAACAAACTTTTTCGTTTCATCGAAAAATCCAATAAACAGGTGGTAGGCCATATTTAAATGTTGATTAAATGTGTATTTTCTTTAAAAAAAAACCCGTGTTTTTACTATCGCTCTGTAGAAAAGAGAGGAAGGAATGGGGTTTAACGTCCACTCGACACAAACTAGGTCATTTCGGGACTAACATATGGTTTAATTTTATTTTAATAATTCGCTTGTGCGTAGGGGTCTTTAGCAGTGGGAGGAAACCGGAGGACCCGGGGAAAACCTACGAGGTTGGACCGGCGACCCTACTCCTTGTCACGTACAACCGGGGATTCGAAACCACGCCAGTTGACTCAATGACTGACATTGTGATACAGCGCGGCCGTGCTAACCACTCGGCCATCCCCCCATCGGTCTATAAGATATCAGGGGGAGGGTGAAGGTGGTTCTCTTCAACCGGGCGCGAAATGTTTTTGAAAAACTGTATGTAAATGGTACTGTCCATTGTATATCACGGTGTTTCTAGCTTATGGTCATATTTAACGTGTAGCATTCTTAATTCATCAAAAACAACGTGAATTATTCATGACTAACTACGCACGAACATTAACTAGTCCATCCCTGGGATTGATAGCACAAGGGCCATTTGTGACCTAAAATTAGGGCGCACATTCTTAACAACTAGATATATCGAAACAACTATTAACCCCGGTGAAGATGGTGCAAAGCCATACCAAAAGAAAAAAAATGCACCTAAAAAAGGAACGCTAAATAGGTGTTTGGAATTCTTAAATTTAATTTTGAACCCAAAATAGAATTCAGTAGCCCTGAAAACCTTATTAGATATATTTCAAAAGCAATATCCATGTGGACAAAATCGCCATTATGAATTCTATTTTGACAGGAGTTTTATATTTATACCACCTGGGCTATTCAAAGTTAGTTTTAGGAGTCAGAATTAAACCCAAAAACCTTATATAAGACATATTACAAGCTATATCCAACGAAAGAAAACGATGATTAATTATAAAATTCTGCCATTTTGGAATTCATTTTAGGGGCATTTTGGATTGCGAAATTAATTCTACCACCAAATGGCATCTAAAACCATGTGACAGATATGTTACAAGTCGTATCCAAAGGAAATCTTACCGATTAATTTAAAATCCGTCATTTTGGATTCCATTTTGGCAGCCATTTTGAATTTCTACCAAGTTGGATTTTCAAACTTTATTTTTAAATCCAGAGACATCGAAAACCATATAAAAGACTTGGTAAAGGTCATATCATACGAGATGCTGAGTGGTTATATACGGGGACAATGCCACTTTATTATCAAATGTGGCAGCCATTTAGAAAAAATGTCCGGTACAATTTGAAACATACATTTTTGATAATTGGTTTGGTCAAATTTATTATTTTCGGAACATTTTGCCTCTATTACCACTTTGTATTGTACGATTTTATTGTCCCACAACTGAAACGCACTGGTTACGAGATATCACCCTCAACAACTTCCTGGAGACCGCCTTATTGAATTATATTATTTCGCATTGGCAGATTTTGGCTGTATTGGAGTATGATATTTTTTAATTTAAGTATGCTTGAATCGAACTGCATTGGTTTCTTTTTCAATTTGTTTGGGGTCACTCAACTTTTGAGATTAACTTGCCCCGCCTAACTGTGTTCTCTAGCAGCTAAATAGTTTTGAAGACACACTAATACCCCCCTCCCCCAATACCAATAGCATCCAACCGATAACACCCAACTAGTTGCCACTTCGAGTAGTGTAACCTGCCTGATGCATTCAGACAGTGCAATGTTACACTTAAATAGTTTACACCCGTGAGTGTAGATTAAGCATTACCCCTCAAGGATGTTTTGTAAATTACACTTCCATTTTAATCATTACACCAACGTGGGTGTAATTTGTTTTGTTGGATATTTTTTTCAAGCCAACGACTTCTAAGTACAGAAAACTTGAAATTGGTTATCGGTCTCTATGATAATTAGTATAGGGCGTTTAGCCCGACCCAGATTACATATAGACCGTCGGCTACTTCGCTTCATTTTACAACGACATTAAATTGACAAATACTCATCAAACTGATTCAAACACAAGCTGTATCAATTTACAATGAATATAAATAAGGAGGAAAAATCAATACACATATCCTTACAAGTTAGCTGAATAATGTGGTTTGGTAATATTTTTGAACATTTACACGTTTTTAAGTGTATACAAGAAAAAATAATCTATAGTTTACTCCGAGTAAACACTCTAAAATGAGTTATAGTTGTGTTACTAGGACAATTAATGCCATATTTTACAATTTGTTTTCAAAATTCTTAAAAAAAAGTGATATAGGGCCTACTACTGAGAAACGTTGGAAGCGAAGACAATTTACATATGCAAACATGGATTAAATCTACGAATTTGAAGAAAAAGAAACAGAAAATGTATTTTTATAACCAGCAAGAATCTCGTAGGATGTGACTTTTACTGTGTCTTTTATATGGTAAACAAGGGTTCTTGCAATTGTCATGGTAATATTGTTTTTCGCCAGCAATGGTAACTACACAATACACATATGATACCTAGGACAGGCTTATTTTTGCTCCGTGAGGTGAACGACAGGGTTCTCTCCAACCAGTCTCGAAATTTCTTTTACAAAAAATGACTGTTATATAAAAATGGTACTTTCTAGAGTATATCCTGGTGTTTTTAGCTTATGCATATATCTTAGCAATTCATCACAAACGACGTAAATTCATTAACTAGTTTAGGGACCCCCAAAACTACCGTACTCCTTTGCAGTCCATCCTTGAAAAGGAGGGGGGGGGTAGGATGTTAAAACGCGTTTCAAATTCCAGCATTACTATGGAAGACCAAACAGCTCTTTATTCGGTGTTCTTAATTCATAGTCCTTAATTCTTATTTCTTCATTTGTTGTTGTATTTCGACATTTGTACACTTTTATTGTATGGTGACTTATTGTAAGCAAGGTTGATTTCCGCTCTTGTCGTCATAATATTCCGGTTCGATGGATTTCGAGAAATGCTTTTGGAGAAATGTTATTGAAGAAATGTTTTTGGAGAAATGTTTTGCAAGACTTTTATTTGGAGATTTGTATTTAGAAATTTGTTGTCCTAGATTTGTTTTTCGTTGTATTTCTCTGATGAAATGTAATTGTAGGCTAATTTTTGATTTTCTAAAATAAATTTTATCTTTATATTGAAATACAATTAAAATAGATTTTACAAATCAGATATCACAAGAAATAATCTGATTTTACAAATCTGATATCACAAGAAATAATCTGATTTTACAAATCAGATATCACAAGAAATAATCTGATTTTACAAATCTGATATCACAAATGTCTGATTTGTAAAACAAATATTGATTTTAGTATACAAATGTTAATTTTAGTATACAAATGTCGAAATACAACAACAAATGAAGATAGAGAGAGAAATGGAGTTTAACGTCCACTCGACACAAACTAGGTCATTTCGGGACTAACACATGGCTCAATTTTATTTCAATCATACGCTTGCGCGTAGGGGTCTTTAGCAGTGGGAGGACCCGGAAAAAACCCACGAGATTGGACAGGCGACCCTACTCCCCTTGTCACGTACAACCGAGGAATCGAAACCCCCGCCAGTTGACTCAATAACAGACCGTGTGATACAGCGCGCGCCTGCTAACCATTCGGCCATCCACCCCCCCCCCCCAACAAATGAAGACATAAGAAGTAAGGACTATGAATTAAGAAATAAGGACTAAGAACACTGAATAAAGAGCTGTTTGGTCTTCCATACATTACTTGATTACTTTAATTTTCAGTAAAAATACGCCATATAAAATGATAATTTGTATATCATTTTACAGTTACATAAAAGAAAATGTTTCCGTTTTATCTAATGCACAATTTATTGTTATGTGATGTAGAAAGATATGCTGTTGAAACGTGTTGCAAATTTCCATATTACATGGTAGACTGTAACTGATTATATAAATTAACAATTAATTCGTATAATATTTTACAGATATAAAACTGTTTCTGTTTGATCCAATGAACTATTTATTGTTAATTCGCGTAGAAAGATATGTTTTAAACGTTTTACAAATTAACAACTGCGATATTAGTCGAGTATAGTCCAGTTGCCCAACCCCATTTTAAGCCTTAAAGGGGAAATTTAGTCCACCTAATGTTTTTTAGTGGATTATATATCTTCAATATGTGTAGATTCAGAATCCGGATGATGCTACGTTGGCACCCTTGGGGAAATTTAATAATTCAATAAGGCCGCCATGAGGCATTTCTGGTTATTTAGTGGGGTCAAATATGTGACAGATTCTCTCGGATCTCGGTTTGAAGATGGGTTTATAATACTTCTACCCGCTGAATCCAATGCGCTTGGGTATTCCTCCTAAATTTGATGGCTAATTCCACTAGGGGCCAAAGTCAAAATCGAACCTTATTTTGGCAGAAAACTTATGAAGTTTCCTAAAAATGCTTTGACAGCAAAATCTGCTTGATCATCCCCCCTTATATCAACGTGACTGGGGAGCCAGCAAAAGACAACGTCTTTGCTGCTCAACTCGTAAGATAGTAGCAGACGATACATTTTGGTGAATAATATATTTTCAATATGTGTAGTTTCAGAATCTGGATGATGCCGCCCTGGTTACTACGAAAGAATATTAACCAGATAAGATACCACAAGGGCTGTAAACACGGATCGAATAACCATTTCTGACCTAAAATTAGGGCGCAAATTCTTAACAACTAGATGTATCGAAACAGCTTTTAACCCCGGTGAAGATGGTGCAAAGACATACAAAAAAACAAAACAAATTGCACTTAACCCTTTCTTTCATTTATTTGAATACTTCCGGTATGGAGATAAATGTTGGGATAGTTTTAATTTTTGCTCCTGAATAATAGCATGGCTCTATAATGATATATTACATTATCTGATCAGATAAAATCTCCCCGAGATCGTGTACGTGCCAAAAATATAAAATTTCCAAAATATCGAAAATTAAATTTTAATAAATCAATACATACTGTACATCATTGGAATCGTAATTTGGTTAGCTATCTAATTATATAACCTATTTTTGAAAATATGTAAAAATAAAAAATTAACTGAGCATTTTCCCAAATTTAACGACTTTTCGACTTTTTTCAATTTCCAGTCCCATTTTCGTCCAATTCCAGTGATATCGCTGTCGTATTGGACTGCTTCATGCACAATACCTCCAAAGGGACTCTCGATATAGAAAGTTTTAAAGAATCGAAGGCGTAGTTGTCGAGATAAACGCGTTCAAAATGACCGCAAACCAGAAAATACTTGATATTTGGCCTACCATATTTGTTTTCCATCGAATCTGTGACAACTTCCCGAATCCTGAAAATCTAATAATTTTTGTAAATACAATACTACATATGCCGAAAGCTTAATTACAGAAACAATACGTGTTTCGACCGAAACTAATAATAATCTTCGTAATAGCAATAGTTTTTCACCATTTCATGGGTAAGGCCAGATGAAGAAGATTGCACTTAGGAATGCTAAAGAGATGTTTGGGATTATTAAATTTAATTTTGAAACCAAAATAGTATTTAGTAAACCTGAATACCTTAGTTGATATATTTTAAAGGCAATATCCACATTAAAAAAATCGCCAGTAAGGATTCTTTTTTGATTGCCGGTTTAAATGTATACCATCTGGGCTGTTCAATGTTAGATTTTGGGGTCAGAATGGAACCCATTAACCTCAAAAAAATATATACGACATATTACAAAATACCATTTTGGACTTAATTCTAGCTACCATTTTGGATTACGAAATTAATTTTTTGAGATCCGAATTCAACCAAATGACATCTAAAACCATGTGAAAGAAATGTTAGAATTCGTACCCAAAGGGGAAAAATAACGATTAATTTAAAATCCGCCATTTTGGCAGCCATTTGGAATTTCTACCATGTTTGATTTTCGAAATTCATTTTTTAAACCCAGAGACATCAAAAACCATATAAAAAAAAAGTAAAAGTCAGATCTCACGAGATATATAGTGACTTGTTGTATACGGGGACAATGCCATTTTATTACCAATTGTGGCAGCCATTTTGGGGGATCACGTGGCTAAGTGGGTAAGACGCTAGCTCGCTAGCCTGGAGGTCAGGTGTTCGATCCCTGCATTGGCCGAGAAAGTTCATCCAGATTTTCCGGCGTGGTTCTCCCTTGTCAGTGATGCAGGACGGAGGGGCTGACAAGGAAAGCTGTCTAGTCGTTCGGATGGGACGAAAAACCGAGGCGTGCACATTGGCGTGCACGTAAAAGATCCCTTGGCAGTTGGAATTCGATATAAGAGTAGGCCGTAGTGCCGCTGTCCGGGCAAAATTTCCCTCATAGCACACTGTATGGCGTATGCCCGTCTTCATTAGCCCAGGTTATGAGCAGAACAGTAGGACGTTAAACTCCATTTCATTTCATTTCGGCAGCCATTTTGAAAAATGGCCGGTACTGTGTAAGAAATATTTTTTTTTTAAATTGGTTTGGTCAAAATTGTTATTTTCGGAACATTACCCCTCTATTATCACTTTGTATTGTAAGATTTTAATAAAAAATCTATTGATTGTCCCACCACTGAAACGCACTAGTTAGAAGATATCACACAGGATGGATCTTAAAACAGGTGGGAAAATAGATACTCACATCTTGTTAGCAACTGGGTCTACATACACACAAGGCTATCATTAGATGGGGGGGGGGTGTCTAAATGGTTAGCACGTGTGCGCTGTATCATAAAGTCTGTCATTGAGTCTACTGGCGTGGTTTCGATTCCCGGGTTGTACGTGACAAAGAGTAGGGTCGCCTGTCCAACCTCATGGGTTTTCTCCGGGTCCTCCGGTTTCCTCCCACTGCTAAAGACCCCTACGCGCAAGCGAATTATGTAAATAAAATTAAACCATATGTTAGTCCCGAAATGACCTAGTTTGTGTCGAGTGGATGTTAAACCCCATTTCTCTCTCTCTCTCTCTCCTCTAGCTCCCTCATTAGATGTGGAGCTTGCAAGTTATATTGTGAATTTCGATGACTGGTATAAATGTACACAGGTCATATGGGGTTTAACGTCCACTCCACACAAACTAGGTCATTTCGGGACTGGTATAAATGTACACAGGTCATATTTACATTGTCAGGTACATATTGTGAATTTCGATGACTGTATAAATTTACACATGTTATATTGGATTTATTAAGTCGTGCTGATGGAGACGTTTGTAGAGTTGAAAAGAAAATCTGAATGTACTTTCTCGGCCAACGCAGGGATCGAACTCGCAAGCGTCTTGCCCACCTAGTCACCGTGACCCCCTTGTAGAGGTGAATAGCCAATACCATATATTTCGGTTCTAGAACAGTCCAGTACAGTGCACCTTTATTGTGGAATTCTATACCCCATCATCTTAAAACAGTTCCATCACTTGAATCTTTTAAAACAAAACTTAAAACTCATCTATTTACCAGTGTATTTTAGCTGGAATGGATCCGGAAATGTGTGTAAATAGTGACCATAGAGTACATAGTACGTGCCTAGAGCATGCATTTGTGGATGGATTGGCGCTTTACAAATATTCATTACTAGCAGGATACCCGGCTTCGCTCGAGGGTCATAAGTTCAAAACCGGAAGTGGTAGACTAACGCCACCTGGCCAATGTTACACCTCGGTCCGAGCTACCCCTATACCCCAAATTTTAGACTCGGGGCAGACCTAGTGTAGCCGCCAACCCCGAACAGACCGGCTTCGCTCGGGGGTCATAACTCCGAAACCGGTAGTGGTAGACTAACGCCACCTGGCCTATGTTACTCCCCGGTCCGAGCTACCCCTATACCCCAAATTTCAGACTCGGGGCAGATGTAGCCGCCAACCCCGAACAGACAGATTTCGCTCGGGGGTCATAACTCCGAAACCGGAAGTGGTAGACTAACGCCACCTGGCCTATGTTACTCCCCGGTCCGAGTTACCCCTATACCCCAAATTTTAGACTCGGGGCAGACCTAGTGTAGCCGCCAACCCCAAACAGACCGGCGTCGCTCGGGGGTCATAACTCCGAAACCGGAAGTGGTAGACTAACGCCACCTGGCCTATGTTACTCCCCGATCCGAGTTACCCATATACCCCAAACTTCAGACTCGGGCCAGACCTAGTGTAGCCGCCAACCCCGAACAGACAGACAGACAGATAAACGACAGTCTCAAATATATATATAGATAGATGTTGGACGTTGGTCACCTAGCAGGATACCCGGCTTCGCTCGGGGGTCATAAGTTCAAAACCGGAAATGGTAGACTAACGCCACCTGACCTATGTTACTCCCCGGTCCGAGCTACCCCTATACCCCAAATTTCAGACTCAGGGCAGACCTAGTGTAGCCGCCAACCCCGAACAGACAGACTTCGCTCGGGGGTCATAACTCCGAAACCGGAAATGGTAGACTAACGCCACCTGGCCTATGTTACTCCTCGGTCCGAGCTACCCCTATACCCCAAATTTCAGACTCGGGGCAGACCTAGTGTAGCCGCCAACCCCGAACAGACAGATTTCGCTCGGGGGTCATAACTCCGAAACCGGTAGTGGTAGACTAACGCCACCTGGCCTATGTTACTCCCCGGTCCGAGCTACCCCTATACCCCAAATTTCAGACTCGGGGCAGATGTAGCCGCCAACCCCGAACAGACAGATTTCGCTCGGGGGTCATAACTCCGAAACCGGAAGTGGTTACCCATATACCCCAAATTTCAGCCTCGGGGCAGACCTAGTGTAGCCGCCAACCCCGAGCAGACAGACAGACAGACAGACAAACGACAGTCTCAAATATATATATAGATTATTATTATTATAACATATGGGGTTTAGTGGATCTAAATAAATATACAGATGTTCAACCTTATTACGTCCCCTTTGGCTTTTAAAATATAAGAATTAAACCACTGCGTATTGCATAGGATATAGTCTTAATATGATACAAGCTAAGCAATACTTTGTCACAAAATGCACAAACCTTGATGCATTAACAACCAGTTTGTGAGTCATAAATAAAATCGAAAATCAATTAATTATTTCAAATTGAATAGTTGAACTAAATGAGAATTTATTTAAAATGATAAGAAAAGTTGCAAAATACACGAATAAATTAATTTATTAGTATTTTATTCAACCAGTAAATTTTATAAAAATAAAAGAATGAAATGCGATATTCATCTATCTCATGCAACACTCAAACTGAAATGAATATATTGAATGACATAAATGCGCTCAGTTATAATTAATGATGTAAATGGAAATGAATATATTAAATAACCTAAATGCGTTCAGTTATAATTAATGATGTAAATGAGCCAGTGAAATGATAAGCATCCAAACATTTAAATATTTGACATCTATAGACAAATATTCACAGATCTGAAGGTATTCGTGTTATATAACGACCAAGTATTTATCGTAGAGTAGAGGTTAATGATGAAGGGTTTTATAGTATTCACCTTGTTTATTATAATAGACACAGCATCAGCAGGTAAATATATTTATATATAATCAAATGGGATTTAACGTCCTATCTTTCTGCCCCGATTGGGCTGATGGAAACGGGCATATGAGGGAAAGTTTGCCCGGAGAGCGACACAGCGGCCAAATCTTTTTGAATTTCAAAATGCCAGGGGTTCTTTTACGTGCACACCAATGGGGGTCACGGTGGCTAAGTGGGTAAGTGGGTCACGGTGGCTAAGTCGGGTGTTCGATCCCTGCATTGGCCGAGAAAGTTCATCCAGAATTTCCGGCGTGGTTCCCCTTGTCAGTGATGCAGGACGGAGGGCCTGACAAGGACAGCGACTCCAAATATGTATAAAACATCGCGATTGCCTTTAAGCACGAGATTTAATATTTCATTTTAACGAATTAATATCTCATTTTAACAAATTAATATTTTATTACACGAATTATTATTTCGTTTCAAAGTAATAATTATATGAGCATGGGGTTGTGCGCTTCAGGGACATGCATTATGCAAGAGCTAAATCTGATTATTGCAGGTCTTAATTTAGGCTTCAGATGTTATAGAAATTATAAATTAGATCTTTATTTAAACAACAAGACCAAAATCAACTCTGTAGACCCACGGATGGCTCGGCTACAGCTCGGATTTAAATAGGATTTCACTAATTGATTAAATCAAATAAGGGGTAACCTGATGAAAATACGTCAGTTAGATCGAGGCTAAATGATAGTGTACTTAGCGAGGCCGCTGTAAAGCGTTTCGGTATGCCATTGAAAACTTTACTTGATTATCGACATATGTAGGTGGAGTTAACGCCTGTCAATCAAACGATCAGCGAAGGTGAAGACACAATTCGCTACAATTTCTAGGCAAATATTACAACGATGATAACTATGTTCAGAATAAAGTAATTTGACTGAATTTTTCAATATATTCTTCTTTCATCATCTACTTTTGAACTGTTATAGCAAGAATGGCCAACTCTCTATAAAAATCTCCCATAATGTATCTTTAATAAATCTCTACAAAAAAAAAATAATTCTGTCAAATTTTGTGAAATCTGATGTATATTCCCCCCTGAATTATGATATAGGCATCGTCATAGTCGGTCAAAATTTCCTGACGGCTTTCTTTGAGGATTCAGTTGTTTTATTTTTTTAGAAATATGTGTGCTGTAATTCACACTAGCCATCAAGTAAATTATATTTTATTCAATTTCAATATAGCTATATTCGATGCAACCCAATCTTATCAATGTCAGTAATGCGACAATCCGATCTGTGCTGAATTGATATAAGAAATAAAATAAAACCAAGTACGAACAATCCAAACCATAAGACAGAATTCGAAGTCCTAAAAAACGTTATAGGCAAAATAGTGTATTCATGCAAAATAGTGTAATCAGCAAATGGACTGCTCCTCGTGTACAAAATACACGACAAACAGTGGTAACAGGTGTCCGGAAGAGTAAGCTTACCCTGCCTGGCGCCACACCCGCCATAGCTGCATCCAAACTATTAGGCGAAATGTCGGTAAAATAGCGTGATTGGCCAACTAGATTATTGATTATTTGTTTCAGATAACTATAATGTGGCTCTCAATAAAGGTGTGTTGAGCGGTCCATTACCCAACACTTTAAGTTTTGCTCCTCGAGCTGTGGATGGTGATTCAAACAGTTGCATGCAAGTTATCAATGATACACAGAGTCCATGGTTGTGTGTGGATTTATTATACAGTTATGGTGTGCACGACGTATCCATCATCAACAAAAAAGGTAAACAAAATAACTCTTGTCTTACGACTCACTAATATCTCCACAGAGCTAGCCATACGGGGTGATCCTATCATAATTCAGAACCATCTAGCAATGTAAGCATGATCATTGCCCATGACTTGGTAACTGTTCAACCACTTTACAGATCTGAGTTTATGAGATTTGTTCAAATCGACAAGTAGTAGCATATCAGTTATATGCGAAGTTATTTGCGTTGCCACCGAAGACATCCTACCCATTGGTGAATCTTGTATTTCAAGGATGTATTACCACCGCCAGGCTTAAAGGTCATTCCCCGGATTAAGAATGAATAGTGAAAACCGATCGAAATGTAGAGTCGTACACCTTTATTGCCATTGTCACTTAAGATTTGGTTTAACTCCATAAGGTCACAGATAAAATCCCCGTTTAGGCAAATGTTAACCTTCCTTTCATTTTCAAATTGTTTTGTGAACGTTCTAAACTCTACAATTCGACAATAATTTAATCACCATGTTGAATTCAGGTAGCAGTAAATTTATATTTTTTTCAGGACGCGAGGACGAAATAAAGGGATTTGAGATTAGACTGAGTGACACTGGTCCGTGTGGTGTAGACGATTTTGCATCAGCTAAAAAATGCTATGAAGACAAATATGTAAAAGGACAGGCACAATATTACATACAATCGTGTAATAACGATCCCCTAACAACATATACAGGCCGATATATTTATGTATCTCTTCCAAAACTACCTGCAGAATTGAACATATGTGAGATACAAGTTTTCGCAGGTAAGATAAGCAGTCCATTGGTATTCCTTTCACTTAGAAATTTTTTCACGACATCGATTATTGTGAATGACGAAATTCAGATGATTTGCAATTCGACTGATGTTGGCGTTTTACTAGTAGATGCGCTTATAAATGTTGGAGTTTGGGGGAGGGTCTATTCTAATTTGCAATGGCAACGTTGTTGAGGAATGTGTGTGTTGGGGATACAATGATATTTATTGTCCTAATGCAACTAAACCATATAACCCGATGCTCTAGTTTAATGTTTCTATCGAGTGATGTAAAGTTTAATAAATTGAATTAATATGATATTGTATGGTATTATTTTCTAAATTTTAGAGATCTGTGCTGTTGGTTTTTACGGTGAGCATTGCCAATTTAAATGTCCAGATAATTGCCTAAACAACATATGTGAGAAAATTGGAGGATCATGTTCTGATGGTTGCTCTAATGGTTACTATGGTAATTTCTGTCGTTCTCGATGCAACGCCAAATGCAAAAGTCGAAAATGCTGCCTCTTAGATGGGAACTGTTATGGATGTGAAGATGGTTACTATGGGGAGTTCTGTGAAGAGTCGTGTAGCACCTGTAACGGTCCATGTCGACAATTAGATGGTGTTTGTTTGAAAGGATGTAAAGCAGGAAATTGGGGATCGAATGGTTTGTGTCTACAGAAATGTCCTTCATGTGATAAAAAGGCCTGCAATGAAGCCGATGGCGTATGTCAGGCGTAAGTTATGATTTATTATCCTCCCCATTTATTAAAGGAAACTAGATACTGTGGAACCAATGCCAGAAGGTTTACCAAGTCGTTTGTGATTGGACGTAGTTAACAAATCGTATTGTCGAAAGAATTAGCAGCCGGGCGGCATCAGGGTAAAATTTACTATGGGGTGCAACGTGAATTGAACTCGTGATCACGTGATGAAATAAATATCATTTAGCCAAGGCATAAGGCATTAAACTGATAGAAACATTATCCAGACAGAAAAAAAGCCATGGAATAGGGTACTTTAGACTAGAATATACCAGGTATGAAGCGAAGAACCCTCGCGTGTTTGTGGTGACGTTCTACGAAGCTGATAAATGTGTAACACCAGAGAGTCATGCGTGTAAAAATTGACAGTTGAAATATCGTATTTACAGTAAAATCATCTCCATCACTACAAATGAACACCGTGAAAGGAGGAAATGTCATAGTTTTATAGTTTTTGTATTCAATAATAATAAAATATTTTGTTTTGTTTTTCAGATAATAATAACTAGAAGAGACGTAGTTATAAAACAAAAAATTTGATTGAAGCATTTTTGTTTTGTTTTCCTTTATTATATGCTCTTGATAATTTAGCATCATCGAGCCCAAATATTGATCTGTTACGAAATCTCTCAATGCTACAAGATAAACTAGTACGAGAATGTCACGAATGGAACTAACTTTCAAATAGCAATGTAGTATTGGGTATTCGGTGGGCACGTTGTCCAGTTAACATGCACGTGTCACTATTACAGCAGCACTGTTCCCGACAATATTACAGCAGAACTGTAGTATCGTGTTTTACTGGAAGAGTTAGTATATGAAATGAAATGAAATGAAATGGTGTTTAACGTCCTATTGTTCTGCTCCTAAACTGGGCTAATGAAGACGGGCATACGCCATGCAGTGTGCTATGAGGGAAATTTTGCCCGGGCAGCGGCGCTACGGCCTACTCTTATACCGAATTCCAACTGCCAAGGGATCTTTTACGTGCACGCCAATATGTACACGAAACCTCGGTTGTTTGTCCCATCCGAACGACTAGACAGCTGTCCTTGTCAGGCCCTCCGTCCTGCATCCCTAACAAGGGGAAACCACGCCGGAAAATCTGGATGAACTTTCTCGGCCTATGCAGGGATCGAACACCCGACCTCCAGGCTGTAGTATCGTGTTTTACTAGAAGAGTCAATATACCTTTACTTGTACCCAACAATGCGACTCTACCTCACTTGGTCCATACTTTAAGGTATCGTAAAATACAACAGTCACGTGCACTTCATATGTAGATTATAAGAGTCGGCATGGCGTGTTCGTGATTTAGGAGCCTACAGGATTTTGCCAGCATGAATCTTGCCACACTGATCAGTGAATATTCGCTATAGTTCACAATATTAAAACCTTTCCTTCAGCAAATGAAAACCTAGAATATTATATTATTACAAGTATTAGAAAAATGGATTTATAAAATGAGTAAAAGGCACCATTTTGTCCGGACCAGTTAGTATTACGTAAACAATACACGTGATGTCGAGCCGCCAATGATCGACATCGTCTGATGTGACGTCATCTTGTACAGAGTTAGAAGAAGGCATTACCTTTGTGAAACAGATTGTATTGTAACTTGTCATAAATATGCCAGTGGCGGTGAGGGAGAGAGACACACACACATTAGGTCATTTGGGGACTAACACATGGTTCAATTTTATTTCAATAATTCACTTGCGCGTATGGGTCTTTAGCAGTGGGAGGAAACCAACGAGGTTGGACAGGCGACCCCACTCCTTGTCACGTACAACCGGGGTATCGAAACCACGCAAGTTGACTCAATGACAGAACTGATATGATACAGCGCGTACCTGCTAATCATTCCCCCCCCCCCCGACTAACATTATGGGAGTACACACCCACCCCTCCCCGTCCCTGGGGTGTAGGCGGTGATACAAATATACCCGTACGTGTCGTAAAAGGCGACTGAATGATGATTGAGTAGTTCACTGTGATCATTCGGTTTTGGTCGTTTTACATCTGTAGAGTGTTCGTCTTCCTAATTTCATTGCTTTGTATTTTAATCCAACAAATGAAATGAAATGTTGTTTAATGGCACGTCAGCTCCAACCGGGCTATATTGCGCCAAACATATGGTGAATTTAACGAGACAAATTAAAACAATATCACAGGAATGTATTCATATATGTAAATAAAAACAAATATCACAGAAAATATACTTAAAAATAAATATATCAATTCCTTTACATATATAAATATTTAAAAAACAATATATGATAAATATATACAATTAAAATTTTGAATAAAAGTTTGTCTCTTTTAAAAATGCTAGCAATTCATCATAAATGAATGAATGAATGAAATGTGGTTTTATGGCACGTCAGCTCCAACCGGGCTATATTGCGCCAAACATATGGTGAAAATCACAAGACAGGCTAAACTATATCACAGAAAAACATTATATGCATAAATAAAAACAATATCACAGTTAATAAAATTAAAAATAAAATACAACTTTTATGCATATAAATATTAAATACAAAAATAAAATGATATATATACAATTAAAATTTATTATAAAAACCTGTCTCCTTTAAAAAGTCTAACACTTTACCATATAAACCCGTTTGGGCAAACATGTGCTGTAGTGACTGACAACGGTAAAAATTCGATCTAATATCCTTGAAATGCTTGCACTCAATCAAAATGTGCTTAACTGTCAAAGGAGCGACACAAAACAACTTCATCTCTCCTGTTAGTTCTATAGGAGCTTGGCCAATCTCCTAAAAGAGGCTTAATGTGATGAAGTTTATTTGTGCGTGCAAGATCCCAAGACCGTTGCCAGCGGCCATAAATGAAATTATTTATAATAAATTTAAAATCTTTATATGGCGTTAAAAATTCAGATATGGGAAGATCTAAGGCAGACTTGGCAGCCGAGTCTGCTTGATCGTTCCCTTTGATATCCATATGACTGGGGAGCCAGCAAAAGACAATGTCCTTGCTGGTACACCTGAATGATAGTAGCAGACGATAAATGCCTGCCACTAATGGGTGATCAAGCTGTTTGTTGATTATTGCTTGTAGGGCGGACAAAGAATCAGTAAATATTATATATTTAAATATAGATGATGATTGAATGAACTCCAAGGCCTGTAGAATGGCCTGGAGTTCAGCTGTAAAGATGGAAGAAGCAGGTGGAAGGCGGACAGAAATTGTCTCAGATGGTGTCACAGTAGCCGAAGCTACCCGATCATCATCTTTCGAACCATCTGTATATATTGGAGCATAATCACCATATTTAGACCTTAGCTCTTGAAAGAGAGACTGAAACACCGTCGAGCTAGTATCTCTCTTTTTATGTTGCGAAAGATCGAAATCGATCTTTGGGGGAGATACAGCCCACGGTGGAGTCTCAAAGAGAGGGGTATTCGCGATACTGTCCAGACTGATACCAGCCTCAGACAAAAGGGGTTGAATGCGAATACCGAAAGATGGAATGACGTTAGTCTTAACAAGATATAAATGCTCATGAAGAGGTCTAAATATGGTGTTAAATGAAATATGGTTTGGAAGTGATGCAATTTTCGTAGCATACTGCAGGGCCAGTTTATCACGTCTGTTGTGCAGTGAGGGCTCATGCGCCTCGACGTATAAACTGTCCACTGGAGATGTACGGAATGCTCCTAAACTGATTCTAAGTCCCTGGTTGTGTATGGTGTCGAGCTCTTTGAGATAAGACTCGCGGGCAGACCCATACACAAAACACCCATAATCGAGTTTTGATCTTATAAGTGCTCGATATAATCGGAGCAAGACCTTACGGTCTGCTCCCCAGTCAGTATTTGATAAGACTCTCAATATGTTGAGGGCTTTCAGACATTTCTTTTTTAGGTTTTTAATGTGGGGGATAAATGATAATTTCTTATCAAATATCAGCCCCAGAAATTTGGTTTCATCCACAACTGGAAGGCGGTTGCCATCCAAGAAAAGTTCTGGATCTGGATGTAAACCTCGTTTCTGACAGAAATGCATGCAGACAGTCTTGGATTTCGAAAAACGAAATCCATTTTCGGTTGCCCATTGTTGAAGTGAATTCAAACAAAGCTGCAACTTACGTTCGATTATCCGCATGTCTGTAGAACCATAGCACATCTGAAAGTCATCAACATAGAGAGCCCCGTTTGTACCTGGTTTAAGGCACGCTGGGATAGTATTAATTTTTATTGCAAATAATGTTGGAGATAAAATACTTCCCTGGGGAACCCCCATTTCCTGAGGAAATGGGTCAGAGAAGATTGATCCCAGTCGGACCTTAAATGACCTATCTTCCAGGAAATTTTTAATAAAGATAGGTAAGCGACCTCGTAGGCCGAGGTTATGGAGGTCGCGCATGATACCATGTTTCCATGTAGTATCATATGCTTTCTCCAGATCAAAAAATATTGCAACTAAATGTTGCTTCTGGATGAAAGCGTCCCTGACGAACGTTTCAAATCGAACGAGATGATCAAGAGTGCTCCTTTGGGACCGAAATCCACATTGGAGGTCTGTAATAAGGTTGTTGGACTCAAGGTACCAAACAAGCCTTCGATTGATCAATCTCTCCATGGTTTTGCAAATACAGCTAGTTAAAGCGATCGGACGATAATTAATAGGATTCGTATGATCTTTACCGGGTTTAGGGATGGGAATTATTGTGGCTTCATGCCACGAAGGGGGGAATTTCCCATCAACCCAAATCCGGTTAAAAAGATCTAGTAAAATTAAGAGAGTGGGAAAAGGTAGATGTTTTAGAATTTGGTAGTGTATTTCATCTGGACCAGTTGCAGTGTCCCGAGCTCGCTTTAGCGAATCCCGAAGTTCTGCAATGGAAAAAGTATCGTTATAGCATTCATCATTACGGGACTTGAAATTAAGTCGCCTTTTCTCCTGCTGTTGTTTAATGCCTAGAAAGGCATTGGAGGAGAAATTGGATGATGAATTGTATGAAAATGTACTGGCCAGAGAATTAGCAATATCAGGAAATGTTGTTAAGGTGGTATTATCAACATTTAGATGGTTAACTGATAATGCACTACTTTTACCTTTAATCCTACGAATCCTATCCCATACCGATTTTGATGTTGTACGGGAATTGATCCTAGAGACGTAACCTTCCCATGAAGACTTCTTTGCTTGACGTATGGTTCTACGGGCCTTCGCCCGGACCATCTGGTATGCCGCAATATTCTCCATGGAAGGATGGTTCTTTAGTCGTCTTAGGATACGATCACGCTCTTTT
This sequence comes from Patella vulgata, assembly GCF_932274485.2. Classification (NCBI taxonomy): domain Eukaryota; kingdom Metazoa; phylum Mollusca; class Gastropoda; family Patellidae; genus Patella; species Patella vulgata. The sequence continues at coordinate 72,539,395 of NC_065884.2, forward strand.
AGAGCGGATTTGCAATCGTCATTATACCATGGTTTATTGAAACGTTTTGGTTCAGTCGTGGTTTTTGGAATCGCCTGCTCAGCTACATCTTGAAGAATTGAAGTGAATAAGGCCATGGGCTCAACTGCATCTTCTAACTCCTTTATATCAAAAGAGAAGAGACACAAAGATTCAAACAGAGCCCAATCAGCCTTATGCAACTTCCACCTCTGGGGTCTTTCGACCGGAGAGGGGCCATTATTATCAATCAAGATAGGAAAGTGGTCACTACCACACAGATCTTCATTTACTCTCCATGTAAAATCCTGAAACAGGACCGGAGAGCAAATGGTGAGATCTAGGGAAGAAAAAGAAGCTGTGGCAGGATGTAGATATGTAGGCGAGTCGTCATTTAATAAACACAAATTATTAAGGTTAATGAAGTCCGCTATTTGTTTACCTCTGTTGTTATCATCTGGACTACCCCAGAGCGAATGGTGACCATTGAAATCTCCCGTAATAATAAATGGGAGAGGAAGTTGTGCAACAAGGTCATCAAGATCTCTGGGATTAAGATGTAAACTTGGTGGAAGATATACAGAGCAGAGTGTTATAGGAATATGCAAAGTCACCCTTACTGCAACTGCCTGTAAAGGCGAGTTGAGTGTGACTTTACTTTGAGGGATATCTCCATTAAGAATAATAGAGACACCCCCATGAGCTCTACCATCACCAGCTGAATGATGATGGTAACCAACAAATTGTCTAAAAGACAAAGTGTCAGAATTCCGTAAAAAAGTTTCCTGTAAACAAATAGCTAAAGGATTGTGCTTTTGAATTAATAATTGGACTTCATTAAAATTTGGTTTTAAACCACGACAATTCCATTGAATAATGGAATTTACCATTGTCAGGGAATTTTATTTTTTGACGGCTTACCATGTGGGTCCGTATGGACATCCACGACGGCAATACCGTCCATCAGATCATCCCCATATCTATTATAGAGAGAGATTGGGTCTTTTGAACCCATCTTCCCTCCCTCACGAAACTTTGCTAATTTATCTTTCTTTGAAGAATTACCCTTTAACTGCGATCCTGATCCAGTAGAACTGGAATCAAGGATAACAGCTTCAAGGGGAGGCGAGGGAGATGACCCCTTGCCATTCTGAGAGGAAGTGTTAGGAATGATCCCAACAACTTCGGATTGAGGCAAGGAGGATGAACCCTCGCCAGTCAAAGAAATAATAGTTTCGGTCGAGCTCTCATTTGTTTGAGAGGAGCTCGATACCCCTTTATTATGATCTGATGTTATTGTTCTAGGCATTTTCTCTTTTCTAGGCCAGGTTATATCTGTCTGAACAGAAATAGATTTTGTAGATGCTTTGACTGCACTTGAGAAAGTTTTCCCTTGTGGTGCAATGGGAAAAGGTGCAGTAAGTTCTACCTGTTTCTTGGCATCGAAGTATGATATCTTCCGCTCAGACATAATCTGTTGAATTTTCTTCTCTTTCTGCCATACTGGACACTCGCGGGAATAAGCAAAATGATTACCCTTGCAATTTACGCAACAAAACTCAGCCTGGCAGGTAGCGCTTTCGTGGCCATCATGGCCACAACGAGCGCAGGTGTCCTTACCTCTGCAGACAGTTTTGCTGTGTCCAAACTTTTGGCATTTATAGCAGCGAAGAGGATTAGCTATATAAGCATCAACAGGAATATTCAAATAACCTGCCTTGAGAGTCTTTGGAATGTCGGGACGATTAAAAGTGAGGATGTAGGTGCTGGTTGCAATCACCTTGTCTCCTCGGCGTACACTTATTCTTTTAACATGTTGGACGCCTTGAGATGAAAGGTATTCCACCATTTCATCCTCACTGCTGCCTTCAAGATCCCGACAACGAATAACTCCTCTACTTGAATTCAATGACCTATGTGGAGACACCTTGATAGGGATGTCTGCCAAAGATGTTGATTTAAGCAGCATGGTAGCATGCTGCTCCTTGGCACATTCTATCAATAATGTTCCATTCTTAAGTTTTTTGATAGCCTTGGGTTCACCGGCCAAGCCAGCGATACCCTTGGTTATCAAAAATGGGGAAACTTTAGAAAGGTCGGTAGAGGGACTCTCAATCAAGAGAAACCTCGGCCATGCCTTTGATATTTTTAATTTATTTGTAAATAAGTCAGAAACGTCCTCAGTATTAGGACGTTTCTGCTTTATTTTATTTTGTTTATTAATAGGTGGTGTGGGGGGGATTGGGGAATCCATGTATAATATATTTTTCTTTCACCCCTCGTCGTCCCCCAGGTTACTGCCCTGCCTACTAAGGGGAGGACTAGCGCGGATATCCGGCGCATGGCCTCAGGGCTCGACGAGGGGTATACTCAAGCCAGAAAGTAAAAATACTTGTCTAACCTGATTGACCCAAGCCGCTGCTCTGTAGAATGTACTCAGGACACAAAGGTAAACCTGCTGAGTGAAAACAACAAAGCAATGAAATTGGAAAAATATACATTCTACAGAGCTAAAAACGACCAAAGCCGATTGATCAGAGTGGGCCACTCTGACCTCCCGTCTAGGTGAACCATGGGCCAAAGTAATGTGTTGCAGAGAAAGGGCTCGCAAGCCAAATCCCCACTCAATTACCAGGATTCCACTCTCCACCGACACGGGTCGCAACGCACGGCAAACACGTTGCCCCATTACAGGGATCCTTTTAGTCGCCTTTTACGACACGCAGGACATACGAAGGGTATATTCTTATCACCCCCTACACCCCAGGGGGGAATTCATCATAAAGCTCCGGTTGAGCAAATAGCTGACGTACTGACTGGCAACGGTAATATTTAGATCTAATATGTTTGAGATGATTGCACTCAATCAAGATGTGTTTCACTGTCAAAGGAACATGACAGTGAACACATTGTGGTTGAGGCTCTCGCTTTAAGATGAAAATGTGTGTTAAAAAAGTATGACCAATGCGAGAGCGACACAAAACCACTTCATCTCTCCTGCTGGTTCTATAGGAGCTTGGCCAGTCTCCTAAGAGAGGCTTAATGTGATGAAGTTTGTTTGTGTCTGCAAGATCCCAAGACCGTTGCCAGCGGTCATATACAAATAATTTAATGGACGATTTAAAATCGGTGAAAGGTAAAAGAAATTGTGATATGGGAAGATCTAAAGCAGACTTGGCAGCTAAGTCTGCTTGATCATTCCCTTTAATATCAACATGATTGGGGAGCCAGCAAAGGACAGTGTCCTTGCCGTTAAACTCGTGTGATAGTAGCAGACGATAAATGTCTGCTACTAAAGGGTGTACAAGCTGCTTATTGTTTATTGCCTGTAAAGAGGACAAAGAATCAGTAAATATAATGTGTTTTAAGGATGAAGAGGATTTGATATACTCCAAAGCCTGAAAGATGGCCTGGAGTTCAGCAGTAAATATGGAAGCAGCAGGAGGAAGACGAACAGAAATGGTCTCAGATGGCGTGACAGTAGCCGATGCTACCCGATCGCCATCTTTGGAACCATCTGTATAAATTGGAGCATAATCACCATATTTTAGACCTTTTCTCTCTGAAGAGAGATTGAAATACTGTGGAACTAGTATCTTTCTTTTTGTTTTTTGTAAGATCGAGATCGATCTTGGGGGGAGATATAGACCATGGTGGTGTCTCGAAGAAAGGGGTATTCGCAATACTGTCTTGACTGATACCAGGGGTTGAATGCGAATACCGAAGGATGGAATAACATTGGTTTTCAGTAAATATAGATGTTCATAATAGGGTCTAAATATGGTGTTAAATGAAATATGATGAGGCAGAGATGCAATTTTTGTAGCATACTGCAGTGCAAGTTTATCACGTCTGTCGTGCAATGAGGGCTCGTGCGCCTCGACGTATAAACTCTGCACTGGAGATGTTCGGAATGCTCCTAGACTGATTCTAAGTCCTTGGTTGTGAATGGTGTCAAGCTCTTTGAGATAAGACTCGCGGGCTGACCCATACACAATACACCCATAATCGAGTTTAGATCTTATTAATGCTCGATATAATCTGAGCAGGACCTTACGGTCTGCTCCCCAGTCAGTGTTTGATAAGACTCTCAATATGTTGAGGGCTTTCAGACATTTCTTTTTGAGGGTTTTGATGTGGGGGATAAATGATAATTTCTTATCAAATATCAAACCCAAGAATTTTGTTTCATCTACAACTGGAATGGGGCTTCCATCCAGTGTAAGTTCCGGATCAGGATGTAAACCTCTTCGCTGACAAAAGTGCATACAAACAGTCTTGGATTTCGAAAATCGAAATCCATTGTCAGTTGCCCATCGTTGAATAGAATTCAAACAAAGCTGCAACTGACGTTCGATTGTCTGCATACTTGTCGATCCGTAACACATCTGAAAGTCGTCAACATAAAGAGAGCCGTCGACCCCGCGTTTAAGGCACGATGGTATGGTATTTATCTTAATGGAAAAAAGAGTGGGAGTTAATATACTTCCCTGAGGGACTCCCATTTCCTGGGGAAATGGGTCAGAGAATATTGATCCCAAGCGTACCTTAAACGACCTATCTTCTAAGAAATTTTTAATGAAGATAGGTAAGCGACCCCGCAGACCGAGGTTATGCAGGTTGCGCATGATACCATATTTCCATGTGGTATCATAAGCTTTCTCCAGATCAAAAAATATAGCAACTAAATGTTGTTTCTGGATGAAAGCATCCCTGACAAACGTTTCAAATCGAACGAGATGATCAAGAGTGCTTCTTTGGGACCGAAATCCACATTGGAGGTCTGTAATGAGGTTGTTGGACTCAAGGTACCAAACAAGCCTTCGATTGATCAATCTCTCCATGATTTTGCAAATGCAGCTAGTCAAAGCGATCGGACGATAATTGGTAGGATTCGTAGGATCTTTACCCGGTTTAGGGATGGGAATTATTGTGGCTTCACGCCATGAAGTGGGAAAATTCCCATCAACCCAAATCCGGTTATAAAGATCTAATAATATTAAAAATGTAGAAAAAGGTAAATGTTTTAATATCTGGTAATGAATTTCATCTGGACCAGTTGCAGTATCCCGAGCCCTCTTAAGAGAATCACGGAGTTCGGCAATAGAAAACTTGTCATTATAACATTCATCATTACGGGACTTGAAATTAAGCCGCCTTTTCTCCTGTTGATGTTTAATGCTCCGAAAGGCATCAGAGGAGAAATTGGATGATGAATTGAATGAAATTGTACTGGCCAGAGAATTAGCAATATCAGGAAATGTTGTTAAGGTGGTATTGTCAACATTTAGATGGTTAACTGATAAAGCACTACTTTTACCTTTAATTCTACGAATCCTATCCCATACCGATTTGGAAGTGGTACGGGAATTTATCCTTGAGACATAACCCTGCCATGAAGACTTCTTTGCTTGGCGTATGGTTCTACGGAAGGGTGATTCTCAAGGTTTCTTAAGATACGATCACGCTCTCTAAGAGCGGATTTGCAATCGTTATTGTACCATGGTTTATTGAAACGTTTGGGCTTAGTCGTGGTCTTCGGAATCGCCTGCTCAGCTACATCCTGAAGAATTGAAGTGAATAAGGCCATGGGCTCATCTGCATCTTCTAACTCCTTTGCGTCAAAAGAGAAGAGACACAAAGATTCAAAAAGAGCCCAATCAGCCTTATGCAATTTCCACCTCTGCGGTCTTTCAACCGGAGAGGGACCATTATTATCTATCAAGATGGGGAAATGGTCACTACCACACAGATCTTCATTTACTCTCCATGTAAAATCCTGAAACAGGACCGGAGAGCAAATGGTGAGATCAAGAGAAGAAAAAGAAGCTGTGGCAGGATGTAAATAAGTAGGCGAGTCATCATTTAATAAACACAAATTATTAATGTTAATGAAGTCCGCTATTTGTTTACCTCTGTTATTATCATCTGGACTACCCCAGAGTGAATGATGACCATTGAAATCTCCCGTAATTATAAACGGGAGGGGAAGGTGTGCAACAAGGTCATCAAGATCTCTGGGGTTCAGATGTAAACTAGGTGGTAAATATACAGAGCAGAGTGTGATAGGAATATGTAGAGTCACCCTCACTGCAACTGCCTGTAAAGGTGAGTTGAGGGCGACTTTACTCTGCGGAGTATTTCCATTAAGGAAAATGGAAACACCACCGTGTGCTCTACCATCATCGTTAGGAAAATGATGATAGGCAACAAAATGTCTGAGTGTTAAGACGTCTGCATTCTTTAAAAAAGTTTCTTGTAAACAAATATTTAAGGGATTAAATTTTTGAATTAAGATTTGAACTTCATTAAAATTTGGTTTAAGACCACGACAATTCCATTGAATAATGGAATTTGCCATTTTCAGGGAGGTTTAACGGGACTTCTATGATGTTGTTTGGGGTCGTGAATTTCTACAACAACACCCATAAGATTGTCCTGTATCCCGAACCTGTTAAAGGTTTGGACAGGATCCTCATCACCCTTCCGACTTCGGAAGGAATTAAGTTTTGTATTTTGAGGAACGCCTTTACCAGAACGTTCCTTGTTTGTTTTTGGTGGATTTCCACCTTTTGCTGGAGGAGTGGGGGGCACAATCTCCTCTATCTCAGACACTCCAGATTTTTTAACAGTCTGGGTACTGAGAGAATTATTTGCAGGTTTCGGAGGAATTGGAGGTTTTTCTTGTGATGAGGATTCTGTCTGAGCTGGCCAGACAACAGGTGTTTGGCAAGCAATGGAAGCGGTCTTCGGTTTGACTGCGTTTGCAAAGGACATTGCAAACGTTGGGGTTACAGCCTCAACCAACTTCCTTGCTTCTGGATATGAAATGTTTTTCTCTGTTTTCACCTGTTGTACTTGTTTTTCTTTTTTCCATATCGGGCACTCTCGGGAATATGCAAAATGAGGCCCTTTGCAGTTAATGCAATGGTGATCGAGCTGACAAGATGTACTTTCGTGACCATCCTGTCCGCATCGAGCACACATCGCTTTCCCCTTACACACGTTCTTACTATGTCCAAAGCGTTGACAATTAAAACAACGCAATGGATTTGGAATATAAGGGGTAACTGGAATGGAAAGAAAACCAGCTTTGATCATCCTAGGAAGATCTGGCTTATCAAAGGTCAGGATATAGGTGTTTGGTTGAATAATGATACCATTACGTCGGATGGAAATACGTTTGACGTAAGTAACACCTTGTGAGGAGAGATTTTCAAGCATCTCTTCCTCACTGCTGCCTTCTAAATCCTGAGACCGAATAACACCTCTTGAAGAATTAAGAGAGTTATGCGGTGCAACTTTGATGGGAATGTTGGCTAAAGTCTTAGATTTTATTAAAGATGAAGCATGTGATTCTTTAGCACATTCCACTAGCAGAGTACCATTTCTCATTTTCTTCACGCTTTTAGGCTCACCAGCCAAGCCGGCAAGACCTTTAGCAATCAGAAAAGGAGAAGTTTTACTTAAATTAATATCATTGGTACTCTGTATAACCAGAAACCTAGGCCAAGTTCGGGATGTTTTATTTGGTAAACCATTTGTTTCCAAATCCTCGGTCGACGTTCTTTTTAACGTACGAGTCTTCTTGATTTGGGAAGCCATGAGTGTATTTTAAAAGATTCATCCCTGCCTGCTCTCCAACCACCAAAGGGTTGCAATATCCATGCAGGCTACTGCGCGGATATCCAGCGCATGCGCCCTAAGAGAACAGACAGGGATATACCTAGACAAAGTAAAGATATAATATTTTTACCTTATCCAGTTGACCCAAGCCGCTGCTTTAGAGTAGGCACCCAGGACACAAAGGTAGAACTGCAATAAATACATTACAGATTTATGGGAAAGATGCGCCTACTCGTCAGCTAAACACGACCAAAGCCGATTGATCAGAGTGGGCCACTCGGACCTCCCGTCTAGGTGAATTGTGGGCCGAAGCAATGTGTTGCAGAGATAGGGCTCGCAAGCTAAATCCCCACTCAATTACCAGGATTCCACTCTCCACCGACACGGGTCGCAACGCACGGCAAACACGTTGCCCCATTACAGGGATCCTTTTAGTCGCCTTTTACGACACGCAGGACATACGAAGGGTATATTCTTATCACCCCCTACACCCCAGGGGGGATTAATCCAACAAATTTACCCTTGTGTCGTCATAAATACATTCACCAGAGTGACGGTTTAGGTCAATCTGGTTGGCTGATTATTTATACTTATTGGTTTGTGTATACACCCGTCGAGCCTTAGGAGACGCACTGGTTGTACTTGTAGCCTTTGGTCACTATTGGTCTTGTCTGGTGACCTTCGCGCTAAAAAAGAAAACATTAATTTAAATTTTGTAGTATGTAAACCAGTTGTCAAGACAACAGTTTGCTTTAAGTTAGCTAGCACGACTTCAAATTTATTTGAACATAGTAACCCGTTGAAATACGAATATTTATATTGCAAAATTTTGTGATACGTAATTAGATATCTGTCTTTCACCTTATTTGAATTTTCCCCTTTGCGGTGTGAGGGCTCATAAGAATTCATCTTTCGTGTGTTCTGCGTTTCGTAAAAGACGATTAAATCGATCCATCTAATGGGGCAATATTATTTCGTGTGTTGCGACCCGTATCGATGGAGAGTGGAATCCCGGTGATTAAGTGTGGATTTGGCCCATGGTTCACCTAGACGGGAGGGGAAACTGGGTCCTACCCGATCAATCGACTTTGTTCGGTCTAGCTGTGAAGAATGTAGCCTTTCCCAGTTAGTGGGCAGGGCAGTAACTTGAGGTACGACGTACTGTGTGCATGGATTCAACCAACACAACCACAATAGTGAAAGGACATCTAGAAACCCATAAACCTCCTAATTCAGAGGATGTTTAGGAAGTAAAATGCCAAAATCCCGATATTCCTCGCAATTGAGATTTCCCCCAAGAGTCTTATCAAAAAATTAAATGAAATGTGGTTTTATGGCACGTCAGCTCCAACCGGGCTATATTGCGCCAAACATATGGTGAAAATTACAAGACAGGCTAAATTATATCACAGAAAAACATTATATGCATAAATAAAAACAATATCACAGTTAATAAAATTAAAAATAAAATACAACTTTTATGCATATAAATATTAAATACAAAAATGAAATGATATATATATATATATATATATATACAATTAAAATTTATTATAAAAACCTGTCTCCTTTAAAAAGTCTAACACTTTACCATATAAACCCGTTTGGGCAAACATGTGCTGTAGTGACTGACAAAGGTAAAAATTCGATCTAATATCCTTGAAATGCTTGCACTCAATGTCTTATCAAACGCTTCCCCATTTCTTATAATAACGAAGCGCATAGTTGACTTAGGTGTATCCACGATGGTATGGTTTTTTCTACTCCACTAATCCCTGGGCCCATTCCTGGGGGAGACACATGGTTAAATTATCCGCCCTTGATACTTGTGCTATTATTGCCGACAATAACACAATTCTATAAACACAAAGCCAATGGAAGGAACTAGCAGTTTATTGCTACAAATATCATCGCCAAAGTGTTTACTATGTAAGAGAGAGAGAGAGAGAGAGAGAGAGAGAAATGGGGTTTAACGTCCACTCGACACAAACTAGGTAATTTCGGGACTAACATATGGTTTGATTTTATATCAATAATTCGCTTGCGCCCAGGGGTCTTTAGCAGTGGCAGGAAACCGGAGGACCCGGAGAAAACCCACGAGGTTGGACAGGCGACCCTACTCCTTGTGACGTACAATCGGGGATTCGAAACCACGCCAGTCGATTCAATGACAGACTTTATGATACAGCGCGCGCACGCTAACCATTCAGCCATCCAACCCCCCTTACTATGTTAATAGACTACTGGTATGATACATAGAGTGGGCATGTAATGAAAATTAATTTGTTCAGTTACTTGCATAAGCAGGTTTCTTGAAGGAAACAGCTTAAAGGTACACTTTCATAAAAATTAATTTGTGCAGTTACTTGCATAAGCAGGTTTCTTGAAGGAAACAGCTTAAGGGTACATTTTCATGTTAGGTTTTATAGAAGCGACGGGGGCCTCCCGGGTAACAAATACACGTCAATTTGAAAATAATCTGTCACTAGCCAATTGTTGACGAACGGACCGACGGACAGGTTGACGACATACCAGACCCATATGAAATGTTGCATAGTTTCTATCTCACTGTAATTATGTGCATAGAATATAATTTTAAAATTGTATCAATGTTTCCATTCTTTGGGATTCACTTTTACTTTGATTGCAGAACATGTATTTCGATAAATGATGGTATAGTGTAGATTTATCTTAAGATGAAATGGTTGTAGTTTAAAACACTGAACTGGAATACTATAATGATATATGAATTTGTTAACGACGCTGTTTGAGTGGATGTAATGGTTGTAGTTTAAAACCACAGGCCAACGATGGAGTGGGTTTCGTAATGTAAAACAATACTTTCACACAGGCCAACAATGGAGTGGGTTTCGTAATGTAAAATAATACTTTCACGGTACCAAGATTATGATCTGGCGCACTTGATCAACTACAGTGCAGCGGATTCTGAAACCCAAATGTTGAAGAATGTGTTGGATAAAACCTTAAAAGATAAAAGTATTACGTCATGTAATGTTGACGTCATATATAAACTTATAAATAAAATAGATGATAGACAATCTGTAGTTAAACAATGCAATGGGACTGTTGAACCTGGTTGTCAGTATGCAAACTGTTATACTGATATTATTGACTGGAAGAGATTCAGTAAACCTGTCAGTGGATTTATTGATGATCACAGAAACTTTACAATTCAAGTAACAATTAATAAAATAACTGACATTGTAAGGGATTAATAATCAGGCCACTGTTATTCTGATTAAAACCAATAATGGAACGGATGGCTGAATGATCGTTAAATAATCTAATTATTATGACACAAGGGAGATAACCCCTTTTTCTCGCTGACTCCAACTTGTCGTAACTTAATGACCCAAGATATATCTATCCGAGCAATGAATGTTTTACATTTTTATTGTAATCAAAACTGAAAATTTAATTTTGAAATGGAAACTCATAGACGTCAGATTCGGTCATTTCATCGGCTACTTTTAATGCAATGGAAAGGAGCGGGCAACAGCTATTCGTCGGAGAAAATTGGGGCAAATACGACTATACACGTTAGGATCATTTAAAATTCTGTCTTGTCCACACTTTACCCTCTTTTTGATAAAAACAACATATTACGCAGTGTACTCAAGTGCGAACACCTTTTGTCAACACCAAAAATGCAAGATATGAACCTCCACTACAACCGGGCAGAGCATAATATAGTAGAAGCCATCGAAAGTATAAAAGAACGAAACGAAATATAGATCTGTATTTTAATCAGCTTGCTCAAGTGCGAACACATTTTGTCAACACCAAATATATTTAAAGGGAAAATTTCAATGAGGAACTCTCCACATGCGCAGAAGGGTTATTACATCTAAACAAGATGTGGGTGTGGGTGGAGACTGGGGTACTATTCTCTTTCATACAGACAAATATTCTACGACAAATATTCTTCCTCCGTATGTTGAAGACTAGGGGGTTCTGGGTGACCGAGACTATTGCGTATATGAAGATTCACCTCCACATTAAATAAGGTGAGCCGGTCACAAAAAAGTTTGACATTGCTTGCTTGGGTGAGTACATCCTCCTCGCAGTTTTTCGTTTGATTAGACTTAATCCCACTCAAACACTGCCGTACTAACGGCAAATTTACGTTCCAAATTATGACTGGTTCAACCAGAGATTTAAATACGTTGCCGTAAAATGTCAGGTGACAATCGTAGCTCTATGACGTCATAAGGTGCGAAATTTATAATGCTCAATTATTGCAGAAAAATTAATTCTGTGACAAACGAGGCTACACAAAATGGCTGCAAATGTCAACATTGCCACATGTAGAATCATTCTGTTGGACCACGACAGTTCTTTTTTTACCAATTCATTTCAGTATATAAAGAGAGGATTTACAGCGGCTAAGTGAGTAAGGCGCTGGCTCAATAATTAACCAGAAGGTCTGGGATTCGACCCCGGTGTATGTCGAGACAGTTTCAGTGGGGGGTTTCCCCCCTTGTCAGAGGACGCAAGACGGATTGATAGTCAAATTAACCAGTCGAAGGCAGATAATAATTTTGGAATAGTTTGTAATAAATATAATATAAAGAAAAATCGCACGAATTCAAAAACCGTTTAATATTGTTTTTATCTATTTTTTTTAATTTTCCCGCATGTTCAAATTTGATTGTTAAAATTAAAACCTTAAAGGGGACATAAGATGGGTGAGAAAACTTTTCGGTATGTATGCCAATGGTTACTGAATCCATTATACGGCATGTTCACACCAATCTGATTAAAATTAATCTAGCTGTCTTCACTCGAAGACGAAAATATAGATCTCCCGTAAATATACATTATTACAAGAATGTAATTTGAGCTGACCTCATGGCCGCGGTAGCCTCGCGAGATTACATTCGGAGCGTACATGCCAGTGAGAAGACCGCACATCAGCAATAGCTGGAGATTTCAATTGTATTTTAGTTACGTGTTACAGACGATTTAGATTTGCGTAACGCTGGCAGTGTTACATATGGGTTCCAATGATTTGTCGGATTTGAACAGTAATCCATATGAATTGGCGTTAGCCATTGCGTCTTATATTGATTATGAATGTAGTAATTTCGGAACTTTTACCCCGTAAATTAGTGACCTATTCAACATATAACAAGAAAGTAGCCGAGACAAATAAAAGATTGGCATCGTTGTGCATTGACCGCTCTAATATTTCATTATTGCACCATAGAGCAGGGCTAATAAATCCAATTCGTAACCCTTACGAACCTTATGGTATTCATCTATCTAAAGCCATTGGCTGCCCACTTTTCAGTTGTAGAGTGAGAGATGCCATTCTACGACATATTCTCAGGTTTTGTTTGCATCCCACATCTTAGTTGGTCGATTTTGACCTTGTTGTAACTATTTCGTATATAAGTATATTGTGGTTAATGATTATGATGTGTTGGGCTTTTTCAATGTGCCCGTCGTATTTGTATTAGTATAGTAGGCTACATTACTACATGTAGTGGCTTTGGAAAAATCACGCTTTACTTTTTGTCTTCGTCATATTGAGCGACTGGTTTATTTGTCTGGTTTTATCGACTGGATTATTCGACTGTTTGTTTTTTCGACTGGATTATTCGGCTGTTTGTTTTGGGTTTTTTTATCGACTGGATTATTCGACTGATTTTTTCAACTGAGATAAAAGCACAAGAATATGTCACATAAGCTAAATTATCATTCAAACTAGGCATGTAATATGCAAAAATGAATTATGTTTAATAGCATGCAATTGTAATTTAAATATCTAAGTCTAACACATGTGATGTCCACATCATTGGCACTGACAAATGTGGAATACAAGATCACGATATTACCGTTACCAGTCACTCATCACTTGTTTACCCAGCCTGGGCTATATTGCGAAATACTAAACTTTTTAAAAGAGACAGGTTTCCATTATAAATTTTAATTTGTATATAATATTTATATGTAATATTTTCTATTTTTATTGTTTATATGCATAAAAGATTGTTTTTATTTTTAAATTTGATAAAACTGTGATATTGTTTTTATTTATGCATATAAAATTTTGTGATATGATTTAGCTTGTCTCGAAATAATCACCATATGTTTGGTGCAATATAGCCCGGTTGGTGCTGATGTGCCATTAAATCATATTTCATTTCTGACAAATGTGACAACAGAAATATCTGTTTTCTTTTTCTCATTTATGATGTATGTTTAATTTTTTTAGATATCATTAATCCGTACAAAGTAGATGTTCAGTACCAAAATTGGTCACAATGGATAGCACCAGATAGTGTGTATCCTCCAGGAGTTGTAAATACAGAGCATAGAAAGGTTCCATTGAAACAGTATTAACAGATGAACATATTGATACACTATATTGTGGTGAAGGCAGTGTAAGTATATTTCCACTCCCATTTCCCTTAAATGTGCTATTATAATAACAATTCATCTTCTGATCAATCCAGTTACGATAGGCAATATTTTTCTACTCCCTGACATTTAATTGAATGCTTAAGGAAACAGTCTTACGATAATATATAATAGAAATACAAACACTTGTATTCTGGTAAATATAGCTCGATTTGGGTTCTGAATTTCAGACCTGAATACAAGGTAAAAATAAAGCCAACGTTGACACCACCTACCTAATGTGGTTGGCCTATGAATGAAGCCTTATGCCCTGGCCAAATAATAGTGGGCAGTTAAGAGGCTGAACAGGTGACCCTACTCCTCGTCACGTACGAATGGTGAATCAAGACCATGCCACTTTGGCCATCTGGCATCCCATACCAAATCTAGGTAGGTAAGGCTTTAATCGTCTAATACAGACATTTTTTCTTCTGGTGTATCAGATCAAATTACAAACATTGGCATCTTAAATTAGCTGAATGTTAAACACAATCAATCTGCATTACATTATTTACTTTATTAGGTGGAAATTGGGTTATGGCATGGAATATAATATGGTATTAAACATCTGATTAGATCAGAAAGTGTCCGTGACCACATTGACATGAAACACCAACCAAGAATTGTCAACAATGCTTATCAAATATTTCGTCTGCACATGGAAACAACAGAAAAAATAATATGTTTGCACCAAATAATGACTGAGTTCTAGATTCAAGCATCGAAAATTTGAATCTCCTACAAATGAAACAATTGGTTAGAGATATGCCATGTTCTGATTCCGTTCGTAAAACATATCATTGGGAACCACTAACAGATAATAACTTTCGAAGGCAATTTCATCCCGCCACGCTATCAGATTCCTATTACTTAAAATATATTTGCCCAGGAATTAACCAAATAAGAGACCTGTCGCTAATTAGTCAACTTAAAGGAAAAATCAATACTCAGATTGTGGAACAAATGTTCAGTGAACTAAAAAAGAATATATATTTTCTCAAACAAATGGGAATTCCCCATCACCTGTTCATAAGTAGACTAAATTTACATTTGATGAATATGGAAGGACAAAAAAAAAACATTCCACGTGGTGTAGAGGAATTTGTAGCTGCCGATGGAAGAAAATTGTTTGCCTATCCAAATGTAAACAAAACTGGTGAAGCACACATCAGTGATGCTGAAGGTTCCAACCCCAATATAGATATGCCGTCTAACGTAAATTTGCAATGACAAGTTGCAGGTTAGTAGCATATATGTAGTTAATCCACTACATACAGTTTATAATAATTTTTAAAAATTTTATGACCTTATTCTAGATGGTATTAGTGAAGTATTTGTATTATATATTCTTATTCTAGATGGTGTTAGTGAAGTATTTGTAATGTAATTGTATTATATATTCCTAAATCTAGAAACAATACATGGGTTGCTAATGTGATGTTGTGTAATTGATAAAAATTATTTAAAGTAATAATAACTTTAAAAAGAAAAACAATATTTTAAATATTTTAACCTATATGGGTGTGCTGCAAGTTTTATAGTAATTAAATGATATCCGTATTTAAAAAATATCTATTTCATATATTAAGAACCATTGATTTAATAATATACTGTAGAATACAGATGATAAATAGAATTTTACGGGATATGTTTTATTGAGTTTGAAAGTGTATATTGTGTTACTACGCGGTAATTATCTACTCATGGTGTTTTGAATTGATTGGTTGTGACAATTTTATTCGCTAATGCTTTGGGACACGATGACTTGGTTATAATTAGTTGAGAGTGATGTAACTTGGTGTGGGAAAGAGAACTAAAAGTCATTTCTTGGAACATTGGTAAAGTGTTTTTTGTTGGATATAATTTTTAGATGGACGGCTGGTTTAAAGTAGGGAAAGGAACGGAGGGTGGAGAGTTAGAACGATGACCTATTAGTAGTGACACCTGAAGACGGGGAGGTTTTGGAGAGGGGAAAAGGTTTGTAAGAAAGTGTCCCGTCTTCATTAGCCCAGGTTAGGAGCAGAACAGTAGGACGTTAAACCCCATTTCATTTCATTTTTTTGTAAGAGAGTGAGGGTATTTATGCCATCATTGGCTGTGTTTGAAGAACAAAGGGAGGTAGCGCAGAGGTTGGCGTTGGCTGTGCAGCAGGACGTGGAGCAGTACGTTGAGGGAGCAGGAGGTTGAACTAGAAATCCCTTATTACCCTATGTTGAGACCCGATTTTGATTGAGGGGGGGGGGGGCGTAAACTCAGATGTGTGTGAAAAGGATGTGGTCAGAGAAAAAGTTGATGTGGGGGGTACTTCCTACGAAAAAAGCAAGAAAACGTGTGGGTCGAGCACAGCTGTGCCCAGTAAGGGGGTGTAACTACTTTTCAAAAACCATTAAAAAGACTCGTGATGACTAACCATTTACAGGGTGTTTTGGGGTCGGGGTATTCCTCAGAGGAAAGGCTCTACAGGAAACTGGAAGTAGTAAAAATTCTTGCGGCTAGAATATCCCGCACTGGAGGCTACTTGACAAATTTATAGAGTTTGGTAAAACGGTCTAGGGTGGTTACCAATCTAAATTATCTTTCTCCCGGAGATATTCAAGAAATGGAACGAGCTTGCCGATTGTTTCAATGGCCAATTCCCCCCATCGTTTCACTTTGTCTCCAGTAAACAATTTTGCAGGGTTGTTTCATTGGAGGGTCTAAGTGGTGGCCCTAAATATGTTATCCCCAGAGAATCGCCAATGGTTTTAGTGTATTAAGGTTAGCCAAATTAATTTCTAGGGGCAGTTTTTTTAGTGGTCTTATGTTGGGTTATTCTTTACAGGTTATCCCGATTAAGGGTCCTATAAATCTTAGTTCGGCATTTTAGGCCGGTATCGTTTACGTTTAGCCCGATCTCTTTGTGCGGTCTTATCCATATCAGCCCAGATGCTATGTTATAATTGTATGTTCAACTATGTGTGCTGTCCTTGCTGGGGGGGAGGGGGGTGTCTGTGATCTTGTTTAGAAGATAATTAACCTAATTTATCTATATATATTCAGCCACAGTAACACTTTTCTACTATTCGGGGTTCGTTTGGCTCTTCCAAACTCGGCTATATTCAGAGAACGCCTAAACACATCAACATGGATGGATCGCCCAAATGTAGACTCGATTTGGTATGCACGTGCATGGGATGTATATAAGAACCCGGCGTCCAACTAGAAGTCGCAGACGAAAATTTGAGACAGATCTCTGAGCTAGTTAGCAGGCCTAGATAATATACTATTGCAAATACCTGTGCAGGTTGTGATATGATAAATAGTCATGGAGACTTGACACGCTCTGAGAGTATGTTCACAGATGAAGAATGTATCGGCCCAACAGATGAACTGAACTGTAAATACAGAGCATAGAAAGGTTCCATTGACACTATTAACAGATATATATTGATACACTATATTGTGGTAAAGGCGGTGTGAGTATATTTCCAGTCCCATTTCCCTTAAATGTCCTATTATGATAACAACTCATCTTCTGATCAATCCAGTTATGAAAGGCAATATTTTTCTACTCCCTGACATTTAATTTATAAGGAAACAGTCTTGCGAGGATATATAAAGGAAATACAAGGACTTATATTCTGGTAAATATACCTCGATTTGGGGTTTGAATTTCAGAAGACATACAGACTTAAATACAAGTTAAAAATAATGTCGAATGTTGACACCACCTACCTGATGCCCTGGCCATATAATAGTGGGCAGTTAAAGAGGTTGGACAGGTGACCCTACTCCTCGTCACGTTCAAACGGGGAATCAAAACCATGCCACTTGGGCCATCCATCATCACATACCAAATCTACCTTTTACACAAATTATTTTTTTTTTGTAGGTAAAATTAGTTAAGGATATTGATAAAGATATTGGAGTTGACAGTAGTGGCCCAAAAATAATTTACCAATCCCTGGGAGCGATCTTGTATGTAATATAGAAATAAATGAATTACTTATCTGGGTGTCATATGCAAATCAGGAATCCGGTTCTTTTGTAAAGTAAGGTGTTTAACAAGTGCATTAGTACACATAAAATGGAAGGGCCCATAGTCTATAAATTTTATTTCATAGAATCTGATTCTCTGAGTACTCTTATATTCAAAAAAAGTAGGGGATATTTGATTTTGGGGGTATAATACTAAAATATGCAAATGACTACGAAAAAAGTCACTATAGAACCTAACAGAAGAAACATTTCCAGTTACATGTGACGCCCAAACGCACCAATAGCTACCGCATGGAATGCAGGTGATGCTTGGGATCATCATGGGGATCCAACCCAAGATTTGCACGACTCTGACTTTGAATGTTACAGTCATTGTGGCATTGAATTCCAGGGTGGAAACATCAGTTTAATTGTTTTAGTGACCAGAAAACAAATTTTGATATGCGTCGGCTTACCCAAAATGAAAGGTTACGTGCCCTTGGCATGCTACAGATCGGCACAACACAGGCGGTTGTGGCGCGGATGATGAATGTTTCTCAGTCTGTCATAAGCAGGCTATGGTCCAGATACCGTGATACACAATCTGTACAGGACAGACCACGCTCAGGTCGACAACTCAAGCCCAGGATCGATTTATCCGTACCTTGGCCTTGAGAAATCGTGTCATCACAGCAAATCAGATCAGCGCTCGTCTTCAAACAGACACTGGTGTGAGAGTGAGTGGCCAGACGATTCGGAATCGACTGCATAGGGGTCACCTTCGCGCCCGACGTCCTCGCGTGATCCCTTGTTTGAGAGATCATCACATTCAGGCAAGACGTCGTTGGTGTAGGGATCGTCAACACTGGGATAATCGACGCTGGAGCAATGTGATGTTTTCAGATGAGTCAAGGTTCACTGTTGATTTTTTGGACAGACGTAGGAGGGTGTGGCGTCGTCGAAACGAAGCGCTTCCAAGACGTTAACGTCATCAGACATGATCGATTTGGGGGTGGTTCTGTTATGGTGTGGGGAGGCATCACTGTTGCTGGCAGAACGGCTTTACATGTTGTTGCAGGGCGTGTTACAGGCCAGTACTACCGGGACAACATCTTGGCAGTCCATGTTGTGCCGTTCGCACGACGTCATGGCCGCCGTTTCATCTTCCAGGATGACAACGCAAGATGTCACAGGGCCAGGATCGTTACAGGTTACCTCCAACAACAGAACATCACCACATTACCTTGGCCAGCACTGAGTCCCGACCTCTCCCCCATCGAGCATGTCTGGGACATGCTTGGACAGAGGTTACGTCAACGTCAACAACGTCCTGCCAATGTCCAAGAACTTGCTGCTGCGTTGCAACAGGAATGGGACAATCTGGACCAAAATGACCTTAGACGTCTCATTAGGAGTATGCCACGTCGGATCAATGCTTGTTTGGCAAACAGAGGAGGATTTACCCGTTACTGACTTGGTTGTGATGCTGTGGTAACTTTGCTGTTTGACCCCGGGTATCATTTTACCCTTATAATGGTCAGTCTGTGCCTTACTTATTCTAACGATCATTTGGAATAAATCGATGAATGTGAACTTCATTTCATTTTGTCATTTGTTTCTTCGTCAGTTTCATTAGGTGACTTTAATAACACTTAAAAATCAAATATCCCCTACTTTTTTTGAATAGTATATAAAGGAAGTCGTTCTGATCGAATCCAGTTAAAATCTCGGCCATCTGACTTTGGAGAAAGTTGCTTATGCACTTCCCATGAGGATATGTCTAAATAATAATTTATATAAATATGTAAATAACAGATTTAGCTCTTGCATAGTATGTTTTATTGATGGTCACTTTGAATGGGTTAGCATCATTTATGGGTTAAGGCTTTAAGCGTCAAATACAGACTTTTTCCCGGTGTGGACATACTGTGGTGGTTATTACGCTATATTAGACCAAATTACAACTGGATGTTAAATACAGAAATGAAATGAAATGGGGTTTAACGTCCTACTGTTCTGCTCCTAACCTGGGCTAATGAAGACGGCCATACGCCATACAGTGTGCTATGAGGGAAATTTTGCCCGGGCAGCGGCGCTACGGCCTACTCTTATATCGAATTCCAACTCCAAAGGGATCTTTTACGTGCACGCCAATGTGTACACGGGACCTCTGTTTTACGTCCCATCCGAACGACTAGACGTACAGCTGTCCTTGTCAGGCCCTCCATCACTGACAAGGAGAAACCACGCCGGAAAATCTGGATGAACTTTATCGGCCAATGCAGGGATCGAACACCCGACCTCCAGGCTAGCGAGCCAGCGTCTTACCCTCTTAGCCACGTGACCCCCCATGTTAAATACAACCAAACCAATCTAGATTACATTATTTACTTTTTTAGGTAGAATTTTGGTTATGGCATGGAATATGTTACGGTATTAAAAATCTGATTATATAGAGCAGAAAGTGTCCGTGACCACATTGCTATGGTATCGTCCATTGAAACACCAACCAAGAGTTGTCATCAGCTGCACAGGGAAACAACAGAAAAAATATGTTTGCACCAAATAATGACTGAGTTCTAGATTCAAGTATCGAAAATTTGAATCTCCTACAAATGAAACAATTGGTAAGAGATATGCCAACTTTCGAAGGCAATTTCATCCCACCACGCTATCAGATTCCTATTACTTAAAATATATTTGCCCAGGAATTAACCAAATAAGAGACCTGTCGCTAATTAGGCAACTTAGAGGAAAAATCAAACTCAGATTATGGAACAAATGTGCAGTGAACTAAATAAGAATTTATATTTTGTCAATAAAATATCTATTCCCCATCACCTGTTTATAAGTAGACTGCATTTACATTTCATGAATGTGAAAAAAATGAATCAGTTTTGAAGACATGACAAAACACCATTCCACACGGTGTAGAAGAATTTGTGGCTGCTGATAGAAGAAAAATTGTTTGCCTATCCAAATGTATTGCCTATCCAAAATGCAAACAAAACTGGTGAAGCATACATCATTGATGCTGAAGGTTCCAAACCCAATATAGATATACCATCTAATGTAAATTTGCAATGGTAAGTTCCAGGTTAGTAGGATATATGTAACCCATCCACTAACTGTCTTAAATACAGTTTATAATTTTTAAAATTTTGATGACCTTATTCTAGATGGTGTTAGTGAAGTATTTGTGATGTAACTGTATTATATACTCTTCAGAAACAACACAAAACTGCGGAAATGCTAACCAGTGTATGTTAAAAACAAACCAATTGCCTACACATGAACAGTTCATATGGGCGACTTATCTGACAGCTCCATTTGACTCGCGAAGAGATACACTGTCATAAGTGAAAATGGACGTTTTTGATTTGTCTTAATGAGTAATTGCTCCATCAATCCTCAGACATTCAGCAATCGTCGTGGCATGCTCCTAAAAACTACCGTCCACTCCGGATTAGGGGCAATCTGACCCACTCCGCTTGCAGTGTCGACGAACACGTCTCCCGATCAAATTAAACGTAACACATTAAAGCAACGCTAAACATTAAATCTTATGCAAGAACCGATAGGAAAGCAAACATGGGTAGGATAACCCAGCAAGCGGCAGTTTTCATCAACACTTTGTCAAATTTGACAATGAACCCGCCCACGTGTATGGCGCTATTGCGTGTCGCACGTGCAGGTCAGTGGTTCTGTTGGGGCGATAAGTTCTTCATCTGTAGTAGAGTGGTTCAGAGACTCCTTGTAAAAACTGACCTACTTATCTGTCTGATTGCACCTTCGAGAAATTTTCTGAAGTGAGCAAAGTTTAGTCCCGCGAAAGTGACTTCGAAGGTCGCAGCAAATATGTCACACGAGGTATTTTACAAACATGTATTGGTATATAAAGCCGAGTAAAAAAAATACACTCATTACGCACTTAGACTTGCGTGTTTATTTAATAGCGAACGTGTGCAAAAATTTCGATTGCACTTTTTGATTTAATTTTTGATTTTGGCGATTTCAGTACAGAGCTAGCTGTAAAAGCTTCATTTCATTTCTAACTTTCAAATCCATGAGCGCGCCACGATAAACTCATTACAACATTTTGGGATTTACTTTCATTTAGTGTTTACATCCTTTGTTTACGCGGCGCTCTTTGATAGGAAATACATATTTGCTAGCTCTAAATACGCAGAAGTATTTGAGACCGGAAGATAACCGAAACAATTTTTATTTGCAATCTTCATTTTCCAGACACTTTTCGGTAACTTGGTGTAAATTATTTTCATAATCATAGTATTTTATTTAATCATTGTGTAGACTTAAGCCTTGATCGACGGACTTAGTTTGGGTTTTTTCTAGATTTGAGACTAAGCCCTGCAAGATCTATTTAGCATTGAATTTGACAAGTACCCCTATGATTTAAGCTCGGTAACCAAACTACCCATGGGAACAATCACAAAGGCGTATACTAGGCAATGTTAATAAATTCCCGACAACTACGGAGCATCGGTTTATCATAACTGCTTTACATGACGACTGTGTGACGTTTGGTGACAAACACATTCAAAATAAACTGGCCCGATTGAAGACAAAGACTAGGTAAAAGTAAGGCGAAGTCCAAAAAAATCTACAAAACCACACGACGATTTTCTTGACACCACATTTTTTCCAGGGATAGCGGACGAGACTTTATTGGCAGATACTAGTGAAATTAATTTCAGAGAGATAGGGTTAACGTCCACTCGACACAAACTAGGTCATTTAGGGACTAACTTTATTGCAATAATTTGCTTACGCTTAAGGGTCTTTAGCAGTGGGAGGGACCCGGGGAAAACCCACGAGGTTGGAGAGGCGACCCTACTCCTTGTCACGTACAGCCAGAGACATGGATACACGGTGGCTGATTTAGGACACGCAAAAAAAAAATAATATCTCGAACGGCGCGGGGACGGGGGATTGAATATAGAAATCCGGCACGATCGCGCCAGGGTAAATTAGGAAATGGTCAGTTCCTACATATGATATAAATAACCTTAGATCAGATATGAGCTTTTAGATAAGATGAAATGTCAGTCTCTCCTAGTAAAACTCTGTAACCTCGATTTATTATACAATTATTGATTCGTATAATAACATGCGATATACTCGCAACTGGGAAAGGGGTAAATATAACGGGAAATATTTAGTGGTGGTAAGCATAATACGACACAATCAACCATTAAAGATACATTATGGGAGATTAGATAACGAGTTGGCAGTTCGCACTATAATAGTTAAAAACTAAATGTAAAGGCAATTTGCTGAATTTTAGATAACGAGTTTGCAGTTCTAACTATAATAGTTAAAAACTAAATGTAATGGCAATTTGCTGAATTTTAGTCAAATTGATCCACTATGAACCGAGAAATAAGCGATCGAAAGTTCCGCATAGCCTCGGTCATCACTGCTAAAGTCGGTAACACAAAATCATAGTCTCGATTATCCATTTAATCGTTAAATCGAGAAGGAAAGTTATGCAGCAAATCTGAGCATAATCCACTATAAGATCGCCGGCTAGCGTTGCCATCTAGAGTTGCTTATTGTCTAGATACGTTAATTAAACATGCATTATGCAAGAGCTAAATCTGATTATTGCAAGTCTTAATTTAGGCTTCAGGTGTTATAGAAGTTATAAATTAGATCTTTATTTAAACAACAAGACCAAAATCACGGATGGCTCGGCTACAGCTCGGATTTAATTAGGATTTCACTAATTGATTAAATCCAATAAGGGGTAACCTGATGAAAATACGTCAGTTAGATCGAGGCTAAATGATTGAGTGTACTTAGCGAGGCCGCTGTAAAGCGTTTCGGTATGCCAATGAAAACTTTACTTGATAATCGAGATATGTAGGTGGAGTTAACGCCTGTCAATCAAACGATCAGTGAAGGTGAAGACACAATTCGCTACCATCTCTAGGCAAATATTACAACGATGATAACTATGTTCAGAATAAAGTAATTTGACTGAATTTTTCAATATATTCTTCTTTCATCATCTACTTTTGAACTGTTATAGCAAGAATGGCCAACCCTCTATAAAAAAATCTCCCATAATGTATCTTTGATGAAAGAATCTACCGTTGTAACGCTACTTGGCGATCAACTTTTCTACATATTAGAGAGAGAGAGAGAGAAATGGGGTTTTACGTCCACTCGACACAAACTAGGTCATTTCGGGACTAACATATGGTTTAATTTTATTTCAATAATTCGCTTACGCATAGGGGTCTTTAGCAGTGGGAGGAAACCGGAGGACCCGGAGAAAACCCACGAGGTTGGACAGGCGCCCCTACTCCTTGTCACGTACAACCGGGGATTCGAAACCACGCCAGTCGACTCAATGACAGACTTTATGATACAGCGCGCGCACGCTAACCATTCAGCCATCCAACCCCCCTCTACATATTAGAAAGTCCCATTCAAATGGTTAAATCAAATCAATATTCAACTTAGCAATAGGTTAATTGTTCATAAATGATGTTTTAATGGTAAGTCTTATCATATTTGTTACAATAAGCCCCAAATTAAGCTCGTTTATTGGATTTTGGTTTTGTGCATGAACCACTCTGTGGACATACTCTCAAAGCAGGTCAAGTTTCCATGACTATTTATCAGATCACAGCGTGCATAGGTATTTGCATTTCAATATCCCCTCCTTTTTTCTTTTCTGTCTTTTTTTAAGAGTATATAATCTAGGTCTGCTAACTACTTGACTAGCTCTGAGATCTGTCTCAAGTGTTCGTCTGCGACCTCTAGTTCGACGCCGGGTTCTTATATACACCCCATGCACGTGCATACCAAATCGAGTCTGCATTTGGGCGTTCTTTGAATATAGCTGAGTTTGGGCGAGTCAAACCAACCCCGACTAGTTGACATTCACGTCGACGAACACGCCTCTCGATGATGTCCCAGACATGCTCTATAGGGGAAAGATCAGAACTCATGGCTTGCCAAGGCATACGGACAATATGGTGACGTTGGAGGTAGTCATTTACGACAGGAGCGTGGTGGGCACGTGCATTATCATCTTGAAAGATGAAACGTCGACCTGCACGTTGAGCAAGGGGCAGAACTATCGGTGCCAGGATGTGGTCATGGTAGTACACACCACTGACCCTTCCTTGAACAATATGCAAGTCCGTTGTGCCAGTCGTGGTGATTCCTCCCCACACCATAACAGACCCACGCCCGAATCTGTCATGCTGTCTGACGTTAACGTTAGCATGACGCTCATTTACACGCCTCCAAACGCGAGCACGCCTATCGGTTAAATCCAGAGTAAATCTGGACTCATCTGATAAAATTACATCGACGATTACCCCAATTTCTACGCTGCCTATACCATTGACGCCGCTGTGCTGGCGAGTTAATGGAGGCACAACATGCTGCATGTAGCCCAATTTCTAATCGTTGGGGGTGTAACCCGAATCCCTGTAACTTGGTACAAGTTTACAGAAAGCTGACTGGTCTTTTGTCCTCGATTTCGCAGGACCTGTGTACGAATGTATCGATCCTGGGCTTGTGTAGTGGCTCTAGGACGACCTGAACGAGGTCTAACATCAAGATTGTGTGTTTGTTGGTACCTGTTCCACAGTCTGCTGATCACAGACTGTGACACATTAAGCATGTTGGCTACTGCTCGCTGTGTAGAATCCATTTTAAGCATGCCAATAGCACGTAGACGTTCATCATGTTGACGACGTCTCATTGCAAATTAAACGTAACACACTAAAGCAAAGATACGCTAAACAGTAAATGTTTGCAAGAACCAGTTGGATAGGATAAACCAGCACGCGACAGTTTTCATCAACCCTTCCTTGAAGTGTCAAATTTGACAATGAACCCCTCTCACGTGTATGGCGCTATTACGTGTCGCACACGCAGCTCGGTTGTTCTGTTGGGGCGACAAGTTCTTCATCTGTGAGCATACTCTCAAAGCATGTCAAGTGTCGATGACTATTTATCATATCACAACCTACATAGGTATTTGCATTTCAGTATCCCCTACATTGTTTGAAGAGTATATATTAGAAGTAGTTTAGAAGCATGTCGTTTGCCAGTTTATGATAAAAGGATTTTCAAAAAATGACCCACACACACACACACACACACACTTATATAAGAACAGGAGAAACGAATTTCTGAATGTTTTCAATTGGACAATTTATAAACTCCTCCATAAATTTAAATAAAATATGTACAGATTAAGATAATAGGTTTTTTATATTTTCTGCTCCCATGATAATTCCCCAATAGGATCTGGAACGACAATCCTCCTTCCCTGTGAATCCAACGTCAGAATCTCTCCATCCTCCTGCACATGCATCAAAGGTTTATCCTGCCGAGAATTGAAATGGCTAAGTTCGGGTACTGATGTAGATTCCATAATTCTTTTACTCGGAACATTCCGCTTGGGCGGCAAAATATCGCCTGCATTGGTCATTCATGATTCCTGTGGTGATACTGAACAACTCAAAAGCTGTTTTAGTTGGTACAGATTTGAGCTAATCTAGCCTAGCTTTGGTCTGGATATTACATAACTCTTGTCAGATAATTTCTGGCAATTACATAGCTCTGTCAGGGGTACCTCACCACTAGAAATGTCTGTCAGAGTGTTTTTGTAATACCTGAAGATGTACGGTACACTGCAGTAAGATTTTCGTGTGGTACACTTTTGAGCTAATCTAGCCTAGTTCGGGATCATGGCATTTAGGGCGTGGAATACCACACCCACCACCAGAAACCCGGCAGACTTACATTCTGATGATACCAGATATACATACATTGATAACATATAGGAGTAAATTGGTACACTTTTCAGCTAGGTTAACCCTCTGGGCTCCTGCTCTATTAAAGGGCTCACACACAATGCTGCACGTGAATATTGGGGTTTTCATGTGCATCTCGTGCAATTTTTTTTTTGTGCACACGGCCGATATTTTTTGCGTTTGGGAGCATTGTGTGAAACAATAGTTCATAGTATTGCATAATATTATACTTAAAAAACCACCTAGTAATAAAATATTTGGGGGGGGGGGAAGTGATGCGTTTTCCATGGCGCTCAGTATATATAGCAAAGACACTGTTTCCATTGCAAACCCTTTAAAATGAGCTCCATTAGCCGTTGAAAAGTTGTTGGACATTGGTAGGCCCAAAAGGCATAACATTAAACCCATCGTAAGTGGTGAAAGCTGTTTTGAGTTTATCAGTGTACTAAAGAATTTAGAACCACCAAGACTCAAAGGTTTGACCGATCTGGGGTAAAGGATATGAATCATGACGGGTAACATGGTTTAATTTCCGAAAATCAACGCAGAAGCCATGGGTACCATCTTTCTTTTTAACTAAGCAAATAGGGCTCGACTAAGGGCTATCACTTTGACGAATAATTTTATCATCTAGCATCTTGTCAATTTCATTTTCAATCACTTTTTAAACAGAGTTAGGAACTTTTCTTGTGGGCTGGTTTATGGGTTGTGCATTTTGGATATTTATTTCGTGTTCCGTTATATTTGTTTTGCCCAATTGTCTGCGATATCACCTCGGTGGAAGCGGACGTAAAATACAACTAACCAACAACAACTTTTACTAGTTCCGTATTATTTTCTGTCATTTGTTTATCATATTCCTGCTCCTTATTTCCAAGGACTGATACAGCAGCTCCCATATCAGTCCATATTAGTTTAAATTCCTTTCCCTTAATATAGGGCAATTGCTTTTTTAAATGCCCCCCCCCCCCACAATAATTACAATATATGGGTGGTCGTTGGGCTCCAGCAAGTGCTTGGGTATCTCCCTGTGCATCTTGAGTATGTCCATTCTCATATCTGTCTGTTTGAGTATTATCCCTGAAGGAGCCACCCTCAACATTATCCCTATTCATATACCTATAATTTTGATTAAAATTTCTACTCCTACTTTCATGTGAACTTAACTTTCTGTCTATTAAATTTGAAATTTTAGCAAGAAATCTATCATGACTTATCTCTGAATTGTTTTCCAGGTATGAATTATTTTGATTCAATGAATCTGGCTTCCGAATTCTATCAACGGGTCCATCAACTGCCTCATACTCTACGGCTAGTGCTATTGCTTGATTTAGAGTACGGGGATGGCGTAATTGAACATGTTTTTATAATTTATGATTGCCGATGCCATGGATGTATTGATCCACCACATCGTCCTCTAATGCAGGAGTAGTTGGAAAGGCCTTGTGCTCTAGTCTTTTTAATTCATGACCAAAATCTGCAAGAGATTCATCGTTTTGTCTACGGCGATTCCGATATTCCACCCTGTGAGCGGTAAGTCTTTCTTCCAGAGTAAATATTTGCGTAATGACATTTTTTAATTCCTCATAATCGAATAGTTGGAACGAAGTATGTTCACTTAAAATTTGCATGGCCCTACCCCTCATTGATAGTTGTGCCATTTTGGTTGCGGACCAACCATTCCAAATAGCAACTTATAATGTAATCTGACCATTCCGTTCGTTCCCTATCGAACTTATCTGTTTCCTTTTCTTTCCTGGGTTAATGATTTCCTTTAGGGGAAACCTGTCCGGACTTTTTACCGGGACAAACGTAATCAGACCTAATAGGGTAGGGAGTACTATTATATTTTGGAGTATTAGAAAATAAGACGGCGTCAGACCTAATAGGGTAGGGAGTACTAATATATTTTGGAGTATTGGAAAATAAAGACGGTGTCCACTCAGAAAAGGCGCCTCAATAAGGAGATTGGTCTTCTTCGTAAGGCTCTTTAAACTGATATCTATTACTTTTATCCCTACTTATATTGTATATCGTTTCAGACACATGACGTCTAGGAGAACTGGTTATATCGTCAGAAAATCCTACTTTAGATTTATGGGAAGGCCGATTGGATATGAATTCTTCCTCCGAATCCGGAGTTTCATCTCTATATTGATATAAGCGTGGGGACTGATAATCAGAAAACCTAGCAGTTCGGTATCCACTAGACAAAGGTTCCAGTTTATTCAAAGTTAGGGTTAGACATGTCTTATAAGCATCATATGCTCTAGAACTGCGCACGTATGCCGAATTTGTATGGGTTTATGAAGGATCTTCGTCCTTCCTAAGCCTATGACGATGGGAAGGATAGTCACCATTTTCCCCTTTAATACTCATTATAGAAATAAATACAAAGTAAAATATCTATTTTCAATGAGTTATTACTATTTCCTTTTACCTAATATCTACCCTAGCAATTATAAATTTTTATTAACTCGTCTTGATATCCGTACAAATCCTATATAAGCATCCTGGCAAGCTCGCCAAAAAAGTATTGGGGGGGGGGGGGGGGCTCTTGACTGGCATAAATGTACCCCTCGAAGCTCGCCAATATGTAATACGAGGGCAAGCCCGACAAAAATGAAGTATCTAGGCAAAAATGTAGGTTCAAGCTCGCTAAAATCGGTGCATCCCAACCCTCAGATTAAATAAATGCAAATTAAGTCCCGCCCTTTTTACCAGTCACGAAACCTCCAACTGTAGGTTTATTCAGAAGAAACAGGGATTCGTATACTGGATGCTCAATGTTTTGCCCGAAACATCAATTCAGAGAAAACAAACGATTATTTATTATACCGAAAGTTTTATTAATTAGATTGTAACATCTGACAACCGTATAATAAATGAATAAATGGATGAATGGAGGAGTTTATCTCTAACAAATTAATGGGCCTCAAGTTCCAAGATTAGGGTTTAGCTTTATGCCAGTGTTTACCAAATGAATATGAAGGTACGTTTTTACAAAACAACTAATTTAAATGTAATCTCGGGATTCCATGACTATCGTACACGCGTCTTTCCGCCTACATTAAAAATGGTTCCACCCAGTCAAGACCATTTCTTAATGCGGGAATTCTCTTCACGCAAGATAAAACTCAGACGGCAGGCACAGTCATTACGCGCGAAACAATGCAAATCCGCACACTACAAATGACATGGAAAACTAACACCGACTCTACCGAATGCAGCCAAAAGTCCACATCTTTAAAAAAAAAAAAACTTCGTGCGACCAATTCGCGAGGGTGATCCACGCGCCAATGATCGACCAAGTATAAATACAAAGCAATTCGAACCGGAAGCACAGTAATGTTAGAAAATGCAGAAAGCCACTTTAAATGCTAAATATATGAGCGCGAAAAATTCATAACTAAAATTTACTAAATCACGACGTTGAAATACTTTTTAAATCATCGATAAATAAAAGCCTAAATTAAATATAGTTTATTAGCATGGCGGAAATGCTACTTTTCTCGGCTAATAAATAGAATAGTTACTATTCCCATACCTTTATTGCCATCGGGCCGCGGTACACGAATTTGACTGCTTATATACCCGCTTACTCGCGAAACGCTCGTGCGATCAGCGCAGAAAGTACTATTCAAACGCGGATTTGATTGGTCTCGCAAAGCCAATCAGAGAGCACGTAGCGAAACCTCAAGGCACAAATCCAACATGGCAGACTTTTTACAGGTAAAGAATGAAAATTAACAATTATTTGTGTACTATGGTAAATAAACAAATGTTCAATACTCAAATCAAGCATGGCCGATTTTTTACAGGTAAATAATAAAAATAATGGTAATGTTCAATACTCAAATGGACCTACACGCGAACACAGAGAGTGTTTGCAATATATTAGAAGTAGTTTTGACGCATTTCATTTGCTAGGTTTATGATAAAAGGGATTTTCAAAAGATGAAAACTCCCACATATATATAATCATACAATACTGGTACGGTACATAACCACCAGGCTTGACCAGATCAACTACTAAAACAAACGTAAACCGTATCTATTCGCACGAAAACAGGATACAAGATAATACATGTATACAGTGTTATACGTTTACAGTACTTGTATGGTGCATGACCACCAGACTTAACCCTGGTAGTCCACCCCTTGGACATATGTCACCGTTTCGCTTGTGAATTGGCCATCCAACTCCCCTCAAAACAATTGAACTGGAGAGAGTTCTGAAACTGGTTATGCTAATCAGAATATCATCTGAAACTGGTGAAACGGTTATATACAACTGAAAGATTAAACGGAAAGAGTAACATTTGTCTAAAAGAATTTATCATATCTTAATCAAATACCTATATGAGTAAAATACAGGCAATGCAGGGATCGATCAAGCGATCTCCAGGCTTACTCGTTGATAATGGCGATCGTTCTTATCTAACAACCTTTGAACAAATAGATATAGTGTAATAATGTCAGCTATATAAACCGCTAGTCCTCCGGTATGGTTCCACCTTGTCAGTGATGCAGGACGGAGGGCCTTTCAAGTAAATCTGTCTAGTCGTTTGGATGAGACGAAATATCGAGGTCCCGTCTACACACTGGCGTGCACGTAAAAGATCCCTTGACAGTTGGAATTCGATATAAGAGTAGGCCGTAGTGCCGCTGTCCGGGCAAAATTTCCCTCATAGCACACTGTATGGCGTACGCCCATTTTCATTAGCCCACTTCGGAGCAGAACAGTCGGACGTTAAACTTCATTTCATTTCATTTCATTTGTCTGTACCAGATATGAATACAAGGTATATGTTATATTACATGTATAGATTGTATTATATATAGTAAAGGGAGGTGACCTATATAAACCGTTAGTCGTCGCAACCTGATATGAATATACGGTATATGTATTACATGACAGACTATAGTCTGATATACATTGGAGCGAAGTGACCTGTGTAAGGTGTAGGTATTATCACTGTAACGTTGATATCTTTGATTAAGCAACAAATTAATGAAAATATTCGACACTCATAGATCAAAGTCGTCAGTTTATATACATATACAACTGGCGGTAGTTTTTACTTTGATGTCCATAGCAGTTATATCTCATAACAACCTGTCATGACATCATCATAGGTTGATATATTCGTTCATATCAACCGCTGATGACGTCATGACAGGTTGATATTTCATATCAACCGCTAATGACGTCATCTCAGGTCAATATATTCGGCTCATATCAACCGCTTATGACGTAGATGATCGAAATAATACAAAAAAAACCACAGAAATAAATTTTTATTCTTTCGACAATTAAAATTTGTTATGGTACAGTTTCTAACATTCAGGAAAGAAATAGACGGCGTACTTATCGACATACATGTATACTATTCAAATAAAGTAGGGGATATTTGATTTTTAAGTGTTATTAAAGTCACCTAATAAAACTGACGAAGAAACAAATGACAAAATGAAATGAAGTTCACATTCATCGATTTATTCCAAATGATCGTTAGACTAAGTAAGGCACAGACTGACCATTATAAGGGTAAAATGATACCCGGGGTCAAACAGCAAAGTTACCACAGCATCACAACCAAGTCAGTAACGGGTAAATCCTCCTCTGTTTGCCAAACAAGCATTGATCCGACGTGGCATACTCCTAATGAGACGTCTAAGGTCATTTTGGTCCAGATTGTCCCATTCCTGTTGCAACGCAGCAGCAAGTTCTTGGACATTGGCAGGACGTTGTTGACGTTGACGTAACCTCTGTCCAAGCATGTCCCAGACATGCTCGATGGGGGAGAGGTCGGGACTCAGTGCTGGCCAAGGTAATGTGGTGATGTTCTGTTGTTGGAGGTAACCTGTAACGATCCTGGCCCTGTGACATCTTGCGTTGTCATCCTGGAAGATGAAACGGCGGCGGCCATGACGTCGTGCGAATGGCACAACATGGACTGCCAAGATGTTGTCCCGGTAGTATTGGCCTGTAACACGCCCTGCAACAACATGTAAAGCCGTTCTTCCAGCAACAGTGATGCCTCCCCACACCATAACAGAACCACCCCCAAATCGATCATGTCTGATGACGTTAACGTCTTGGAAGCGCTCGTTTCGACGACGCCACACCCTCCTACGTCTGTCCAAAAAATCAACAGTGAACCTTGACTCATCTGAAAACATCACATTGCTCCAGCGTCGATTATCCCAGTGTTGACGATCCCTACACCAACGACGTCTTGCCTGAATGTGATGATCTCTCAAACAAGGGATCACGCGAGGACGTCGGGCGCGAAGGTGACCCCTATGCAGTCGATTCCGAATCGTCTGGCCACTCACTCTCACACCAGTGTCTGTTTGAAGACGAGCGCTGATCTGATTTGCTGTGATGACACGATTTCTCAAGGCCAAGGTACGGATAAATCGATCCTGGGCTTGAGTTGTCGCCCTTGGTCGACCTGAGCGTGGTCTGTCCTGTACAGATTGTGTATCACGGTATCTGGAGCATAGCCTGCTTATGACAGACTGAGAAACATTCATCGTCCGCGCCACAACCGCCTGTGTTGTGCCGATCTGTAGCATGCCAAGGGCACGTAACCTTTCATTTTGTGTAAGCCGACGCATATCAAAATTTGTTTTCTGGTCACTAAAACAATTAAACTGATGTTTCCACCCTGGAATTCAATGCCACAATGACTGTAACATTCAAAGTCAGAGTCGTGCAAATCTTGGGTTGGACCCCCATGATGATCCCAAGCATCACCTGCATTCCATGCGGTAGCTATTGGTGCGTTTGGGCGTCACATGTAACTGGAAATGTTTCTTCTGTTAGGTTCTATAGTGACTTTTTTCGTAGTCATTTGCATATTTTAGTATTATGCCCCCAAAATCAAATATCCCCTACTTTTTTTGAATAGTATATTTAGATCGGTTATCCATGTCTAAGACATCTTTCAGAATTTTCTTTTCGTCCGCATTGCGATTATTTCTCCACACACTACACGGCTTGAAAGTATTTATCGCCCAAGAGTTCCTTTGTAAAGTATTTTTGGGTACAGTCCACTTAAAACAGTCGGTCAAATCCTTCTCTGAACATACCGAAAACCTTCAATCATGGTTAACTGTCAGAATTCGTAGAAAAGAATGCCTTTTGGTCCAAATTTTCGACGTCGATATTTGCATTCACATCTATTCCATCGTCAATATGTTGGCTAAAAAGGATTGATTATTCGTATTAATATCCATTTTGTTTTTGCTTTCAATTCAATAGTCCAAAATGGCGACGTATAAACAAACACATGCACGTAATTGCACGTGATTACTTCGGTAATTTTCGCTATTTGGCGGAAACTATCGAGCAATTATCCAATCGTTGTCGCCTTTTAATGGAAGAGCCCATTAAATTTAAGGGTGAAATGGCGTTGTATATGTCGGATATAAACCTACTCTCCCTCGGATTGATATGGTAGGTTAATATCCTATACATAATGTGTATTAGTTAGTTAAAATTGTTAGTTATCAGGCAGTAGTCATTAAACAGGTGTTTAGTCACTAATAGTAAGTGCAGGAGGACCGCACTCCGCGCAAAACAAAAATATAAGACAAACCTGCGGACAAGACAGAAAATAGACATTGCACCAAATAAACAAATATCAAATCAAGGTGTTAAAACTGTGACTATTGACTGATATACACCACTATTGTCCAGATTTGTGTATTCAATGGTGATGGTTGTTATAGTAAGTCACACGAGTAGTGACATCTTTTACAGCTAGTTGCACACCTGCTAATTAATAACAACTGTATAATTTCTAACCACTTTCTATACATACACTGACCACTAATATGATTTGTCATTACTAAAAGGCCTAGCTTTATTAGTCAATGGTATCAGCTTATCAGTGTATACTAATAGTGAAAGAATAAGAAATAACATGAAAAATCTTAGAAAATTACCATCAACAAACACCCACTTTTACAAAATGCAATTATTGTTTTAGTTAATATACTGATATATTTTAAAATGGGAGCCATGGTGGTCAACTGCGTAAGACGCTGGCTCGCTAGCTTTCAGGTTGCAGGTACGCTCCCCGTGTTGGCCGAGAAAGTTATCGCGATTTTCTGGCGTGGTTTCGCCTTGTCAGTGACAGATGTCTAGTCGTTCGGATGGGACGAAAATCCAAGCTCGGGTGTACACAATTGTGACAGTATTGGTTCTTTAATCAGGTTCGGATGACAAGACTAGTTTAACATCTTAAAATACTTTTATTCTCTGCTTCTTCTAACATATTATATACAAAACTTAAAGGCTCCATAACTAGCTTGTGTTGAGAGAGCCATGCCCTAGCTCGGCTAGGCACGAGTGTGCCAACTCCCAACTAACTTACATTACATGGCCGTTGTCCGGTCTTAACTCCAGATCTGCGTGGCCTGTCCTGGCCGGACCTGTCTGTCTATTTGTTTCTTAATCTGGGTTTATAAACCTTTTCAAACAAAGGATCTTATTAGGCATCTGGCTAATGTATCATATCAAGTTTAACATTCGATACATGCTAATCAGACAAAGAAAGTTTAAATAAAACATGCCAGCAAGTTAACGTTTACATAATCACATAGACCAAGAACTTCAGGCATGTCGATAACGAACAGGTGTCAAGTTGGCAGGAAGCGTCTTTAACATCAGATAATCTGATTATGTAACACAATGGCTTGCACGTAAAAGTTCCCCTGGCAGTTGGAATTCGATATAAGAGTAGGCCTTAGCGGGGCTGTCAGGGCAAAATTTCCCTCATAGCATACTAAATGACGTATGGCCGTCTTCATTAGCCCATTTCATTTCATTTCATATTACTACTGTTCAGCATGTGCATTTTGTATCCGGAAGGTCCATTGGCTGATTACGCTATTTTACTGAGATTTCGTCTAATGGTTTTGATGCAGCAATGACGGGTGTGGCGGCCAGGAAAGGTAAGCCTACTCTTCCGGGCTGTACATCATGTATTTTGTATATGGTGAACAGTCCATTTGCTGATTACACTATTTTTAGGACTTTCCTCTAATAGTATGGAATGAAATGTGGTCGTACACTGTCGTCCCCTCCAGCCGCCCGGCTTCCGGTGTCCATTATTCCTTATGAACCATTCAGAGTCATTTCAACATTTCGGGACGAACAAGGTTCGATTGTATTTCAATGATTCGCTTGATAGTGAGAGGAAAATTGTGGACCCGGATAAAACCCATGAGATTGCCACGTACAACAAGCGGGGAATTGAAACCACGCCACTCAATAATAGACTTTGTGATTTCACGCGCATGCGTTAAACAACTAGACTAAATTCGGATAATGAATAACGAAACAGAATCTCTTTCATTATTCGTGACCGATTTTTTTTCATTCCAGACACATAAATCTGTTGTATTTCTTAGCTGTAATTGTAGACGTTTATTTTCACTTTGTTTATTAAGGCAAGGTAACCTGTACATCCAGTAGTGTAGCGACAAAAGCCGTTAAATAGACTTAAACATATTCTTATCACATAATAGTGATCTGTTATTTACTCTAAGTAACACCTGAGGTATATTATTCAATAGTGATCTGGGGTGGGGTGGGGGTGCGGGTCTAGAGTGTCCCGCTTCGACCTCTAGCTGGCCTGTCACCTCTGCCTTGCGGTTGTGGTTTCGATCGCTGGTATGAGCGTATCACCTTCGGTGGAAGCGGACGTTAAACTCTAAGAACAACAACAATAGTGATCTGTTATTTACTGTAATAGTAAGTGTAGGAGGACAGCACTACACGTAAAACAAAAATCTACAAGATAAACCTGCGGACAAGACAGAAAATAGACATTGTACCGAATAAACAAATATCAAATTAAGTGAATGGATCCGGGGGCCAGCCGTAAGCGTCCACTGAGCTGTACAGTCCCGGGTTTGTAGTGACACAGACTTCACTCAAATTTGAAAACAATCAGGAATACAAAAAAGACGTAACATAAATAATGCGACCAATCTTTACAGTGGTCGCCTCCTCAATGGCGATAGTCTGTCAGTTGACGTCATGAGTTAGAACGTCAAACAATTTTAAAGCGAGAATTTCATATTTTCTAAGAAAATCAAAACATAATTATTTCTTTGTCTTTTGCTCAATAGGTTGTCAACTCACTATTATACGATCCATTCTCACACTTACAAAAGCCTTCACCCCGGAAATAATAACACAAATACCTCCCTTGTATTTCTATTCCCCCAATGGAATGACCTTCTTCAAACGTTTGAATTTGAAGTTGAAAATGATATTTTTGCTAATTTCTCAACTGGCAATAGGAATTATAGGTAGGACTGTTTATAGATACCATCTTTTTTAAGGCTTTATTTTAATACATGTTAAAAAGATAACTTAAAAATATGAAATTATCACTTTAACAATAAGGGCGATAATCCGGATACAATCTCGGAAAACTCTAAAATAATAGAACACCTGTGGTATATATAGGAATATTAAGAGACATGTCACATGGTAAGTAACAGGATAAGATTGACGATTCATCTGTTTCAGATTATATTCTGATTAGTATAACAAGTTACAGTACTCCCTCTCCAGGTTATTCATCTCGATTCACCAGCGATGCAGCGAACTCTAAGGCAGTGTGTGTAACACTATATGGACACAGATCACTAAAGATTTCCCCATTGACTCCAATGTTAATTCTCGTATCTTAGACCGGCTCTAACTTTTTCCCAAATTTTCGTTGGGTAGAACGCTTTCTACCACAGATGGAGCAACATGTGGCAACCACTTGCCCAAAAGCACGTATGAGGTTCTTCATGAAAAACTTGAGATACACAAGCTGGAAGTAGAGACAAGTAAACATGCAATTTCAGGCCCTACATTTCAACGTAACCAACCTCTCAACTCTTGTATCCTTCCGCATCAAAATTATGAATATTCACCAAAACCTGGCAGAAAATGTATTTTCAAACCCTTTTCCTCAATTCTACACCAAAAAGTCAACAAAAATCGCCATGCAAAAGGGGGAAAAAGGAAAAGGGAGAGGAAGACTAAAAATAGCTTTGGCCCTTGTTTCGTGGGTGACGGGGTGAAGGCGTAGGAATATTTGGTGATCTGTGTCCATATCTTACAGATAACAGAATATCAGCATAATTATAAGACCTTTATTGAGAACATGAAATAGACATAAATCGAGAGGAGCTCTATTCCAAATCTTACTTGCTGTTATAAAGCCTCTAACAATTAGTTGAGGTG
The DNA here is from genome assembly GCF_932274485.2 of Patella vulgata. NCBI lineage: Eukaryota > Metazoa > Mollusca > Gastropoda > Patellidae > Patella > Patella vulgata. The sequence goes on from NC_065884.2 coordinate 72,577,474, forward strand.
GACAGGGGTGATAATCATATATGGTATTGTTTATTATCAATTATGGTGTTTGTAATTAAACTACATATTTCTTTAAAAGTCATTGTCAGGTCAAGGTATATATGATACATTCTCTTTGAAGTTCAGTCTAGTGTTACACGTGGATCATGTGTAGCTTGTTAAAGAACATCTTGAATAAACTAGATGTTTATTAAGAACGTGTCTTCACAGAAGTTGTCGAGAGTTTAAACGTCAACTTCAGTTATAGATCAGATTGTCACACCAGGTTATTTATTAAAAATAAATAACGAACATAATATAAACGTCAACTTCAGGTATAAATCACTCTGTTACATGTGAAGTTAGCTCAATCTTTGTTTTTGCTTATTTTTTGCGATATTGGCGAATAACGAAAAACAAATAGCTCGTTTTTCGATATTTGCGCATGTCGAAATACGAGCTACTCGTTTTTCTATATTCAAACTTGAATCTCAAAAAAGCAAATTTGATGGATGTATATCTATCGCAAGGAACCGACATCGTTGGGTCATAAACATACTTTCCAAGTGTGATGAAAATCGGGTAAAATTTTCACCGCTTGAGTGTCCACAGTGACGACGGCAATATAAGTCCGTAGGAAAATGTTGACGTATAATAAATATGACAAAGATTAGCAGCCATGTAATAAAAATTCAACGCTTGATTTTCCGCAGGGGCGACGACAATATACGTCCATAGGAAAATGTGGACGTATACGATTAGCATCATGTGGTAAAGATTCACATTGTGCTACAACTTTTTGCAATTGAACATTAAAACATGTCCTTTAATCCGAACAAAAAATGTCATATTGTATTAAGATATTAAAACATTGTATATATCATGTTTATTTATATTTAACAAAGTTAAATTCTATTATGTGTACAGAAATTGGTGAAGGAAAGAATAAAATGCAATAAAAAATAAAAACAAAAAAGCAGCAGACAAAACAGACGCACATCACTAAACAATCAACCTTTATCAGACGAGGAAAATGGCAGATTTTCTTTCTATATTAACATGATTGACCCCACCATATATTGTCTTTTAAGCTCCAAAGGAAAAGAAACATCAACAAGTTTACATAGAATAATCAGGCATTCTTTTATACCCTTTTACCGTATTCATTTGGTAAATACAGAACAAGGGGGAATTCCCTGCTACCAAAATGAAGCTACATGTATATATAATGAAGCTGCAATGAAATCGGGCCCCTAGTTCACAAAAAATTCTCAGACTTAAAGGGACTATCCCTTATTGAACAGAGTCTCAAAAATAAAAGTCTGAGTATGTATGCAATTTAAATGACAAAATATAGAGGAATGGTGTATTGACCGTATCTCAAAATTTCAGCTCAAAATATTGAGTCGTTTGGACGTGACCGTCAAAACTGCTTATCCGGACACGTAACCCTTTTAAGATTTTGGGTCAATTTTTTCGGTGGGAGACCTGATAATCGATTCCCGTTCATTGAGAGGTCTATACAGTGAATGGCCCAAATGCTGTACTTGATAATGAAAAGTAAATTTCACCTACACATTATTTTTATACAAAAAATGTCTGGTTTTCTCTAGACACCCCATAATACAGCTTGGGACACCGTTCTCCATTTCCAGATGAAGGCTGACGGGTTTCAGTTATTTGAAAACGTATCACAAATATTGAGTTAGTTGCTCGGCCCTTAGGTAGAGGATTTTAAGGGATTTTAAAAGAAAATTAAACAGTTTTGTTCTCCAAAAAATTATCGGGATTAGCCCTTTAAGTTAAGAATTTACTCAACTTTCAATCACTGTTTATGATAATTATCTTTGATCCAGAAACACATAACTTTGCACATAGTTTCTTATTGATGTATTTGATACATTAAAACAACAAAAGTTGTATAAAGGGTTATATTTAGTCCAAATAATTAAGGCGACCAAATTTGAGTAAATTCTTAACTTTTGTCTGAGAATGCTTCGTGAACTCGGGGCCTGGTACTCATATATAGTGACAGAAAAATAATAAGTTAAGGGATTAAATGTCATTTTACCATATTATTGATTGTTAATATATGGAATATTTAGATTAAAGGTTTTAAAGGCCTGCAATTAAGAGATAGGAAGGGTTACGGTTACGGTTAGGACTATTTTTACGACTATTCAGTTTTTAACTTCGCCGATGGGGGGCTGTGAAAGCATCGTCGTAACAATAGCCTGAGGACTATTTTTACGACTCGTCGTAACAATAGCCACTGCCTTTATAAAATACAACACTACAATATGAGTTTGTAATAGATGACAATTGGATATCAGCTTATCAGAAATAATTATATAATGTGTTGGTTACCACTGATAGCCTTCTGCTGGCAATTAAACAGGTTTAAAGTCAATAATTCCACAACAATGATAATTTTATCAGGAATGATAATTTTTTCAGTTATTGTTTATCCCGAATATTGTAACCTGTATGTATCAATGTGTTTAATTACTAAATGCTTACATTTAGCAATAAAATGTTAACTAAAAATGAGCCTTTAAGTTGATTTATTGTATTAACTAAAGGGCCTAGCCATCATAATACCTATTATAAACACATATTTCTGATTAAAAGTATTTGTGGATATAGGAAGAAGTATATGTGTTAACATGTAGTAAATATTTATTTTATGTATTAATATAAATATTTCAATAACTATATTGCAATCATAGTGTAATACACACGTGTATAGCTGAGTACATTGTGCTGCTTGAAGATGTTAGTTAGAATTAGCAAACCTACCTGATATCTTTCAGGATTCTATTAAATGCCTATTTCTACTTTCTAGGCAATAATAGGTTGGAAACGAGAAAATGACAAAGCATCGTGAAGACTGTGATTGTAATTATAATAAGAATTTCATTTATATTTTATTCTTTATCTTAAAGGGCCAATCCCGATAATATTTTGGAGAATTAAACTGCTTAATTTTGTGTTAAAATCCCTTAAAATTCTCTATATTAGGGCCGAGTAACTAACTCAACATGTATGATACGTTTTCAAACAACTTAAACCCGTCAGTCTTTATCTGGAAATGGAGACCGGTGACCCAAGCTGTATTATGCGGTGTCTGGATAAAACCAGACTTTTATTTTATAAAAATAATGTGTAGGTGAAATTTACCTTTCGTTATCAGGTACAGCACATGGGTCATTCATTGTAGAGACCTCTAAAGGAACGGGGGTCGATTATCAGGTCATCCAATGTGTAGGTGAAATTTACCTTTCGTTATCAGGTACAGCACATGGGTCATTCATTGTAGAGACCTCTAAAGGAACGGGGGTCGATTATCAGGTCATCCAACGAAAAAATTGACCCAAAATCTTAAAAGAGTTACGTGTCTGGATAAGGAATTTTGACGTTCACGTCCAAACAACTCAATATTTTGAGCTGAAATTTTGAGAAAATATAAATACACCATTCCTCTATATTTTGGCGCTTAAATTGCTTACGTACCCAGCCTTTTATGTTTGAGACTCTGTTCAAATCGGGATAGTCCCTTTAATGAACTGACAAATGTAAGCTATATCGGATCAAACTCTGGGTTATGACAGCAAGCCAATCCCCAAAAATAAAGGGGATTCTGAGTAAAATAAAATTATTCTACAAGCCTACTCATATTCATTTAGACCTCATGGCACATTCTTCAAGAGTTTGTGCAGCTTCATATTTTCCTTGTATTCTGTACAGTTCTCCAAGTCTTTTCAAGGTTAGTATCAAAGTAGGACTAGAAAAAACCCAAAGTATAATGAAATGTGTTAATAGAAAATCTAAAATTAAATTATTCACATTACAAGATTAAAACTTTCTCTATTCATTCTAATCAACAAAACCAATCTCGAAAACAGTTTACAATTTAAGTTTCTAAACAATCCAGGGCCCTGTTTCTCGAAATTTTAATTAAAGATAAAATCCAATTTTAATAGATACTTCAATTTTGATTGGCTAAGCACTAAAATCAATCTAATATTATCCAATCAAATTACAAAAATTTGGATTTGATCTTAGTTAAAATTTCGTGAAACAGGCCCCAGAACACAAAATGAATGTGTAAAGTGTAGCGACAATCCTTGATCCTGCTTCAGATTTACGACAACAATTCTGGTAGTATTGTAGGTCCTCCTCCCCATCCAAAAGAAAATCTAACATACATATTGAAAAACAAGAAGAGTACCTGTATAATTTTGCTTGTGATTTATGCCATTTACTATAATCAGGAGGGGTTGCTCCATCTTTATATTTACCCTAGAATGTAATAACAACCTTATATCAGTCAAAAACATAACAATCAGTCAAAAACATAACAATCAGTCAAAAACATACAATCAGTCATAATCATAAAAATCAATGAAAAACATAACAAGCAATCGTGTCCTGATTGTAATTTCTATTTGATCTATTTGTCAATAAACAACTCAACAACTAACCTTATTTTCTTCTCTTTCCTCTGCTCTCATCCAAATAGGTTTATTATCACCTAAAAACGTAATGAAAAATTAGCTAAACTTCTTTTTGAAACTGTGTGACAGAGATCATTTGTCCAAACAATGGAGGCTGGGTGGTTGGTGGCCTAATGGTCAGCACGTGTGCGCTGTATCATAAGGCCTGTCGTTCAGTCAACTGGCGTGGTTTCGATTCCCCGGGTTGTACGTGACAAGGAGTAGGGTCGCCTGTCCAGCCTCGTGGGTTTTCTCCGGGTCTCCGGTTTCCTTGCACTGATAAAGATCCCTACGCGCAAGCGAATTATTGAAATAAAATTGAACCATATGTTAGTCCCGACATTAGCTAGTTTGTGTTGAGTGGACGTTAAACCCCATCTCTCTCTCTCTCTCTCTCTCTCCAAACAAAGTTTCAGTTTATTGAAGTGCCTGGTAATGACATTCTTGTATTGTTAAAAAGGTGTGACAAACAGATAGACACATCCATTTTAATAGTCACCCTCTTTCTTCAAAAGACAGGACACAATTAATAAAACTATGACCCGACATAATGACCAATCAGTTTTAGATAGTATTTAATGTGTCATAGTTAATATAAATCAGGATAGAAGCTAATTAGTTAAGTTTTTAATCCATTATTGTTTATTTATGTTAATGTCTCTAGTGATAATCCTGTATAATATATGTTTTGATGTCAACACTTGAGCTTATCCATTCATAGTTAGAATATAAAAATGCTGATGTACATCAATAGGCAAGTCATTAGGTCACCCGACGTAGTAGCAGCTACAAATGTACGTCGGCCATTCACTGTGCTCTACACTGTATGTATTGAATTATTTTCATTTGTAAGATATGTTTAAGTAATTAAGAAATGAAATTGAAGAACCATTCCAGACTTATTAGTTATTGAAGAACAATTCCAGACTTATTAGTTATTGAAGAACAATTCCAGACTTATTAGTTATTGAAGAATCTAGTGGATATAAAACGACCCAAAACTTACCTTCTACTTTCCCAAATTTGTTCTCATATGCTCGTGTTAAAACTTCTTTATATAAACCTTCTGCTTGTTTATATTTTCCTTGTTTTAAATACACACGTGCCTGATAGAGAGAAAGCTATACAATGTAATAAAATATTTGATCCAAAAGCATATCACATAAAATAAATCAGTTAAAATCAGACAGCTAATGATGTTACAAATCATAAAGGAAGAACAGCAAGCGGTTTCAAGTTGTTCTCAAAGTTCAAATTCTTCCATTAAATAATATATCGAGAGACAAACTAGGTCATTTCAGGACTAACATATGGTTCAATTTTATTTCAATAATTCGCTTGTGATTAGGGGTCCTGAGCAGTGGGAGGAAACCGGAGGACCCGGAGAAAACCCACGAGGTTGGGCAGGCGACCCTACTCCTTGTCACGTACAACCGGGGAATCGACACCACGCCAGTTGACTTAATGATAGACCTTATGATTCAACGCGCACGCGCTAACTATTCGGCCATCCAACCCTCACAAATAATATATCATTGTCATTTGTGTTTTAACGATAGTGATCACCTGGCTGTTGCCCGGTGATAAAATATTTTCACCTGAAAAACCAACACTGAAATGCAGAGGGCATGCACACATAAAAAGAAAAGAAAAAATAAAAAAAAGAAGGATTTGACAAGATAGACTGCACACACTGTATTTATTTCTTGGCTAATTAAAGAATAATATCCTGACAATTAACGTTACAATTTCTGTCTTTTCGGAAAATACTTAATCCAAATTTCACGAAATTGGACACATTTTATTTACTGAACGTAAAAAGACAAAAAAACAAATACTACGTATTTTATATTATATACACATTATACAAGAGCTAAATCTGCCTATTGTGGGCCTTTCTTTAGGTCTGAAATGTTATATAACCTATTAATTAGACATTTATTAACAAAACAAGACCATAATCAACTCTCGATGGCATCGGATAGTCGAAATTTTAACTGGATTAAAACGGTTTGCCATTTAAGAATTTAATTTAAAAATGGGAAAGTGACGCTAAGTCCTGATTATACCCGTGCCCTGGTTACCACTGTGCACACATCTTGTCAAAACTACAAACAATGATAACATCGTTGAGAATGAAGTAATTTGAATGAAATTTTCAATATTTTCTTTTTTTATCATCTATTTTTGAATTATTATAGCAAAAATGAACAACTCTTTATTAAATTCTTTAACTGAGTTTCTACAGCTTAAACCAGTTTCTTTCAATAACAGCAAACTTTCAAACTTGTCTACAACTATAATTTAAATTGACCAATGGAACAATTTTAATAAAGTGAATAGCGTATTCGTTCTTTGAGATTTATTTTCGATGTATGTCTGTTTGCCAAAACATAGACCGAGTTCATCAGTTTATAATATCCACAGTTTTCTAGGAATTACAAACAACTCATGATCATAGGTCCTGTGTACTTATAATGAATTGTTTAATTTTCAGTCTTAACTGTCAAATTTCTGAAATACGGAAGTCGATCATATCCAAGGAATTTTGTAATCACGCAAAGAATCAAAAGTTCAAAGGTCAGTTTAAATACAAACAAATTAGTCCCACCATATTGAATGCATCATACTTGGTATAAAATACCTACTACTAATGGTATTTTGATTGCTTTTTGAAATCTATTCTAATAATAAAAATCTTCAACTCGATTGAATTAATTTATCAAGCAAGATATAAACATAGAACAGGAAAAAATACAAAAATAAAAAGGTATCTACTTCATCTACAAGACAAATTTACCAGTAAAATATACCACACTACACTATAAATACAACATACAGTATAGTCCAGGAGCTACTGACAAAATAATATGGTCATCAGTTACAAAAGGTTTGATCCCTCAAATTTGTAGCAGGTGTCGGTAGGAGTAAAAATCAATTGGTCAGATCGGGCACTGCTGGGGCGTAAAGCCACAGCAGCACCTTTAAGTAGCTGAAACTTTGTAGGGACAATGGTATCCATAGTCGGAGTAAATATTTCACAAATCTAACCAAAATTTCCGGGGCTTTCCCCAAGTCAGACCACGCCCAATATCGCCGCACGGGGCTAATAATATGGTCATCAGTTACATGGCTGAAACTTACCAGAAACGAAGATCCACACTTGGTAAATACAATTTTCAAAAATCTAACCAAAACTTTGGGGGCTTTCCCCAAATCAGATCGCTCTAAAGTATGTCAGACCACATCCTAAAAATGGGGCTTTTTATATGGTCATAAGTTACATGGCTGAAACTTACCAGAAACAAAGATCCATACTTGGTAAATACAATTTTCAAAAATCTAACCAAAGTCAGATCGCTCTAAAGTATGTCCGACCACACCCAAAAAAATTGGGCTTTTTGTATGGTCATAAGTTACATGGCTGAAACTTACTGGAAACAAAGATCCATTCTCGGAAAACACATTTTTCAAAAATCTAACCAAAAATGTTGGGGCTTTCCTCAAGTCAGATCGTCCAAAAGCCCACCTGGCCACACCTTAAAAGTGGGACTTTTTATATGGTCATCAGTTACATGGCTACAACTTACCAGAAATATTGTTCCATGCATGAAAAATGTATTTTCGAAAATCTAACCATAAATGTGGGCGCTTTCCCCAAGTTATAAGGGCCTTAAAATTGCAGCCCCACCCACCCCCTCTATATAAATCATCTAAACATATTTACATTTTAAAAAGTATGAAATTAAATAACAGTGTTGTAATATCTGTTTTATAACTTGGGTCTTGCGGTTCCCATGGTGATCATTAGAACAGGTTATCTCTGTGCCACCAACAATGAACTTTTTTATCTCATAATATAAATAGTTTGTACAATATAATATTCTATAGGTGTACATGTATTGTATATTAGTCTTCAGTTACAGTGTCTCATAGAGTAGAATTATTTTGTTTTCTTCCATACAAAAAGTATGTAACTTTTATTGTCGGAACAAATTTCATTCATTTTGCAAGTTGAAGTCTAAGAACTTAATACAACATGGAAATTGAAAAAGACGATGGTAAAATCAATCCAATTGGTAATATAACTGAAATTTCCAAATATTCTGAATTAAGGCATAAAGTCAAGCAGTAATATATATAAGCATGTATATGAATTAGAGTAGATCCAGTACAAATATGTCCATGTTTACGGTAGATAAATACATACAAAAATACAAATACGTCAAGTTGGCAAAATCAACCACCCTTACTTCTTTATTCTGGTATACATCATATCGTACGAAGGCTGGTGCTCTCTTCATTCTGACAATGGTGTGGATGTCGGTCGGATTCTTGTTTTTAAGAAAGGTACTCTACAAAACTGTCAACAAATTTTAAAAATCCGTAAAAAGTCACGTTTGAAGTATGCTGAAATTATGCCCCCCCCCCCCAAAGTTGTATATGAGTTAACAGGATTTCATATGGACAGATGTAAAAGATTTACGGAGCTATCTAAAATTCAAAAGAAACAGAATGATGAAGTAACAGAAAATGACAATCCAAATTCCAATCCAAAATTGATGTGATCATGTTTAACATTGACTTCTGCATCCAGTTCCGGTGTGTTCGAGAAGGTCTGCCGGTTTTGCAGAAAATCAAACAGAAAACATCAAGGTCACAAACAGACAGTAATAACCTGTGTCACAAAGACAATCGAAAAAAAATATTCAAGAATATGCAACAATTCTTCAGGATGAAAATATGCTTAAGAACAATCAAGATATAGATTTCATTGGCAACGACATTCATTATCATGCAATGTGCAGAATAGAATATCAACACAAAGCTGAAAAGATGCGAGAAATAAGCGGGTCATATGATAAAGTGAATGACATGATGCTAGAAATATACATACCAAAGCATTTGATGTTTTATGTAGTATTGTGACTGACACTATACGGGAATGTTTATTAGAATTTGATGGCGGAAACTATACAGAGTTGAGAATATTTCAATTGACAATGGAAGTAAAAGATGTGGTAATATTGTCTTCAGTAAAGGTTTAAATGTTGATGACGCTGTTCGCAAGGCATCTGACAACGCCAGTGAAACTGAACATACAGTTCAGAACTTCAGGGTGTCACTTTCTTACTCCGATGAGAAATATTCAGTACGAAGAAAATGAAACTGCCTGAAAATTTAACCATACAACATATCATAAATGGTGAAATAGCAGTACCAGACATCGTCCCCGCTTTCTTTACACATCTACTAGTTGGTCCATACTCTAATTGTGGATAAAACAAAGTCAAGAGAATTAAATCCATTAGTCAGCATGTCATTTACTCTTTAACCAGGGGTAGGACTAAGCCATCAAAACACCTACAACTGGGTCTTGCAATGAAAAGCCTTGCAGGCAGTAAAAAGGTTATTGAGATTCTTAATCGTTTTGGACATACATTAAGTTGCAATAGCTTTGAGGAACTCGAAACAGAATTGACATTTACATCCAGTGAGCGCAACCAAGAAACACTCATTGGCATGATGGTGTCACCACACCTATCAACTGGGATTGCTTTTAAAAACTACGATAGATTTGTTGAAATTCTTTCTGGTAAAGACACTCCTCATGATACAGTAGGCATTCGGGATTTCGTTGAGACTGACAACCAATCACCAATAACTGCTTATAAGCCAATAAGCCGTAAACGAAGATTTGAAGCATCCAAGCACTCACTGGCTTTGATCATACTGCATCGTATAATAGGAAAGGGAAAACCCGACCTTTAAAATTATTAGAAAAGGGTGTTTACGTCCAGCCAGAAAGCCTTGTTTTCTCTCGGTAAAAGTGAATCCATTCCTTCTGGAGTAAATAGTTATTGAAGGATTTGTTTGTAGTATCTATGGGATGCCTAAAAATGGATGTCTTTCTGGTATTAAAGGCATAGAAGCAAGCTCTTTGCCGCCATGCTCACAGGTATTAACTTTGAAAATCAAGAGAGCGATTATATTTGTAGTGTCTAGATAAATGCGTCAAAGAATAATCTCCCCAATTTCCATCCAAAGAATAGAGGGTGGGTTTGAAATGATGATGGGGTGTATGAATGAAAGTGGTTTGATGGTGATGTTGCTCCCGTGTCAGTTGAGAGTATTTGCATAGATGAAGATAGTGACCAAGAAAGCAAGGACTCCGATGACAAATCAAACAATTCTTGTAGAGACGATGAAAGTGTGACAGATTAAATATTGGCATCACCCAGCCACACGTTCTCACTTATTTTAAATCATTAATGTAACTTATGACCATATAAAAATCCCCATTTTTAGGGTGTGGTCGGACATACTTTAGAGCGATCTGACTTGGGGAAAGCCCCCAAAGTTTTGAAAATTGTATTTACCAAGTGTGGATCTTCGTTTCTGGTAAGTTTCAGCCATGTAACTGATGACCATATTATTAGCCCCGTGAGGCGATATTGGGCGTGGTCTGACTTGGGGAAAGCCCCGGAAATTTTGGTTAGATTCGTGAAAAATTTACTCCGACTATGGATACCATTGCCCCTACAAAGTATCAGCCATATAACTTATGACCTAATTTTAGGCCCCCAGCAGTGCCCGATCTGACCAATTGATTTTTACTCCTACGGACACCCGCTACAAATTTGGGGGATCAAACCTTTTGTAACTGATGACCATATTATTTTGTCATTAGCTCCTAGACTAGTAGGAATGTGTTCAATAATATAACTAGTGTGTACAGTCTTAAATCTAGTCATCCCGATAGTTATCTCCCTTAATTCTTACCAAATTATGTTTAGTATCAGCGACGTTAGGATCACATGGGCTAAGTTTTGATTCGTAGATCTGTAAAGCTCGCTGGTAATATAGTTCTGCCTGCGTGCGTTGATGATAAGATTGAAATAAAGCACATTGATATATTTGTTAATTTTAAAAATTATTAATTGTAAAATTATCATTCCATTTGCTTGTCATTTTTATTTGAAATAAGTTCATAATAAATAATTCAAGAACTTTAATAACCCTTTCATAATAACAAGCCATGAATCACTTCATGTCATATGCAATATTTATTTTAGGTTTTACATATATATATATTAACATAGTTTAGAGTCTATTGACGTAACAAATTATTCAGCTGCTTAGCAACACCAGGATGATCTCTCCCAAGAAGATGAATAATAAATAAAGGAATTTATGCCATATGCAATATTTACTCTAAAGATCTTCCTTACCTCTTCATATTTGCCTTGGTTATGACATAACAAAGCCAAATTATTCAGCGACTTAGCAACATCAGGATGATCTTTCCCCAAAACCTTAACAATAAATAGAGATGTGTATCCATGTCCTAGGCTGACCTTTATTATACTATATACCCAATTGTTTCAGTGGTATTTAGTAATTGAACTAGAATATACAGGTCACAATTCTATGGAATACAATTACTGCTTTTTACAGAGCGACATTTCGACTAGGCTTCTCTAGTAATTATGATTGCTTGATAATGACCAGAGAAGCCTAGTCGAAACGTTGCTCAGCCATAAGCAGTAATTATATTTCATAGAATTGTGACCTGTATATGATAAGCATCACAATTAACATCTATATTTGCACTCCCTTTAAACAATAAAGTACCATTCTCAATTTTACTGAATAACATTTTATACATATTTTCCAGGCTGAGTACCTTTTGTCTGATCTCTAAAGCTCTTCTACACAGTGGTACTGCTTCTATATATTTACCCCTTATTCCATACATCATAGCTAGATTGTGTAACGTAGCAGCAACCTATAAATTATAAATACATAAGGTTCTTATTCCTTTTAAGGCTACACTGAAAGTGCATGAAGTTAAAGTAATAGGTTTCTTTCCGCCGCCCCCACCCCCACCTACATGTTGTGAGTTAACATATGTTTATCTGAAGAAATTATCTGTTATATAACTATAAAACATTAAAGTTAATACTTATTAACTTTATTTATTAAAGGGACAATAACACTCTTGCTGCCTTGACAGCTCCAGAAAATAAAAAATAGTCTTATTCTAAGTACTAGATGTGTTAGTGTTCTACCTGTTGTGTAAATTATCCATTAAATCCTATTTTACTTGTCCAGAGGGTTCGAAAATATTTTTAAATCCAAGTCACATTTGAAAAGGTTTACGTTAGGCTTTTCAAATCATTTAGTTGGATTTTTCCAATTTTTTATATTAGGTGTGATAAGATGAAATTTGTATCACCAATTAATTGGAATATTGTAAAATAATACAATTTGTTGACCAGAATAAAGATTGGAACATATTATTCAGTTACAACAAGAGTGGGATTGAGCCTTTAATATAAATATTTACAAAAATAGTTAACAATACTTTATTCGTGGATATAAAATTTTACCACTGCCTTGGTATTGTGTCATTCAGCATGCTTTGCTAATGTGTATTAAAGGACAATATTGGTGCCATATGTGATAGAGCTGGTTAAACACATTCCAAATATAATTTTAACACAGAGATCATTGCTACGATAGCTGAGTAACACAGGTTTCCTGAATCGGAAGTGACGAACGCCAAAGGAAAACACGAGTCATCTCTTCTATGTGTTAAAATTATATTTGAAATGTGTTTAAACCGCTCTATCACATATGTGATAACGACTGGCACCAATATTGTCCTTTAATAAGACATTCTAAACCGTTTCACCGAAAGAAACCTTTAAAGTAATGTTTTATATCCAAATAATAAAGGTTAAATTAAGGTTTTAGTTATTCAGGGCTGTTTCTATTACTAAATTAACACATGTAGTTTATTCATGGAAAAAATTATGTTGTCCTCAATATTTCAAAAATAAAAACACCCTTATACAGAAAATACATAAAGATATGTAGAATAACCCTATCCCTGTTCTATGAATGACAACGATTACACGTTCACTTCACTATAATGCTGTTGTTGGTGTCCACCGATATAACTGGTCCACAAATATTCTATTAATGTTTAGTGTTATAGTAAGACCCCAGTGTATATTCTAAATTCAAATTCTTTCACCTAATGCAAAATCAAACAACAAAAACTTTGTGTAATCACGATAAATTTATATAATCAAATTTTGCTGTAAAACAAAAAGCTAAATAATCGTAGAAAAATTACAGACGACAAAGATCACCGAAAATGTACAAACAATCTCAGCATGCAACATTGACACTAGTGAGCACGCTACTCACAACATCAAGAGAGGAAAAGAAAATGTACGTGGAGTTCAACTTACGACAGGGTTGGACATTCCCAATGTTCTTTCTCGGATACCGAGAGCATCATTCAATAGGTCTGTTGCTTTCTTATATTTGCCTTGATCACTGTAAACAAATAGGTCACCACAGTTGATAAATCTAATTCACATCAAAATATTACTGGGAAATGTTATGGCGGTTTAAATTTTTAACTTGACATTTAGCTTGCTAGATAATAACAATAAAAGCTGCTGATCATCAATGGGATTTTTTGCCAATATCTCATTTTTCACGCTAAACATTTGATTAAGAAAACAAAATCGAAATATCAACACTAGATAACCCTCCAACTTGAATTCGATTGGATTTTTAAAAAAGGTCCACTAAAAGGTTCTAGTAAAATCTATAGATGCCATTCGCATGTTTTGATCAACTCCAAATCCATCTCCATAGGATGTAGATTGTGGACAAAATTTCATTTCATAATGTCTTTTGTAGAGCTTCAATATTTTTCAAATGACGATCAGAAATGGAGTTAGGGTTTGACTTCTTCTGAAGTCTTGAATAAAAACTCTCTTCAGATTCGTTTTCTTTAATCGTTTGACCTAAGATATAACTTTCTGAACATTCCCTGTCAAATATTATCAAGTTAGTGGTTTTAATCAAACTGCCATCATATGTATCAGATATTTAACATTGAAATTAATCACTCACTGCTGGATGACCTTTACCAATAATTTTTTTCTAGAATTAATCAAGCATCATAATGAAGACTACCCGTTTTTTATGTTTCACCTGGTCTCTGTAATAATATCAATCTACCCTAGCAACATATATTTTATAGTACAAATTGTCGTATATAATATACTTCACTTTTGCACAAAATCCAAAAATTTAAATTTGACTAACGTGTTTAATTGTTCAAAATGATCCATGCCATTCAAGTTAAAGAAGTTTGAAACAAAAAATGTACCGGTATTTGCACCCCGACCATTATTTTTTCAGGCGATATCTAACTTTCATAGTTAAAGCTGTACTCAAGGTCATTATTTTAAATGGGATTACAAAAACAAAACACAATTATCATGGTTAACGAAATGAAATGAAATGAAATGGGGTTTAACGTCCTACTGTTCTGCTCCTAACCTAGGCTAATGAAGACGGGCATACGCCATACAGTGTGCTATGAGGGAAATTTTGCCCGGACAGCGGCACTACGGCCTACTCTTATATCGAATTCCAACTGCCAAGGGATCTTTTACGTGCACGCCAATGTGTACACGGGACCTCGGTTTTTCGTCCCATCCGAACGACTAGACAGCTTTCCTTGTCAGCCCCTCCGTCCTGCATCACTGACAAGGGAGAAACACGCCGGAAAATCTGGATGAACTTTCTCGGCCAATGCAGGGATCGAATACCCGACCTCCAGGTTAGCGAGCTAGCGTCTTACCCACTTAGCCACGTGATCCCATCATGGTTAACAATTTTCCGCCAAATATTCAACCCGATCTTACCTAGAACTTGTGAATGGTCAAGGCCTGTTTATATCATTTGCATAAGATGTCGATTGTTGAATTTTTTTAATTCATCATTTAAATACTGATGGAAATTCAGACATTTTAAAACTGACAGACCTTTTAAAAATTCAACTTTCACTATATTAGATTACAAGGGACTGGAAGTTCTTCAAATCAAATGGTGCTCAATAGCTAATAAATATTATCAATGCAATAATTATTTTGAGCTGATGACATTTCCATTGGGTGTTTTACCATATATATGGCAAAATCATTAATAACTATTGAGATACTGCCGCATGGTCTAAAATATTTATATAAAATCGAACTAGGCTTTTTCCTCTTTTGCGATCTAAAGTGATATAAGGTATCATTTCATATTTTACTATAGCATTTGATTTCTTATATCAACCCTAATATTGCATAAAGATTAATAATCAATAATAAAGAAATGTAGAATTTCATCCACCATAACGAACCTGTATATAGCAGCTAACATATCTAACATGGTGGCCACATCTAGATGATCATGGCCGCGCGTTTTTTCTAAGTCTTCTAATGCCTGTTTACATAGTGGGACAGCCACTTCATATCGACCCTCTGACTCATATTGGATGGCTAGATTATAAATCTGACGTAGTCGGGCTGGAATATCACTTGCCATCCTGGCCAGTGGACTTGGTTGTGTGGGAGATAAAACTGTGCGAAATAATATATACATGTATAAACAAGTTGATGTACCTCCCTTAATCCCACAGATGACAGGCATTAATTACTGATTTTTTTTACAAAACATTCTCGAATGAGACGCAGAACTATTGTCCTCCAAATTCTGGACTAATCAAATTGATTATCTCTTCTTCGCCGAAGTAGAAAACGCATGTCTTCGAACTCAGTCCACACATTCACCGTATGAACATCTAAACCAAGTTTGCTGTTTTCACAAAGGAGTAACGGCAGTCGGAAAGAAGATTCTGTTTCAAAAGTCTCATATTTTGTATCAAGAGAGAGAGAGAAATGGGGTTTAACGTCTACTCACCACAAACTAGGTCATGTCGGGACTAACATATGGTTTTTAATTTAATTTCAATAATTCGCTTCCGCGTAGGGGTCTTTAGCAGTGGGAGGAAACCGGAGGACCCGACGAAAACCCACGAGGTTGGACAGGCGACTCTACTCCTTGTCACGTACAACCGGGGAATCGAAACCACGCCAGATGATTCAATGACAGACTTTATGATACAGCGCGCACACGCTAACCATTCAGCCATGCAACCCCCCTTTGTATCAAGAACATATTAGCAAGGATGCTAATAATGCTAGTTTCATCCAATTGAAATTAGATTTTTAACCATATTAACACTAAGGTTAATCAAAAGATATATGGCCGTCGTTTCACAAAGCAATCTCAGACTTTCGTAAAGAATTTACTCAAAATTGTTTGCCTTATTTTAACTAAATGTAGCCCCTTCTAAACTTTTGTTGTTTTAATGTATCAAATACATCAATAAGAAAGTTTGTGTTTCTGGATCAAAGATATTTCTCATAAACAGTGATTGAAAGTTGAATCAATTTTTAACTTAAAGGAGCTAAATCGCTAATATTTTGGTCCTACAAATTGACACAAATGGGTCGCAAGTATATAATAATGTAATATGAATGTAAATAAAATGATTTACATTCAATCGTTTCCGTTTTTACTCTAATTTCAAAGCGGTTATGTTCGGCGAAATACGCCAGAAATCTCAATCGAATGGCAATCTCTAGTGACTGGTTATTCCAGACTTGTGGAATATGTCTAACCTCGTTCCTCGGGTAGCTTGTTACAAATTGCACTGAAACGCATTATGGTACACGATTCGTGTACCAATCGTAAAAAGTTTATTTTGTCTTAAATATTGGATATCAGAAGCCCATCTTTTCCCGGTAAGATCACAACACCAATGTTGATTAAAATTGACAAATAATTCGTGTTTTCAATGTCGTCACATATCAAATCATGAGAGTACATGCATTCTTGCTTCGAAGAAAGGCCTATCAAAGACATGACGGGTATGGACAATGTTTTTTAAAGAAAGAATAAAAAAAAGACATGATCTTACCTTCTAGTTGTGGACCATCATCATCATCATCATCTGGAAAACCTGCATCTAACGACTGTGATGACAGATTATTAGCAACAGATGCTGTTTCTTCCACAATTTGTTGCTATAAAGTAAAGTTGTTCAATTATTTAGATCATTATTCATATTAATTCAAATTAACTGGGATTTTACTTATGTCCAATTTTAATGCATTGTCATGATTTGTCTCCTATCGTATTTAACCATATAAACATAAACTCTAACACATCCATTGAAAAAAAAAATCAGAACCTAAAATAAATGACCATCCATCATTGAATGATGTTTCTCAATGATTTCTTCTTTTAATACCCAGGTCACAACTCTATGGAATACAATTACATCAATCAGTAATAAACAGTTATCATATTGCATAGATTTATAACCTGTGTATTATCATGTAGTTTCAGGTTTTACATGGAATATACGTATGTATAACAAGCGGTTGACATGCAAGATACGCTCAGATTTGCAAGAGATGGACAGAGAACGAGCTCATACAGAGCGACTTTTCGTACAATAAGGTGCCATAATCCAGGAGGTTACGGTCTGATATTCGTGAATATTGAAAGGAACCTAGATCTTTAAGATATAAACATACATTTTAAGTTTTACCAAAATTTGATAACATAAAAGAGTGTGACATCTAGAGGGGTCACGACCTTGGTTTTACCATCCTCGGTATCGCCAATGGTCTTATCGCGTTCTACTCCACGATACCCATGGGGTAAATAATGTATGTGGACCCTCAAGATGTCACATGTTTTATCAAATTTTGATAAATCTTAAAATGTATGGTTATATCACAATGATCACAGTTCCTTTCGATATTCACGCATATCATGTTGTTTACCATCATAAAAATAACACAAACACCTGACACTTCTTTAAAAATAAAAATAGCGGTAAGCTTTTTCTGATGACAACTTACAATTTTGCCAAGTTGATTAGTTAACAAAGTTTCATCTATCTCTGCTACTTGAAATGTTGAATATCTTACATCAGGTATATCCAATTTTCTAAAACAACTTTCATCTTTCTCCCGTCTAACATTAGGTAATCTTTGTAAAACTTGAACAATAGATGAATCTTCTAAAACATTCACTGAATATTTAACACTAGCTTTTAAATCTTCAGTTAATCTGTTAATGTCCTCCATTAATTTCACTAATTTGGATTCTTCCTCTTCACTTGATTTTTGCATTTCCTTTTTAATATTTTCTCCAATTTTATGAACTTCTGAGCAGATTTTATCCACGTGTGCATCTACTTTGTCGCATTCTGTTTTTGTACAGTTTTTGATTTCAATTAATTTACTACTTAAATCATCATGCTGTTTCTGAAAATTGGTAATCTGCTTTTCTAGATCGTCATTCAGCGTTTTTAAGTCTTGTCTGATACTTTGTCGGACCTCATCCTTCTTTAAATCTAAAAACTTATGTCCGTTATGATCGGCAACTAAACAGTTAAAACATGCAGCTAGTAAACAATCTTTACAGTATATTTTTACTGTCTCTCCTTCATGGTTTGGACAGAAATCTTTCGGATGTGTAACGGAAGTGGCTGAAAGCATTTCCATCATTGGATCGTTTGATTGTTGACAGATTTTTTTTTCATCATATCGACAAACAAAATGGTCTTTACATATTTTCATCTTATCATGCATGGTTTTACACGATTTACATAAATATTGATCACAGTCTCGACAAAAATATTGAGATTTATCTTCATTACATACATCACATTGTGGAATAGTAGAATTGTCTTCAATATTTAATTTGGGACTGAAACGCTGCACATCCCCGTCTATAAGACACCGACACAATGGACATTTGAATTGATCTTTATTGGAGGTTTTGTTCACATAATCTTCTAAACAGATAAAACAGAACGAATGATGACAATCGATTGTTACAGGTTGTTGAAAGTCGTTTAAACATATACTACACACTTCTGTGTCATCCATGTTGCTTCCCTGGTTGTATAAAATAAGAAATGAAACAGAATGCAAATGCAGGCACAATTATTTAAGCCAATATAACATGCGGTCTGCAAATCAATCAGTTAGTTCAGTATAACATACAATATAAAGATAGGTTGCCATGCAACGAAACATACTCCCACAACAGCTAAATCGTCCGGACAGTCAACAGGAGTTCTCGCATATTTTTACTTTTTTCGGTAATGAAACATTTATAATACACAAAAATCTGATTAAGAGTAACAACTCATTAAGTTATTATGGGAAATTTCTGAAAATCAATAGGCTTCCTCGACTTAAACAATGTGTATAGATTTAAAGTCAATCGGATATTAACTTTAGCCTTTAGAGCGTCCACAAGATATTTTCAAAGTGATCAAGGGCCATAACTCTGGCAGTAATTATCGGAAATCGCTGAAAATCAATAGGCTTCTTCGTCTCGTGGCTTTAAACACTGTGTATAAATTTAACGTCAATCGGATATTAACTTTGACCTCTACAGCCTCCACAAGATTTTTTGAAGTGATCAAGGGCCATAACCCTGGCAGCAATTATCTGAAATCGCTGAAAATCAATAGGGTTCTTCGTATCATGACCCTAAACACTGTATAAATTTAACGTCAATCGGATATTAACTTAAGCCTTTAGAGCGTCCAAAAGATTTTTTCAAAATGATCAAGGGCCATAACTCTGGCAGTAATTATCGGAAATTGCTGAAAATCAATAGGATTCTTTGTCTCATGACCTTAAACACTGTGTATAAATTTAACGTCAATCGGATATTAACTGTGGCCTCTAGAGGGTCCACAAGATTCTTTGAAGTGATCAAGGGCCATAACTCTGGCAGTAATCGCTGAAAATCAGTAGGATTCTTCGTCTCATGAACTTAAACACTGTGTATAAATTTAAAGTCAAGGGCCATAACTCTGGCAGTATTCGCTGAAAACCATAGGATTCTTCGTCTCATGAACTTAAACACTGTGTATAAATTTAAAGTCAATCGGATATTAATTTTAGCCTCTAGAGCGTCCGGGAGATTTTTCAAATTGATTAAGGGCAATAACTCTGGCAGTAATTATCGGAAATCGCTGAAAATCAATAGACCTCTTTGTCTCATGACCTTAAACACTGTGTATAAATTTAACGTCAATCGGATATAAACCTTGACCTCTACAACGTCCATAAAATTTTTTGAAGTGATCAAGGGCCATAACTCTGGAAGTAATTATCGGAAGTCGCTGATATTCAATAGGTTTCTTCGTCTCATAACCTTAAACAATGTGTGTAAATTTAAAGTCAATCGGATATTAACTTTAGCTTCTACAGCGTCCACAATATTTTTTTAAGTGATCAAGGGCCATAACTCTGGCAGTTGTTATCGACATCAATAGGTTTCTTTGTCTCTTGACCTTAAACACTGTGTATAAATTTAAAGTCAATCGGATATTTACTTTAGCCGCTAGAGCGTCAACAAGCAATTGTGGACGCCGGACGGACGGACGGACGGACGGGGCGACGACAATATACGACCACATTCACGTCACGAGTCACATCTTTGTCTGTCTGTCAAGCCCTGTTGATAACCGTTTGTTACAGATGCTGGCGGATACAAAATTAGTTCAATTAGCTCAACACAGATAGTTCAATATAACATCAAGATAAAATCAAAATGATTAAAACACTATACATGTAGTCTACAGTCGTCCTCCTGTTAGATAGTCGATAGGATCCATTAACATATCAACACTCCTTCTCTTCAACAAACGTCTCTGTCTCTCGTCACACCCGGGCGCCTTATCGTGACTTAACACTGACATCGATCACGTGATTACAAACTACAACTGTTAATCCGTAAACATTTGAGATATTTTTACTTCCCCGGTCGGTGATAACGTTTTGTTTCAATCAAATGCAATGTAATTTTGTCGTACAAACTTCCCAACATCTGCAGTTATACGTCGTGGTGTCAGGGTTAACATAAGTTAACTTGCTACAATTTCTCAGAAATTCAACTTTTACTTTCATATTAAAATATCGTGCTATCACGCCAAGATCTATATTTAGAATATTATCAACAAGTCACGTGTTTCGTCATTGTCATATAAAGCGATGAATAAAGTACGGTATAGGTGTTACGTAAGTGTAAGAATCATTATGTAATATAGAACGAAGCTCTAAAATATCGCGCGAATCGCGATTCTTGAGCAAAGCTCTTTTCCTGTAACACAGGAGCGTAACTAAATCTGCCACCACAGACTATTGATAAAAAAAAATCAGACCTGAACCGGATACACTGGTCAAAAATGGCAATGCGCATGCCAACTTACCAAATCTCGCCCAAGCGAGATTACGCGACTCATAGATATATATTTATGGCGCGTTTAATCAATGACGTCACATATTTCTGACGTCAATGAAAATAATTCTCACACTTTTTTGTTCTTTTTTTTTAAACAAAATTAATCATACAATTTAGATCTAAACTAAATTCAGTTCGGAAAAACGAAATTATTTAACATTTTTTGTATCAGTTGAGAAACTTAAATATATTTAACAACAATCACATCAGCTTCGCTCTACTCAGGCTATGCCTGTTACATATTATGAGAAATAGGTCACCATGTAGTTATCGAATTATGTCGGTATACTGTATATGATTGATGTTAATGGCGGTTAGAATGTGAGTCAGTATATTAAGAGTTTTACAACAGTTTAAATGGAGGAATAGGGACACCGTGTAGGTTATCGAATCCATACAATAGCCATAGGAAAATCATGTAATTTTCAGATCAATTCGGTATACTGTATAGGTTTTATGTTATTTTGTGTCGTCTGCTTGTGATTAGCACGCGCTCTAGTTATCACCGGGTTACATTAAAGTTTACTTACAATGAAATGAAATGAATGGCGTTTTACGACCCACTGTTCTGCACCGACAGGGATACTGAAGACGAACGTACGTCCCCTATCTTTCTCTCCCTCAGACGAAAAGCTGCCGATCAACCACAGACGATAAAATTAGACAGCGGACACAAGAGCAAGAAGAAAAAGTGTTATTAACGGAGTTTTAGCTGATGTCAGCAATACTTTTTGATATGACATCATCATGTACATACACCGAATACAGTTGTATACAACACAATTACTATTTATCATTCAACAACGACTTTAGAACATAAGGTCTGTCATTGAGTAAAGTGGTATAGGTTTGATTCGATCATGGCTTGTACGTGACAAGGAGTGCGGTTGCCTGTCCGATCTAGTGGTCTTTCTCTGTGTCCTCCGGTTTCTCCCCACTGCTAAAGGCCCCTATATGCACAAGAAAATAATTGAAATAAAATTGAACCATATATTACTCCCAATTTGACCTGGTTTGTGTCAAAGGTCGCTTTAAACCCAATATCTTTCTTTCTATAAACATCAAATTTGTTTTTATACTTGTATCGTTTCTGCGGGACATCTTGAATTTTTATATAAATGAATCGTATAAATAATTTGATGTGCTGTTTCGAATGATATTGGTACACATAAAGTCTGTCATAGAGTCGACTGGCGTGGTTTCGAATCCCCGGTTGTACGTGGCAAGGAGTAGGGTCGCCTGTCCAACCTCGTGGGTTTTCTCCGGGGCCCCGGGTTTCCTCCCACTGCTAAAGACCCCTACGCGCAAGCGAATTATGTAAATAAAATTAAAACATATGTTAGTCCCGAAATGACCTATAATCACCTGTGTCGAGTGGACGTTAAACCCCATTTCTCTCGCTCTCTGTTACAGTATATTAATTAATATCTCGCTCTCGACCATTAAACAATACTTAATGTCAAATTGTTCACAGTTTAATCAACGCTGAAATGTGCTCAAATTGATTGTTTAACATTTAATTAAGAAATCAAAATACCAACGGTATATAATCTCCTGGGTTGGTATCAAATCTCCTGGGTTGGTATCAAAGGTATATAATCACCTGGGTTGGTATCAAAGGTATATAATCACCTGGGGTGGTATCAAAGGTATATAATCACCTGGATTGGTATCACAGATATATAATCACCTGGGTTGGTATCAACGGTATATAATCCCCTGGGTTGGTATCAACGGTATATAATCTCCTGGGTTGGTATCAAAGGTATATAATCACCTGGGTTGGTATCAACGGTATATAATCACCTGGGGTGGTATCAAAGGTATATAATCACCTGGGTTCGTATCAACGGTACCAAATCTCCTCGGTTGGTATCGATCAGATTACAATGAGACCCATCAATAGATGTTAAATATATTGTCTACTGTGGATGCAGAATGTGCGAACTGTTCCAATTCACCATATCTGTGTAAATATTGAACGGAATTGAATCATTTATGGACTGATATCCATTTTAGAGATTCAACTTTTACTATATTGTATTTTACAGTGGATATAAACTCCCTCATCAGCTTTAAACATCAGATATTCTGTTTACTGATTTTAATAATCTTTTGAAATCAGGTTTATGTCAAAATTTCTTATTGTACAAAGATAACCTATTCATGAAACAATTTCTATTTATATCAAAGAGAGTTGACAGTTGTCAATTAATAACATTGCTTGATAAACAGGGGCGGATCTAGGAATTTTGAAAAGGGGGGGGCGCCGCAAAATGGGGGCACTGACCGCGGAGACGGGGCACGCCGCTGAGAGGGGATTTTTTTTTGGGGGGGGGGGGTCCCCAAGAAAATTATCCGTCATTTCCTTGCATCTGTAGCCATTCCAAGAGCTATTTGGCTGATATTTTCGTCTAAGTAAACGTTCGGAAATCGTTGAAAAATAGCCTTAAAATCTAGCAAAAAAGCCAGTTGAACATGCGACTCGAAAATTGTCAAGGCGAGCGAGGCATTATGATGGGAAAAAAGACGAATCTTTTCCCTAGCCACTTCACTATTTAAGCCTTGTAACTTGTACTTTGTACTGTCCACACATGAAACAATGCTACATCAAGTTGCACTCATGTGCGTCGGTGATGGGCATGAGTGTATACGCCGCCGATTCCACAAGATGTCTGTCTATAGCCACTCTATAGGATTAGGGCACCGTCAGCTAAACAACAAGAATTCGTTTGAAAGTGAAAGCATTAATTAGACCAGACTGGTGTGTTTGAATCGATGGTTTGAGTAATTTGGGATCACTGCGGAACGGACATATTTGGGTATGAGAAAGGGCACTTTCAGCAGTAAAAAAGGGCACTTGCGCGCGCCCCCTTAAATCCGCTTCTGATAAAGATACCTGTAAGAGTATTGAAACGTTACAAGTATTAAACCAAGACGTAGTCAATCTATAAAAGTGTGTGTGTTTTAAATTGCATATATTTATGTACATTAAAATAAATTATTATAAATATTGTAGATTAACATGATATTAGTTTCTACTAAAAAAAAGTATAGTTTCTTTTGATTATAGTTGTAAAATTTTATAAACAAGGGTGACATATTATTGTTAATACATAGATCGTCTGTAAATTCATATTATCTACTTCTGTCGTCTGCTTGATGTACATGTTGGGGGCACGCGTTCTACATGCATAATGTTACTAAAAATAGCCCAACCACACCGTATATGTACATTATGTACATTACTGTTATTTTTCCGGTGGTTGAATAAACAACATGTCTTAACTTCTACACCAGGGTATTTATATTAATAAGTTGTTTATGTATATATAAGTTTTTTAATGACTATATATGCCAAGTGATATTGCAACCTTCTGTAGAAATTGTTGATTATTCAAATTATAAAACTTTACCATTTGAGACTCGTGATTCTGTGGACACCATTTTCTTGTGTGTATCAAACACAAGCGATATTTCAAATACTCCCCATCACCACCCTAAATTACACGGGGTTTTTTTCGTCTTTTAGATTATTTTTTATAATTTATACAATTTGTACAATCTGTTTATCATCGGATGTAAATCTTTTCTGTCTGACTGGCGTAGGGTGTTAATTTGTACAACATGATTGACATGGGATGTTAATTTGTAGGTCTACACTTTGATTGACGTGGGATATTAATTTGTAGGTCTATATTGACATGGGATGTTAATTTGTAGGTCTACACTCTGATGAACGGGAGATGTTAATTTGTAGGTCTACAGTCATATTAACGTGGGATGTTAATTAAGTAGGTCTACAGTCTGATTATGATATAAACTTTTCTAGCGGTATTTAAAATCTGTCATCTAGCGTGGAGGTCGGGTGTTCGATCCCTGCATTGGCCGAGAAAGTTCATCCAGATTTTCCAGCGTGGTTTCCCCCTTGTCAGTGATGCAGGACGGAGGGCCTGACAAGGACAGCTATCTAGCCTTTCGAATGAGACGAAAAGCCGAGGTCCCGTGTACACATTGGCGTGCACGTAAAAGATCCCTTGACACTTGGAATTCGATATAAGAGTAGACCGTAGTGCCGCTGTCCGGGCAAAATTTCCCTCATAGCACACTTTATGGCGTATGCCCGTCTTCATTAGCCCAGTTCGGAGCAAAACAGTGGGACGTTAAACCCCATTTCATTTCATTTCCATGCGGATGTTGTTCTAATATGACCATCAAATCCTGTTTATAGATTTGTATATATGCCGTCTTCTGTGTCCGTCCGTCGGTCAACAATAAAATTGGCTGGTTAGCGCGATAGAGGTTACAATTGGAATGAAATGGGGTTTAACGTCCTATGTTTTTGTTTTTGCTCCGAGTGGGCTAATGAAGATGGAGAATACAATGGGGTGTGAAGCATTTGGGTCACAAGAGCATGACTGCTATGACCTTTCCTGAATTAACACCGCCTTTTCCGTAAAACATTGTTAGCTCGATAGAAACTACAGTATTAACGGATTTGTTTCAAATTTGATTATCTGTTACAGGGACAAAAATGTATCCCCAAATCTTGTTAATGCGATAAAGGCTGCAAATTGTAACGGATTTGTTCAGATTTGGTGTGAATTATTGGGATTACGAGAGGACGACCCCAATCGTTTACCGATGGTCCGCGACGGGGATAAATCCTGTTGATTTTCATCAATCTAAGATTTTTCTGTTGTAGTCGAGAGGGGGATAAATCCTGTTGATTTTCATCAGTCTAAGATTTTCTGTTTTAGGGATTTATTTTATGTCAGGAAAAGCTTGTTAACACGATCCAGTTTAGATTTGTTAAAGTTGCTACATCCGTATGAATTCAATTTGATCAAAATACAAGTTTTCATTTCAGACAATCTGCTGTTGAGACATGGCAGCTGTGGGAACGTATTTCTTAATCATAAAGTCTATAAAGGTAGCCAATATATCTCTCCCAGAATCGCCCCCTCCCCCTCCCCCCCGAGACAGAGTAAGCGCTACTTAAGCAGGGGCCCAGTCCCAGAAAATTAAAAGCTCAGTTCTAACATATATCCGCGCCTACGGCGCTCGAATCCATTATACCAATTTCTTTGTGGTCTTATGCTATCTCGTCACTATCATATGCATGGTTGTAGCGAACCACCCAGTTGTTAGTAGTACCACTAGTGTGTAGGTCGTGGGGGGACAGATTGTACAAATGTTCTGTCAACTCTCAAACAACAAGCAGAATTGGAAGGCATTGGTGACAAGAATTTGCTCCCATCACTGAACTCAAATGCCAAGAAATTGTCTCAAATTTTCCTAGAAATATCCATTCACGCCCCCACCCAACCCCATTCACAAACATCATGGCTACGCCACTGCCCTAAGGTTCACAAACAAATAACTACAAACTCAATAACAATCATAATACATATTCCTGAAGCAATGGCCCGAGAAATCCCTCTCTGCCCATTGCTGGATTGGTGGATTGGCGTATGATATTTGAGCTTTTGAGAGAGTGTATCTGTTCTTCCCGTTCAATCACATCTATTCTAAGTACAGCAACATGGCAGTTCTTCGTTTAATCGTGGTTCTTCCCTTAAACTTTGGACAGTGATTTAAGGTATTAAAAACGGCGAAAGTCATGTTCGTCTTCATACAGTATTGTTTATATTGTATCCGTGTTAATGTCACGCAATTATTTTTTCTGCAATATTATGCTATGCACTGGTTAATTGTGCATAATAAAATCGTGAGTCATGCCGTAACGTTATGTAAACATATTTGGTCCAATTAGGCGCTCTGTTTAAAGCGTAATCATATAGTTACGCAGTCAGCTATTAGTTGTTAATCGGACTATTGACCAGTATTAATTTGGAACAGAAGTTTACTTCCATTAAAGCAGTGTTTAGTGGGATTAGCTCTAATCAAACGAAACACTGCGGGGGATATGTCATAATATGACATGAACATTATGTCAACTTGCATAAAACTGCCTTCCGTGGAGATAACGATCGGCTAACAACTATATAGGTAATACAATCTATGTTTTACAGGGGCGCATAGATGGCCAGTATTTTGTTGACATTCATTGTGGGTGGGATTGTGGATGGCGCCAAAGATTTGGAAACGCCCCCCCCCCCCAACCCGCACCTAGATCCACTACTATTTATCGGTCTATTGAGAAACATATGACAATGTGGAGTCAACAAGAAAATAGTTTATCTCCCTGCATCATAATAATTAGATTATTTAAAGATAATTCAGCCACCCGTTCAATTATTGGTTTTAATCCGAATAACAGTAACCTTATTATTCACGTCTTTTAATGTCAGTTATTTTATTAACTGTTACCTGAATTGTAAAGTTTTTATGATCATCAATAAATCCACTGACAGGATTACTGAGTCTCTTCCAGTCAATAATATCAGTATAACAGTATGCATACTGACAACCAGGTTCAACAGTCCCATTGCATTGTTTAACTACAGATTGTCTATTATCTGTTTTATTTATGACTTTATATGTGACGTCAATTTTACATGACGTAATAGTTTTATCTTCTACATCTGTAAGATATAACAAAGCACGTAATGATGATGAGCCTTTATACACAGTGATACTCCATGTAAAACCTGAAACTACATGGTGTTTACCATAATAGAAACCCTGACCGGTCCCTGGCACATTTTGTAGATCAAAAATATCTTTAAACATATTCTGATGACAACTTACAATTTTACCAAGTTGATTAGTTAACAAAGTTTTATTTATCTCTGCTACTTGAAATGTTGAATATCTTACATCAGGTATATCCAATTTTCTACAACAATTTTCATCTTTCTCCTGTCTAACTTTAAGTAATCTTTGCAAAACTTGAACAATGGAAGAATCTTCTAAAACATTCACTGAATATTTAACACTGACTTTTAAATCTTCTGTTAGTCTTTTAATGTCTTCCATTAGTTTCCCAAATTTGGATTCTTCCTTTTCACTAGATTTCTTCATTTCCTTTTTAATATTTTCCCCGATTTTACGAAATTCTGAGCAGATTTTTTTCACCTGTGTATCCACTTTGTCGCATTCTGTTTTTGTAAAGTTTTTGACTTCAGTTAACTTACTATTTAAATTATCATAATGTTTCTGAAAATCGGTAATTTGTTTTTCTAAATCTTCATTTAGCGTTTTTAAGTCTTGCCTGATACTTTGTCGGACCTCATCTTTCTTTAAATCTAAAAACTTATGTCCGTTATGATCGGCCACCAAACAGTTGAAACAAACGGCTAGTAAACAACCTTTACAGTAGATGTTTACTGTCTCTCCTTCATGGTTTGGACAGAAATCTTTCGGATGTGTCACGGAAGTGGCTGGGGTCTTTCCTTGCATTGATTTGTTTGATTGTTGACAGACTTGTGTATCATCATATCGACAAAGAACGTGGTCTTTACAAGATTTTAACTTATTGTGCGTGGTTTTACACGATTTACATAAATATTGATCACAGTCTCGACAAAAGTATTGAGATGTATCTTCAGTACATACATCACATTGTGGAATAGTAGAATTGACCTCAATGTTTAGTTTACCCCCGTCTATAAGACACAGACATAACGGACATTGGAACTGGCCTTTAGTTGTAGAGGTTTTCTTCATATAATCTTCTAAACAGATGAAACAGAACGTGTGCCGACAGCCGAGAATTACAGGTAACTGAAATTCGTGTAAACAAATACTACACAAATCCTTGTCTGTCTGTTCAGCCATGTTTAAATACACTAGTTACACCAAATACGAGTTGAAACTAGATAAAGCTATAGAATGAACTAGTTGGTTCAATATACTAGAAGGATTGAAACGCTATACAGTCTTCCAGGTAAATAGTCTGCTAGATCACTATAACATCAACACCTCTTATCTACAGTCTTCCAGGTACATAGTCTGCTAGATCACTAACAACAACACAACATCTCCTTCTCTTATTTAAGTCACCTCGAGCACTTTATCTTGCCTTGACCCCGGTATATAAACGCGGCATATAACATACCGTATATAAATCAAAAGGATTAAAACACTATAGTCTACAGTCTTACAGGTAAATACTCTTACTAGATCACTATGACATCAAGACAAATACTCCTTCTCGCCAGCAAACGTTCTTGTCTCTCGTCACACCTGGGCGCCTTATTTTTCCTTGACTCCGGTGTCATCGATCACGTGATTTTAAACAACAACTATTTGAGATATATTTACTTCCCCGGTCGGTGATATTTCACGCTTTGTTTCAATCAACATCAATGTAAAAATTTGTCGTACAAACCACCCAATTTGTACATTTATTCGTCCTTGTGTCAGCCTGCTAGGGTCAATATAATTAAACTTGCTCCAGTTTCTCAGAAACTCAACTTTTATTTTCACATTGAAATATCACGCTAGATCTATATCTAGAATATTATCAACAAGTCACGTGTGTACCATATTCAATCATAACTTGTAAGTTATATATACATACTGGTGCCCCGCACAGCCAAAATATGTCCTATTAAAAGTTGCACATGCCACAGCGAATGTGCACACTTCAGTGACTTGTCCCGGACGGATTTCTCGCTAGGGCACGCAGAGCGGGAATACACAGCAGAAAAGTCGAGATCAATGAGGCTATAATTAGCCATCGCACGCGATATGTTCAACACGATTAAAGACGTAAACAGTCTATTGTTAAATATACAGACTAATTAATCTATCAAAATTTACTTCAAATCATTCTCAAAACATTGTATCCGAGAGGGAATACACCAGCCATAAAAAATCTGTTAAAAGAGGTCATGTGTGTGTCACCCGACTAAGCTGACGTGGTACCCAGCAACGGGTGCGTGGCCGGGGGTAGTCCGGTGGCAGAAGGTCTTGTGGTGGGAGGGGGCCGTGCGTAGCCGGAGGTAGTCCGGTGGCAGAAGGGCTTGTGAGGGGGCGGGGGCGTGATCGCCACCCGACCTGTGAATTTATGAGACCAAGTTTTTTCTAGACCCGTTGTTTGCGCAGATTCCGAATCTGGGTGGTGATGGGGCGTTTGAGATGGCGTTTTAAAGAAATCAGTTGGTGTAAAATTGACCTTAAAAAGATGCATATCGTTAGCTTTTTCGTTTAATAACAATATTGTCATTCAAAATATTAAATTATAATGGTACCATGTGTTAGTACCGAAATGACCTAGTTTGTGTCGAGTGTTAAACCCCATTTCTCTCTCTTTCTGATGATAAACATATTACACTCGAACATAGTATCCTTTGATACAGACAACTCAAATACATCTTTCATATCAACTTTTACAATATTTTTATTGAAGAAAATATTTCATGGAGTTAACTGAAGATGATAGAAAATCCATATTTAAATATGTAATCTCAATATGTAAAATTTACCAGCGGCTGCCAGGCAGGATACGCCCACATTTTCGAGAGATGGATAGAAAACAAGCTAAAACGAAAGTGATTTTTCCTACAATCAAGGGCCATAATTCAGGAAATTACAATTCGATATGCACAAATATCGAAAGGAACCAAGATCTTTGAGTTATAAACTTACATTTCAAGTTTCAACAAAATCGGATAAAAATTGTGACCTCTATAGGGTTGATATACCATATTTTTACGCAATTTGAGAACGAGGGGCAGCCATTTTGTCTGTCAGTTTTTGGCCGATTTTCACGAAATTCGAACTCAGTCGTCCTTAGGGTGTAACGGTGATATAATAATATGATTTTTTAAATCGGGTAATAATTATGACCTCTATAGGTTCCACAAGCTAAAAACGTGATTTTCCGTACAATCAGGGGCCATAATTCAGGACGTTATTGTCCGATATGCGCAAATATCGAAAGGAACCGCGATCTTTGGGTTATAAACTTACATTTCAAGTTTCAACAAAATCGGATAAAAATTGTGACCTCTACAGTGTTCACAAGCCAAAAACGTGATTTTTCGTACAATCAGGGGCCATAATCCATGAAGTTACGGTCCGATAGATGCCAATATCGAAAGGAGCCGAGATCGTAGGGTGATAAACCTATATTTCAAGTTTCATTGAAATCGGATAAAAATTGTGACCTGTAGACTGTTCACAAACAATTGTGCACGGACGGACGGACAGGGACGACGACAATATACGTCCACATGAAAATGTGGGCACGTCCACATGAAAATGTGGGCGTATAAAAATAAATATTATCAGGATATGTGGACAGCAGATAGATGCTAAAAACACCAACACGATTGTCTAGGACAAGGAAATTATGGGTACGGGACAATTGGTCCCCGGACAACTCGTTCCCAGACAACTCGCCCTATAGGACTATTCGCCCCCGGATAATTCGTCCCAGACAATTCGTCCCCGAATATCCAAGGGGATGAATAGTCCTATAGTCCTGATACGAATTGTCCGGAGACGAATTGTACTCGGGGATGAATTGTCTTGGGACGAATTTCCGGAGACGAGTTGTCTGGGGACGAATTATCCTAGAGCAGGAATTTATAACACCATCGACAAGGAAAAGGTCTATCGTCTAGGCCATCGTGATACATTGATATCAACTTAAATCTAAGTGATGACCAATGATTAAATCACATTAAAATAAACATCTCTTGTTAATGGTATTAACAAACATTTGGGCCGATTCCTATTTAAGATTCAAACTTTCACAGATATGTTGATAATGATATAAAAATACCCCCGTATAATATGGCCCAGGAACCATGCATGACGTCATCACAGCCATCGTGGAATTGTGACGTCACATAAAAAAAAATTCGAAGTTTGTCCATCGATGCAAAATGTTCAAAATTCATGTTGATCGTTCATGAATTGGCAGAACCTTGAGCTATTGTCTAAGAACATTGCCATCAAGAAGAGGGGGAGAGAAATGGGGTTTAACGTCCACACGAACAAACATAGGCGTACGAGCCAGGGGGGCAGGAGCTGCCCCCCTAACTTTCGGGCAAGCTGACTTTTCGGGCAAACGGGTAAAGTGAAAACAAAAATTTATTTCATCTGCTTGGCAAAATAAAGTGCCTGAAATCTAATAAAACACTAATTTTACGGGCTGGAATAGCAGGAAAACGCGTTTGCGGCTGTCAAATATTCCAAAATTTTCTTGCGGGGTCCATACAAGGTCAGTTCCGCTTCTTCGCCTCTCGAAGAAAACCGGCACCGCTGTCTGTAAACCCGAAATTTTTTCGGGCATTTCTAGTTTTGCTTGCCTTACTGTCATCGAGCCCTAATATAACACTAATTTTACTTTTCTTTTAATTGAATGCCACGAATTTGTACAGAGTTGACTATGGATTAAAAAATGATGTCTGGAGTCACTCTACTCTGTGCGACATTTTTCGGGCATCAATTATTATTTGTGAATGCAGCTGCAACAGTCTGATTGGATGGTTGGAATTCAGAGTGGAATTTCGGTTACAAAACCATTGGATACTTTTGGAGTTTACACGTGCTAGAATAGCAGAAAACGCATTTGCGGTGGTTAAATTTTCAAAATTTTCTCTCCGGGAGGGTATACCCCCGAAACCAGCGACGATTGATTGGTTGTTTGGAATTCCGGTCAGCCAGGTAGGCTATATTGGACCAAATTGAAGTTGCTGTATTCACAGGCTGGAATAGCAGGAAAACGCGTTTGTGGCAGTTAAATTTTCAAAATTTTCTCCCAACGGTCCCGTCTTCGTGGACTGTAAACGATTGATTGGAATTCGAGTCAGCCACCTGAGGGGGGGGTGGGGCAGGGTAAGCTCCGCTCTCTTCGCCTCTCAAGGAAGACCGGCGCTCTCGAGTTCTGCCCCCCTAGCTGTCATCGAGCCTGTACGCCTATGCGAACAAACTAGGTCATTTCGGGACTAATATATGGTTCAACTTTATTTCAATAATTTGCTTGCGCGTACGGGTCTTTAGCAGTGGGAGGAAATCGGAGGACCCAGAGAAAGCCCGCGAGGATGGACAGGCGGCATTACTCCTCCTTGTCACGTACAATCAGTGATTCGTAACCACGCTAGTTGACTCAATGACAGGCATTATGATACAGCATGCACATGGTAACCATTCAGCCATCCAACCCCTCAACAAGATGAGTAAAGCTGGGGTCCCGGATCCTTGTCCTAAAATGTCACGATATATTCTCTACCATGTGACACCAACCATTAGTAAAGAAATATAACTCATTTGTAAAAATAAACCTATATGGACCAGTAAATCGACCGGACTGACCGCTTACCTATGTACCATGTACCTGAAAAAAAAGTTGTAGAAAACTGGAATTAACTGTTTTTGTATCTAAGGCACTTGTTTATTAACATACCAAAAGGTATTGAAATAAAATAGAACCATATGTTAGTCCAAATATGACTCAGTTTGTGTTGAGTAGACTTAAACCCAATTATTTTCGCTTTCCTACTACAATTGATTATCAGCTTTCTGCCAAATATGCAATCTCATTTCTGTAATCTTTTGAAAAGTAAGTACTTTAGATACATGGAGAAAACACACAAGATTGGACAGGGGACCCCCTACTCCTTGGCTCATACTAGCGAGGGATTGACACCTCATCACTTGACTCAATGACGGACCTTTAGTTACAAAAACAATTGAATCCAACTTTCTGTCAATCTGTTCCTAGTAGAAATCTTATATAAAATAATACAACAACGATTAAAATACACTTAGAATAAAATTTAATTTATTGCACAGTCATTAAAATAATAAAACTTTATGATAGAAAATATATTTGATAAATGCTTTCCATATCTGTGTGTAATATTGATATACAAATCTACACTAGGACTTTGATAAATGCTGTCTATATGTAAGTATTGATGGATTGACGTAGATTAAAAAGTCTGACTTATTAAATTTAATTGTGTTTATCCTGCCTTCACATCATATCAGAGCTTTCACTTTAAAACCAGTACCTGTCAGTCAAAACTTGATATACGAGAGAGAGAGAGAGAGAAATGGGTTTAACGTCCACTCGACACAAACTAGGTCATTTCGGGACTAACACATGGTTCAATTTTATTTCAATAATTCGCTTGCGTGTAGGGGTCTTTAGCAGTGGGAGGAAACCGGAGGACCTGGAGAAAACCCACGGGGTTGGACAGACGACCCTACTCCTTGCCATGTACAACAGGGGAATCGAAACCCCACCAGCTGACTCAATGACAGACCTTATGATAAAGCTTGCATGCTAAAAAACTACCATATTGTCCTTATATAAACCAGATATTATGGCATTATTCAAATGTTTATAATCAAAGTAACTAACACAGAAAAACTAGATATTTCACTGTGATGATTGTGTTTAAATGTTACTAATTTCATGGTATGTTAATTGACTGACAGGTGAATTATCTACTAAGTTATTATCAATTAATGCCAATCAGTCAAGACAGGTAATTATGACTTAAACCAGAGATCTGGCCCTGGTTTCACAAAATATTCTCAGACTTAGTTAAGAATTTACTCAAAATTGTTTGCCTAATTTTAACTAAAATATAGCCCTTTATAAAAGTTTTGTTGTTTTAATGTATCAAATACATCAATAAGAAACAAAGTTCAAAGTTTTGTGCTTTTGGAACCAAGATATTTCTCATAAATAGGGATTGAAAGTTGATTAAATTCTGAACTTAAAAGGGAGCCACGGTGGCCAGGTGGTTAAGACGCTGGCTCGCTAGCCAGGAGGTCGGGTGTTCGATCCCTGCATTAGCCGAGAAAGTTCATCTGGATTTGCCGACGTGGTTTCCCCATGTCAGTGGTGCAGAACTGAGGGCCTGACAAGGACAGCTGTCTAGTCCTTTGGATGATACGAAAAACTGAGGTCCCGTGTATACATTGGAATGTACGTAAAAGATCCCTTGGCAGTTGGAATTTGATATAAGAGTAGGTGATAGTGAGGCTGCCCGGGCAAAATTTCCCTCATAGCACACTGTATGGTGTATGCCCATCTTCATTAGCCCAGTATAGGAGCAGAACAGTAGGACGTTAAACCCCATTTCATTTCATTTCTTAACTTAAAACTGAGAAATCTATGTAAAACCGGGACCGGAGGCCTGTTTTACGAAATTTTAAGTAAGATAAAATCCAAATTTTAGTAATTTGATTGGATAATATTAGATTAATTTTAGTGCTTAGCCAATCAAAATTGAAGTATCTACTAAAATTATAATTTTATCTTTAGTTAAGATTTTGAGAAACCGGGCCCTGGTTTATGCTTATACTACACTGGGACTATAAATTGATGTTTGATATAAGATCAATTGTCAATAGGTTATATTAAAAATAAATTATGTAAGATTTCGATAAAGAGCTAGCCATTCTTGCTATAATAGTTTGAAAATAGATAATGTAAAAGGAAAATATTGAAAATTTCATTCAAATTACTCTATTGCGAACGAAGATATTAGCCTTTGAAGATTTAACAGTGTGCAATAATTGCAACCACCGTACTGGTTGTTTGAGATAAGTCTCGCTCCTCCATTTTTATATTAAATCAAAATATGGCTTAACTGTTCTAATTTATTTAATATCGGAGAAATACGATGCCATCTAGAGTTGATTATGGCCTGGATCAGTTAATTAATGTCTAATTAATAATTTATATAACATTTCAGGCCTAAAGAAAGACCTGCAATAGGCAGATTTAGCTCTTGCATAATGTATTTTTATTAAGGTTACTACAGAGTATAGTAATGTTTGCTATTAGATAAACTGTCAGTAAGTTAGATATATAAGGTAATAATGTACAGCAAGAAACTTCTGCTTTCACAGAAAAAAAGTGAACATAATATCAGTCGCTACACATAAATTTTAAAATGGCCATCCTACTAATGATACAGATAAGGACGGACGTACAATGCATTTCTTTTGTCAATATCGCACAAAATATTGCAAAAAGTGACCAATAAAGAAAAGATACGTTACAGATATGCACAATCTACATCCAAGATATTTATGGTTTCATAAAAAAAATTCATAAAATTTTTGATAATTGAAATTGACAAATAAAGGCTACATTCAAGAAATTTATGGTTTCATAAAAAAAAATATTGATAAGATTATTGATAACTGAAATTGACAAAAATAAAGGCTACACCCAAGATAAAAAAAAATTATAAAATTATAGATAAGTGAAATTGACAAAAATAAAGGTAAATGTCGGTGATTATTATTAATAGTAAGACTCCAAAACGAGGTTAGATCCATTTGATAAGGCCAACTTCAAGTATGGTCAAAGGTCACGAGATATAAACAGGGCTAGCTTTAATCCCAACCCTAACCCTCCTAACCCTGGACCTAGCCCTAATGCTTACCCTAATCCTAACCTACAATCTCACCAACAACAATCAGGTGCCCTAATCTTATTTACATCTCAGCGACTTTGATGATAATTGAGTTGGCCTTAAAAAATAGATCTAGCCTGTCAATTAATTACAGAGAGTTACCTGCCCATTATTATCAAAATGGCTGCCTTATTCACTCACATTTTTACAGTCTACACTCTATTCTCTCTATTTAAAAGATATGATAATAAAAAGATAAAAAAATTCCATGCATAGTTGACTGAGATTCTGGAACACAGAAATAACAGGTTCTACAAGGGTCCCACTTATTCCACACTATCTTGTCAAGCATTCATAATAAAAATAATTAATATCGCATGCGTAGTGGATTGAGATTCTGGAACACAGAAATAACAGGTTCCACTAGCTGTCCCACTCATTTCACACCATCTTCATCTCGTCAAGCATTCATAATAAAAATAATAATTAATATCCCCTGCGTAGTAGACTGAGATTCTGGAATATGGAAAAAAATAGGTACCTATAGGGTCTCGTTCATTCCATGCCTCTTCGTATCGTCAAATAATAATAAAACAACTCAAAGTAGGAGACCAGGATTTTGATCAAATATGATTATTTATCTTTGAGATCAAGGTATCCATATTTTTTAAGATGTGCTGAAAGGAAGGAATCGTGACACTGATAGTGCTGACAGTGAACCCCTCGTGCACCCACAACGAAACAAGAAATAAAATAATCGTTTTTTTTTTTTATAAATCATTTTTTTCGGTAGGAGATTCTTTATTTTCGGATGTTTCGCCATGACGATTTCCAACTTTTTCAACTTTTATATTTATGTCTATTTTTGGCTCGAATTTTAAACCACAGGTTTCCTGGCTGTCAAGGTCACTACTGCATGTAGCACCATCAGCCTCGACTTCCAGTCCAGAATCCATCACAGACACAGTCTCCGTTTCAATCTCTGAAATTCGCATAGAATCCAACTCATCTTCTTCTGTTATTTTGAAAACATCACTATCACTGTTGGAGTCAATAAATTTTGATTCTTGATTTGATTCAACTTTTTGAGAAATCATCCTTTCGGATTCTTCTTTAAAAATGTCGCTATCACTTAATGTATTTTTATCTGAAATTCTTTCGGATTCGTCCACGGACTGCGATGAGCCATCCTTTCCTGAGTCATTTTCTCTTTGTCTACTAATATTTTCTTCTTTGATATCTTCATCATCGTGGTTAGATTTTTTACCTTTATCCATTTGGCTCTCGGTAGATTTTTTGTTATTTTCTCCGTTCTTTCCATCTTTTTTATCCAGGTTCAAATCAGAGAGTGGATCCTTCTCTGCATTTCCTTGAAATATCCTGGAGATGATCTTACGGGCCTGAACATGGGCCAATTCTTTATAGTTTGGGTTCAACGTAAACCACAGAGCCAGAGCACAACGCTGACCCTTTCGTACAGCTTTTACTCCATGGAATTCCTTTGAATCAAAACCAACCAGACGTCCACACCTTGGCTTGACTTGAACCTTAAAGAAAAAAAAAATATATTGAGTTAATCCTATATTTTCTCCTCTGTTTAGATTTCATAGCGAGAGAGAGAAGGGGGAGACAGGAACGGGATAGGTAGAGGAGAGAGAGAGAGAGAGGGAAAGAGAGAGAGAGAGAGAGAGAGAGACCTCATTTTATTTTATCTCATCTCAAAGACAAGATGCTGTTCCTCACCAAGCTGTCTGTCTTGCTACACTGAAAGGTGGAAACCACACTGTAAAACCCTGAGATGCTTACATCAGGATCAAACCCTGGACCATCTAGTTCCTGTACTAGAACCGAATCCAGCGCCCACTGGTTAGTGTACATGGATTGGGCCAAACACCAGACTTTCTGGTTAGTTAAATGGTATCTTACTCACTGAGCCACTGTGGCTTCCAGAGAGATTTTAGGACTAACATATAGTTTAACGGCCACTCGACACAAACTAGGTCATTTTGGGACTAACATATGGTTAAATTTTATTTCAATAATCCGCTTGTGTGTAAGGGTCTTTAGAAGTGGGAGGAAATCGGAGGACCCGGAGAAAACCCATGAGGCTGGACAGGCAACCCTGTTCCTTGTCACATACAAGCGGGGCATCGACACCACGTCCGTTGACTCAATGACAGACCTTGTGATCAAACGCACATGCATTAACCATTCGGCAAAGGAAAATCCCCTATATATATACAGTAGAATCTGTATGAGCAGCCACAAAATTTACAAACATTCTAAATTGCCAATAAAACAAGAAAACTTCAGTGGTTTAGCTACAGTAGAATCTGTACGAGCAGCAACTCCTATTCAGCGACATCTCTTAAATCAACGGTCACTCCTCTAACGCAGCCAGTGGTCATTGTTTTAGTTATAAATTTAACAAAAACATCGAACATTCAATGGCCATTGTTGAATGATACAATCTTGTCGTAGCTCGTAGCACCTCCGCTAATCCTGTGATTAATAGTTAATTATCTGGCCCCAACTGATCAGGTAAAAATGTCTACCCGTTCAACAAGACATATTAAAATAAAACACCATATTGTTCATGTCTACCTGTTCTGTTTTGTTGGAATGTGCAAAGAAAAATTCTCCTCCTTCAAACTCATCATTCAGATACAAGATGGCGCTAGAATGAAAATTGAAATTAATATCAATAAATACATGTACATAGAGAATCTCCTACTCGTCTTTTTTGATATAAAAAAAATATCAACATAAGTTGATAAAGTAAAAAAAAACGAAGCTCTGCCGCGCTTTTTTTTACTTTATCGACACAAATGTTGATAATTTTATTTATTACTCAATCCTTTTTTACATGCACAAATAAATAAATATATTTCTTTGCTATAGATTTCACTTTTACTGAACCTGAATACATTACGGCGTAGTGATACATCATTTTTTGACAGCAATTCAACCATTGCAAAGTCCTTTATATTGAAGTAGTGTTACCATCAAGGTCAAATAGTTCATTTTTAATAAAAAAAATGAAGCGTTCTTTGAAAATAAAAAATGAACGGTTCTTTGAAAATAAAAAATGAACTGTTCTTTGAAAGTAAAAAAAGAAGTAGTTCCTTTTCAACTGACCAATCAAATTCATGTAAAGCGATATCCCCTAAGGAGATATCACAGTAGATTATGAAATTTATCACACAAGCGATATCTACACTGTAGAATGTATTATTGGGGGATAAATAGAAAATAATGAAAGGGTCCGTCACGGGTTGGGACTATTGGCGGAGACCAAGGACAGGAATTCGCTTCATTGTCCCCAGATAAACATCTCAATCTTATATGTTCGCCATATGTATGAACATTTTGACAATGATAGACAGGGGTCAAACTTTTAAAACTTAAATAACAACCTGTAATGTCTAGAGAAGAAAGGGAGGGTATATATATGTATCATAATATCTCGACGGTATATATACCTACCTAAGATATATATATATGCCTACCTGTAAGGTATATATATATGTAAGGTCCAAAGAAGAAAAGGAAGGTATATATGCCTACCTGTAAAGAATGGGAGGGTATATATTCCTACCTGTAAAGAAAGGGAGGGTATATATGCCTACCTGAAATCACGTTGGGTAAAAGCAGGAAATGATTTAATACATGATCCATCAGGTTGTAATATACAATTATCAGCATGAACAGGATGACTTAAATCATCTCTCTCTTCGCCAGATTTCACTGAAATATATAATATATAAACATTAGAACTATCTCTTCCCCCGATTTCACTGAAATATATAATATATAAACATTAGAACTATCTCTTCCCCCGATTTCACTGAAATATATAATATATAAACATTAGAACTTTCTCTTCCCCAGATTTCACTGAAATATATAATATATAAACATTAGAACTATCTCTTCTCCAGATTTTACTATAATATATAATATATAAACATTAGAACTTTCAACATAATGTAAAGCCATTAGTAAAGAGCATAACAGAACCCCCTTCCCCAATAATTTGTAGATATTTGTAGATATGTGTTTTTTAGTTTGAAAATTGTTCAGGGGATAAAAGCACCTGGAACCCCATTTTGGCTTGCTACGTCGATAGCTCCCTCTAATATAAATTATGACTTGCTACGTCGATAGCTCCCTCTAATATAAATTATGATGTGCTACGTCGATAGCTCCCTCTAATATAAATTATGCCTAATACAAATTATGACGTGCTACGTCGATAGCTCCCTCTAATATAAATTATGCCTAATACAAATTATGACGTGCTACGTCGATAGCTCCCTCTAATATAAATTATGGCTTGTTACGTCGATAGCTCCCTCTAATATAAATTATGACGTGCTACGTCGATAGCTCCCTCTAATATAAATTATGACGTGCTACGCTGATAGCTCCCTCTAATATAAATTATGACTTGCTACGTCGATAGCTCCCTCTAATATAAATTATGCCTTGCTACGTCGATAGCTCCCTCTAATATAAATTATGACGTGCTACGCTGATAGCTCCCTCTAATATAAATTATGACTTGCTACGTCGATAGCTCCCTCTAATATAAATTATGACGTGCTACGCTGATAGCTCCCTCTAATATAAATTATGCCTTGCTACGTCGATAGCTCCCTCTAATATAAATTATTACGTGCTACGCTGATAGCTCCCTCTAATATAAATTATGACTTGCTACGTCGATAGCTCCCTCTAATATAAATTAT
Source organism: Patella vulgata (assembly GCF_932274485.2). Taxonomy (NCBI): domain Eukaryota; kingdom Metazoa; phylum Mollusca; class Gastropoda; family Patellidae; genus Patella; species Patella vulgata. The sequence continues at coordinate 72,619,207 of NC_065884.2, forward strand.
GCCTTGCTACGTCGATAGCTCCCTCTAATATAAATTATGACTTGCTACGTCGAAAGCTCCCTCTAATATAAATTATGACTTGCTACGTCAAAAGCTCCCTCTAATATAAATTATGACTTGCTACATCGATAGCTCCCTCTAATATAAATTATGACTTGCTACGTCGAAAGCTCCCTCTAATATAAATTATGACCTGCTACGTCGATAGCTCCCTCTAATATAAATTATGACTTGCTACGTCGATAGCTCCCTCTAATATAAATTATGACTTGCTATGATGATAGCTTCCCTCTAATATAAATTTTGGCTTGCTACGTCGAAAGATCCCCTCTAATATAAATTATGGCTTGCTACTTCGATAGCTTCCCTCTAATATAAATTATGACTTGCTACGTCGATAGTTCCCTCTAATATAAATTTTGACTTCCCTCTAATACAAATTTTGGCTTGCTACGACGATAGCTTCCCTCTAATATAAATTATGACGTGCTACGCTGATAGCTTCCCTCTAATATAAATTATGACGTGCTACGCTGATAGCTCCCTCTAATATAAATTTTGGCTTGCTACGACGAAAGATCCCCTCTAATATAAATTATGGCTTGCTACTTCGATAGCTTCCCTCTAATATAAATTATGACTTGCTACGCTGATAGCTCCCTCTAATATAAATTATGACTTGCTACGTCGATAGCTCCCTCTAATATAAATTATGACGTGCTACGTCGATAGCTCCCTCTAATATAAATTATGACTTGCTACATCGATAGCTCCCTCTAATATAAATTATGACTTGCTACGTCGATAGCTCCCTCTAATATAAATTATGACTTGCTACGTCGATAGCTCCCTCTAATATAAATTATGACGTGCTACGCGGATAGCTCCCTCTAATATAAATTATGACTTGCTACGTCGATAGCTCCCTCTAATATAAATTATGGCTTGCTACGTCGATAGCTCCCTCTAATATAAATTTTGGCTTGTTACCTCGATAGCTTCCCTCTAATATAAATTATGACGTGCTACGCGGATAGCTCCCTCTAATATAAATTATGACTTGCTACGTCGATAGCTCCCTCTAATATAAATTATGACGTGCTACGCTGATAGCTCCCTCTAATATAAATTATGACGTGCTACGCTGATAGCTCCCTCTAATATAAATTATGACTTGCTACGTCGATAGCTCCCTCTAATATAAATTATGACGTGCTACGCTGATAGCTCCCTCTAATATAAATTATGACGTGCTACGCTGATAGCTTCCTCTAATATAAATTATGACGTGCTACGCTGATAGCTCCCTCTAATATAAATTATGGCTTGCTACGTCGATAGCTCCCTCTAATATAAATTTTGGCTTGTTACCTCGATAGCTTCCCTCTAATATAAATTATGACGTCCTACGCGGATAGCTCCCTCTAATATAAATTATGACTTGCTACGTCGATAGCTCCCTCTAATATAAATTATGACGTGCTACGCTGATAGCTCCCTCTAATATAAATTATGACGTGCTACGCTGATAGCTTCCTCTAATATAAATTATGACGTGCTACGCTGATAGCTCCCTCTAATATAAATTATGACATGCTACGCTGATAGCTCCCTCTAATATAAATTATGACGTGCTACGCTGATAGCTCCCTCTAATATAAATTATGACGTGCTATGCTGATAGCTCCCTCTAATATAAATTATGACGTGCTACGCTGATAGCTCCCTCTAATATAAATTATGACGTGCTACGCTGATAGCTCCCTCTAATATAAATTATGACGTGCTACGCTGATAGCTCCCTCTAATATAAATTATGACATGCTACGCTGATAGCTCCCTCTAATATAAATTATGACGTGCTACGCTGATAGCTCCCTCTAATATAAATTATGACGTGCTACGCTGATAGCTCCCTCTAATATAAATTATGACGTGCTACGCTGATAGCTCCCTCTAATATAAATTATGACGTGCTACGCTGATAGCTTCCTCTAATATAAATTATGACGTGCTACGCTGATAGCTCCCTCTAATATAAATTATGACTTGCTACGTCGAAAGCTCCCTCTAATATAAATTATGGCTAATACAAATTATGACGTGCTACGTCGATAGCTCCCTCTAATATAAATTATGGCTTGTTACGTCGATAGCTCCCTCTAATATAAATTATGACGTGCTACGTCGATAGCTCCCTCTAATATAAATTATGACGTGCTACGCTGATAGCTCCCTCTAATATAAATTATGACTTGCTACGTCGATAGCTCCCTCTAATATAAATTATGCCTTGCTACGTCGATAGCTCCCTCTAATATAAATTATGGCTTGCTACGTCGATAGCTCCCTCTAATATAAATTTTGGCTTGTTACCTCGATAGCTTCCCTCTAATATAAATTTTGGCTTGTTACGTCGATAGCTCCCTCTAATATAAATTTTGGCTTGTTACCTCGATAGCTTCCCTCTAATATAAATTTTGGCTTGTTACGTCGATAGCTCCCTCTAATATAAATTATGACTTGCTACGTCGAAAGCTCCCTCTAATATAAATTATGCCTTGCTACGTCGATAGCTCCCTCTAATATAAATTATGCCTTGCTACGTCGATAGCTCCCTCTAATATAAATTATGACTTGCTACGTCGATAGCTCCCTCTAATATAAATTATGACTTGCTACGTCGATAGCTCCCTCTAATATAAATTATGACTTGCTACGTCGATAGCTCCCTCTAATATAAATTATGACTTGTTACCTCGATAGCTCCCTCTAATATAAATTATGACTTGCTACGTCGATAGCTCCCTCTAATATAAATTATGACTTGCTACGCTGATAGCTCCCTCTAATATAAATTATGACTTGCTACGCTGATAGCTCCCTCTAATATAAATTTTGTTTCCCTCTAATATAAATTTTGTTTCGACGTGTGTCCATAATATAATTACTTGATAGAGTTGAAATTTCCAAAAATAATTAACCTTAACTTACACTCAATAGCTGTTCTACACACTAGATGAGTAAAATCAAAATATAGAGGTCGAGTCAAGTTGAAATATTTCTCTACCATTAGTCGCGCTTTCTCAGCTAAATCCAAGAATAAATTGACTTCCTCTTTGTTTATTTTACGGAGATGAGCCAACTGTAATTATAGTAAGTCATGTTAAAATATGAGAGAGAGAGAGAGAGAGAGAGAGACAGAGAGAGAGAGAGAGATTTAACATCCACTGGACACAAACTAGGTCATTTTGGAACAAACATATGGTTCAATTTTATTTCAATAATTCGCTTGGGCATAGGGCTCTTTAGCAGCAGGAAGAAACCAGAGAGGAATGAAAGGTTGGGTTTAATGTCCTTTCTGCAAGGTCATTTAGGGAAAGATATAGGGTTCGATTATTTTTCAATAATTTCCTTGTGTGTAGGGTTCTTTGGCTTTGGTAGGAAACCAGTGGACCCAGAGAAAACCCATAAAGTTGGACAGACAACCCTTATTTTTGTGACCTACACCGCTGGGATCAAAAGACACCCCCATATGAAGGAAAGAATATAACATACAGTTTATTTCGTTTTCTATGGTCACATGTTTAATAATAGGGAGGATAATTTTGTCGGGACAGCAGCGTTTCCGAGTTTATGTTTTGCATCTCATTCGAGATACAATTTCCTTATAGGGTTAACGAAACGCCACCTGTGGCAAGCGGGAGCTGGGTATGACAAATCACAAGACTTTCCTCGGCTCTACCGGGACAAAAGTTTAAATAAACATGAAAAAATACAATAATTACTAAATCTGAAAACAGTTTGCTCTGGTATAATAAATAAATACTAAATTATTGTTACAGATTCAATGATCTAAAGTGAGAGATTGGGGTTAAGAAAGGAGGTTGTAAAAATATTTTTTAAATAAATTTAATGTTAACTAGAAGGAAGAATAGGCATATTCTGTCCAGTGCACAATACCCTTAAACATATCTACTATATAAAAATGTTTGCCTATCACATTTATTATCTTCCCTGGCAGCATGTTTAGCATATTACTTTGCGATCCTTATATTCCCTTTTCTATCAACTCAATGCTTGATGAATTAAACCATGCTGTCTGTGTCAAACCCAAATCCTTATTAAGTTTTATAAAATATTGAGATTAAGAATATGACTGTGTTATATTATTCAGGTAACTCAGGTATAGGACTAGAATATATCTTGATACAGGTAATGTAGAGGAAATATATCTTGATACAGGTATATAATGTACAGGAAATATATATACTAATGACTATAAATGGTAGTGCAGTGGTGAGGTCCCCACTCCTACCTCAAAGACTTTGCATGAATACAGTAATGTAGAGGAAACCCTACTCCCACCCCCACCAATGTAGAAGACACACACTCACCATTTCAAAGACTTTGCCTTTATACAGCAATGTAGGTGACTCCCTTCCTAACAACCACCTAGACCACCCACTTCCACCTCAATGACCTTTGCCTTTATACAGCAATGTAGGTGACTCCCTTCCCCCTAACAACCACCTAGACCACCCACTTCCACCTCAATGACATTTGCCTCTATACAGCAATGAAGGTGACCCCCCCCCCCCCTTCCACCTCCAAACTTCCACCTCAATGATATTTGCTTGATACAGAAATGTAGGTGACCCCCTTCCACCCCGCCCCCAACTTCCACCTCAATGATATTTGCTTGATACAGCAGTGTAGAGTTAATCCGACCAATAGTTATATATCATGCTAAGTAATATACCAATACCAACCGTAGCTGCTCTGTTAACAGTCAGCCCAATGAACATTTCGTGTATCGTGTGAGGGGAGATAAGCGAAGGTTTTGTATGTAAATGGTCGTATCCATCACCTAGCAAAGCACCATTCTAGCAGAAGGGAAGAAAGAATGATTAAAATATAATATAAACTATACAAATCACCATTAAAAGAATGTTAGAAAACATGCAAAGCTAAAATTTCCTGAATCCTCTAAATATTGTTTATGCATAGGTTAAAAAGTTAAAACTAATATTTTGTTTAAAAGCTTAAAACCGCTGATCGCCATTTAATATTTTTCATATTGATCACAAAATTTTGCTCAGATTAAAACTAAGGTTTCATTAAAAAAATTTAAAACCACTGATGTTGAATCTCCTGTTAACTATGACATTGTTAATGTTGAATCTTCAGTATCGACAGGAATGAATTCAAAGTTTCACCAGATTCTGAACGGCCTGTTCTTAATTTGATTGTATGTAAGCCTGGAGATTATCCCTCGTTACTATTTGGGTTTTAATAATAATTCTTTCCATATTTGGATTTTGTAAACAGTCTCTCCATATTTGGGTTTTAGTAATCAATCTGTCCATATTTCGGTTTTGTAATTAACGTGGTTTAAGACGTGAAAAAGGTAAATAACGATCAGCAGTCTTAAGGTGTACATGTTTCGTTGCCATGGATTCAAATCTAGATTCACTTCTCAGATTAGATTCAAAACAGACTGAATGAATGAATCAATGAATGAATGAATCAATGAATGAAATGGGGTTTCACATCCCACGTTTCTGCACCAGACGGGCTAATGAAGACAGGCATACCCCATACAGTGTGCTATGATCGAGGGGAATTATCCACACCAACAGACAGACTCTGAACCTTTATCTGCCAGTGTCTCGTTCTCAACCTGATTCCAACATTTGTTTGAATGGCTTCCGAGATTGAAAATTTGATTGAAACAAACAGAACAGAGTCTGGTTTAAATCTTGATTCAGAATCATGACAACCAAACATGTATGACACCACAAAGATAAAAAGATATATTTATTGTTGCTAGACAACGGTCACCATGGAAACTATATTAGCCCAACACCTGTATATAGAATCAAATTAGCTACATGTCATTGTCTCTACCTTTGTCACACTGTTCAAGTTTAAACCTGAAAATGATTCTTTTTTTGTATGAGGATGAACGGAACGATATCCATCTCCTAATCCTCCATTCATCTGAAATAAATCAACTTTTCATCATGCTCATGCATTCAAAACAAATAAAATTGGGTTTTATGTCAATATGTCATGAGAATGTGGGCGTATAAAAAATTCAGCAAAATGAAATAAAATAAAATGGGGTTTAATGTCATACTTTTCCGTAACAGGATCTTTTACGTGCATGCCAATGTGTACACCAGACCTTGTTTTTCATCCCATCCAAACGGTTGTATATTTGATGACAACACCACACCGCTCTCCTGCACCACTGACAAGGGGAAACCACACTGGAAAATCATAATGTTCTGGGCCAACACCGGGAGCGAACCCACAACCTCCAGGTTATCGAGCCAGAGTCTTACTCACTTAGCCACCATGGCTCCAGAATTGATAGTACATGTATTAACACCTACAATAACTCATGCATTATAGAATTCATTTACCTTTACTAGTTTTTGTAATACTTCACATTCTCCATCTTTAGCAAGACCATCTGCTACAAATGCCTTGTTGTCACGGAGATCATTACTAGTCATAGAAACAACTGTTCCTGGAAGATGAATTAATATTTGGTCAAAGTTAAAACCGAACTCGTCTCTCAGGACAAACAACTGTGGTCTGAAGTCAAATTACCTCCCTTAAATAAGCCTGATAGACAGACGTATATTCGTAATTTCTGTTTGGCTCATATCATATTTTTATATCTTTGATTACTGCCACATTTCTTAATCTACATTTAACCTGTTCAGTTAAAGTGGGGGGAGAGACAGAGAGAGACAGAGACAGACAGACAGACAGACAGACAGACAGAGAGGGTTTGTCCAATCCACAGAAACTAGGTCATTTCGGGACTTATATTTGGTTCAATTTTATTTCAATAATTCGCTTGCCTGCATGTAGGGGTCTTTAGCAGTGGTAGGAAACCAGAAGACCCAGAGAAAACCCACGAGGTTGGACAGGCGACCCTACTCCTTGTCATGTACAACCGGGAATCGAAAACAAGCCAGTTGACTCAATGACAGACCTTATGATACAATGCGCACACGCTAACCATTCAGCCACCCACCCGTTTGGCCTGAAGACACATAACACCTCCTTGATCCCCTCCCTCAATTTTTTAAGAATCGGATGTAAAGCCTGTTTATTTCAGATGATATCCTTTCCCCTAATCAAAAGTCTAAATTAAAAATTAAAATATTTACCATTTTTCTTCAATTCTTTTAAAACTTCTTCGCTACTTTTTCTGGCAACTGACGTCTTCTCGTCTTCCATCAACTGAAGCGCGATCAACGTCTGTACATAGTCTTTCTCTTCTTCCTTTTTATTGGTTGTATATTTGATGACAACACCACACCGCATCTCGATGTCAGGTATAGTGACGTTATGATATTCATTGGGTTTCATACCCACCAATCGACCACATCTACTGGAAACATTCCGCTAAAAATACACAACTTAATATATATATATTCGGTCATCTACTGCATTGGTCGAGAAAGTTCATTGGGATTTTCGACGTGGCTTCCCTTTGTCAGTAGTGCAGGACGGAGGGCCTGATAAGGACAGTTGCCTAGTCAATTGGATGGCATAAAAAAACAAGGCCCTGTGTATACACTGGCGTGCACGTAAAAAATCCCTTGGTAGTTCGAATTCGAATTAAGAGTAAGCCATGGTGCTGCTGCCTGGGAAAAATTTCCCTCATAGCACACTGTATGGCGTATGCCCGTTTTCATTAGCCCAGTTATAGCAGAACTGTAGGACGTTAAACCCAATTTCATTTCATTTCTGTCATCTGTTGAATGACATGACATCATTAAACCAGAACGTCAAAGCACTAGCAACAATAATAGCGGATCAAGCAGCTAGAATCACGAAGAAATAGCCATAATAATTATATTTAAACATACATTATACAAGAGCTAAATCTGCCTATTTCAACTCTTTCTTTAGGCCTGAAATGTTATCTAAATTATTAATTAGACATTAATTAACATGAAAAGACTTTAATTAACTCTCAATGCCATCTTATGTGTCAGATTTTCACTGAATTCGAATCCTATCTGCTGTTCAATGCTCATTTACCGATTTTAGTAATGATGATCGTGGGTAGGCCTAAAATTCAACCACCAATATCTCAAATCAGAGTGGAGCAATTTGACTGACATTTTCAGCAAATCCCCTTTACATTATCTAGTTTTCAACTATTATAGTGCGAACTGCCAGCTCTTTATCTTATCTCCCATAATATATCTTTAACAATTTGAGAATAAATACAGATAGGTGACAGTAATTGTATTATATAACGGTATCATTGTACAAGATATGATGAGCTATGTAAGAAGTAAGGGAGATAATCGAGCTAGAATTACAAAAAAATAACAGAAAAAGCATTTTTAATGAGAGTATAGTCTCATTTACACAACTCTCATAAGTGCTAATGACAATCTTAAATGATACTGGATAATCATACATTCGTATTAACAGCATGATGTGATAAATGTCTTGTCTTAAAATTTAGCCGAGTAGTGATCCTTTGAAAAAATAAAACACAAAAATAAAATCCTCCCGGCCTTATCAGATTTTAGGAAGATTGTCTGTGAATCATAATAGTTTTTTTTTGTATGGTCTTATGAATAAATTGGAAAAATATTGTATTATTGTGGGAGATTCAATAACGAATTGCCAGTTCTCACTATAATAGTTAAAAACAAGATAATGTAAAGGCAGTTTGCTAAAAATTTCATTCAAATAGTGAAATTTCCGCCCAGCCTTGATCGTTATTACTAAAGTCAATATGATAAACAGCATAGTCTCGATTATCCATTTAATCGTTAAATCGCGAAGGGAAGTTATGCAGTAAATCGGCTCATAATCCAGTAAAGATCGAAGGCTAGCGATACCATCAAGAGTTGATTATGGTCTGGATAAGTTAATTAATGTCTAATTAATAATTTAGATAACATTTCAGACCTAAAGAGAGACCTGCAATAGACAGATTTAGCTCTTGAATAATGTATCTTTAACTGTATCCTTGTATTATATGATGAGATCTATAAATATTTGCATTATATGATGAAATGAAATGTGGTTTAACGTCCTACTGTTCTTCTCCTAACCTGGGCTAATGAAGACAGACATACGTCATATAGTGTGCTATGAAGGAAATTTTGCCCGGGTAGCGGCGCTACGGCCTACTCTTATATTGAATTCCAACTGCCAAGGGATCTTTTAAGTGCACGCCAATGTGTACATGGGACCTCGGTTTTTCGTCCCATCCGAACGACTAGACAGCTGTCCTTGTCAGGCCCTCCATCCTGCATTACTGACAAGGGGAAACCAAGCCGGAAAATCAGAATGAACTTTCTCGGCCAATGCAGCATTATATGATAAGATCTATACGTGATATATATTAATACATAACAACTTACAGATGGTGTTTTATTCTGGTTGAGAAAATATAAATCAGCCGTGTTGTTCAGATCTTTCAGATATAATACAGACCTGAAAATATAATACCTTACATCAAATAGATTCTTAATATTATCATCACTATGGTCAAGCCTGGAAATAAGGCACCTGTCACAGACAATGTCAGGCACAGATTCAGGATTTGTCAGGCACTAAAACCTCTGGTGCCTGTCATTTTGTCCGGCATTGATTTGTCTTTTTTAATGATATTATCAATACATGTCCGGCACCAAGTTGAAAATGTCAGGTACTATTTCATTAGTGCCTGACATTTTGTCAGTTACATGTAAAACCGTTATTTCCAGGCCTGACTATGATCGTATGTGGCTTATTTTGTGAAATTCACTGTTTTGTTTCTTCAGAATGGGAATTTTTTTGTAAATCTTTTTATCTAGTTCTCATATTTCTAAGACAATAAAAAGGGGTTTTATAGACATTGTTTCAAAATGTTGTATATGGAGCGTTCCAAGTGAAAGTGTTGTATTTCCTTAATTTTTGTCCTACCTAAAGCATTACAATCAAACCAATGCAGCCAGTGTTGTTTAATAGTTAGCAATTACGTGTTATTGAAATTAACGTCAAGCCTCTATTGTGTGAAATCTATGAAATTGAATGCGGTAAAGATACATCATTGCTGTATATAATTGCAAATTACAAGCTTTCACTCTTATTTCTGCACTAGATGTTTAGTCTGTTATGTGTGGATAGCTACACATGTACATCTTTTACAGAAATACTTGAGAAAATCTTTAGAAATACGTCATTTTATGTACAAAATTTCTAGTCACGTTTCTATACAACAATTTGATTTGTAACCCCTATTCTGGACCTCGTAAACAACAGTGAACATCTCTTGTCTCGCTCCTTTTACATGGGTTCGTTCATCTGTCCCTTTCTGATCGGTCCCTCTGTCACATCTTTTAGAAAACAATAACTCTGCTTCTAAATTGTGGCATAATTTTGTCTCAAGACACTTTCTAGTGATAAGAGTATATACCAACTTAACAGAGCTTAGCTCGTTAATAGTGTACTTTTATTTTTTTATAACTTAAGGGGTGAGCTCGAGGCTACCTGAAAATTGTGTTCTGAAAATTTAAAGTTATTGAATTGAAAACGACACAAGTAGTTAGGAAATGTAATACACAATAGAAAAGTAACGTTAAAAAAAAATTTAAAAAAATTGTTGCTAGCACAAATTTTTTGGGAAAAAGTATGAAAATTGTTGGTACACTATATCTCTGGCACTAATAAAGATAAATGTCTCATTTTCAGACTGCTTATTCTTTAATGATAACCCTAAAATCAGACGGGGAGTTTTTCTCTATAATTTTCATAGTTTCTTGGAAAATGGTGTTTAAAACATTTGCCTTACCACAATATTTTGTCTTTTGAGAAATATTTTGATAACTTTTGAGAAATATTTTGATAACTTTTGATTCACGGTTAGATATTTGTTTATATATCACACAAATTTGGTGTAAATATCTTAATTAGTTACAAAGATATAGTGTACCAATGCTTTTCATAATTTTTCCCCCGTAAATAAGAGTTACCCTGGCAACAACATATTTTTAAAGTTACCTTTCCCTTGTTTATTACATTTCCTAACTACTTGTACCATTTTCAATTCAATACCTTTAACAATTCAGAACAAAAATTTTCGGGTAGCCTCCCCTTAATTACCTAAATCCGTTAAGTAAATTAAGCAATCATTATACATATTAAAGTTAATTGCGCTATTTCTTTGTATTTTGGTGTTTCGTTTGCAAATTTAAACCTATCTGGAAATCTGTGATTGTTTCCTCCCTTAACATATTATTAAATTTCTTACATGTATCCATTTTCATCATCGGTGGGTAATTGTGAAATATCTTCTAAACAAGATCCATCCTCTTGAGGTAAACATCGTTTATTATACTGGGACTCTATAAAACATAAATAGAATTTAATACGCATGCGGGAGGACATCATCACACACAAACAAACAGAAATAGGAAGGAGGACAGCACCACACACAAACACACAAAAATAGGATTTAATAATCATGCAATCCACTCAAACAAATGGAAACCCTAATCGTTTGAATGGGATGAAAAAGCAAGGTCCTGTGTACTCATTGGCGTGCATGTAACAGAACCCTTGTCAGATGGGATTTGATAAAAGATTAATAGTACCGCTGTCCAGGTAAAATTTCCCCATACCTCACTGTAGCCTCTTATCACATTCATAAGCCAATTGTTGATGATTGACAACAAAATATGCCCCCCCACCCCACGAAAAAAATATAGCAATATTTACCTTTGCTGAGTCCCCAACATACGATGGAAGTCTTTTTAAAATACAGAGCTGTTAAATTATAATATTTCTGCATGTAATGTCGACTAAGTTCTGACGATCGTAACAATAATCTTAATGATAACTCCAACTCATCTTCTTTACTGCCGACTTTCTATAGAAAATATAAATAAAGATAGGTTGCCATGCAAGACAGGCCCACATTTTGCCAGTTGACAGAAGACAAGCTAAGAAAAAAAAAAATTTTTTCATACAATCAGGGCCCATAATCTAGGATGCTACGGTCTACAATGTATCAATATCGAAAGATACCAAGATCTCTGTGATATAAACCTATATTACAAGTTTTATCAAAATGGGATAAAAATTGAGAATTCTAGAGTGTCCATAACCTTGGTATTACATGCTTATAGAGAAAAACAATGTTTTCATTTTTGAAACCAACCAAAAATGTAGCTCTGTAGATCTCAAAGCCCGTCTTAGTTGCATAACTAGTTGATTGGCCTTGAATCGTTCACTGCTATTAACATGACTTGAGTGGTTGAAGGACTATAACATCTTAATGTTAAGAATCACAGACTTAAGTTAAGAATTTACTCAACTTTTCATCACTGTTTATAAGAAATATTTTTGATCCATAAACACAAAACTTTGCACATAGTTCCTTTTTGATGTATATGATACATATAAAAGTTTTATAAAGGACTATATTTTAGTTAAAATAAGGTGAACAATTTTTGAGTAAATTCTTAACTTAAAGTCTCTTAGTCTCTAACTCAATATCATCCAAAATCTTCAACATTGAAAACACGAATTATTTGTCATTTTAAATTAACATTGATGCTGTGATCTGACCGGAAATAGATGGGCTTCTGATATCCAATATATAGGACAAAATAAACATTTTACCATTGGTACACGAATTGTGTACCATAATGCGTTTCAGCCCCAGTTGTAACAAGAGACTCGAGGAACGAGGCTAGAGACATTGCACCAAATCAAATGGCGTCGCCATATTCTTATCTGGAGACCATGCGCAATAAATACAATGTAGACTGGAATAACCAGATGCTAGAAATTTGCATTTTGCCGTACATAACTGATTTGAAATTAGAGTAAAAATGGAAACCATTGAATGTAAATCAGTTTATATACATTCATACTAAGTATTATATGCGTTGAGATCCAATTGTGTCAATTTCTAGGTCCCAAATGTTACTGATTTAGCTCCTTTAAGTCTGAGAATGCTTTGTGAAATCTTGAGCTTCAACCTGGATTAAATTTGCCTTTCTCTGATTCAGTCCATGAAAAAATCAACCCTTGATAGAGAAACTGAGATCAACTATTGTTGATAGACAGGGACCTACAACATGTTAATACGGCTGTGGGCCTAGGGCAACAGTATATCTAAACAATATCTATTTACAGAAACTGTATTGGAGAACAGGCAGAATCCTATAGACCTCCTGTCCAGGGACCTGTTTCAGGAAATTTTTACTAAGATAAAATCCAGATTTTAGTAATTTGATTGGATAATATTAGATTGATTTTAGTGCTTAGCCAATCAAAGTTGAAGTATCTGCTAAATTTGTATTCTATCTTTAGTTAAGATTTCGAGAAACAGGTCCCAGGCACTCCACAGGAACCACTCCTGACCGGGTTTGACAAATCCAGAATTTTATTTGAGACCTAGATTCGAACCCATCCTAGAGTCTAGTACCACTGTGACCGATCACCTTCCGCGTCAGTCTTCTGCTGTTCATACTAAACTGACACTATCTACAATTAGCGTCGATTGACAACATCCACTAAGATTGGAGCACAGACAGAAGCCTATAGACTCCCTGTCCAGGGTTACAGTATCAACTTACATCAAATATATCCCTTATTGAGATTATTCTTGATCCATTTTCGTTGTCATAATAATCCTAAAATATAATATATTATAATAATTTATCAAGTAGTTACCTTAAAACAATTCATGGAATTATATCTGGGATTTCTTCTTATTTGAAATAAATGGGGTGTAAGTCCAACTTTCCTGCATCAATTGGGTGTATGAAGGAAATTTTGTCTGGACAACGGTGCTACAACCTACTCTTATTCCAACTGTACATAGGCTGTTAACCTGAATCCTCTGACACGGGGGGAAACTCCACTGAAAAATTCTGCAGAACTTTCTTGACCAACACAGGGATTGAACACAGGGTCTCCTGGTTAGAGAAATGGGGTTTAACATCCACTTGACACAAATTAGGTCATTTCGGGATTAACATATGGTTCAATTTTAATTCATTAATTCACTTGCGCATAGGTGTCTCTAGCAGTGCATGTGCTAACCATTTGGCCATACAAAATAAAGTAAAGAAAAAATAAAATGACAGTACAATCTATTTTAAATCCACTGTCTAAATTTGACGCAAAAGATAAAGAGAGAAATGGGGTTTAACATCCACTCAACACAAATTAGGTCATTTCGGGACTAACATATGGTACAATTATATTTTGATAATTAATTCGCTTGTGAGTAGGGGTCTTTAGCAGTGGATGGAAACCAGTGATGGGATTTCAAAAAATTTATGTCGGACATTTTTTCCCGAAAATAAAGGGGCATAACTCTTACCGTAATTTAAGCAGACGTTTTCAAAAACACAATTAAGAATCACGTGTCAACAAAATATATTCAAATTCATATGTAAAAAAAAATAGGTGCACCTCGTTATATTTCATGTTTAAAACCCGCACGGTATTCAAATTTATGTCAATAATATTCCTACAAAATTACATGACATCGTAATACTATAGAATTGGCAGCGTGCCGACTGCTGCCGATTTGTTTCAAACTCCCCCAAAATTACCGTATTTTTCGGGTCATACGTCGGTACAATTTTCAGCAAAGTCCAACTTTCGTCTGATACTCCGTTTCGATTTATATACGGAAGATAAAAAAAATGACATCCCGAAATTTATTTGGCCGTATACCGTAGTTAACGACGCTCTAATGAGCGAGTGACACCAACTGCTAAATAATTGCATTCGACTGTAGCACGCGCTATCGTCTAAAACAATTAACTACTTACGTCATTCCAATCGAAATATTCGTCAACATTTCTTAGCGTGTTTATTTATTTATTTAAAGACATAAACCCCCTTCAAAATATGATCATAAATCCGACAATATGCCATCAAAATAGAATCTTTTCTCGGACATCAGGCGTATTGAATTCAGCACGTATACATCTCTTAATTTCACGTGTCTCGCGAGATTTATACTTTCATTTTAATTACTGAACTCTAAGCGCCATGTGTGTGAAATATCTTTATTTAACTTCGGCTTCCACCGAAAATATATCACAGACAAGTTATCGGATACAATGTATGTTGATTTGAGGTGTTATATACTATCATGATATGTGACATATATGACTAATTTCTACGTGTTATTGTCCGACACAAAGGAGATTAAAACGTGAGACAATGGTCTGGAGAAATCACGGGTTAATCCGATTAAGTTTATAATCACTCTTATTGGATTGATATATCGCCCGACAAAGGAGAAGCAATGACTTCTGTTAAGGATTGATTTGATGAATTGTCCGATAAAGAATTAAGTCAGCTAATCAAGGCAGAATAGTAGTTAATCAAGGTAGGTGTGTAAGACGATATAACACGATAAATAGTCGATCACTTAATTACCTAATCAATCCAGCCTATTATCAACGATAATCGGGTTACACGGTAGTTATACACTCAGTATACTATATTAATTTTGGAATTTGAATATTATTCACCATGTCTTGATGTCCGATTGGGCATATTCCCGGTCGGACAATTTTGGGCGTTTCGAAAAAAGATTCGGACAAGTCCGGAATATACGGCTAAAATCCCATCACTGATGGAAACCCACAAGGTTACACATGTAAAATTTTGAAACCAACCTCAATCATATAACTTAATTCTGTACATTGTTCATCTTTTAAAAATCCTTCAGAGGCAAATCTCTTCGTACCATTTAAATGATTTCCATTGGCTATAATTTTCAGGCCTACATCTTCATATCTATGCATATAATGTTCAAATGGTGGTTTATACGATTCATCACTTTCTTCTTCTCTTCCATACTACAAAAAATATCATCATTTCAAATAAAAAGAGAAAAAGGGGTTTAACATCCACTCGACACAAGCTAGGTCATTTTGGTACTAACATATGGTTCAATTTTATTTCAATTATTCGCTTGCCCATAGGGGTCTTTGGCAAAGGAAGGGGAACCATAGGACCGGGAGAAAACCCACTAGGTTGGATAGGTGACCCTACTCTTTGTCACGTACAAGCAGAGATTCGAAATAACATCACTTGAATCAATGGGCCTAATGATTTCACGTACAAGCATTAAACCCAAATTTAAAATAAACAGAGCTACATCACGTGATCTGAACACTGTCTTCTAAAAATATTCCAGATAGCAATGTTTTATTGTACAGGATACAAAAAATATAACAATTTAAAATAAATAAAGCTGAATTAGTTCAAACATTCAAATCAAAAACATGGCACAAAATAAAGTAATTTGACTGAAATTTTCAATATATTCATTTTGCATTATCTATTTTTGAACTAGTATAGCAAGAACGGACAGCTCTTTATCTAAATCTTACATATATATATACATGTATATATATATATATATATATGTATATATATATATAACAGTATGTAAAAGAACATATCATAGGAAGCATAAACAAAAAGCCATGCTTAATTCTAACGATGCACAATCAACAACTAGGACTCCATCGTCAATAGCAACATGTCATAAAACAGGATTCTATCATCAATAGCAACATGTCATATAAACGCTACAGGATTTTATCGTCAATAGCAACATGTTATACAAACAGGATTCTATTGTCAATAGCTACATTTCATATAAACAGGATTCTATCGTCAATAGCAACATGTTATAAAAACAGGATTCTATCGTCAATAGCAACATATCATATAAACAGGATTCTATCGTCAATAGCAACATGTTTTAAAAACAGGATTCTATCGTCAATAGCAACATGTTATATAAACAGGCTTGGAAAGAATATATTCTAGTAATCTGACAACTTTAAGGCCTTGAAAGAATACATTCTAATAATCTTACAAACATCTTGGTCTGGAAGTAATATATTCCATGGTATAGTTATCTGACATTAGGCATGTCTCAAAAGTAAATAAGCCTAGTGAATATGAGACTAATGAATAAATATTTGGCCATGCCTATAATTACATTACCATATCATCCATGCTGTCATCATGCACAGAACTCACTTCACTGTAGTCAGTGGTTACCAGATGTTTATCAGAATACTCAATTATTTTCCTCATCTCCTCTCTTCTCTTCACATATTCTACAACTTCCTGAAAATTTACCAAATGTATTTGAGACAGTATTAACATATTTTGGTCATGATTCTTTGTGCGACAGGAATAAATATTAGAATCCATGGTTACACAACGATGCTTCATATTTCGTAAATGAAATGAAATGGGGTTTAATGTCCTACCGTTCTGCTCCGAACTGGGCTAATGAAGAAGGGCATATGCCATACAGTGTGCTATGAGGGAAATTTTGACCGGACAGCGGCACTACGGCCTACTCATATATCGAATTCAAACTGTCAAGAAATCTTTTACGTGCACACCAATGTGTACATGGGACCTCGATTTTTCGTCTCATCCAAACAACTAGACAGTTGTCCCTGTCAGACCCTTGGACCTGCACCACTGACAATTCTGATGAACTTTCTTGGTCAACACCGGAAGCAAACCTGCGACCTCCAGACTAGCTAGCCAGCGTCTTACCCACTTAAGCCACTGTGGCTCCCCGTTTATATTTCAAGGCCCCTGGCTGACTAACCTGAAGGTTCAGGGTTCCATCATAGTGTTGACTGCAAAAGTTCCTTGGGATTTTTAGCGATGCAGGACGGGGTGTCTGGCAACGACGGTGCCTATTCATTTGGATAGAACGAAAAACTAAAGATCTGTGCACACATTGGCATGGATACAAAAGAACCCTTGACTGCAGTTCCATGGAATTTAATTGCAGAATAATATGACGTTAAAGCTCATTTCATTCATACATTCACGGAAGCCAAGTCGAAGCTAAAGCCAAATAACTCTAACAAAATGTGTCTTGTACACCAAAAAAACGGAAACAATTTACATGTAAAGGTACTTAGGAGTTAACCTCATTAGTGCTACACAATATACGTTTTGTTCATCCAAAAAAAGGAGGAAAAACACAGAAACCTACCCACACGTCTAGGCTTGTGCGTTTCTTACATGTCTAGGTTACCATGGAAACAAACTTACATGTCTAGGTTGCCATGGAAACAAACTTACAGGTCTAGGTTACCATGGAATCATACTAACAGGTCTAGGTCACCATGGAAACAAACTTACATGTCTAGGTTACCATGGAATCATACTTACAGGTCTAGGTCACCATGGAATCATACTTACAGGTCTAGGTCACCATGGAAACATACTTACAGGTCTAGGTCACTATGGAAACATACTTACAGGTCTAGGTTTGTGCGTATCTTCATAACCCTCGCTAATAAAATATTCTTTATTTTTCATCATAACCTTATCTTCTGGTTTAAATGCGAGGAACGAGGCTGCTGCTTCGGAGGCCTTATCAGCCTGTAGTACTGTTAGAAAAAAATCAGAGTTGATTCAAGGTTTACAACTTACAGATTAATCTGGACATACAGCCACACAAAAATGGTAATTAATATTTTCAACATCCTTATACAGAAAGTTATAGCACACTGTAGGCAAGTGAAGATCAGTTGAAACGTGGCTGTTATTCCATATACATGTACATGTAATTAATTAGTTATTATTATTTTTTCATGCTTGCCAATTACTAAAGGTCATTTAAACAACAAATTTCACATACTTTTATAATATTACATTATAATATGCGTAATGGAGATATTGTTACATACTTTTATAATATTACATTATAATATGAAATGGGTTTAACAACCTACTGTTCTGCTCCTAAACTGGGCTAATGAAGACGGGCATACGCCATACAGTGTGATATGAGGGAAATTTTGCCCAGGCAGCGGCACTATCGCCTACTCTTATATCGAATTCCAACTACCAAGGGATCTTCTACGTGCATTCCAATGTATACACGGGACTTGGTTTTTCGTCTCATCCAAAGGACTAGATAGCTGTCCTTGTCAGGCCCTCCATCTGCACCACTGACAAGAGGAAACCACGTCTAAAAAAACCTGATGCACTTTCTCAACCAATGCATAGGGATCGAAAAACCAGACCTCCAGGGTAGCGAGCCAGCGTTTTACCCACTTAGCCACCGTGGCTCCAGAAATAATAATATGCTTAATGGAGATAATGTTACATACTTTTATAATAGGTATATTGTAGATAATGATAATGTTCTGGTAAGAGATCTTCTATATCTTCTGGGAAAACAGAACTTAATTCATCTTCACAATTATACTGACATTTAATCATTGATACATAATGTTCTGAAAAATACAAAATAGAATTTATGTCCATGAAATATGACAAAACCAAGAACAGGCTGCTAGTCCACAAAGCATTTTCAGATTTAAGTTAAGAATTTACTCAACTTTCAATCACTGTTTATGAGAAACACGAAACTTTGAACATGGTTTTTTATTGGTGTATTTGATACATTAAAACAACAAAAGTTTTATAAGGGGCTACATTTTAGTTAGAATAAGGCGAACAATTCTGAGTTTATGAGAATGTTTTGTGACCTTGGGACCTGGAGTATTATTTGGATTCTGCTGAAGTACATGTATTTAACTATAGGTTATAATAGGTGAAACAAGCCAACAGGGAGGCTGATGTCCCCGGCTAAAATCTCAAAATAAGTAGATGACATAGACTAATTAATTGCACATTTATCTTTTTGAAAAGTATCGAGCAATCAGACTGATTATCTATAATTAGTCTCAGCAGTAAATATTCACGATTTTGGATTATATCAGACAACTGGCATGGTTTCGAATCTGCGGTTGTATGTGACAAGGAGTAAGGACGCCTGTCCAGCCTCGTAGGTTTTCGCCGGATCGTCCAGTTTCCTCCCACTGATAAAGACCCCTACGCAGAAGCGAATTATTGAAATAAAATTAAACCATGTTAGTCCCGAAATGACCTAGTCTGTGTCAGTGAAGGTTAAACCCCATTCATCTTTCTCTCTTTCTCTCTCTCTCTCTCTCTCTCTCTCTTCTCTCTCTTGGAATATACCAAGTACACATTGAAGAGAATATTAAAACAATGGGGTTAAACAAGGTAATGAAAACCAGCATACATCTAACAGTGTGCCGTTGGGGGAAATTTTGCCCTTGCAGCACCACTGTAATATGGAAAAGATATGAAATGGTTTATACAGTCAACTTAATTTGATTTCAATTATAAATTATCACTTGACTCAATGACAGATCTTGTGATTTCACGTTCATGTAATACAAATAGGTTCATAACAAAACACAACACAAGGTATAGAATGGATATAACTGTTACTACTTCTCCCTTTTCATGTTAACTTGAAAACGTGACCTGTATGTGTTACGAAACATGGTTATTACATAATAGAGAAGTAGTTATATCCATATATTACGAAACGTGGTTATTAAATAATAGAGAAGTATTTATATCCATATATTACGAAACGTGGTTATTAAATAATAGAGAAGTATTTATATCCATATATTACGAAACGTGGTTATTAAATAATAGAGAAGTATTTATATCCATATATTATGAAACGTGGTTATTAAATAATAGAGAAGTAGTTATATCCATATATTACGAAACATGGTTATTAAATAATAGAGAAGTAGTTATATCCATATATTACGAAACGTCGTTATTAAATAATAGAGAAGTAGTTATATCCATATATTACGAAACATGGTTATTAAATAATAGAGAAGTAGTTATATCCATATATTACGAAACGTCGTTATTAAATAATAGAGAAGTAGTTATATCCATATATTACGAAACGTCGTTATTAAATAATAGAGAAGTAGTTATATCCATATATTACGAAACGTCGTTATTAAATAATAGAGAAGTAGTTATATCCATATATTACGAAACGTCGTTATTAAATAATAGAGAAGAAGTTATATCCATATATACCTTGTGTTGTGTTTTGTTATGAATAGTTAACCGTGCATCTAGATGTCATTAAAAGAATTGATACAAATAGGTTATTACAAAATTATTTAAATAATTTCCTTGTGAAATAGTTTTATTGGAAATCGACTGAAAGCGTGTTTAACGTCCTACTGCGCTGGGTTAAAGAAGACAGGTGTTTTATTAGAAGATGGAGGAAACTGGAAAATATCCACAATCCTTGTCTCAAACAATCGACAATCATGGAAATTATTTTTCCTTTTATTTCAAATGAAAATGAAATGAAATGGGGTTTAACATCCTACTTTTATGCTCCGAAATGGGATAATGAAGATGGGCATATACCATCCAAACGACTAGACAGCTGTCCTTGTCTGGACCTCCGTCCTGCACCAATGACAAGGAGAAACCAGGTTGAAAAATTCTGATGAACTTTTTCGGCCAATGCAGGGATCCAACACCCGACCTCCAGGCTAGCGAGCCATTATTTCAAATGACTACATTTAACTATTTGTAGACAACATACCCGATCAGAGATCTTATTGACTCCACTTAGTGACTTACCTATGTGTAGACAACCAAACCCGATCCAGGGATGTTAATGGATTAAGAAACCTGGCCTGACATGTTGACAACTTACCTGCCATTGAACTAACAAATTCTAGCGGTGCTGAAGTCAGAAGAGGTCCTTCACACTCCGCTCGACATCTCTCCTCCTCTTTATAGAACTCTAATAACGCTTTCTCTATTTCTTCCACTACTTCCTCCCATAACTCATCTTCATACGCCATCATCGCTCGAATATAATGTTCCTATAATAACAGACGAAATAATCATAGTTCAAATATAATGTTCCTACACTAAATACTAATTGTAGCACCATGAGCCTTCTGTCTGACGTGGAGAGCGTCTATGGGAAACCGGTCGCCACATCCTACATACGACCCATGCATCTTTTCTTACTACATATTTCTGTAGCCTTGTGATCGTCTAGAATTTGTCTCTAGCTGTCTTTACTTCTGCTTCACGTTGTGTATTTACTTCTTACAGTTTCTTAAGACGTCTGTCTTACCAGGAATAACAATGCGACAGTTTGCTTCTACATATTTTATATATATATATATAGCTGAATACAGGTATACAAGCATAATCGATAACAATACAAGCTAAAACCATCTCTCTACCCTAGCCAGCCTCGCGGCTGTCTAGGATCTCAGATGTAAGCCCTCTGGAACCTAATAGAAGTCTGACTTACAGGGTTCCCCGGTTTCTTTTAAAGGTAAATGAATATCATGCACCATAAAGCGTGATCATGGCCCTGAACTTGTGTAATTAACAAAATGATTGGTTACTTTAAATCAAATGATGCAATTAGAATAATTCCACTCACGTGTAATTCTGGTGGTAAATGAGTGACATATGTTTTCGATAAATAACTCTTTTTTATGTGTCAACTGTCAATTACAGACTAAGTTGATTTAGTGCACACTATATATGTGAATATGTTTGAAATTACTAACTTGCCAAAGATATTAATTAATGAAATATAAAGGCATCTTATTTCAAGAGCAAAAATTCTAGCAATATTATTACATAATGAAATGGTGTTTAAAATCATACTGTTCAGCTCCGACTGGGTTAATGAAATGGTGTTAGCATCCTACTGTTCAGCTCCGACTGCGCAAACGAAATGGTGTTTAACATCCTACTGTTCTGCTCCGACTGCGCAAACGAAATGGAGTTTAATGTCCTACTGTTCTGCTCCAACTCGGCTAATGAAATGGTGTTAGTATCCTACTGTTCTGCTCCGATTTGGCTAATGAAATGGTGTTTAACATCCTACTGTTCTGCTCCGACTCGGCTAATGAAATGGAGTTTAATGTCCTACTGTTCTGCTCCTATACTGGGCTAATGAAGACGGACATAAGCCATACAGTGTGCTATGAGGGAAATTTTGCCTGGGCAGCGGCACTATGGCCTACTCTTATGCAAAGGGATCTTTTACAATGCATACAATGTGCCAATGTATACACGGGACCTCAATTTTTTGTCCCATCCAAATGACTAGACAGCTGCCTTTGTCAGGCCTTCTGTCCTGCACCACTGAAAATGAGAAACCACACCGGAAACACTAAACACAGGAGAGAGAGAGAAAGGGATAGGGTTTAACATCCACTTGACACAAACCAGGACATTTCGGGACTAACACATGGTTCAATTTTATTACAATAATTTGCTTCTGCGTAGGGCTCTTTAGCAGTGGGAGGAAACTGGTGAATCCCATATAACCGGGGAATCAAAACCATGCCAGTTGACTCAATGACAGACCTTATAACACAACGTGCACACGCTAATCATTCGGACATTCCCCCCCCCCCCCCCCCCCCGCCCACTAAATACAAGTAAATATAGTAATTGGTAAGGGCAATGTTTTCTTAACAATTTTGTGACCATCTTTTGCCTTGTTTGCAATTTCTCTTTGATTTCCAATTGTTTTTATCATTGAGTATTATATGATTCACTTTAACCCAGGTATCATTTAATCTTGTGTATCTAGCACTAATTTCTTTCACATTCGTTTAATATCAAATCTTTGTTTAAAACTCTATAAAAAATATCATTAAAAATCAACCAAAATCATCTAATTTATACTTATTTTGATAATGAGTGTCCAATTTACAAGTATTTAATTTCCTGCCCACTGTTTAAACATTAATCATTATACATCAATAATCAGTTGGGTTGTTTATTTTGTTTAACTGTGATCGAGAAATTAAACTGGACAATTGGACACCAGGCCCCACGCTGTCGGTCGCCAAAGTCGCAATTTGCGATAAAAATATGAAAGTGGCGATTAAAGTTTGATTTTGGCGATAATTTTGGCCATAATGTTTTGCGGTACTGGCGATTCTTTTTCAGAACTTGCGGAAAAAAATCTTAAAATTCTAATCGTATTTATCCTGGATTAACCATTAATTGAGTGTCAATCACGTGGCGGAATACTATAAATTAATCAACTGGCTGATAATCGGGATTGCGTCAATGATACTAATCAGTTGTCTTGGATTAATAATTAGTTGATTGATAATTGCTAATGATGTACATGTATATAAAGCCTATAAATATTTTAATGGACTGCAGAAAATAAATGATTTTAAAAACCAAAGTTGTGATCTGTATCAAAGGACTTTTTAACTAACTTTTATTATATGTGATCTAGGTGTTAAAGGATTTTTTCACTAACTTTTATTAAATGGAAATAACCACACGGATATTTTTATTTGTAAATACTCCACGGATCTAGCTATGTGGTTTTTACTGAGAGAACTTCGCTTTTCCACATTAAACAGCGGATTCTTTTTCCCACGGGGTTTTTTCAATCCACCAAGCTGGATCTCCTATTTTAACTTGTTTTCATTATGACAAAGTGAGAAGATGACCCGCCCTCTCTTCCCACGACAACGATTTCAAAACCGTGTTTAAAACCGTGTTTTAAAGTGATTTTTAGATATACAAGAACTTTTTATTTTTTTAAATCTGTTTCAAAGTGACTTTTAGATATAATATACAAGAACTTTTTATTATTTAGTGTTTTTACCTATCTTCTATATTTTACTCATTCAGATGTAAATAACTTAATTAATATCATGCATTATGTATTGGATGTTAAATTTGTAATAAACAACAACAACATAATTATTTACTCCTAATGATTAATCCAAGCGATGATTATTTGATGTTTCGTTTCGTCTTAAAATAAATGCTAATACATGTAATCAAAATGGCCGACAATTCCTTTCGAAGAGAATGAAATAGTTTGATAGTTGAACTGTGGCTTCATATATGGCACATAAGGTATACAAGTATGCCGATCGGATATCATTATTTCAAATTATATGATCACCACTGGTCGAAAACATAAGAAAGAGTTGAATAGCGACGATTCTTGAGCGAGAAATCATTTCGCCATATGTACATGTATCATATTAGCGTCGCCAAAATGCTCTAAAGGTGAACGACGGGTATAATATAATTGTAAGCAGCTCTTACAAATATAATTGAAATTTGTATCATTTTATCAGGGATTCTGATTCTGATACCTTTACGGTACCTGAAAATAACTATAGGCCTATTGTACACACAACACATAAATTTATAGAAAATTGGCAATCCTTGAATGAGATCTGACGTGTAAATACTGAAATATATTGTGCAATACGGTGTTCAAATAGACTAAAATCACCCCCCCAAAAAAAGGATCTTATTAAATCCAAACTGTGCTAATGTATTATGTACAAACAGATTTTTAAAGTTGTTGTATATTGTATTGTATATATCGGTATTGTTTTAGAATATATATAAGCCTAGCTGAGACATAAAATGTTAGATGATTTCTTTTTTATCACACATTTTTGGCAGATAAAATATTCCAGTTGGCGGAAAAAATATGAAAATTTTTTTATATAAAAATTATCATCCATTTTGGCGGAAAAAAATTGAAAGCCAGTGTGAGCCCTGTTGGACACTCATTATCAAAATTGAATGGTCAGCGTTAAACTGGACACAAGTACAAATTAGATCATTTTTGGTGATTTTAAATCATTTTTATGAATTTTTAAATAAAGATTTGATAAAAAATGAATGTGAAAGAAATTAGTGCTAGATACACAAAATTAAATGATACCCGGATTACAGTCTTATTCAGCATTTGTCATTTTAATAAATGGCCTATTTCTAGTCACATCTCGTTGGTCCTTTAGGCAAATCAAGCCCTCATGAGTGAGTGAATCGCAAAAATAATCACCTGGGTGAATGAAATGCTACCGGCACTTAAACAGACTTAAACAACTTACCTGTAAGCCAATTAACACGCCCTGTTAAGTATATAGCTTTATTATCTCAAAACCTTTCAAATATATATGAAGAGTCCAGGGGAAGAACGATCTACATGTAAGACATATAAAAGGCAAAACAGACTTTTGGTCGAGAATACGTGAACAGAACAACAAATGGATTTAATAACAACTTCAAAATGATGTTTAATATGAATCAGAATTACCAGTACAACAACTGACTTCCACTTTTCAGCCAAATTAAGGTCAAATAAAGGGTAGATGGGTGTATTTCCACAGAAAGCTTATACAATTTGCTACCAGATGGTGCCATTTATTGGGGTTCGTTGAAAAAGTGACTTAGATCGTTCTTCCCCAGACAGGGCTCTTCATATAGAAAATTGGGATAGTTCTAAGTTCTAAAAATACTTTGGAAAACATCTTGCTAAATAAAATACCTCAAAAATTGACAGACTTGCAAAAGTTTGAAGCAAAATCCCAGTGCAATAAACCAAAGTAATAACCTACCTTATATGGGCGTAACTCCAGATCAATGAATTCTGTATCTCGAACGCCAGCGTTTTCACGATAAAATTTAATGTTACTGATGGCATCGTTATTATCGGAGTTAACCACATAATATGTATACGCTGCCGATGCGGCATTCGTCACTTTATTCAACTGAAATAAAGAAATATATAATATCAAATTAGATTAGAAATCTATGAGTGGCGAGTAGCCGTCCCAGACTCATCAGACGTAAGTGAGATTCTGGGTTCGGTTTCTCGTTTGAGGTGCCCAGAATTATGAAATTCTTAGCTGGTAAGGTTACTCCACAGTAAGAGTGAAATTTTTAGCTGGTAAGGTTACTCCGCAGTGAGAGTGAAATTTTTAGCTGGTAATGTTACTCCGCAGTGAGAGTGAAATTCTTAGCTGGTAAGTGGGTAAGGCGCTGGCTCGCTAGCCTGGAGGTCGGGTGTTCGATCCCTGCATTGGCCGAGAAAGTTCATCCAGATTTCCCGGCGTGGTTCCCCCTTGTCAGTGATGCAGGACGGAGGGGCTGACAAGGACAGCTGTCTAGTCATTTGGATGATACGAAAAACCGAGGTCCCGTGTACACATTGGCGTGCACGTAAAAGATCCCTTGACAGTTGGAATTCGATATAAGAGTAGGCTGTAGTGCCGCTGTCCGGGCAAAATTACCCGCATAGCACACTGTATGGCGTATGCCCGTCTTCATTAGCCCAGTTCGGAGCAAAACAGTAGGACGTTAAACCCCATTTCATTTCATTTCATTTCGTTACTCCGCAGTGAGAGTGAAATTCTTAGCTGGTAATGTTACTCCGCAGTGAGAGTGAAATTCTTAGCTGGTAAGGTTACTCCACAGTGAGATTGAAATTCTTAGCTGGTAAGGTTACTCCACAGTGAGATTGAAATTCTTAGCTGGTAAGGTTACTCCGCAGTGAGATTGAAATTCTTAGCTGGTAAGGTTACTCCGCAGTGAGAGTGAAATTCTTAGCTGGTAAGGTTACTCCGCAGTTAGAGTGAAATTCTTAGTGAGAGTAAATAAAATTAGAAATCTATGAGTGGCGAGTAGTCGTCCTAGATTTCTCTCATGAAGCGACTAGTTTCGTTCAGTTTGAACTCATCAGGCTTAAGTGAGATTGGATGTTCCTTTCATATAGACTAGTTTGATTCAGTTCAAACTCATCAGGCTTAAGTGCGATTGGATGTTCCTTTCATATAGACTAGTTTGATTCAGTTCAAACTCATCAGGCTTAAGTGAGATTGGATGTTCCTTTCATATAGACTAGTTTGATTCAGTTCAAACTCATCAGGCTTAAGTGAGATTGTGTGGATGTTCCCTTTATATACATGTAGTCTTTCACGTAAAAACTATTTTCACCTCACCTAAACGAAATTTGATTGTTAATATAACGGATTATGATCCCACTATTGTTCCATTTAGTAAGCCCTCCCAAGATAAATGGCATCTATTATCCTATTCGGAAATAGCCCATGCCGTACACTCTCCAAAAAAAAAGATGAAAGCCAATCACATCACAAACTAGGTCATACCGGGACTAACATATGGTTCAATTTTATTTTAATAATTCGCTTCCGCATAGCGGTCTTTAGCAGTGGGAGGAAAGAGGTGGACCCAGAGAAAACCCACGAGGTTGGACACACGACCCTACTCCTTGTCAGGTACAACCGGAGAATCGAAACCACGCCAGTTGATTCAATGACAGACCTTATGATACAGCACGCATGTGTTAGCCATTCGGCCATCCACCCGCCACCCCGCTCCATGGATGAACCCAGAGGTAAGTGGAGTAGAACGGAATGAGACCAGTGTGGATACCAAGGATGATAGTGTGCCAGGCTGTAAATTGTAAACTCCTTCTCACTTCACTGATGAAAGCAAATTTTTTTTCAATCCTGTATTTTTGAAAGAAGTTTAACCTACATATATACATATATTGAATATTTGGTACATTATAATGATTCAATAATTATCAATATATAGAGAATTAATTTAATATACTATAGATCCCATTATTCTCCTGATAATCAGTAAACTAGGGTATATACAGAAAGAATAAATAGGAGATAGATTTCTTATAAACATTACAAATAGGTTAATATGTATGTAGTCAGATAATTTAACAGCTGTCCCCCGTATATACAATGTTACTATAAACCATTTGACAGCTGTCTGTAGAATAATTTAAATCAAGTTGTTGATATAGGAATATAATATTAATTAAATATTCACATTCAAGACTAAATCGTAGATATCGCAGTATAATTATAATTTAATATTCACATTCAAGAATAAATCGTTGATATCGCAGTTTAATAATAATTTATATTCACATTCAAAAATAAAATGTTGATATCGTAATATAATATTAATTGCATATTCATAGTTTTACACCAGATTAAGAATAAATTATGTAGTAGAACTTATCCTTTTCATCTACGAATCAAGGAATGGTTGATATTGCCATATAAAATTACAGTTAAAATATTCAGGAGTTTAGAAGTACATGTATAAAATCAGAAGGACAAATACTGTAATTCAAAATGCAGATGTCTATACTCAAATATTCCAATAGAAAAAAAAGAGGCTGCCATGGAGAGCAAAAGTTGGCTCGCTAACCTGAAATGAAATGAAACCGGGTTTTCCTAATGAAGACTGGCATACACCATACAGTGTGCTATGAGGGAAATTTTGCCCAAACAGTGGCACTACAGCCTACTCTTATATCAAATTCCAACTGTCAAGGGATCTTTTCGTCCCATCCGAGCTGTCCTTGTCAGGCCCCCCGTCCTGCATCACTGACAAGGGGGGGGGGGGCACGCCGGAAAATCTGGATGATCTTTCTCGGCCAATGCAAAATTTCCCTCATACCACACTGGAAGGTTGTACACCCATCTTCATTAGCCTAGAACAGTAGGTTATTACATCCCATTTCATTTCATAACTTTTGTAAAAAAAAAAAAAAATTTATGTTCTAATTCATGACATCAATTAGAAGACTCGCACCTTTCATTCAGCAGACGATCATCATTAAGACAGATCCCATCATTTCTAATGCATTATCCTTGTATTCATTGCTAAGCTTTTCTTTGTTTTAATTGAGAGTTTCGTATTTCATTTTTTGAGTGACGCCTCTTGCATATCATGTACAAGCCCAGGTCTGGAGGCTTACGACTGGCCTACGACTGGCCCCCAGATCTATTCACTTAATTTGATATTTGTTTTTTATTGTTTACAGTGTCTGTGTAGTCTGTATCTTGTCTGCCGGTTTGTTTGTGTGTTGTGCAGTGCTCCTGAGCTTACACTATTATTAAAGATTATGGAAAACGCTTCGTAATTTTAGTCCTTCTGCTCATATTCTAGTCTATATCTTTACGAACAGATGGACAAAACTTAAATCACGGCTTGTTTAATGGCAGAAAGTTACGACTACTCACTGAGAACAGAGAAAATCTACCTGTTGAAATTTACATGTAGCAAGTACCGTATTTTTCGGTGTATAAGGCGCACTTTTTTTTACCAGGTATTTTATTTTCTAGAAGGGGTGCGCCTAATACATAGTATTTAGCAAATCTTGGCCTTTCTGTGTGTCAACATAGAGGTCTGAAGTTGATCATATCGACAACAGCAATAAAGATGGCGGCCATTTCCCATACCGATATCCCGTATACCGTTAGTCATAGACGACAGTGGCAACAATATGGGTCAATAGCGGTTTAGTGTTATTAAAATATCTGCAAAGATATCGTAAATAATTAGATGACATATTTTTCTGCTATTCCGACATTCCGATGTCGTCATTTTTCGTGCAATAAATATGGCGGCCATTTAAGATACGGTATCGGCTTTTCCGTATACCGTTAGTCATATTTCTATTATTCCGGCTTTTCCATATACCGTTAGTCATAAACGACAGTGCTAACAATATCTGCAAAATTCTCGTTAATATTTCTATTATTCCTGCGTATTTGATGACATATATTTCTGCTAATCCGTTTACCGGTACAGTTAGCCACTGTCGGCAATCCAAACATCGGGGTGTTTTCTTTGAGCAAGACTGTCTTTTAGTAACCGTTTTAAGTTACCGACGGTTTTCATTCAACATGGATTCAGTGATTGGCCCATTGTTATAATTTACCGGTATAGTTAATTATCTACCAGTGAGTTGTTATCGTTTTCTTTATGAAGTCGTTTGCAGTTGACAAAACCATTGTTTCTTTGATTGGTATTAAAAATGCTATTGTATTATTTTACCGGTATAGTTAATTATCTACCAGTGAGTTGTTACCGTTTTCTTTATGAAGTTGTTTGTAGTTGACAAAATCATTGTTTTTTTGATTGGTATTAAAAATGCTATTGTATTATTTTACTGATAGATCTAAATGGCTACAATCTGGGTATTGTCATGACGCGTGGAGTGGGCGGGGCAACAGACGCTATCGTTTGTCAGTTGTTTGCATAACTTGGAGTAAACTGGAATTGTTGTTTCTCTTTTACCGGTAGTCAGGATTTAAGTTGTGAGTAGCTGATCATGATATATTATTTCTACAGGTATTATTTAATTTGTTTATCATCAAAACCGATTCATTTATCACAGACAATTACGCACGAATTTAACACGATGTAATAGACGGCCATGTTTGTTGTGGGCGGGACTTGAATGACAATTTCACTACCGTACGAGCAACAGAATTACAGCTGAAAGTTATGCAATAATGCAATTGCGTGTTATAATTAATATAAACAAATGTAACAAAAGCAATTTATTTCATAAAGAAATATAATTATATAAAGCTTGATACGGCTAAATATCGGTAATTATTATAACTGTAAACAATAGAGTTTGACCTAGTTACTGGAGATCGCAGGTGGATTTGAGTCACATATGCTATGGCACGAGTTTCACACGCGCTGGGAAAGGGTGCGCCTAAGCCACGCATATTTTTTTTTCCCTGAAACACCTCTGCCAAAGTCGCCCTGCGCCTTATCTACGCATGCGCCTTATACACCGAAAAATACGGTAACATTGACATTTTGGATCGTGTTACACTTATGGAAAGGATACATGTATGTTGACCTAATTACTTGTAATATTTAAAATATTTATGAAGCTTTTAAGATGATCTTTAAAGTGTGTTTCAGTTTGTGCAGAAGTATCAAAATAAATAAACTGATGGGTTTAGAGTTACAAAAAACTGGTTTAAAAAAAATCCTGACAGAAAAATAATCAAAATCAATAAACTGATTGGTTTAGGGTTATAAAACACTGGTTTTAAAAACAAAGCTTTTATTTATTTGCACAACCACTAATAATTTTGAATCTACACAAAAGACAGTAGGACGTTGAATCCCATTTAATTTATTTCACTTAAAGGGAGAGAGCGAGAGCAAGAGAGAGAGAGAGAGAGAGAGAGAGAGAGAGAGAGAGAGAGAGGGGGAGGGAGAGAGAGAGAGGGGGAGGGAGAGAGAGAGAGGGGAGAGGGGGAGAGAGAGATAGCAGAGAGAGAGGGAGAGAGTAGGCCATAGTGCTGCGGCCAAGGCAAAATTTCACTCATAGCACACTGCATGGTGTATGCCCGTCTTTATTAGCCCAATTCGGAGCAGAACAGTAGGACATTAAACCCCATTTCATTTCCAAAATAGAGATCATGTAGATGAAAGATAATTATACCACAGTTTGTATGCATGTACATGTATACATGTATATATACACAGGACTGTCAACTAAGGGATAATAGTATACAGTAACCTTATACACCACACCTTGTCTAACCATGGTATAACTAAAAGGTCAATACAGTTTTGTAAGATACATGTACAAGTATATACCCCAGTGGAAGATACAAGTATATTCCCCAGTGTGTCTGGCTTAATCACCACTGCCAGGGTGATGAAATGCTTGGCTAATGAAGACGGGCAGTGGCACTATCGCCTACGCTTATATCAAATTCCAACTGCCAAGGGATCTTTTACGTGCATTCTAATGTATACACGGGACCTCAGTTTTTCGTCTCATCCGAAGAACTAGACAGCTGTCCTTGTCAGGCCCTCCGTCCTGCATCACTGACAAGGGGGAACCACGCTGGAAAATGTGGATGAACTTTCTCGGCCAATGCAGGGATCGAACACCCGACCTCCAGGGTAGCGAGCCAGTGTCTTACCAACTTAACCACCGTGACCACTGCCAGGGTGATATCACGGATATGTGTTCACTGGCAAACTTGTGAGGGGAGCAAAATAAGAGGCTTGTCTCACACAGGTTGGAGCTGGGTAAGTGATAAATAGACCCCATCATTTCACTTCCATCTGACAAGGACAGCTGTCTAGTCGTTCAGATGGGACGAAAAACCAAGGTCCCGTGTACACATTTGCATGCACGTAAAATCCCTTGGCAGTTGGAATTCGATATCAGAGTAGGCCGCTGCCCGGGCAAAATTTCCCTCATAGCACACTGTATGGCGTATGCCTGTCTTCATTAGGCCCAGGTTAGGAGCAGAACAGTAGGACGTTAAACCCCATTTCATTTCATTTACTGTGTGTATGTATGTTTAATACATATAGTAATACCAATAACTCACTGTGTATGTACAATGTATGTTTAATAGTTATCATACAAATAACTCAGAGTAAATACACTTATCATACATGTGTATATATGTTTAATAGTTATCATACAAATAACCCAGAGTAAATACACTTATCATACATGTGTATGTATGTTTAATAGCTGTCATACCAATAACTCACAGTAAATATAGACATCATACCATGTGTATGTATGTTTAATACATGTAGTAATACCAATAACTCACAGTAAATACACACATTGCTCCATATCTCCATATACAATTGTATATAACCAATAGTAAATACACACATAACCCCATGTATTAATACAGTGTATATTATCAATAACTCACAGCAGCCTACATGGAAATACACACATAATTCCATGTTTCATCCAAATGACTAAGACACTATTCTTGCCAGGCCCTCTGTTCTTAACCATTGACTTGGGGGAAACCACACCTAGGAACATCCTGATGAAGTTTCTTAGTCAACACGAGAATCGCACATGGGACCTCAATCCTGATTGGCGAGCCAGCAGCTTACACAAAGAAGCACTGTGGCACCCTTTTGGAAACACCATCCCTTATTATATGAAAGATTAGATTTAATTAACAAAGCACGTGCATTTCTAAATAATGATTTATTTGTAACCCATGTGACATAATACAAAGAATACACACGTATAATCCTAATACACAAAGGAGCCAAATCGCTAATATTTGGGATCTAGAAATTGACACAAATAGGTGGCAATGCACAGGGGCGAATCTAGGAATTTTGAAAAGGGGGGGGGCGCGCCGCAAAATGAGGGCACTGACCGCGGAGACAGGGCACGCCGGTGAGAGGGGATTTTTTTTTTATTTAGGAGGGGGGTGGGTCCTCCCAAGAAAATTATCCGTCAATTCCTTGCATCTGTAGCCATTCCAAGAGCTATTTGGCTGATATTTTCGTCTAAGTAAACGTTCAGAAATCATTGAAAAAGAGCCTTAAAATCGAGCAAAAAAGCCAGTTGAACATGCGACTCGAAAATTGTCAAGGCGAGCGAGGCATATTATGATGGGAAAAAAGACGAATCTATTCCCTAGCCACTTCACTATTTAAGCCTTGTAACTTGTACTTTGTACTGTCCACACATGAAACAATGCTACATCAAGTTGCACTCATGCGCGTTGGTGATGGGCATGAGTGTATACGCTGTCAATTCCACAAGATGTCTGTCTATAGTCACTCTATAGGATTAGGGCACCGTCAGCTAAACAACAAGAATTCGTTTGCAAGTGGAAGCATTAATTAGACCAGACTGGTGTGTTTGAATCGATGGTTTGAGTCATTTGGGATCCCTGCAACGGGTTGGGAACGGACATATTTGGGTCTGAGAAAGGGCACTTTCAGCAGTAAAAAAGGGCACTGTCGAAAATTAGGGCGGGGCACGCACCCCTCGCGCCCCCCCTTAAATCCGCCTCTGATGCATATAATAATGTAATATGAATGTATATTAGCTGATGTACATTTAATCGTTTCTGTTTTTACTCTAATGTCAAATCAGGTATGTTCATAAAAATACGCCAGAAGTTTCAAGCAAATGGCAATCTCTATTATCTGGTTATTCCAGTCTACACAAGTAGTATTTATTGTGCATGCTCACCAGATAAGAACAAGAGGTCACTGTTTGACATGACTTGTGGAATATGACTAACCTCGTTCTTAGAGTCCCTTGTTACAAATGGCGCTGAAACGCATTATGGTACACGATTTGTTACCAATTGTAAAATGTTTATTTTGTCTTAAATATTGGATATCAGAAGCCCATCTTTTCCCCGTGAGATCACAACATCCATGTTGATTTAAATTGACAAATAATTTGTGTTTTCAATGTCGAAGACTTTATGATATTGAGTTAGAGACTTAGCTACTTTAAATACGTAACTACTTTGAACTAGTTTTATTTGTTTGTTTCTTTCTTACATGTATATTTGTTGTACTGTATTAATGTACTCATGTAATTGTATGCTGTTCCCCGTGGGCGTTTGTATGCAATAAAATTTATCTATATCTTTATCTTTTAAACCCCCCATGTTTTATGAGACAATGTATTATTCACCAATGCATATAATAACTGTTAATACACACTGACTAAATATGCATATAAAAACATCAAATACACACAGCCAAGACCTACCTTATAATAACAGTACTGTAGATATTCATACGGTTTTCTTTTCTTGAATAAATCTTCTATTTCTTGATTCGAAGTGCCTGGAAGTCGGTCACCTATCTTGGATTTCTTACATTTTCTTATACACTCCGACTTCGTTAAAATCTCCATCATTATTGACGAGAAGGTGCTGTTGTTTGAATTGGTCTGCGTTTTACACGAAAGCCTACAATCTATCACAGTTTTTTTGAAGAATTTATAATCGGTCAAAGCTGTTTCGAAAATCATGTAGCATTGGTACCAGTTCGACTCGCGATAGGCTGTAACTCCTTCAGAATAAAGCACGTCATAGTTGTACTGATATTCTTGTCCAGCCTTGCAAGCGATCAACGAAAGTAGTAATGTTAAAACTATACATTCGAACGTATGAGTTCCCATTTTACAAACGTTTCAAAACTTTTAGATCCCGTTGAAAACTTTTGACAACTCTAAGCGATGTTCCATGTTGGATCGCCTCTGGGTTAATGACGTCACATTAAAGGGAGGTAACTGTAAATCACCGAACAATAGGTCGTCTGCTATTTCAGACCAGTTCAGACCAGACAAATGAATTGATTGTTTTCGTAATAGGAAAATAGATTTAAATGACCAAGAATCTAGTTTTCATATTATTAATCGATTTAGATTTAGCAGATAAGCCAAACCAAAAGGAAATTCAATGGCTATAAGTTGTAAGTTATAATTGAAACATTGTTCATTTTGCGTGGGTTATAATACAGCGTGCGTACCATGTGGTGGTCGAAGTTTAGGAAATACGTCATGTTATATGAATGTCGCAAAGAAACATTGTTGATATAACGTGCAATATTTGACCATAAATCACGGATTGTTTTTGTTATAGCTTTCATTTATTAGATATATCTATCGCATAACGTCTATCTAAACAGCAAGGGTAGACTAAGTGTCTAGTCTTTCGGATGGGTCAAAAAACCGATGTCCCGAAATCTTAGGTGTAACGTCCAATCGACACAAATTAGGTCATTTCGGGACCAAAATATTGTTCAGTTTCATTTCAATAATTATTTTGCACAAAGGGGTATTTAGCTATAAGAGCAAACCGGATGACGTACACAAAAATTAAAATGGGGTTTAACCGTCTACTGTTTTGCTCTGACTGGGACAACAAAGAGCGCATACACGTGTACACCATAGCCTACAGTGTGCTATGAAGGAAATGGAAGTTTTGCCCGGACATACGGCGGACTCTAATCTCGAATTCCAACTGCCAGCCGGGTTCTTGTACATGCATGCCAATGAGTACACGAAATACGACTTTACTAATTAATAATAATTCTTCAACATTAACTGTATTAGTAATGTAATTTAGGGAGTTGGCGTCGTGGTTAGCACGGCCTATTACTCATTTATTTAAATAGACTATTTCAGAGTCTGTACTTGAGATGGGGGGATCACGGTGGCTAAGTGGGTAAGACGCTGGCTCGCTAGCCTGGAGGTCGGGTGTTCGATCCCTGCATTGGCCGAGAAAGTTCATCCAGATTTTCCGGCGTGGTTCTCCCTTGTCAGTGATGCAGGACGGGGGGGGGGGGGGGAGGCTGACAAGGAAAGCTGTCTGGCCGTTCGGATGAGACAAAAAACAAAGGTTCCGTGTACACATTGGCGTACACGTAAAAGATCCCTTGACAGATGGAATTCGATATAAGAGTAGGCCGTAGTGCCGCTGTCCGGGAAAAATTTCCCTCATAGCACACTGTATGGCGTATGCCCGTCTTCATTAGCCGAGTTTGGAGAAAAACAGTAGGACGTTAAACCCCATTTCATTTCATTTCATTTCGTGCCTGAGATGCCAACGAAGAGTCGGGTTAAGAATGTGTAGGCCCATGGCTTATAGTTAGTGTTAGACTAGACAGATGCATGTGCTTTTAGATCAACATGGTATATCATTGAGTCAAGTTGTTTGGTTACGATCCCGCGCGTGTCGTACACTATAAGTAGTAGGGTCGCCTACCAAAGCTCTTAGGTTTACTTCGGGTTCTCCGATTTCCTCCCACAGCTAAAGATTCATACAGGCATGCAAATTATTGAAATAAATGTCGACGGCTTTCGTGAACCTGAATTTCTGCGGGTCCCCCGGTTTCCTTCCTCCACTCTCAAGTAAATTATTGAAATAAACAAACGCACTATAGTTTATGTAGATTGGCTTCATGCAATCTGAATAAAACACAGATCCTATTTCGTTTCGTTTTTTATAGTTCAAAACTTCATTTTACTTGTGGGTAAATCACTAGAAACGTCAACGCTGATTGATTAATCAATGTTTGACGTCATAGGATCAAAAGCCGCTCGTAAGACCCCTGACACGACCTTCGAGTACACACACTTCTCCGCAGTTAATATTTGCTTGGCCGCTACAATCACTGATAAGGATGACATCGATGCGACTTAATGAGCCACAAATATTAACTTTTGTCCTCCGACAAATTAAATTCTAAAACATTTTGTTTTATGTATTAGAAAAATAAATAAAGACGTTTGAAGTATTTGTAGGTAAAAATTATTTCCTATTTAGTGTAAATGGGTATTTAATTGAGTAAAAGACAGCACTCTACCCGAACCAGTCACGTCTTGTAAACAATGTACGCGTCATTGAAGCAATGATTGAAGCCGCGTGATGAGACGTCACGTGTTGAAGGTAGTCATCTTTTACAGAGATATTAGAAGACTTTCTCAATCCTCTGTAAAACAGATTGCTTCATGTAGTGTAGACCATCGAAAGTATAAAAAAAACGAAACGAAATATCGATCTGATTGGGTTTCGCGTATCCTGTATTTCTAATGTAAAACATTTATTTAGATTGTGTAAGTTTGATTGTTGCGCACCCCCTCACGTGGTGTCAATGTGGTTTTCATCACTATACCATATTGCTCAACCAGCAACAGACATACCGTGGCGTAGATGTGCTACAAATCGACTCAAGCATGGTCTACATAGCCAAATTTGCTCTGCGCCGGGTGGAGTGAGTCCCCAAATACTACCTAATGATGACCACGTTCCTCGTCAGCAGTTACCTACAGCCGCTGGGTTTAACTCTTGTGGGAATGACAAGCGTTGCAGAATCGTTCGGATGTCCGTCTATCGACGTTCACGTACAAGAGCAGTTGGCATTCGAAAAAGAATAAGTAGAACCGCCACTATCCGAGCACTATCCCCACCCTTCACGATGCATCAATCTCGTTAACTTATGCTCTAGGCAACCAGTAAACTAAAGAATAACTGGAGATCTTGTAAGATTGGCAATGTTCATTCACGACACCTAGATGCTAACATTTTGCAATGAGTTTCATTGGGTTCGCTTCTGAGCTGATCTTGCTTACTTTTTGTAAATTAAAGAAAATTAAAGATATTTTGAAAACTTGTGTTCAACGGTTTGTTTCTGAGCTGATCTAGTTCTTCTTTTTCAATTCTTTCATGGCTTTCACGATCTGCTCATCTACGAGCGCATGCCAGACATCCATATTTATGTTAATACCGTCACATGACACAACTAAAGATTCATATACTGCACCCAGCGATTCATCTAAGTCATATTTCTCAGGTGGAGCTAGCTGTAGACAGGCAGCCTAAGTTTGGGATGCTAAAGATTGGTGTACTTGAGCTAACCAGACCTACCTGTGGCACCCGGCCTAATCTTGTAAAGTTGCTAAAATCAAATCTTTATGAACACTTTTAAATTCCGTGACCAGTAACATTGC
This sequence comes from Patella vulgata, assembly GCF_932274485.2. Taxonomy (NCBI): domain Eukaryota; kingdom Metazoa; phylum Mollusca; class Gastropoda; family Patellidae; genus Patella; species Patella vulgata. Next base: position 72,658,034 of record NC_065884.2, read on the forward strand.
GATTAAGGTGGCAAGGTTTTATTATTTCATCATATACATTGCTATAGTTTAAATAATGAATTGAAATGAAATGAGGTTTAACGTCCTACTGTTCTGCTACTATACTGGGCTAATGAAGACTGGCATACCTCATACAGTGTTATTATTATTATTATTGTTCGATTTATATAGCGCTTCATTACACATGAGTGTTTCTAAGCGCATTCACAACAAAACAGTTCAAAAACATTTTTGAAATAAGTATGTTTTTAAGTTAGTCTTAAAGCTCTGGATGGAAGAGGACTCTCTAAGAGTTTTTGGAAGATCATTCCACATTTTAGCTGCTCTGACGGAGAAAGCATATTCCCCAGAACGATTATTATATTTGGGGATCCTCAATATGCTACGATCACTTGATGGAAGGTTGGATCGCCGGGGAGTATAGAAATCAAAGAGTTCTTTTAAATAACTGGGTGCGGTGTCAGAATAAATTGATTTAAACACATTCACAAGAGCTTTAAATTGAACCCTCGCTCGAACTGGAAGCCAATGGAGTTTCTCATGTAACTTAGCTGATATATGATCAAATTTTCGTGTTTTAGTTATAAGACGTGCAGCATTATTTTGCGCTATTTGTAGTCTGTTTAAAGCTGTTTAAAGTGTGCGATGAGAGAAATTTTGCCCGGGCAGCGACATTATGGCCTACTCTTATATCAACTTCCTTCTGCCAAGGGATCTTTTACGTGCACACCAATGTATGTACGGGACCTCGGTTTTTCGTCCTATCCGAACGACTAGACAGCTGTCCTTGTCAGACCCTCCCTCCGGCCTGACAGGTGGAAACCACATCGGAAAATCCAGATGAACTTTCTCGGCCAATGCAGGGATCGAACACGCGACCTTCAAGCTAGCAAGCTAGCGTCTTACCCACGCTTTAAAAAATGAGAATCTTGACGAATCGAGGCTTTAAAGAATATATACATGCAAAGTATAAATTGTACATAAAACTAAAAAAACAAAAATAAATTTTAAATAAAATATATATACAATTGGCCGTTCCGTTAATTCTTATTTTTTTATGTTATGATAAAACAATTTTAAAAGTAGAGCAAAGCATTTTTCGGACAACATCTTCTGTTTTAACTCTTCGGATCATCAATATATCTCGTATTTTTACTTTCTTCCATTCTTCATCCCATCATTTCCCACCCATGTCCTAGTCTTCGTCTGATTCTGGGTTGGGTATTTCCTTGCTGTATTCATCTTAAAGAAAAAAAACCCAGAAAATGGTCACATTACATTTATATGAGATCGACCTCGCAGTATCGTCACAATATTATGACATCGCCTTGCAGTCCAAATATTACAACATCGTCGTATCACCACAATATTACAGCGTCTCCCTTTCATTATAAATGAAATGAAATGAAATGAAATGGGGTTTAACGTCCTACTGTTCTGCTCCTAAACTGGCCTTTCATTATAATATTACGTCACCATATCATCAAGTCACCGCTTCGCCACAATATCGCCACGTCGTCGTACCGTCATAATATCAAAGAGCCGATCCAAATATTATAATTACTGATAATTTGTAAGCTATTTAAGTTACACAAGGCGCACATACGGTCCACTTTATACTAGGCTTCGTCATATACGCATCCACACTGATCAGTCTCAAATATTAACTTTCTTCCTCCGACAAATTAAATTCTAAAACATTTTTTTTATGTATTAGAAAAATAAATAAAGACGTTTGGCGTATTTGTAGCTAACAATTATTTCCTATTTAGTGTAAATGGGTATTGAAATGACTAAAAGGCAGCATTGTGCCCGAAACAGTAACGTCTTATGTAAACAATTCGCGCACCATTCAGCCAATGATTGACGCCACGTGCTGTGGCGGCACGTGTTAAAGGCAGTCGTCTGTTACAGAGATATTAGAAACATATTGATACGCATCTAGCAGTCCTTCGCTGACTCAGTGAGTATCAAGAGGAGCATACGTCATCATGTAGTGTGCTAAGAGGGAAATTTTTACGAATGCCATGCCATTCTCCACACGCGTCTCGCTATCGTGATCCGATGTCAATGGTTATTTTACGTGCACGTCAATAAACGTGTACACGTCTGGACTCTGTTGTAACATCCGAACGACGAGGCTCTTCTGCCTTGTCCGACCCACGCTAGGCATCCCTGGCAAGGGGGCTGGGGAACAGGCTGGAAAATCCCAAGGAGCTTACTCGACTAACGCAAGAGTCTGACCCAGATTCTCCTAGTTACTGAGCCAACACAATACACACTGTACCCCCGTGGTCTTTACACAATTCCGCTGGCACTCATGCGATTTACATGGGTTATCGTCAATGAATAAACAAATAAGAAAGTGACGCCATATGTTTCGAAAGTCACGTCAGGTGTTTCAAAAGTCACGTCATGTGTTTCAAAATTCACGTTACGTGTTTTGATAGTGACGTCAGGTGTTTCGAAAGTTTAAGCCTGTACTAGTTTATTCTTACCGTCGACGTGAAACCAGATGTCAGTGTTGGTGTCTACTGGTGTTGATGATGAAGACAAAGATGATGATGAAGTTTGTAATTTTCCTGGTTTGATCCGTAAAGACGTGACACAGCAGGGTATTTGAACTCCAGCTATAACAGAACAACCGTCTGATCCTAATTGTGGATGATGCAGCTAAAGAAGAAAATAAAGTACATTTTTTTAGGTCTAACATACGGATTGAAAATCGGGAAAAGCAACCTAAGTGCCCGGGGCCGTGACACCCCCTGGGTGCCTGTTTTAGTGTCAGAACTATTGGGACTAACATTAAAGTCACTGATTATCATTAGCATATCTTCGGACGATGTTTTAATTCACGCTACATTATACTTAAAGGGACCATCCCAATTTTAACAGAGTCTCAAAAATAAAAGTCAATGTACGTATAAAATTTAAGCGCCAAAGTATAGAGTAGAGGACTGGTGTATTTACCGTGTCTCAAAATTTTAGCTCAAAATATTGAGTCGTTTGAACGTGAACCGCTTATCCGGACACGTAACCTTTTTAAGATTTCGGATCATTTTTTTCGTTGGGTGACCTAATAATCTATTACCGTTCCTTTAGATATATTGCATGACTCACGTGCTTTACTTGCTAAAGAAAGGTAAATGTCACCTGCACGTTATTTCTATAAAATAAAAGTCTGGTTTTATCTAGACACCGTATAATACAGCTTGAAGACAGTCGGGTTTAAGTTGTTTGAAAACGTATTACCGATATTGAGTTAGTTGCCCGGCCCTTAGGTAGAGAACTTTATGGGATTTTAACACAAAATTAAGCATTTTTATTCTCCAACATATTATCGGGATTGGCCCTTTAAGTTGTTTGAAAACGCATTACGTATATGAATATGGAGTTAGTTGCTCGGTCCTAAAGTAAAGGGTTTTTAAGGGCTTTTTAACACAAAATTAGGCAGTTTTATTCTCCAAAATATAACATTTTTATAATTCACAAATCGATACCAAAATATCAACAGTAGACACTCTTCCGATTTGGATTCAATTTCATTTAAAGGACAATATCACATTGGGATCACGTGGTAGATTAAGCAACACGTGGTAGCCTCTGGCTCCAAAGCACGCATCAGGTTCAGCATGAAAAACTTGAAGAAATATAAACTGGAAGTAGAGATAAATAAACATGCAATTTTCCGCCCTACATTTCAACCAACCAACTTCTTAACCCTTGTATCCTTCGCCGCTTCATGAATATTCACTAAAACCTGGCAGAAAATGTATATCCAGCCCCCTTTTTTTTAAATTCGACACCAAAAAGTCATCAGAGATCGTCATGCAGGGGGGGGGGAAGCTAAAAATAGCTTTGGCCCTTGCTTCGTAGGAGACGGTGTAGGAATAATTGTTGAGCTCGGTCCAAGTACAATAAAGAGAAGGTACCTTCATGTCTGAGGTAAATGATGCTACCAGATTATTTGAGTGTTTATCTCTGATATAAAGAGTTTGATCTTTCTCGGCTATACCATAAGTCGTGTAGTACGGACTAGACAGATTACCATCAATTATAATCGGAGCATTGTGGGCATCTCTAACTTCATACGTTTTACCTGTAATAAAATACAACCGATTGTCCAATCACAAATATCGACTAGGCCAATATTAAGACTTGTTAACGCCATACAGTGTTCTATTAGGGATATTTGTGCCTGGACATCACAACTATCAGGGGCGGATCCAGCTACATAGAAACAAAGTTTTAAAACAATACTTTTTTTATGAGAAAATTGTAGCTTTCGTAGTGTTGGCTTTCTCTCTTTAAAACGCTCAGTGTGTTTGCCTACGTATTAAAGGGACAATAACACTCTTGCTGACTTGAAAGCTCCAGAAAATAAATAATATCTCTATCTAAGTACTAGATGTTTAAAGATACATTATGGGAGATTCGGTAACGAGTTGGCAGTTCTCACTATAATAGTTAAAAACTAGATAATGTAAAGGCAATTTGGTGAAAATTTCATTCAAATTGATCCACTATGAACCGAGAACAAAGCGACTGAAATTCCCATAAGCCTCGGTCATCATTACTAAAGTCAGTACGATAAACAGCATAGTCTCGATTATCCATTTAATCGTTTAATGGAGAAGGAAAGTTATGCAGTAAATCGGCTTACAATCCACTACAGATCGCAGGCTAGCGCTGCCATCTAGAGTTGATTATGGCCTGGATAGGTTAATAATTTAGATAACATTTCAGGCCTAAAAGAAAGACCTGAAATAGGCAGATTTAGCTCTTGCATAATGTATGTTTAAGTGTCCTACCTGTTGTGTAAATTATCCATTACAACCTATTTTACTTGTCCAGAGAGTTCGAAAATATTTTTAAATCACTGACAAGGGGGGAACCACGCCAGAAAATCTGGATGAACTTTCTCGGCTAATGCAGGGATCGAACACCCGACCTCCAGGCTAGCAAGCCAGCGTCTTACCCACTTAGCCACCGTGATCTCCCGTTTATTCTGAGATTTGATACCTTACTGCTATTTGAATGAAGGCACTTGTACTAAACGCAAACTCGGTTGTATTTTGTTTGCGTGGAGATTGCCCCCCGAGCGAATATTTGGGAACAGTTATTTACTGTTCGAGGGCTTTACTTACCGTCGTTCAGATGGGACACAACCATAAATGTACCGTTATTAAATGAACAAAGGATTTTTTCCTCCGTTATAAATACAGCATGGTCAATCCATTCATTTCCATGACGACACAATTCTGGGGAAACTGTTTTATCTGTAAAATAGAAAATTGAGCTATACTTCTACTGGTATTAAAGGACCAATAAAACATTAACGGTTAACCGTGGTAGCTAAGGTGGTTCTGCGAAAAGATCGCGGGGGTGGATGGCCGAATGGTTAGCACGTGTGAGCTGTATTATAAGGTTTGTCATTGAGTCAACTGGAGTGGTTTCTATTCCACAGTTGTACGTGACAAAAAGTAGGATCGCCTGTCCAATCTCGTGGGTTTTCCCCAGTTTACTCCCACTGCTAAAGAAATAAAATTAAACCATATATTAGTCCTGGATTGACATAGTTTGTGTCGAGTGGACGTTAAAACCCATCTCTCTCTCTCTCTCTCTCTCTCTCTTTTCGTGTAGGACAGTAGGCCGTTCAAACCCATTTCATTTTATTTCACTTAAAGGAGCCAAACCTCTAACTAAATATAATCCATAATATTGGAAATTGAAAACACAAAATAGAATTCAAAATTGGTCCCTTTCAATCAATATTGATGTTGTTATCTTACCATTAAAATATGGGATTCTAATATCAAATATTTAAGACACATTGTAACATGCTTAAGGGTGAATCTTACGTTTTGATTGGTCGATTAGACACTGTCTATTGGACAATAACACCCCTCTAAATTAGAAAAATCACTGCGTATTAATATTATGCGTACTACTTTAATGGAGATAACCACAATGGAGACACTCAATTTTGATCTCGGTACATTAGATGAAATATTTAGAGATATGTCCGAAGATGAACTTGAAACGCCAACCCCCTTGTCAGGTAACCGCTACAAACAACAAAATATACAATAATCTATTACAAAAACATAATCTATTACAAAAACAGAAACATAAAAGCGAGCCAAATCTAACATGAGCAGCCCGTTATCCCGCTACGTCACAACGTTTTCATTACGTCAAAATTGATTTCTTTGGTTTTTACGTCACTAAAAACCGATTTGCAGTGAGACGAATTTTGTAAAAATTCTAAAAAATAGCATGTTTCAATGTCGATAAACACCTCCTGTTTCGCATTTAGAGGGGTGTTATTGTCCAATAGACATGTCCTGAGATTTTACATTGGAACATTACATTGCCACTGTCCGGGCAAAATTTCCCTCATAGTACACTGTATGGCGTATGCCCGTCTTCATTAGCCCAGTTCGGAGCAGCCTGGGCCCTTATTCACGAAAACTTAAATTAAAATCCTTAAAATCGATTTTAAGAGATTTAAGTTTTCGTGAATAAGGGCCCAGAACAGTAGGACGAAAAACCCCATTTCATTTCATTTCATTTTTTTATTGATGGTCTATATATAATTGCCCTAAACATTTGTTACTTTACTTGTTTAAACACGTCGAGAGAATGTTCTCTCCCACGGCCACGTTGCCCAAATAGATTAGTTCGTCCATGGGATAAGTGTGTGTTGATTTCTGATGTAGCCTACTTACCATTAAGACGATCATATACAATGATTTTAAGGACTTTAACAAGGAAAATGATAAATTGCCCGTCCTCAGAAATAGACAGGAGGTCGAAATCGCCTCCCTTTAACTTTGTTTCTTGCATTTCGCTGCACATGTCACACTTCTTCAATTTTGTCGAAACTTTATCAATTTTGCCTTCTTTTATTTCAAAGACTTCTATCATAGATTTGCTTGATGTTTCAGCAACAAGTATCGTCTCCTGCTTGTTAACCTTAAACAAACAAAATGAAGGAGAACTGTGCAGCAAACCAAGAACAAAACAAACAATAATAGAGCACCAGCAGCTGACTTTAGATATATATATTGTATGAATGGAAAAAAATATTGGTAAATTCTCTGCAAATTAATGTACATGGCTTCGAAACTGTTACCGTCGCTCACCAACCCGGCGGTGTTTATCCGCCAACACCCGGACCTCAAGGCTCTGAGCCAGCGCCATATACTCTCTGCGTCGATAAGATCGGAAATAGCAAACCAATATATAAATGAAATGAAATGAAATGGGGTTTAACGTCCTACTGTTCTGCTCCTATACTGGGCTAATGAAGAGGGGCATACGCCATACAGTGTGGTATGAGGGAAATTTTGCCCGGGCAGTGGCAATGTAATGTTCTAATGTAAAATCTCAGGACATGTCTATTGGACAATAACACCCCTCTAAATGCGAAACAGGAGGTGTTTATCGACATTGAAACATGCCAACTGCCAAGGGATCTTTTACGTGCATTCCAATGTTTACACGGGACCTCGGTTTTTCGTATCATCCGAAGGACTAGACAGCTGTCCTTGTCAGTCCTCCGTCCTACATCACTGACAAGGGGAAACCACGTCGGAAAATCGGGATGAATTTTCTCGACCAATGCAGGGATCGAACACCCGACCTCTAGGCTAGCGAGCCTGCGCCTTACCCACTTAGCCACCATGGCTCCCAAACCACTGAAACTATTTATGGCATAACAATTACTGGTTTATTAAAATGGAACGTTTCGACGAAGATACTCTCATCTATATCAAGCAAATGATATATAACACAAATTACTAAATGCCACTGAAAGAACAATACATGTATATATAACACAATGTACACAAATTTAAACCTAATTTCGGCCCGCGCATCAGTGACAGAGTTCCTAGTGCTTGACCTCGTAAGGAACCCCCTACTACTGCCCCCCCCCCCCCGCGCCAGGAGAAAATATTTGGAACATTGTCTCTAAATGGTGTTTAATCCTAATTGTGGTACGCGCATCAGGGATGGAACTCTCTGCGCCTGACCCAGCTACCAGTTCGTCCCGACCAGGAGTAAATGTTAGGAACACTGACAGTAAATGGCGCTTTCCAGAGTATATTGCATCCAGATGTTTCTAACTTATGCACAAATTAAGTGCGTGGCAATCTTTCCAATTCATCAAAAACGACGTACATTCAAGACCCAAACGACGTAAAGACTTTTGGGGCCCTAAACTATGTGAGCCCCCCCCCCCCCCCCACACACACACACACACACGGCCTTCTATACTAACAGACACCTTCGCAGTCTATCGATACAGCACAATCAGAATATTTGTCTATTTACCCAGTATCCGGAGCATCTATCGACATAACGTTCTGACTTTTTATCTTCTATAGATATTGTAATTAAGCTGTTTTCATCACCATGTATGCCGACAATACCTGTAAAACAGTAGGTACAAAGTAGGTATAAATTAATCATTTAAACTATAACACATGCTTAGTTTCTCCTTGCAGTAGTCCTGGGCGCAACAAGGCAAAACATAAAATGAAGTAGTGCAGGGCGCAACAAGGAAACACATAAAATAAAACAGAGCAGGGCGCATAAAACAACACATAAAATAAAATAGAGCAGGGCGCATAAAACACATAAAATAAAATAGTGCTGGGTGCAACAAGGCAACACATAAAAAAAAATAGTGCAGGACGCAACAAGACAACGCATGAAATAAAATAGTACAGGACTCAACAAGGAAACACATAAAATAAAACAGAGCAGGGCGCATAAAACAACACATAAAATAAAATAGTGCAGGGCGCAACAAGACAACGCATGAAATAAAATAGTACAGGGCGCAACAAGGCAACGCATGAAATAAAATAGTACAGAGCTCAACAAGGCAACACAAAAACAACATAGTGCTGAACGCAACAAGTCAACACATAAAATAAAATAGTGCAGGGCGCAACAAGGCGACACATAAAATTAAATAGTGCAGGGCGCAACAAGGCAAAACATAAAATATATTGCGATTTTAGCAATCTAAGACCCCAAGCCCACCCTCATTCTGCTGATAAGAATATTATCATAATAATAATTATAATAAATTGTATCTGAAATCAGATATAAAAGAAAAACACCCTTACTCATGTTTGATTGAATGAAGCTGAACGATGAAAGGTCCACGTCTTTGGTTTCATCATCATTATCATCATTGTCTACCTTGTAATCATCCTCTTTAATCTCCATGGTATTCAGATCCAATCGATATATCTTCTTGGTCTCATTCCGTTGGCGTTTGGGTTGGATGATGATTGAAGGGTCTGGGTTGGATTCTGATGTAGGTATCACTTCAATATCTGTATCTGTAGTCCTCCACTAAAATCACAAAATACGCACAAAACTAGATTCTAAAAAACGTATTATATTTGTTAGATTAAACACCTAAAACAAATCGTGAAAGTGTTGCGATGGGAGAATTCAAAATGATAAAAACCTTACCAATTAATAGACTTGCTATTTTCAGAACAACCGATACAGTTTATCATTCGGTGAGGTTACATAGCTAATAAGTTTTGTTTGCGGAATAGTGGACTACCGTGAACGTCATCTAGATTTACATATTTTATATGTGCGTTTGTTGTTTGAGGGTGTCTGTGTATATTATGTCCTGTTCACAGGTTACGTCATCTAGATTTACTGACGCCATCTAGATTTACTGACGTCATCTAGCTTTACTGACGTCATCTACATTTACTGATGTCATCTAGCTTTACTGACGTCATCTAGATTTACCTACGTCATCTAGATTTACTTATGTTACACTCGGCAAACCTCGGCAGATTCCGATACCCTGCATCTAGCCTCGGCTGTATGACAGTAAGTGATATGTACCCACACCTATACAATTGCGATGCGCCACCGGCTTACTTATTAGGAAAACTTGCCGCTTTTGGAAAGAAGTTCTCACAATTGCGTCGTTCGAAGAGTGTGTAGAATTCTCAGTGCAAACCTTTCATTGTCTAAAGAAAATCGGATAAACTTGAGACTTCAGACTTTGTATGATAAAACATTTTTCAAATGCGTCGCCATGGGCAACGCCGTTGGTAATCCAGGAACTTGAAAGTAGTTTCAAAGGCGGATTTCGTCATACCGCCGAAGCCAGATGAAGAGTACTGGAATATGCTGAGGTTTGCCGAGTACTTATGTTATATGTGCGTTTGTTTTTTGAGGGGTCTGTGTTTATTATGTCCTGTCCCCGGGTTACGTCATCTAGATATACTGACGCCATCTAGATTTACTGATTTCATCTAGATTTACTTACATCATCTAGATCTACTGACGCCTTCTAGATTTACTTACGTCATCTATATATATTTATGTTAGTTATGGACGTTTGTTTTGTAATGTGTCTGTGTTTATTATGTCCTGTCCCCAGGTTACGTCATCTAGATTTACTGACGCCATCCAGATTTACTGATTTCATCTAGGACACACGAACTACATATACATTGCAAGATAAAAACAACCAATATCATCTAGTTTTACTTACGCCTTTTAATTGTGACTTTCTAACCATTTTGTTTTCTATAACATCCCAAACTGATATATAATGGACGTAATCCTTTTCTTTTATTTCTACTGACGTCATCTAGATTTACTGATTTCATCTAGGGCACACAAACTATACATACATATATACACATTGCAAGATATTAACAACCAATATCAAATTAAGTGATCTAGTTTTACTTACGCCTTTTAATTGTGACTTTCTAACCATTTTGTTTTCTATAACATCCCAAACTGATATATAATGAACGTAATCCTTTTCTTTTATTTCTGCAGAATGTAACACACAGTATCTACCATTGCCTGGAACACACTTCACAGATCTGTCGCATATAAAAATTTTATTAGACATGAATTCTAAAGAATACATTTTATCGAGCAGTTTTCAATTAAAAGGTCATGATGATGTAGGCTGATTAGGAACTATAACCTACTTTCTACCAGATCAGATACAAGACATCTCGGTCATGAACATCCAGCACCATTGAATACCAAACCCTGAAGCACATTTGTGTCCATAGAAACACCATAAACCTCAAACAAATGTTTGTCCATGGAAACACAACAGTTATTACATCAGGAAATTTATAATTAGCAAACGGCATACCTACTATAGGTCACTGGGTGCACAAAATTTCAGAGAGATAAATTGAACCGGCTGTGGTATGCTCTGAAAAACTTATTCTGGATTCTGGTTAAAACTCAGATCCTTTCGTTTCGGTGTTTTAGTTCACTGCACTGTGATCTGGAAGAGTTGATAAATGACACACATTCTGTTTTGAAACAACGACGCTAATCGGTTAATTGATTGACTGACATCATAGGGCCAATAGTGTCTTGTATGACCCCTTACGCGACCACTCACTACAAACGGTCCGATCGTCATGTAGTGGAGGCTACCGAAAGCATAGAAAAAACACAAAAGCATAAATCTGTATTTTAATCCGATTGAAAAAACGGAAGGACCGAAGGACGCAGAGATGGAAGGCTCGATGGAGCCCATTTCAGTATGCCACCCTCAACTTCAGTCGGCACAGAACAAAAGATGTACACCGTGGCGATCACGTCACAAAACCCATGAATGGCATGGACAGAAAAGATTCCGACGCCCCCTTCCCATTTGAGATGCTCAGATGACTGACAAATAATGAATCTACTTTTATATAAAGAAGACCACCTTATTATCGGTAGCTTGTCACCAACATCCGTGTTTTGAATGTCGTCCGATTCTTTCAATAACTTGGACAGGTTTTCGTATTTCCATATCCTGAGATTGCCATCATCACCAACAGTAAGGACACGACTTGACGACGTGCCACCACCATCATTCTCACTAGATAGTGAAGACTGTAGAACTGTTATACCAGCCACTTTTAAATGACACGGATGGATATCTAACCACGCCCTCTGCTGAGTTTGAACATCAACCAGAACTACTCTCCGTTTAGATGGGAAGTACAAATATTTGTCGGAGAAGAATCTGAAATCCTGCGGAGAATCTTCATCGTACCCTGAAATAAGTGTAAGATTGGTTATGGGACCGGATCTGGTTACAGATCCGCACAAACTACAGAGCGAAACCCGATTTCTGATTGGTTGTTTTTTGAGTGACTTCAAAAATGGCTGCTTCCGCCCAAGTAAGAATTGTTTAGTTTGTGCGGGTCTGTAACAGTAAATATTTAACAATATCAATTCAATGAAATTAAAATTAAAAATAAATAAACAGACAAGGAAAATATATTGATCTGAAAGATCCACAATTCGTCGCTCTTCTGGCGAACCGACGAATCTGATATATTTAAGTATTGAGAATTATGTGTTTAAAATTTGCGATCTGTTGTTATCTCTGAAGCCATCGTATAAAAACATTTATTTGTGATTTAATATTTTATACATATACATCAGGACACCGAACGCCATTTACATAAACGTTATTATTTGATGGCTACAGAGATAACAACAGAACGCAAATTTCAAACGCATAATTCTCAATCAGATTCGTCGATTCGCCAGAAACGTGACGAATTTATAGAAAACATATAATGCACCCCAAAATTAATCCGTTATACATGACTTCGAATATTGTCATAGTAAAATGAAATGAAATGGGGTTTAACGTCCGACTGTGCTATGGGGAAAATTTTGCCCGGACAGCGGCGGCCTACATATATTTCGAATTCAAACCGTCAAGGGTTATTTTACGCGAATGCGAATGTGTACACGGAATCCGCCGTCCTGCACCACTGCCAAGGGGGGGGGGGACGCTGGAAAATCTTTAGGAGATACTAGAAAAGAATGCTTTTCTTGGATTTGTTTGTTTTTCAAAGTGAGTGAAGCTTGTGTCACTACAGACCCGGGACTGTACAATGCGATGGGCGCTTACGACTGGCCGCTGGATCCATTAACTTATCTGATATAGGCACTTGTTATTTTTTGTGTCGTCTTATCCACAAATTTGCCTTGTGGCTTCTGTACAGCTGAGTCGGGATTCAGGGATAGCTCAGTCTCTGCCCTCACGCCGCTAGATAGATTACCGTGAAACTTTCATCTGGAATTTGAATTTTTTCTCGTTTTGCCATGATCGGCGGTAACCCCTAAACCGCGGGGCCCTGGTCCTGGGCCCCTCAGGCCCATGCCTAAGCTAGGCTTTGGCCGTAGTGTTTAATAGCCTGATCAAACTGAAGTACCGCAGTAGACGCTTACGGCTAGGCCCTGGATCCGTTTATTTGATCTGGTATTTACGTTTGCTATTTGAGGTGTCTGTGTAAATTGTGTCGTGTCCCTGGTTTGTCTTGCGCAGTTGTTAATGTGGCGTATTATTAGAGAGAGAGAGGGAGAGAAATGGGGTTTAACGTCCACTCGACACAAAATAGGTTATTTCGGGACCAACACATGGTCTTTTAGCAGTGAGAAAACCCACGAGGTTGGACAGGCGACCCTACTCTTTGTCACGTACAACCGGGGAATCGAAACCCCGCCAGTTGACTCAGTGACAGACCTTATGATATAACGCTTAGACACTACCTTTAATAAAATGAAGCTGTTTTAAATCTGTGGATGAGAGAATCAAAATATATTTATCACATTTACTGCTGATCACTATACCACTACCATCACCAGTAAAACACATAGCATCAATCTTGTGACTCTCTTCGCTATAAGGCTCATCCGATCTTTCGGCCGTCTGTTTTCCAATATCAAACACTCGCAGTACACGACGTGTTTCGTCCGTCCACGCCATGTAATTCTTGCAGCCTGAAACAATAAAAATGAAATGGGGTTTAACGTCTTACTGCTCTGCTCCGATTTGGCTAATAAAGACGGGCATACTCTTACATCGGATTCCATCTGCCAAGGGATCTTTTACACAGGACCTCGGGTTTTCGTCACACCCGAAGAACTAGACAGCTGTCCTCCGTCCTGCATCACTGCGCCCCCACTGTGCCAGTCCCCCCAACTGTCATCGAGGCCGCGCCTATGGATTTGTTTTCAAATCTAGATTACTATAATGATGAACACAATATCATCAGTGAGACAGAAGACCGTTGCGGCCGTCTGTTACCCGAAATGTTTTCGGGCATTTCGGATTCTGCTCCCACTAACTGTCATCGAGGCCGTACGCCTATGGATTTATTTTCAGATCTAGATTACTATAATGATTAACACAATATCAGCAGTAAGACAGATTACAAATACAAAGCTAGCACCGAACGCAGAACAGTTTTGGCACATGTAACCAGCAGAACTTTAGAATGGGAGGGCAGTCCACGAGACTCCTTGTTTCCAATAATGTAATACTCTTAGTTTCTTGTCACATGGTGAATGTTGCCTGACTTCCGTTCTATTTGCAGCATTATACTAGACGTTAAGTAGCTGACAATGTATAAAATTCTCGCGAGACAATTATGATCCAGTTCCCCACAAATGTTAAGGATATGGTCGTGGGGTCCCAAAATACCCCTTGCATGCACAGATCTACATGATGTTACTCATTTTATTGTCAATGACGTTATACGTACCTGATGTTAATGACTGTAGACCTACCTGATGTTAATGACGTTAGACTTACCTGGTGTTAATGGCTGTAGACCAACCTGATATTAATGACTGTAGAACTACCTGATGTTAATGACTGTAGACCTACATGATGTTGATGAAGTTAGACCTACCTGATGTTGATGACGTTAGACGTACCTGGTGTTAATGACGTTAGACTTACCTGATGTTAATGACCTTAGGCTTACCTGATGTTAATGACATTACACCTACCTTATGTTAATGACTGTAGACCTACATGATGTTGATGACGTTAGACCTACCTGATGTTGATGACGTTAGACGTACCTGGTGTTAATGACGTTAGACATACCTGATGTTAATGACGTTAGACTTACCTGATGTTAATGACCTTAGACTTACCTGATATTAATGACATTACACCTACCTTATGTTAATGACTGTAGACCTACCTGATGTTGATGACGTTAGACGTACCTGGTATTAATGACGTTAGACCTACCTGATGTTAATGAACGTAGTCCTACCTGATGTTAATGACGTTAGACTTACCTGATGTTAATGACTCTTTACCAGTTTTATAATTTTGTAACGGGTCCATTTTCTGTTGTTCATAATCCTTTAAACTCCCATCCTTCACTTTAAGCAATTTCCAATAATCATTCCAAAACAATCCGACATATTGTTTAGCATCCTTGCCTGCAACTTGTTTAGCATGTCCGCCTAGGCATATTATCGGCAATTCGGTGTTTGAATCAATAGGTGGTCGATGGTCCTTGAACGTGTACGTTGATAAAAGAATCCTTTTCTGGGTATCGTAAGCTGTCAGCGCATCCTCTGTCATCACCAAGATAAATCTATCATCCATAGTGAGTAATGTTTTTGAAACACGAGGTCCTGTTAGTGTTAGAGTATTTATTGGTCGCACCTCATGCACGTCCCAAAACTGCAGCAAACATTTCCTTTCATTGGTTCCACCTGTAAAATGGACGTTAGCATCTTAAACATACAATATGCAAGAGCTAAATCTGCCTATCGCAGGCCTTTCTTAGGCCTGAAATGTTATCTAAATTATTAATTAGACATTAATTAACTTATCCAGACAATAATCCACTGTCGATGTTATCACTAGCCTGCGATATTTACTGGATTAGGATCCTATTTGCTGCTCAACTTTCATTCATGATTAAATCATGAACTGGATAATCGAGACTATGTCTTTTATGGTACCGACTTTAGAAAAGATGATCGAGGCTAGGCCGAAAATTCAATCGCTAAATTCTCGGTTCAGAGTGGATAAATTTGACTGAAATTTTCAGCAAATGCCCTTTACATTATCTAGTTTTTAACTATTATAATGAGAACTGTCAGCTCCTTATTTAATCTCCCATAATGTATCTTTAAAGTTATAATCTAATTTTAAACCTAGCAAAAACACGCCCCATCTTTACATGGAGTTAAAATTGCCTTCACACAATCATTGAATCTCAAATACAGTGTATGAAAATAAAACATTTTGGTGAGAGTGATAATATTTTTAATCCATAAACAAAGCAAAAACACCCCCATCTTTACATGGACCTAAACATGCCTCCACACAATCATTGAATCTCAAATACAGTGTATAAAAATAGAACTTTTTAGTGAGAGTGATAATGGTTTTTTGGGGGGAGCCATGGCGTATTTCATTAATCGGTGCCCCGATCTGGTTCTTTGATTTGCGCTTCAAAATTTTAAAACCCAATCTATATATTGGTTGGCACATTGACCGTAATAGGGGGCCTGACATCCAAGCGCTGGCTCACTAGTCAGAAGGTTCTTGGTTCCATCCTCGTGTTGGCTAATAAAGTTGCACGATATATTGACAAGGAAAAGGGATTTAGACGTCCGGATGATAAGAAATCCCGCTGTTCGGGCAAAATTTCGCTCATAGCACATTGTATGTCGTATGCCCGTCTTCATTAGCCTGCCCAGTCGGAGCACAACAGTAGAACGTTAGACCCCATTCCTTTTCATTAATTTTCATCTGCATTAAATCTTCCTTCTTCAATACCCCAGTTAGTGTAGACAAGTTGGACGTTAAACCCCAAAACTAACTTACATGTGATAGCCGTGGTTCCATCCCTGGTTACATGTAAATCTATGATGTCACATCCGCCATGAACCGGAAGACAACATGTTAACCCCTGACCCACACTGGACAAGATTTTACTCTTGGTGGATATTGTCGTAAACCCAGCATCTTCACATTTATGCAGCAAGGTTTCAAGTTCCTTGGATTTCTAAATAAAAGAAACACGTGGATGAGTGGATTATTTCCCGAGGGAGGATTATTTCGGAGGAGTGGATTATTTCGAGACGACCATCCATTGGATATATGGTTTTATTTCAATAATTCGCTTACCTGAACGGGTGTCTTTAGCAAAGGGGGGGGGGCGTAGTCAGGTGAGTTTAGAATACAAGCCTGGCATCCAGGGCTCACGCTATGGCTTTCAATTTCATCCCCCCCCCGCCAACTGGAATATTTATCTGTAAAAACTGAGCTATAGAACACGGAACATGTAAGAATTTCAGATTGGCCTATATGTTCATCTGAATCCCTACAGTAATACTAGAACCTACTTTGGACGAGGTGATTCGGCCAAGAACCTGTACCGGAAGTTGGTGAGGATCCCTTGACAATGCATTCTGGGATATCTGTAAAACAACTTTTATCATCATACAATCCGCCATTTTGTTTTCACCATAAACGTTGACAGCTTCTGCTATATCGGATATGACACTTCTGAAATACACACACTTGTGGTTTGAGTTAACGGTAGGTTGAAATAGGGGCGGGGCAGGGGGCGGGGAAGGTCCGGGGAGGAGCTGTTGTGGGTGTATTTTATTTATGGTTTTATATATGGTGTCCGGAGCCACGGTGGCTAAGTGGGCAAGACACTGGCTTGCTAGCCTGACGGTCGCGTGTTTGATCCCTGTGCATTGGTTGAGAAAGGTCATCGGGATTTTCCGACTTGGTTTCCCCTTGCCAGTGGTGCAAGACGGAGGAGTCGTTAGGATGGTACGAAAAACCGAGGTCCCGTGTATACATTGGCCTGCACTTTAAAGATCCCGTGGCAGTTGGAATTCGATATAAGAGTAGGCCATAGTGCGGCTGCCCGGGCAAAACTTCACTCATAGAACAGTGTATGGCATATGCTCGTCTTCATTAGACCAGTCGGAGCAGAACAGTAGGACGTTAAACCCCATTTCATTTCATTTGTTATCAATGTACACAGTTGTAGCGAATGCATATTCCTGGGGGCAATGCCTTGAGGCACTGGCTTTAGGGGGCTGCAGCCGATGGGTCGCTGTCAACTGGGGGCCCTTCTTGGATTAAGTGAAAAGTCATCAATGAATCAAAGACAGAAAGAAAGATATGGGGTTTAACGTCCACTCGACACAAACTAGGTGATTTCGGGACTAACATATGGTTCAATTTTATTTCAATAATTCGCAAGTGCGTAGGGGTCTTTAGCAGTGGGAGGAAACCGGAAGATCCGGAGAAAATCCATAAGGTTGGACAGGCGATCCTCCTCCTTGTCACGTACAACCGGGGAATCGAAACCACGCCAGTTGACTCAATGACAGACCGTATGATACAACCGCACACGCTAACCATTCGGCCATCCAACCCCATTTACAGAAATTTATTAAAAGTCTGTTTTGAGAAATAAAATACTAACTCAACTCCAATGTGTTTAATCTTTGCTACCAAGAATTCCAGATTACACAAACACCGAGTCTTCAAATCATCCGGATTATATCCTGTCATGATCCATGGCAGGTTGTTTAACTTCCGGATGCTGTCATTCGTGAATTTTTTGCTGTCTACAAAATATCAGAATCGTATCCAGTTATTAAACAAAGGCCAGACTAAAGCTTAGTGTAAATAATATGGACACGGTAAAGAAGTATGGACACGGTAAAGAAGTATGGACACGGGAAAGAAGTATGGACACGGTAAAGAAGTATGGACACGGGAAAGAAGTATGGACACGGGAAAGAAGTGAGAAGGGGTTTTTCAACGGCCTACTTGTCTGTACAAATCCAGAAAAGGAAGACTTGTGTGATTTTAGAAAATACAAAAAAATTGGCGTGGATCGCGGCATCTCCGCCTACTCTTCCCTGAATTCAAAGTCGTTCTTATAGACACTGACTGTTACAATTAAAAAATGTATCGCCCGTATAGGTGTGCAAAATTTCCCTCATGACGCATGTCTTTCTTCATTATCCAAGACGTTGACAGAAACCCAATCTCATCTGTATGCTGGTTGTTATTGGAGAGAGAGAGAGAGAGAGAGAGAGAGAGAGAGAGAGAGTGAAATGGGGTTTAACGTCCACTCGACACAAACTAGTTCGTTTCAGGACTAACATATGGTTTAATTTTAATGCAATAATTCGCTTGCGCGTAGGGGTCTTTAGCAGTGGGAGGAAACCGGAGGATCCGGAGAAAACCCACGAGGTTGGACAGGCGACCCTTCTCCTTGTCACGTAAAACTGGGGAATCGAAACCACGCCAGTTGACTCAATGACAGGCCTTATGATACAGCGCGCACGTGCTAACCATTCGGCCATCCAACCCCAGGTTGTTATTCGAACAGTAATAATAGCAGCGAGATATAGTCGATATTATGATCAAAACCCGGTCTAGATATACCATTACCAACCATCGAAGTATGTTTTCAGTTTGTCCAAAAGAATATTTCGTAATGGTCGATGTTCTGACTTGTCAGTATCTGGACATGATTCCTTCTTCTGAAGAAGATACACTTCTGATACTTGCTGTCTGAATTCTGTTTGACCCAACACCACAACCGACAAATCATCGAAATCACGCCGTTCTAAAAGAATAAACAGAATATTACAGTTAGAAATTTGGGCTGGCATTTCAGGAACGCGCCCGGGAGAGGAAAGTATCGGTATCAGGTTCGACCCCGGACAAAAGCATAGCCTGCGATATGCACAACACTCATCAATACGAATGAATGTGCTATTCCTTTACCATTAGCTATCATATAGAACAGTGCTTCGCAACCAAGGCGACCTTCGGTTATCGTGATTTTCTGACTATGGTCGAACTAACTGAATCCGAATTTCATTTAGACCGGACCATAGTCCGAAAATACTGAACCATGCTATTGTGGCATGGTCGGAGTAGTTCCAAGATGGCGGTGTCGATGAAACCAAAGTGTAGAATATTTCAAAAGAATCTATTTTTGTTAAGTATATGATTTTAGGAAAGTTTGAATGAATTTTAAATGGTTGCTACTTCTATGATCAGATATTTTGTGACCCGTTTGTTATGTCCGAATCTAAAAATACGCATAATTTCAATACTTGCGCTATGCAAAAAGTAAAGTCAAATTAGAAGGAATTTTGTCGTCTCTAAAATTAATTTGAGTAGCGCAAATTTAACTTCATGAAAGTATTATTTGTTTATCAAACTATATAACACAGCGATTCATTATCCTCCATGGAGAGAATAGATATAGACCTTCCTTGTGCTTAGGGGGATTTTAGGGGTTATGGCCGAGGTCTAAAGCAGAGTAAAATGACATCCCTATGTCCCTGGGGGCAGCCATCTTTGAACAGACGATGGCCCGGACCATCCGCGTACGGTTTCTAGTTCCGACCACTAGTCGTGAAAAAACTATAACCGGTGGTCGCCCTGTGTGCCGCGAAATTTTGAACGGCACATGAAGAAAATGCAAAAAACCATGTGATCCCAATTGAGTATTCACTGGTGTCTACTGGTCTTTTTCTTTATTTAGATGGGGTCATTCTATATGTTTTTGACTAGTCTGTATGCAGTCTATGACTTAAAACGTTTTTATTTTGCAAAATTCAAATATTTTTCAAATATATTTAGCCAAGTGTGCCGCTATTTTTTATGTGTTCCAAAGTATGACGTTGGCAAAAAAAGGTTAAGAACCACTGATATAGAACGATAACTTACCAATGGCGACATCCAGATCACGGAGAAGCCTTAGCAGTATAGAAATAGGTATACGTTTATCGGGTATAACCCAGTAGCCATTTTCTACTTGTTTTACCACATCATTATGAAAGGATAACAGATCTATTAATTCTTTCTCGGTGAACCCTCTTTTAGCTGGAAAAACGAGACAGCAAATAAAATTAGTTTGAAGAATGTCGCATCCTTTAAATAGCCTGAAATATTTAGGGAGAATGATCTAGATGTATTTATTCCGTTTAAACGCCTTTATGTTGTGGGGGCTTAAATGGTCGAATGGTTAGCACGTGCGTGCTGTATTATAAGGTCTATCATTGAGTCAACTGGCGTGGTTTCAATTCCCCCGGTTGTACGTGACAAGGAGTAGGGTTGCCTGTCCAACCCCGGGGCTTTTCTCTGGGTCATCCCGTTTCCTCCCACTGCTAAAGACCCCTACGCGCAAGCGAATTATTGAAATAAAATTGAACCACGTGTTAGTCCCGAAATGACCTAGTTTGTGGCGAGTGGATGTTAAACCCCAATCCTCTCTCTCTTTCTTTATGTTGTCATGGTTACAAAACAAAATAAATAATAACATGTTTACCTATAGTGAGATACCCCAATGTCTTTTTGACTAATTCTATTCCATGTATTTTCTCCAGACTCTCAAATATGGCTCGAATTCTAAAACCTATGGCGCTGCCTTCATCCCCATGGCTGACGAGTTGAGTAATAATACTTGCACTAGGATCTGCTGTGTTCGTTTTATTTTCTTCATTGACCTGCAGACATTCAAGCAAATAGCGGGTGCGATTTTATGACGATTATGGATAATCTATGGTCGCTTTGATATAAACAAACTGGTGTCACGTATACGCCTTAGCTAAAATCATTTCCAGGGAGAGAGAGAGAGAGAGAGAGAGATAGAGAGAGAGAGATGGGGTTTAACGTCCACTCGACACAAACTAGGTCATTTTAGGACTAACACATGGTTCAATTGTATTTCAAAAATTCGCTTGCGCGTAAGGGTCTTTAGCAGTGGGATGAAACCGGAGGACTGGGAGAAAACCCACGAGGTTGGACAGGCGACCCTACTCCTTGTCACGTACAACCGGGGAATCGAAACCCCGCCAGTTGACTAAATGACAGAACGTATGATACAGCGCAGCACGCACGTGCTAACCATTCGGCCCTCCAACCTTCCCATGGGCATATCTCATAGCACATTGCATTGCGTAGGGTTGGAGAAGAACGATTGCACGTTAAACCCTATTTCTTTTCATATCCATTCCTCTCAGAACACAAGATTTATAAAATATTAAGTATTTGCCGTGCAATAGTAGATATGTCTCGTGATATAGACGTATAATATTACATGTTCAATTTTTTTCAACCAATATAACCTTAACGTTACAATTTCAAATTTTCTAAGAAAGTCAAAACATAATTATTTCTATGTCTTTTGCTCAATAGGTTGTCAACTCACTATAATACGATCATAGGTGCCATTCTCACACTTAAAACTCATTTACACCGGAAATAATAACACTATTACCTCCCTTGTTTTTCTACACCCCCCCCCCCCATCTTCAAACGTTTGAATTTGAAGAGGAAAATGATATTTTTGCCAATTTCTCAACTGGCAATAGTGAATTATAAGATTAATAGGATTATTCTTTAACAAGGTAGGACGGTTTATAGATACCATCTATTTTAGGGCTTTATTTGAATACATTCTAAAAATATAACTTAAAAATATGAAATTGCAACTTTAAAGGTACGCATGGTCAATTATTTAAAAAAGAACATTCTACAATACTTTAAGAATGCAATCTTTTTATTGGCTTACCACTCAAATCTCTGCTATGATTTTAGTGCTAAGCCAATGAACCATTACTATTCTTACAATATTTCATGATGGAGATATTTTGATTTTGACGACGAGGGACTGTAAATAGAAGCGATATTTAGCTTACCTGGTTGACGTCATTTAGATCATATGACGTCCATTTTACAACCACGTCATACAGTAAGCGAACCATTAGCGGACTGTGAAATTTTTCTAAAACTTGTCCAACTATTTTCTTCTGAATGTCTGTCAATCTTCTATTTTCTTGTTTTAATAAATGAAGGAGAACATTTTCAGCCTCTTCTTGTGTAAATTTATTTATTTCTAGTTTGTCCTATAAATATAAATATATTTCAGAAACCATATTGGCCTCGATGTTCTTGTGTGTAATTTTAGTTAAATACCATTATTGGCATGGATATTCACGAGTAATGAGTAAACATCTCTAGGCAAACGATGTGCATGGATATAGTAGATCGATACTAAAATTGTATTTAGCAATAAAGCATACAATTCTGTGCTCTACTTTTCGCGGCATAAATGACAAGGTTCCAATTTATCATTCGGACCTACGGGAACCGTACACCCCATTAAGAACACTAAGATCCCAAGATAAAAATCTTCTTGTTGTGCCAAAAAGCAAAACGTTTCGTTTCGGCCAGATGTGCTCCAACAGAATGGAATGAATTGCCAATGGTCGTCAAGAACTCACTTTCTTTAGAAGCATTTAGATCTAAACTCAAACCATACTTTTTCACAATAGCGTTCACCGTGTGACTTTGTGGACTGCGTTTCAAGCATTCTTAGTCATCAAGAGAGAGTTTAAAGATACATTCCCGCGTAGAAACTGGGTGAAGAGAGAGTTTAAAGATACATTCCCGCGTAGAAACTGGGTGAAGAGAGAGTTTAAAGATACATTCCCGCGTAGAAACTGGGTGATTTAAAGGTATATATGGACTAAAAACATATTCAAACAATTTAATTTGTTATAATTTTGCTTTAAATCCTTCTCAAACATTGTAATTGCCAAGGAATGCCCTGCTATAAAAATTCGATCAAACCAGGTCATGTTTATGTCACGTGACGTACCTCTCTCGCAAGTCAGAGGAGAATTCATTGCATACATAAGACGATGTTGTCTTTAATCGTTTACTATTTATTCAAATATCGAATCCTAATTAAATTCTCGGATTAACCACCACCTGCCTCTTTTTCCGTCATTTTTATCTCAGAAAGTGTTGTACGTCTAACTCTTCATAAAGTTTATCAACTTGTACATCAAGCGTTCAATGTTCACGTGTGACCTTCGACATCACGCGTGCAGAAATTCCTAATCGTCGGGCTGTCGATTAGGGGAACCCTTACATTTTTGTCCTGTATACGCGCCATGAGTGCTTTTCGGGGAATCCAGTATTTTTCTAGTAAGATTGGATATCTATACTTTCCATATATTCCAAAATTGCCATACTTTTATTGGAAATAACCACCCGATAAATACTTTTCTGGGAACCCATCTTTCATGTCCACTCGACACCAACTGGGTCATTTCGGGACTAACATATGGTTCAATTTTATTTCAATAATTCGCTTTCACGAGAGGACACGGAGAAAACCCACGAGTTTGGACAGGCGACCCTACTCCTTGCCACGTACAACCGGGGAATCGAAACCACGCCAGCTGACTCAATGACAGGCCTTATGTTTCGGCCATTCAACCCATATTGTAAATAGACTATTATTATTTGATTATTATATTCTTAATCTTTAAGTGGCATTTAGCGATTGGAAAACACATTAATAGAACACAATTTTTATGGGAAACAATCACTGGTTTATTCTAAAAGCACGACGTTTCGACAAGTTAATGGACTATGCAATGCCTACATTAATTTATTATAAGTGTTATCCATATCTTAGTAAATGGTTTCATCCCTATTACCTCATTGAAACAACATAACAGCATCCAACGGCTCCCTTTGATGGTCTTCATAATTAGCTAAATGTTTTCCATTTGTTGTTGATTGTCTAATTAACTACCCTACTTATCCTATGTCTAATTTGTTTAATCCTTTATCTTTATTGTTATTGTTATTTTATCTTATTATATGGTTTCACCATGTCCACTCTTATATATTCATCTGAAGTTTATGAAATGTCATTGTGCTTGATAACGATAAGAGGATACTTGTCGAAACGTCGTGCTTTTAGAATAAACCAGTGATTGTTTCCCATAAAAATTGTGTTCTATTAATATTATATTCTTACTTACCGCCTTGTCAAATCCCACAGGACTGTCAGCGGTGATTATAACTGTAACACACTTTGATAACTGGTCTGGAATCCAGGCGCGATTTGACGCCTCTTCCGGGGGACTCAGACGATCCAAAGAGTCAATAATGATGACTATTTCCTTTAAAGTTCTCGCCAACATGTCGTTCAGTCCATGACAGATGGCGCTGTAGTCCGTCTCCTTTAGCATGTCCTGAAAATGTAATGAAATGGCGTTTAATTGCCCGCTTTTCTGCACCGACGGACTTAATGAAGACGGGCAGGCACCATACAGTGTGCTTAGATGGAAATTATACCCTGACAGCAGCAGCGCTACGCCCTACTCTTGGGGGGGAGCAATAACCGAATGGTTAGCACTCGACACAAACTAGGTCATTTCGGGACTAACATATGGTTAGCAGTGGGAGGAAAACTGAGGAACAAGAGAAAACCCACGAGGTTGGACAAGCGACCCTACTCCTAGTCACCTACAACCGGGGAATCGAAACCACGCAAGTTGACTTAATGACCGATCTTATGATACAACGCGCACGCGCTAACCATTCGGTCATCCACCCCTCCCCTCCCGCGTGTCAATCTGGACAACAGAAATGAGGGGGTATCGAACGGATCCAGTCTCAAAACAGATCTCAGTAAGGAACTTTGCGCACGCGCTAGTGTTCAGTTTGACCTTGACCCTTTGACTTGTTTCCCTGTGACTGAAATAATTTTTTTGTGAAGAGTTCCACAATTTAGTGTGCCAGGGGCGGTTCGGAGAACGGTTATTACATAGGAATTTCTTAAATATCATCGCGGCCTGGACCGGTTCCGAGCACAGGCCAGCTTATGGGGCCTCGAGGTTCATGGTAAAAAGAGGAAAAAAAAGCTATTAAATTCCAGATGACAATTTCATTCATCGGTCTTGCGGCACGATGGGCGGAGACTGGATGAGTGTGCGATTCTTCAACGTTCTCTGTGATTGGTCGAAACCCGTGACATAGGCGAATGCGTGCCATTCGAAAGGATATAATGATCTTTTCGTAGCGGTAGGGGTCCCACGATTCTAGTCTGGCCGCAGGCCCCGTTCCGTTTAAGCTGGTCTTTGGTTCCGAGTACGGTACGCTTATCGCAGGAAAGTGTACACACAGTTTAAAGCGAGAATTTCAAATTTTCTAAGAAAGTCAAAACATAATTATTTCTATGTCTTTTGCTCTATAGGTTGTCAACTCACAATTATACGATCATAGGTGTCATTCTCACACTTAAAACTCATTTACACAGGAAATAATAACACAATTACCCCCCAATTACCTCCCTTGTTTTCTATTCTCCACCATGGAGTAGCTTAGTTTTCAAACGTTTGGATTTGAAGAGGAAGATGATATTTTTGCCAATTTCTCAGCTGGCAATAGTGAATTATAGGATTAATAGGATTATTCTTTAACAAGGTAGGACTGTTTATAGATACCATCTATTTTCAGGCTTTATTTTAATAAATTTTAAAAATATAACTTAAAAATTTGAAATTCCCGCTTTAAGACTCACCGGTTCGATCACTGTATCATCATTGATTACCCTGCTGATCTGAAGATAAATACTAATCAGTGTAGATTTAACCGTCATACTTTCTGGAGTCAGACCACCGAATCTAAAATAAAAAGTACCTTTGTCGTATGAAATGAAATGAAATGAAATGGGGTTTAACGTCCTACTGTTCTGCTCCTATACTGGGCTAATGAAGACGGGCATACGCCATACAGTGTGCTATGAGGGAAATTTTGCCCGGGCAGCGGCACTATCGCCTACTCTTATATCGAATTCCAACTGCCAAGGGATCTTTTACGTGCATTCCAATGTATACACGGGACCTCGGTTTTTCGTCTCATCCGAAGGACTAGACAGCTGTCCTTGTCAGGCCCTCCGTTCTGCACCACTGACAAGGGGAAACCACGTCGGAAAATCCAGATGAACTTTCTCCGCCAATGCAGGGATCGAACACCCGACCTCCAGGCTAGCGAGCCAGCGTCTTAACCAACCAGCCACCGTGGCTCCCCCTTTGTCGTATGACACTAGGGCGGTTTAAGCTCTTCTCAGAAAATGGGGTGGGAGGTTGATCAGCGGGGTCGCTGCGAGCAACTGTTGGCTAGAACCAGAGATGGGATACTTAAACTGAAATAACATTATTTTTTCTACAAAGAAAACATCTGCAAGTGTGGGGGTGGGGTGGGGGTGAAGCAGAGGGGACGTGGCATAACCCAGTGCAAACATCAATTCGCCATTGTTTATGCTGGTTGATATTAGCGCAACACAAGATCCATGCATTCGGGCTCGTCCATGATTTTACTCTTGGGAATCAGACCACCAAAGCTTAAACTGTATTCTCTTCACACCCGGCATTTATAGTCCGGTCGCCAAATCCAATGTTTCGAGTGAACCTGGAAATTATATACAAAGTTTTTTCTATGATTGATTTTAGTAGCCTAGGCTGTCCTCGTTCAGAATCTGCTGGGTGAACATCGGTCACCCTTGAGCGTTTTGAGAAATTCAAGATAGCGTCCAAGTCGGCCGCCACATCAATTAAATCCCCTATAGCTCCCATAGTATTTATTCTAGGATGTATACAATTTTGGTGTATACAATTTCCAGGTTCAGCCATAGTTCTGTCGGACTAATTTGAAGGCCACGGATCATGCTAAGCTAAATTATATTTGGAGTCCGTTTAGACTATTGTATATGTGGACGGTTAGCAATCAGTAATAATGTATGTCATGCAGAAGGCAGGGTGTCCTTAGTTTAGTTTGAACACCTAGTCAATACTTCCAATCAAGCTTACAAAGTGTGTAAATAGTAATCGTGTAATAATAACTTCAGTACCTTATAATAACTGCTGATGGTGTATCTAACTCCCAACACTGCTGGACAACCTTAGCTACCAATGATGACTTTCCACATCCAGTCTCTCCATGTATAAGCAACGGAAGCTTGTTATCTTTTTGTATGTGGTCGCGAATAATCTGTAAAGAAATGTAATGAAATGAGGTTTAACGTCGTACTGTTCTGCTCCTAACCTGGGCTAATGAAGACGGGCATATGCCATACAGTGTGCTATGAGGGGAATTTTGCCCGGACAGCGGCACTACGGCCTACTCTTATATCGAATTCCAACTGCCAATGGATCTTTTACGCGCACTCCATGTGTACACAGGACCTCGGTTTTTCGTCCCATCCGAACGACTAGACAGCTGTCCTTGTCAGGCCCTCCATCCTGCATCAAATCTGTAAAGAAGTCCAATAATGTGTATAAATATGTGTACCGAGAAAGTTCGCCCAGATTTTCCGGCGTGGTTGCCCCTTGTCAGTGATGCAGGACGTAGGGCCTGCCCAGGACATCTGTCTAGTCATTCGGATGAGACGAAAAACCGAGGTCCCGTGTACACATAAGCGTGCACGTAAAAGATCCCTTGAAAGTTGGAATTCGATATAAGAGTAGGCCGTAGACCACTGCCCGGGCAAAATGTCCCTCATAGCACACTGTATGGCGTATGCCCGTCTTCATTAGCCCATTTCGGAGCAAAACAGTAGGACGTTAAATCCAATTTCATTTCATTTTGTTCCCATCATATTATAATAAACATCATAGACTCGATTGTCCAACTAATGAGAATTTGTGCGTATTGCGACTGGTTGACAGAATGTAGGTGAGTGTAACTTTGATCCCACCTTTCGTTGTCAATATGTTTCTCACCTTTGTATTTTAAATCCACTGACAGAGATTCAGTTTTAGACGAGTTATTTGCCCCTGATTTTGATAATCTCGCTTGCGAATGAGAACAATAATAATAATAATAATAAAAATCAATCTGTTTTACAGAGGATTACTAAAGTCTTCTTATATCTCTGTAAAAGATGACTACCTTTAACACTTGACGTCTCATCACTCAATGGCGCGTGCATTATTTACATAAGACGTTACTACATCAGGCAGAATGGAGGCTTTTACTCATTTCAATACAGGAAATAATTTTTACCTACAAATATTTCAAACGTCTTTATTTATTTTTCTAATATATAAAAAATAATATTTTAGAATTAAATTTGTCGGAGGAAAAAAGTTAATATTTGTGGCTCATTAAGTCGCATCGATGTCATTCTTATCAGTGATTGTAGCGGCGTAGCGAATATTCACTGCGGATCAATGTGACTAATAATTTATTTTACGAAAGTAATAGACTTTAGACGTTTTACTATTTCATAGCTTTATGTTGTTTATGATCAAGATTTTCAATGTTGTTTTTTTTTATTTTTGTTTGGGCTACAAACCTTAAGATAGTGTTCTTTTCTGTCTGAAAAATTGCGACACAAATTTTGGCAGTGTATGATATGGCGTGAGATATCCTTTAATAGAAAATCCAATTCCCTTTCTTCTCGCTCTTTGATTCCACTGTTTATCATGTCGGATAGCTTGGTTACACAACTCTCACAGAATTTACTGATGTAAGTTTTATGTTCAGTAGAATCATTTGCTGCTGTAACAAAATAATAATCAGTTATATCTGTACTGAAATGTCATATTATTAGAGTCATACGCTCCTAAAGTGCTAATTCCAGGCCAAGGGGGGGTGGGGGGTGGGGGTTGGGTGGCCGAATGGTTAGCACGCACGCGCTGTATCATACGGCCTGTCATTGAGTCAACTGACGTGGTTTCGAATCCCAGGTTGTACGTGGCAAGGAGAAGGGTCGCCTGTCCAACCTCGTAGGTTTTCTCCGGGTCCTCCGGTTTCCTCCCACTGCTAAAGACCCCTACGCGCAAGCGAATTATTGAAATAAAATTAAACCATATGTTAGTCCCGAAATGAAATAGTTTGTGTCGAATGGACGTTAAACCCCATATCTCTCTCTCTCTCTCTCTCTCTCTCTCTCCCTTCCAGGCCAATAAAGAAAGACATACAAATTCCAGCGTATAGTTCTTTACGTTTATGCCAATGTATAAACGGGGCTCCGGTTTATCATCCTATCTCAACCACCCTGATAATACCAATGTACACAGAATAAAAAAAAATAAAAACCATATTATTATTACAAACCGACTATCCACACTCAAAACCAATTCCAACACTCAAAGCCAGTTATAACACTCCAAAAAAAGGGGATGGAGAGTGGTAGTGTCCAGTCAACATAAACAGGTCATTTCGGGGCTAGCCTATGGTTCAATTTCTGGTTTCAATAATTGGCTTGCTATTCAATTGTAATTAACTACTATTGTACTATAAATTGGTTTCTTTAATATTGGCTGATGTCAACGAAATTAGTAAATAGTATTTCACAGGAAATAACAAGACGGATCAAATAGCATTAGATTATACTGATATTGAATAACGAATTCTAAAACATTCATTTCGAATAGCGTTGAATAATTATTGTAATACATGTATGTGTGGGATCACTAGGAGATATTTACCTTCTGTCCAGGAAACATCAAAGTTTATAATATTCTGTTCCGGTAACTTATCTTTCATTTTCTTTTCTTTTAACTCTTCAAACAGTTGTTTAGATACGTCATTATCTGCTGAGATATCTGAAATAGAACCCAGACGTGTTCAACTACTACGTCATTTAAAACAACCCGCAAATCAACCCGCAAACGCAGAACTGCCTGAAGGGGTTATTTTTCACCCTAACCTCGATTTCCAATCGGCGACAATTGGTTACACAAATCAGGTGGCAAGCACGGGAAACTAAATGATTGACCTTAATCCTACGCCCCTAAGCAAAGTAAACGATTTTCTACACGATAATCATCTCACTGAACATGCCTATTAGATTCTGGATAATATGCAATATTTCTCACGCTTTGTCCTGCATTCTAAAATGTAACCTGTAGTTAGTGAAACAATCAAGTCCGTCATATATACTCACAGTTGCGTTCTATATTTAAAAAAATGTGTAGTTTTATCTGAATATTTCAGTGTAGTTTTATCTGAATATTTCAGTGTAGTTTTATCTGAATATTTCAGTGTAGTTTTATTTAAATATTTCAGATACTGTGTAGTTTTATCTAAATATTTCAGTTAATTACTATATTTAAGATTGTGGACGATATGGCATCGTCATATCTCTGCAAACTCGACGACGTCAGAGGCACACTAAAAGTCACCCGTTTTACCCAAGCACCATCACTTGTCTACCCCAAAGGTCGAGCGAACAATACATTTTACGGTGACCGAATCTTCTCACGATATGCCCCTATCTTATGGAATGGACTGCCATGCGAAATTAGAGCCGTGATAAACATTGAAACTTTCAAAAAATGAATCAAAACTCGTCTTTTCCGACCCCATTTCGGATGTTAAACCTTTTCTTCTTATGTAGTTTTATTATCTGTAAGTTTTTATCTTATAGTTTCTCTTTTACATATCTTATTACAGTTTTACTGAAATTTTACTTAAGTTTTCCTCTTATGTAGTTTTATATTATCTGTAACAATCTTATTTTAAATATTTTTTTTTGTAAGGCGCTTTGAAAATGTGCCATGCTTTTTACTGTGTAAATAGTTATGTTTTAGAATGCGCTATATAAGAATGTATAATTATTATTATATCATAATTATGTAGCTTTATCTGAAAATTGTAGGTACGGTGTAGTTGACGGTGTTGTTCTATCTGGATATTTGAGGTACTGTGTAGTTGTATCTGAATATGAGAGGTACTGTTTAGTTTTACCTGAATATTTAGGTGTAGTTTTTGGATCCTGTTCATGTATATCTCTAATAGTTCTATAAAACCATAAACACGTCTTCTTTACTTCCTCTTGATCTCTATTTAATATACCAGCTTCTATCTCCTTCTCTGTCACTATATATAAACCATGAAATAACAACATAGAAACCATGACAACATAGAAACCATGATATAACAACATATAAACCATGATATAACATCATATAAACCATGACAACATATAAACCATGATATAACAACGTATAAACCATGACGTGACAACATATAAACCATGACATGACAGCATATACCCCACGCCAACCCCACCCCACCCCCACAAACACAAGAAGTACCATAAGGTGTAAAACTTACATGTAATTCCCGCTATAGTTTAAAAAACCACGAGAAAAATTATCAGGTGTAAATGCATACAAGTAATTGACGAGATAGTTAAAGTTATTTACCGGAAGTGATATATTTTCTCTGCCCCTCTCTCGACATTTTACTAACAGCTTGTCTGGCTATGATCTTGGTAAACTCCGCTGAATCTGTTCCAAAACTGTTTTGACCCTGCTCCTGCTTTTCATTTTTTGTATAATCAGGATAGATCTTGGTGACTGGTAAAATAACATACTCTGCTGGAATTCTGTTCTCGTCATATTTATACCATCTATACAAAATATACACACAATATATAGACAGAATATACACACAATATATAGACAGAATATACACACAAAATACACACAAAAAATATACACACAGAATATACACACAAGA
This sequence comes from Patella vulgata, assembly GCF_932274485.2. Taxonomy (NCBI): domain Eukaryota; kingdom Metazoa; phylum Mollusca; class Gastropoda; family Patellidae; genus Patella; species Patella vulgata. Next base: position 72,690,228 of record NC_065884.2, read on the forward strand.
TATACACACAGAATATACACACAAAATATACACACAGAATATAAACACAAAATATACACACATAATATACACACAAAATACACGCACATAATATACACACAAGATATACACACAGAATATAAAAACAAAATATACACACAAAATACATACACAAAATACACACACAAAATATACACACAATTAATGAATGCTATGAGGTTTAACATCCTTCTTTTCTCTTAATATAAACGGGCACACAATAAGGTTAACGTCCTTCCGAAATTATCCCTCTTCGTCCCATCCGAACGACTAGACACCGTTCCTTGTCAAGCTCTCCGCTCTATACAACATAGCAAGAAACAAACACGCTGGAATACTCAGATTTAATATCTCTGGGATCCAACTCGGACCGACTTGTTAATAAGCCAGCGCCATACTGAAGGATCCACTCAAGAGAATTACAGAACAGGACATAGAGCGACAAAAAATTGAAACTGCAATTTAGAGTTGCCCGGTTGACAACGCAGGAGAATTCCCGAACACACACACACAGCAAAATGTTACAAGGAGAAATATTCTGGGTTTTGATTCTAATAATAACCAATCGTACTTATCAATCAGCTCTTTTTCTTTATACTGTAGACCATCGGTTAGGATGTTATAATCTGTTTCACTTATCTCGGTAGGATACGGACACCAACCATATCTCTGGGCATACAACGTCTAATAAATAAACATATGTAAAACAAAAAATACGGACTCAAACCATATTTGTGGGCATACAACGTCTAATAAATGAATGTATTTAAAAAGACTATTGAATATTTCCCACCTAACTCAACTATAAAATATAGCCCACATGGCCGAACTATTAAATATGGCCGAACTATAAAATATTGCCCACCTAACTCAACTATAAAATATAGCCCACCTAGCCCAACTATAAAATATATACTTAACTTACCACAAATGAGGGTCCTGTGGATATTTCATTACAAAGTTTGATTTCATTTAGACAAATTTCGGTTGTTTTATGAAGAATCTGCATTTCTTCTCGAATTCCCCACCTCATATCTACAACCTGAAAATCGTATCCTCTCTCCTTACAGAATAGTTGTAGCTTGGGGTAACTTATTTCCATCCAAGCATTCCTTTCATGCTCAGTATCTGTAAATTCACATAACAAGTTTGGAAATGAAATGGAATTTTAACGTCCTATCTCTCTGAAACGTAGGGTTATTTAGAAGCGGGGGGGGGGTACCCGGAGAAAACCCACGAGGTTTGACAGGCGATCCTACTTCTTGTCGCGTACAACGGGGAATGAAACCACGTCACTTGGCTCAATAACAAGCCCGATGACCCATCGTGCACGCGTAACACCCCCTCCACCCCCCCCCCCCCTAATAAAAACAAAAAGCGGGTTTCGGATGATACTCTTCCTCGAACCCTTGGCAACTGGAATTCGACATACAAATAGATTTTACCATATGTTAAGTTGAAAATAATCGAAATATATACTGATGGCAAAAAACATTGTCAATTTAATACCTGGAACTTATTTCGAGTAAGTTATTCAGCTTCAACTGTGTTTGAAAACCACAAGGGAATGGCTCAGTGAGTAAGACGCTGGCCCGCTAACGTGAGAGTCTCGGGTTCGTCCCCGGTATTTGCCGAGGAAGTTCACCAGGATTGTCCGGAGTAGTTTCTCTTTGTCAGGGGTGCAGAATGAGGGGTCTGACAAGCGAAAAATATTATGAAGCCATATCAGTTGCTTGCTTAGCTTAATATGTCATAAACACATTACTGGCAAAGACTAAACAAAACGCTGATTCCAACCTGTCGGAACCAGGAGTGGGATTGTCGTCTATACGCCATATAGTACATTGTATATTCACAAGGTAATACTTTAGATCGCCTCGTACAACTTGGGATCCGCCCTTGTTCGTACATCTGCCCATCAACATTTTAAAATTTAAAATACCTGTAAATGTGCTACTTGTAAATATTCGAACTATTTTAGCTACTGGCGGACATTTTACATTTATGTTTCCATGAAGTATTTTATCTTTGATTTCTGCATCACTGGAACCACCTGTTCCTACTAGAGGCAAATCATCCTGCCGTTCAGTGGGGTTCTCCTGCTAGAAAAGAAAAAAGAGCAATAGAAACATCAGTGCAACAATCAACACATTACGGCTAGCACCCATTCAACTGGTCTAATATTTAAGCCCGTTGTCTGTTGCTTGCAATGTCTGTGTGCTGTGTGAATTTTGAGCAACTGGCTCAATAACCGGTTTGGTCCTGGTCCAGTCTAGTTTCCCCTTACCGGCGGTGCAGAACAAGAGTCTAGTCGTCCGAATGGGACGAGAAGCCCACCCATTTACACTTGGCATGCACATAAAACAACAAGTTGGTATCTAATGAAAATTAGGCGAAGACACCGCTGTCCGAGCAAAAATCTACTTCACGTGAAAATAGAAAAAATGAACAAACATCGTGTTGGGGTGACATTTTAAAAAAAAAAACAGTAATATTTTGAAATATAACAATAATATTCTCTCAACGTTTTAAAGTACTTGCTTGGTAACCTGGGAGCTGGATGGCTGAATGGTTAGTCTGTCATTGAGTCAATTGGCGTGGTTTCGATTCCCCGGTTGTACGTGACAAGGGATAGGGTCCCCCTGTCCCAACCCCGTGGGTTTTCTCCGGTTTCCTCCCACTGCTAAAGACCCCTAAGCGCAAGCGAATTATTGAAATAAAATTAAACCATGTTAGTCCCGAAATGACCTTGTTTGTGTCGAGTGGACGCTCTCTCTCTCTCTCTCTCTCTCTCTCTCTCGCTTGATAACGTTGAGAGAATACTCTTCGTAACGTCTGCCGGTCAAATAAATTAATATGACCAATACTTTCTTCAATGGATCTTACATTTTGACTTGGTGCTGACTGAACTGTAGTGGGTGTTTTGCTGATCGGAATATACCTGAAATTGTATAATATACATAGCCTGTTTATTATGTTGGAATAAAATATAACTGTTTATGACTGGGAATAAACAGTTTATGAGCCACCCTTTGACTAGGATTCTGGAATCTTTATCAACAGTAAATGGGGTTAGCGTCCTACGTTTTTGTACCAATATGTAGACCAGGTAGTATGCCGTTTTATGAATATTGCACACACAGCGGTATTTCATAGGGACGAGGTCGGCGCCAACTCTGGACCCAGGGTGTTCATCCCATGGGGAAACCAGGCTGCCAAGATTGGGTCACGTGGCACTCTATAGTCATATCTGCAGCATGACGGCAGGTAATATTTGATAATATCGAGAATATGACGTCATCCAATATTTCATAATATCCGACAAACAAAATACGAACCTTGCTCTATATTCTGTAGAAGGACGAACTTCCAGTTGGGTATTCGTGATAACATCAAAACTTTTTGAAGATCCGCAACCCATTTTATTGATGACAGAGAAAACAGATTCTTTAGCTCAGATAAACAATGGATCCCGAATAGATCTTGTTATATTCCAAATCCAGCACTGACCAGCAGTAGAAACATTTACACAGCATCTGAACAACTTCTGATTTCAACAGTTCTCGACCCTACAGTAGAAATAATAAACTATCAACTTACTGTATTTCTCCCCAAAATTAGAAATAATAAAACCTAGATACTAATCGAGATTCTTCCTTCTCTTTACCGATCATAAGATGTCCAGTTTTTTGTGGATTACGATTTGAATTAAAATATATATCTTCCTTCTCCTATTAACAGAACACAGTTTTTATGGGATACAATCACTAGTTTTATTCTAAAAGCACGACGTTTCGACACGTATCCTCTTATCCTAGTTTGGTGATTATACATTTGCCAATACCAGAATACAAACTAACAAGACACAGAAACTTAAAAATGAACGTCCTGGCAAAGTTATCCCAAGATTATTCCTTCTTCTTAACGATCATAAGGTTCCAATTTTTTGTGGATTACGATTTGAATTGAAATATATAATCCTCCTTCTCCGTCTTATATATTTGCAAATGCACGAATACAAACCATACAAACCAACAAGACATAGACACTTAAGAATGCACGTCCTGGCAAAGTTATCTCAAGACTTAAAATGGTCGAGTCGACACCTGAATGACACATATATCCATTAAACAACAACAATACGTTAAGTATATCCTTGGGTCGATTGGTGTAAAATAGTTTTATTTAACGTCCGCTTCTCTAATAAAAACATACATATAAATATCGCAGTTGCTTGATTTATTAAGTCCTTAATAACCCCGTATTTAGTTATTTTTATAAAGTTTTAATTGCATAATACATGTATAATATAATATTGTACAGTATATAACTTTAACATAAAGAGATCGTTTTTACGTCCTTAGTTACCATGTGTGTTTACACAATTTAAATATAAACAGATTATCTTTTTAAAGGAACACGACTGGATATAGACATTTCTAGCTTCCAGTTTCTGTGACATATGGGAGATGCTAATTGTAGGCCGGCTGGTGAGGTTCGGGAATTTCCGGAGTCCACAATGGCTGCTTTATATAATGAGTATTTTGGGGAATACTATTCCTAACCCTAACCCTGTTTAGAAGACTGAACTTGGATCCAATTTTTCCTTTTAGGGTTAGGTCTAAGAATTTGGTGGAAAGGGTTAGGGTTAGTATTCTCCAAAATACTAATTTATATAAAGCGGCCATTTTGGACGCCGGAAATTCCCGAACGTCTCCAGTCGGCCTACAATTAGCAGTATATATTGAAAGCATCAATCCTCCAGACGGCCATTTAATCAGTGTCCATATCTAAATTTTACCAAAATAAGGGTCAGTAATTTACATGATTCAAACAAAAACCCTAAAATGATTAGATACCATCTGGAATCAAAATTAGTTATAATTTTTCACAATCAACACTACTTGTCAATTTACCTTTTGATAACATTACTTTTTATAATAAATGGTTGAAAAGTCTTTTAATTTTGAAATACTGAGTGAAAACGCCATTGCCTGGGCAATATTCCCGTCCTACTGTTTTGCTCCAACTGGGCTAATGAAGACGATCATACGTCATACAGTGCGCTATGAGGGACATTTTGCACAAGGGGTCGATTACGTGCACGCCAATGTGGAGATGGGACCTCGGTTTTTCTTCCGATTCGAACAACTAAACAGATGTCCTTGTCACAAGGGGAAACCAAACCGGAAAAAAAACCGATAAACTTTCTCGGCTAACACAGAAGACCGAAGCTAACGAGACAACGTCTTACCCACTTAGCCACCATGGCTCTCTAGAAATAAAAATGACCGTATAATTTTAGGGCTGAAGTGGAAAGAACGTTAAAACCTCATTCCATCCAAGCTTTCGAAGAAGGAAAAGGCTATATTCTTAAAGTAGTGTAGAATGTTTTGTTTTAACAAGACCATGTGTACCTTTAATGTTTTAAACATGTAATATTATACGACTATCGCACGAGGTATATCTAATATTACACGGCAAATAATTAATATTTTATAAATCTTTTGTTCTGAAGAGAGAGAGAGAGAGAGAGAGAGAGTGGGGGGGGCGGGGGTAACGTCTACTCGATACAAACTAGGTCATTTCGGGACTAACCTATGGCTCAATTTATATTTCAGTAATTCGCTTGCGCTTAGTGGGTCTTTAGCAGTGGGAGGGAACCGGAGGACCCGGAGGACCCGGAGACCTGTCACGTACAACCGAGGAATCGAAACCACGCCAGTTACTCAATAAAAGACCTTATAATACAACGCGCTCGCACAAACCTGCGGACAAGACAAAGATATTGTAAGAATAAACAACACTTATCAAATCAAGGGAATGGATCTGGGGCCGGGTCTGTAATGACACCTGTAGGGTAAATAGTTTTCTTCTGTCACCAGTCCAACCTCGTGGGTTTTACTCCGGGTTCTCCTGTTTCCTCCCACTGTTAAAGACCCCTACGCGCAAGCGAATTATAGAAATAAAATTGAACCATGTGTTAGTCCCGAAATGACCTAGTTTGTGTCGAGTGGACGTTAAACCCCATTTCTCTCTCTCTTCTTTCACCAGTATTGCCAGTCACGGACTATACTGTTTATAACGGTCAACACAAGTAGCTGTTATTCATTTTATACCGTTATCTAATCATCTCTCGCAGCCATGTTTACAGCGCGTCCCTAGCAACCATACAGCTATAGTAGTAGTAGACATAGCCGACACTTATAACTCATGTTTATACAGGGCGGATCTCGGGTTATTTTAAAACACCATCTGGTCATATTCTGTTTGCTTATATCCACTGCCCACAAAGGCTGAGGTGGATGAGGCGCGCAATTTTGTGAATGGTCTTTGACGTATGACAAATTGTGGTAGTTGCTACGACCTTACGTTCTTCGTCTTTTGAAGACATGGACTCTTATTGACGACTGCCATACACGAGGGTAAGACTTGTAAGAAAACCCAACGCCACTTTTCACCCTTCTTTTCACATTGCCGTTCTTTCTGTTTATTTATTTTAGCGCATTAAACAATGACAGTGGGGCTTAATTGTAGATATTCTTCAAAGGGCCGTCTCTAAAACAAATACAAGCCAAGGGGACCGCGGTGGATGGGCTCGATCCCGGTGAACTAGCGTGTACACCATTAGTTATACGTTAAAGACCCAGCTTTCTAGGCGAAAAGTTGGTTTAAACAATATTTAATTAAAATATTTCATAACTAAATTGGAGAATACGAAAACTAGAACAAATATGTTTATAAACATCGCTTGTATCGTCTTCATTATCCCGGTTGATGCAGAAAACTGGGACGTAAAACCCCATTTTATTTCAAAAAAATGAAATTTACCCTTAAGTATAGGTCCGCCTTATTATGAAAACCCCTATGTATATGGGCGGTGTATACAAGGATAACAGGCAAAACAGGAGTAGAGCTTAATCATAGACTTATTATTGGAGGTTAGTGATCCTTGAATACCCCTTAAGTATAGGTCCGCCTTATTATGAAAACCCCTATGTATATGGGCGGTGTATACAAGGATAACAGGCAATACAGGAGTATAGCTTAATCATAGACTTATTATTGGAGGTTAGTGATCCTTGAATACCCCTTAATGATAGGTCCGCCTTATTATGAAAACCACTATGTATATGACAATACAGGAGTATAGCTTTATGATAGATTTATTATTGGTGCGTAGTGATCCTTGAATACCCCAGTGATTGTCTATATACCTATCATACATAGACCAGTATATTATATATAAGGTAACACGATGTTATAGTCTAGTAGATTGTGTAGTAACTGTGTAATCTCTAACAGCCCGTCATGTTAGGTATGTTGAATTAGTTATGCGAACATTATTTTCGTGTTTTGACTATTGACTTGGATCATATGCAAGTGGAATTTATTTGAATAATTGTTGAGAGGAATAATCCTCATGTTCGACAAGTAAGTTGAATTGGTTTTGTAGATATATTTTCGTGTTTTTACTATTGACTTGGATCGTATGCAAGTGGAATTTATTTGAATAACTATTAAGATGAATAATCTTCTGTCAACTGTATGTTGTTTTTATTTTTAATCTAATATAAACAGATGTCATGGTTGTCAAGAGGGCCATGGTAGTCAAGTAACAAGCCAACTGGACTCTCGACTGGAATGTCGGTTAGATTTTATCAAAGGCCATGAGATATAAACAGGGCTAGCACTACCTCTTACTCAAACCCTGGACCTAGCCCTAACCCTTGCCCAAACCCTAACCGACAATCTCGTCAACAATCACGTGACCTAACCCTATTTACATCTCAGCGACCTTGTGGAAATCGGGAGGTGGCCTTAGGAAATAGATCTATCCGTGTCCTAACCTTATTTACATCTCAGAGACCTTGACAAAATCGGGAGGTGGCCTTAGGAAATAGATCTAGCCGTGGCATGTCCCGGGTGGGGTTGGAATTATTATATCGTCGATCTGTTCAACTCCACTCCTATGTTATAATCCGACCCATGTCATCGTAGTTTAATTCAAGTAGTACACTAATAATACATCATTGAAATTTCATAGGTCCTGTTTAGAATCGAAACGATAAGAGGTGTGGTTTCCCAGCTATGCCTGATAAGGGGGAACCACATGCAGGACTGAGGGGCTGACAAGGAAAGCTGTCTAGTCGTTCGGATAGGACACAAACCGAGATCCCGTGTACACATTGGCGTGCACGTAAAAGATCCCTTGACAGTTGGAATTCGATATAAGAGTAGGCCGTGGTGCCGCTTTCCGGGCAAAATTTCCCTCATAGCACACACTGTATGTCGTATGTCCGTCTTCATTAGCCCAGTTCGGAGCCGAACAGTAGGACGTTAAACCCCATTTCATTTCATAGCACACTGTATGGCGTATGCCCGTCTCCATTAGCCCAGTTTGGAGCAGAACAGTAGCACGTTAAAACCCATTTCATTTCACTTCGAAACAATAAGAATTTAATCAGCCCCATGTCACCTGACGTGTAATTTAGTTCAAGTAGTACTTCATTGAAATTTTATACTAAAACGGTTGTACGTGACAAGGAGGAAGGTCGCCTGTCCAACTTCGAGGGTTTTCTCTGGGTCCTCCAGTTTCCTCATACTGCTAAAGACCCCTATGCGAAAGCGAATTAGGGAAATAAAATTTAACCATATGTAAGTCCCGAAATGACCTGGTTTGTGTCGAGTGGACGTTAAACCTCATTTCTCTCTCTCTCTCTATCTCTCCCTCTCTCTCTCTCTCTCTTATACTAAAAACTTCGGATCAAGTTATTTAACGAAACGAATTGTTTTTATATAAATAATATACTGTATAAATAATATTCCTTGCATTATATAAGCATATAAATATTTACACACATTCACGATAGATCAAGTCATGTCACTGGTGTACAACTTTGGCCGCTGTAGTGATAATGGCCTACGTGTTATTTAATCTCCAATGGTGGACAGTATTTAAGGAACGTTATAAAATGTCTATATATCGGTTATTAGTATTTTTATTTCTACTAACAACCGTTAATAGTCCGGTAAATCATTGTACCTATGTTAGATATCTTTACCTATATCAACTATTATAAATACCTATATAGATTTATAGCGTGGTAAATCACTTGACAGTGACGGACATCTTGTACCTATAGATAATCATAAAGCGATAGTTGTATATTATAATATTGGGTGGTTGAGATGGTCTAGTGGTCTAGAGAGTTGCGCTTCAAGTTCTAGCTGGCCGGTCATCTCTGGCTTGAAATCAACGTTGGTGTTTTAACTAGAAAATGGTATATTTGTCAAATTCTCTTCTAACACTTGATTTATAGGATTTAGGATTATTCTTTAACAAGGTAGGACTGTGTGTATATATTTCATATGTTTTAAGGCTTTATTTTAATATATGCTAAACATATAATTTTAACATATTCTAAACACGTAATTTTAACATATTCTAAACATATAATTTTAACATATTCTAAACATGTAATTTTAACATATTCTAAATATAATTTTAACATATTCTAAACATGTAATTTTAACACATTCTAAGCATGTAATTTTAACATATTCTAAACATTCTAAACGTCCTACTGTTCTGCTCCGAACTGGGCTAATGAAGGCGGGCATACGCCATACAGTGTGCTATGAGGGAAATTTTGCCCGGACACCCGCACTATCGCCTACTCTTATATCGAATTCCAACTGCCAAGGGATTTTTACGTGCATTCCAATGTATACACGGGACCTCGGTTTTTCGTCTCATCCGAAGGACTAGACAGCTGTCCTTGTCAGGCCCTCCGTTCAGGCCAATGCAGGGATCGAACACCCTTCTTTCTAAAAGCGGCAAGTAAACCGATGCCGCATCACAATTGTATGGGTGTAGCTACGTATTACTTACCGCCATACAGCCGAGGCTAGATGTAGGCTACCGGAATCTACCGAGGTTTGCCGAGTGTATTTGAATCAGATTGGATAAGTGTGTAATACAGCCGAGGCGAGATGTCGGGTACCGGAATGTACCGAGGTTTGCCGAAATTTGCCGAATATGATTACGAGAATGATTGGCTTGGTCTCAATGTTTTATTATTTTATTTACAGGTTTAACGAATCAAGAACCAGAGCGTAAACTAATCTGTTATTTCTTGTTCCTAGAACTAACAATGGTCGTGTGAATTCCTGAGTGACGAATACAAGAGTACTTGATTTAATCAAATTGGGAAATACGCAAGTTGCATCTGAATTACGTGAACTAGAGTGTGGCTGACTACATGAGAACAGGAGTGTGTTATAGGAGACCAATTCAACCATTGATTAAAATTGTTTATTGTGATCAATTTTGTAGGAATTGATTTATCGACAGATACGCCATTGTTGTGTATGATTAACGACAATCTGGTCACGCGCTATTACATTCATATTTTGTGCATAATAGGACTCAAAACAGTCTGCTGTAGGCCTACAGCCATTTCTTGACAAGGAATTCGATATAAGGCCTATTGGGTTAACTGAATCGTGAAAATTAATTAGAATTTGATATTACATGTGATTTGAGATAGGCTCAGACTTGATGTTTATGCTGACGCGTACTTAATTAAAATGCTTGTATTGCAAATATTTTGACATTAAGTGAAAGATATAGTTTCTGAAATCATGTGTAAAACGTGAACTCTAGACGTGGAATTGATTGTGACGTCAACATGGCTATTATACCGGGAGAAGAGATCTTATTGGACCAGTCATTTATCAAAGTTAAATATGGCGGTAAGTCTTTGTTTATCAAAATGTGAAAACAAATGCAGTTACGTGCGATCTGTCCAGCTCTAACCGTATTAAATAATGGAGAGAGAGGGAGACTAACACATAGTTCAATTTTAATTTAATAATTCGCTTTCGCGTAGGGGTCTTTAGCAGTGAGAGTAAACCGTAGAACCCGGAGAAAACCCACGAGGTTGGACAGGCGACCCTACTCCTTGTCAAGTACAACAGGGGAATCGAAACCACGCTAGTTGACTCAATGACAAACCTTATGATACAGCGCGCACGTGCTAACCAATCGCCCATTCGCCCCGCCCCAATCATATAATGGACAATGCGTTTCACTGAATACAATTTACAATGCGTGTTTAACGTGCACTCCGGTGCCTACAGAGGACCTGTATTTTTCGCCCCTTGACTTATTAGCCCGGCAATAACAACCTCTGTCAAGTGGTGAACTTGGTTTGAAAAAATACTAAGGTTCTAGGGGTACGCGCCAACACTGAAATCCCCGAACACCATGGGCGTCACAATTGTTTTTCTGGGCGGGGGGGGGGGGGTTGAATATACTTGGACCCCCGCAAAAATTTACATAGTAGGCCCTAACTCCTATTTATTTACAACAATTATAAGGATTAGTTAAGATTCTATCTGTATAAACCTGTACATATCCCAATATGTTGGTGTGATGTTTTAGTTTAATCCCGTAAAATATGCTAAAACCGTGTTTACAGAATACTGAAACTTTAAAGAAAATTCACGAGGGTGACCCCCCCCCCCCTCCCACACTCTCCCTATCGCGCTAAATCGGCTGCTGCGCAGCTTGTGCCTCCGGCGTCACAGATTATCAACATTTTATATAATTTCATTTGCGGACCCCCACCCCCTAATATATATTTCACGACTACGCCTCTACCGAACACACTTTTCGTGAGTCTATTCCTCGACTAAGAGAAATCAGGTTAATCTATATTCCGACTAATCTGGCCAAGTACCTGCTAATCTGGCCAAGTACCTGCTAATCTGGCCAAATACCTGCTAATCTCTCTAATTACAGGTAAACGTTGTTAAAATACTTTAATTGTAATTGAACACTGCCAAGGAATATTCTTACTGGCAGATCATATACAAACGATTATGTCGAGGCTGGTGTATTTCCAAATCTATTCTGCTCCTATACTGGGCTAATGAAGACGGGCTTATGCCATACAGTGTGCTATGTGGGAAATTTTGCCCGGACAGCGGCGTTATGGCTTACTCTTATATCGAGGGTTCCTTAACGTGCACGCCAACGTGTACCAAAGACCTATCTTGGCCAACCAACTTCGGGAGAGAAACCCGGACCACCCTCTGCTATAAACCCCTAGTCGCCAGCAAATTATAGAAATCTAATCGAACCATATCTTAGTCCTGAAATGACCTGTTTGTGTCGATTCCCCAGTTATACGTCCTACCTCGTGGGGTTTCTCCGGGACCTCCGGTTTCCACCCACTACTAAAGACCCCTAACCGCAAGCGAATTATTAAAATAAAATTGAATCATAGGTTCGTCCCAAAATGACCTGGTTTGTGTCGAGTGGACGTTACCCCCCCCTCTCTCTCTCTCTCTCTCTCTCTCTCTCTCTCTCTATCTCCCCCCTCAACCCTTGTCTCATAGTCCACCAGTTGTTTATATATTGATATATTACATTACAGATAATGAGGAGGCTATATTTAATCCCTGGTGTTCTACATATACACTATTAGAATGGATTAGAAAAAGATGTAAATGTGGCCATGACAGTAAGATATTAATTATACATAGATTGTAAATTATATGTAGTAGGAAAAATGAAATAAAGAAATTCGATTAAAACATAGATCCTATTTCGTTTCGTTTTTTATAGTTCAAAATTTTGTTTTACTTGTCTTTACTACACTAGGATCTGGAAGAGTTGTTTTATAACCCACGTTCTGGATGATGTGAGGGATTAGTCAATGAAACGGTCTGTACGGCTAGCTTTTGGCGTGAGCTGCATGGAACTACGGGTAATCCACTAGAAACATCAATGGTTATTGGTTAATCAAATATCTGACGTCATAGGGTCAAAAGTCGCATGTATGACCCCTGACACGATCTCCCACTATAACTGGTCAGCTCTTCATGTTGTGTAGGCTATCGAAAGTATAAAAAAACGAAACGAAATATAGATCTGTATTCTAATCAGATTGAAAATAAAATGGATCGTGTACGTAAAAAATCAGTTTGTGCACGGGACCTCGTCTTCTCTTCTTATTCCAAGGTCGTCTGTCCTGCATCACTGAGCAGGGGGAACCAGATTGACGGACAATTGGATAATATCAGATTGTCCCTCGTTAAAATATACACAGATGGATTATTTGATATAGAATCAAACTATTAACGATAGATAATCTCCTGGCGGGGACATCTCACTGTGCCCCCTGCTATTGTTCTCATGGGGGGATTAATCAAGTAAGGGGATTATCGAATACAATGGTGTTAAAAGTATAGTCTGTTTTTTGAAACTACTAGGTTTAAACTAATTAACAACTTTATTCACAATAAATTTCATAAAAGTAACAACAAATACATGTATCAAACATAAATCATAACCCTACTAAATGTGATATGGCGTCAGTATATTCAATTGCACTTTTTACTCCATTTAACAGTTTGATTTTTAGATCATTAATAGATTCTTCTACTCTTTTATATTTTCGTCTTTTAGGGGGCAATCGTCCCCCGTTAGTTATCCAATTGAACTATTGTATTTTCAGTAAAAGTCTGCTGGTGCTATTGGGTTTCGTATTTTTTTACTCTGTAATTATACCCCAAATTAACTAAATTTTGACCTCCTTGAGAATTAGGAATAAACCCTATGCGAACTTGAGCCATTTTAAAAGATATAATGTAATTGGGGTTCGTTCGTTCGTTTCTGGGGTTTTACGTCCACTTCCACCTAAGGTGATATCGTAGACAACTATCCTTATATAATGATAGTGAGTTTCTAATCATATATTTGATTGATTTATGAGTACTGTCTGAATGAAAGGTAGGTGAATAATATTTAAGATACTCGTTAACCGATGACACGTGAACTTAACTTATATATTTTAATCATTAAAATAATTAAATTTTAACTAGGTGAACAGTACTAATAAGGATACAGTCTATAATCCTTTGTTTACTTAAATTTTCACACCACTACCCTATAACACCAGTTGATTGGGGGGCACAGTGAGATTAAACCCTCCTGGCATGTATTCAATCAGATTTTAAAAGAGGCCCATCAGAAGAATGTAACGAAGATTACAGGTGGTGCTCGCTTGTTTTGACCACTCCCAGTGTATTTTGTCTGTAGAGATTGGCATGACAAATGTTCGTATCTTTCTAAATGTTATGGAAGATTCGATTTAGAGCTAGCATTTCTCACTATATAGGTTAAAAACTACTGATGTTCAAAAGAAAGTATACAAACTAAAAGTATGACTAAGTTTTGTTTAGATTAAAAACATTTGATGAAGCATTACTGAGTTTGTCTCTTGCGTCCGAACTCAACATTTCTAAGCAAAATAAAAATGTGAAACAAATTGACATTCTACCCAAATACTGTATACAATGAAAAATGATTTTGGTTGATGCAGCACAAAATGCACAGTGTATACTTTCTTTTTGGACATTAGTATAGTTAATGTAAAGGGCATTTGCTAAAAACAATTCAATCAAATTGATCCACTCTGAACCGAGATATTAGAGATTGAATTTTGGGCCTAGTCTCGATCATCATTACTCAAGTCGATACGATAAAAAAACATAATCTCGATTATTCATTTTTTGATTTAATCATGGATGAGCGTTGAACAGCAGATCGCATTACCATCCAGTAAATATCGCTGACTAGCAATAGCATCGAGAGTTGATTATGGTCTGGATAAGTTAAGAAATGTCTAATTATTAATTTAGATAACATTTCAGCGTAAAGAAAGACCTGCAATATGCAGATTTAGCTCTTGCATAATGTATGTTTAACGTCTAATTAATAATTTAGATAACATTTTAGGCCTAAAGAAAGACTTGCAATTGTCAGATTTAGCTCTTGTATAATGTATGTTCAACATTTACGACTGATATTCTTTTCAGAGCTTCAACTTTCATAATATTATAGTTTGCAATAATCCCTTAAAACTTACAGAAATTGTAAAATTATTAGACTTGTTGCGATTTCTATAATATTTGTCTACAATTGCAGTTGTAGATATATAGGCTTGGGTAAAAACCCAATAACGTGGCGTATATTGTTTTTAATTGATATATTGTTCTTTACTTGGTATATTTCAGTTACCATAGATCTAATAGATCTAGAAGGTCACGTGAGAAACTTGTCAACTGGTATTGAGGAATACGCCAATGATCTACTTCATGGAAGAGAAACCTATATACTTATTAGAGTAGAAAGTAAGATATGGTTTTATTTTAAGAGCGGTGTTGATGTATGGTCATCCATTCAGTCCTGGGTTCGATCCACGATTGTGAGTGACAAAGAATACGGTTCTAGCTGTGTTTGTGTCAGACTTTTACTATGTGTACTAAATAATGTTCTCCGTTATGTTAGAACGTAGGAGTCAGTTTCCTTGGATGGATTGGTTTCCAGGACGGCCGGAGTCAGTATTTCCAGAACGACCGGCTTCTTCTGGGTTCAGTTTGTAGGATCAGTCGTTCTTAGACGGATTAATTTTATTCCGTGGGAGTTTTGCTAACCAGTCTTTCAAGGTGAAGCCACTGTTCTCCGAAAGGGCATGTTCCTGGGATCAGTCTTCGACGAATGGGTTGCTGCTTGAATCAGTCTTCCCTTGATGGGACCCTCCCAAGCCCTTTATTTCTTGAGTCTTTCGTCTCTAGGTCCTCCGGTTTCCTCCCACTGCTAAAGATCCCTACGCGCATGCGAATTATTGAAATAAAAATTGAATATTTGTTAGTCCCGAAATGCCCTAGTTTGTGTCGAGTGGAAGTTAAACCCCATTTCTCTGTATTTAGATGGCAGGACTTGCCTTTTCCAGGAATTATTTACCCAGGCATGAACCAATGGTGTTGGATTGGGGACCAAGAAATGTATAACAATTAAACCCAGACACCCCTTGTTAAAGTTGGCCCTCAGTGCAAATGCCCCCCTTAGCACATTTTATTCTTCCCCTTTATTCCATTTCAAGGAATTGTTTTCAAGGGAGAGAGAGAGAAATGGGGTTTAACGTCCACTCGACACAAACTAGGTCATTTCGGGACTAACATATGGGTTTTTTTTAAATTTTATTTCAATAATTCGCTTACGCGTAGGGCTCTTTAGCAGTGGGAGGAAACCGGAGGACCCGGAGAAAACCCACGAGGTTGGATTGTTTTCAAGGATGTATGATAAAGATGTGAGTTGTTTGTTTCAGGAGAAAGTGAATCTGGGCCTAACAGATATATTTCATTATTAAATAATCTAGAACAAACTAATCCAGAATTAATGGGTAAGTACATTACTGAATAATCTAGAACAATCTAATCCAGAATTAATGGGTAAGTATGTCGTCTATCTACAGTGCCGACAATCTCATTAGAATACAGATCTATAAGTTGTACTCGAAGGTCGTGTCAGGGCTCGTACGAGTGACTTTTGACCCAATCAGTGTTGATGTTTCTAGTGGTTTACCCACAGTTGTGTGCATGACAAGCTAGGAAGTCGCCGTAACAGATGGTTTCATTGGCTAATATCTCATGCCACCCAGAATGCATACTATATAACAACTCTTCCAACGAAATTTTAAACTATTAAACACGAAACGAAATAGGATCTGTGTTATGATCAGATTGCAGTGCCCAATTATCCGAAATGCCTGCGGTATTTTGTTTCTTGCTGACAAGGATGTCTGATCAGACGATGTTGTTATATAATTTGTTACTCCATTAATTAATGCATTTCTAATAGATTGTACGAAAAGAGAGTGTGACATTTAAGTTAATGGGGTGGGGAGTCGACTGTCGAGGGGCCCAAAGAAAGTTGAAGTTTAAGGGACCTGCCGTGGGTTAATAAGATAATGTCTATCCAGTGAGGGGTCATTGGTGAGTTATCATCGCTTATATACCCAAATTAATCCTATAGATTAAACGTAACAATAATCAGTGATGCAGGATGGAGGGCTTGAAAATGACAGCTGTCTAGTCGTTCGAATGGTACGAAAAACCGAGGTCCCGTGTACACATTGGCGTGCACGTAAAAGATCCCTTGACGGTTGGAATTCAAAATAAGAGTAGGTCATAGTGTCGCTGTCCGGGCAAAATTTCCCTCATACCACACTGTATGGCGTATGCCCGTCTTCATTAGCCAAGTTCGGAGCAGAACAGTGGGACGTTAAACCTCATTTCATTTTTCTATGTTTCCTTTCAGTGAAATTAAATAATTTATCCAGGCCGACTACAAGAAATAAGAAAGATAGACCCAAGAAGAATAATAACAACCACGGTTCGAGATCACTTAAAGGGCATCGTCTGGAATCCCCGACCAAACGTCCAACAAGCAGTGAGAGACACAATAAACACACAAAATAAACACCCCACCCCATGCTCCTTATTTACCACAAATAAACACCCCACCCCATGCTCCTGGTATACCACAAATAAACACCTCACCACAAATAAACCAGACATCACACGACCATTGTATACCACAAATAAACTTAAACTTGAGAAATTTCTAATTAGCAAAATGCCCAATAAAGCAACAATACTAAGGCTGGTATCTTAGATCGTTTATGGGATGTGGCTTGGGTTCGTTTAATTATCCCTCCCAGAACGTTATTGAAGGGGTTGAAATATATCTGTCAATAAATGGTTCAATTTCATTCAGTATTTACAAAGATATGATGAATGAACAAATTGTCCACATTCACTATCCACTACTGATGATATAAACATGTAGACGGTCAAAGGAAGTCAGTGCTACCTATAATCTTCGTGAAAATGTTGAATCCAGGTCGGGAAGTTATCTTCCGATAATTCATTGTTTTCTTAATTAAATTTTATTGTGCAAAATGTAAGCCAAATGTAAACAGTAATCAATGGTTTTAGACATTTAGAAAGCAAATGATCGATGTTCTCGGACCTATATTTATATAAATTATGCTGCCAATAATTGTAACCCCACCCTTCCCCTTACCCATACTATTGTGTTTTGAAGAACTGTAGCAATCGCATGAACTATAAAATTGTTTCTGATGTAATGAGGGTCTTTAGTTAAGACTGGTTATCAGGAACTCCCTAAAATAACCCTACATCGAATATTGTTTTAAAGATAAAGACCTTAATAATCTGTGATTTAATGAAGACTGCGGGAAAAACTTATGTTTGAGATGTACAGCTTATGTTTGTGATATACAGCTTGTGTTGGAGATATACAATAACTTGCAGTGTGATGCAGCTTCTTTATCATCAACAGAATATTCTCCAAGACTGATTGATATATGCTAGAGAATATTTGAGCAGACCACCTTTTGTTTTATAGTTTCATTTGACTGGTGTTGGAGAAAAATATCGCAAAAATCTGTTCGTGTTATTTGGTAGTGATTATTACTGGAAATATCCAATAAAGATTTTAGCCTTATCAAACACTGAGGGGGTTTCAGGATGAGGAAGGGGTGAGTTAAATGGGGTTTACGTCCTACCTACCGAGATAATGAAGACGGTTTCAGGTGAAATATGTACCTTTGATTATCTCTGATACACAGCAATGTAAATCTGGGATTGACGATGTTTGAGTAGGTGTATCTCAGATCCATTCTCCCGTGCAAGTTTCGCTATCCAGCAATCGTCAGTGTACACTGCAAGGGAAGACAACTCTGCTTGGGAGATGTATCCCAGATCACGTATTTGTATTATACAGGGCAGCAGCA
This sequence comes from Patella vulgata, assembly GCF_932274485.2. NCBI lineage: Eukaryota > Metazoa > Mollusca > Gastropoda > Patellidae > Patella > Patella vulgata. The sequence goes on from NC_065884.2 coordinate 72,708,923, forward strand.
TCTACAAAATCAAATTTAGGACTGCTGCTTATGATGATATGTATACGGCTACCAGAAACCTGTAAGGTTGCAAACTGTCTATACCCACGACTTGTAGGATTGTAAACAGTCTATATCCTAGACTTGTAGGATTATAAAAACGTCTATATCCGAGACGTGTAGGATTGTAAACAGTCTATATCCGAGACTTATAGGGTTGTAAACTGTCTATAACCGGGACATATAGCGTTATAAACAGTCTATATCCGAGACTTATAGGATTGTAAACCGAACCACTTTAATCAATGACATATCGATCTTGTGATTTTACGCGCACGTGTTAAACCACTAGACACCCCCACGCACACGCACACACATACACACCAATGTGTACACGGGACCTCGTTCCCTTGCCAGGCCCTCTGTTCTACACCACTGACAAGGAGGGACCAGGCATGAAAACTTCCTATGAACGTTGGTGAAGTTAGAGAGCAAAGAAATGAACTCAAATGAAATGGGGTTTAACTCCTACTGATCTGCTCCTATTCGACTGAAGGCTTAAAATCGACTACAGAGCACAATACTATCTGTGCAAGAACAGGTTAAAATTGGTTAGGACTAGTAAACTTTCTAGAACCTCAAACATGGCCGTCTATTTGAATGTATATACATACGCTTATATTGCACTTCCGAGGTGGGAAGACGAGAAGTCGAGATTGTGACCACAGGAATGTGACCTTCTATCCGTATATATATGCATACACCATGTCGTACCAGACAATATATAATAAAAATCAACAGGAATGCAATGCCTGTTGAAAACTCGATCTTACCTGCTCTCGCTTCGGCTCGTTTTTTTTCAACAATTCGTAATGTCAGGCAACCAAACCTCTGTCAATTCACTCGGATATGTTTTTTCTTCAATCTAGTCGTTTTGATTTGCATAAATACTCCCACAAAACGATATCATCGCCACTTGTTTCCAATATTTACATCGTTTTCGTCCATTTTCATTTTGTCACTGCCGCCATGCGCTGACGTCACACAAATAGACGCATTCGGCAGACCTCGTTTTTTTTTGTTGCTGGGGTTGAGGGATTCTACCGATATTCGCCGAATATGTATAGACGTTTCACTGACGCATGAGACGACCCTACTCCTTATTATGTGTTAACCATTCGGCCATTTTAGTAGCTTTTCATGTAAGCAATTTTAAAATGGGAGCTAAAGAATAAAATTTGCCTAATTTTTTTAGTACCGTAGCTTTTCATGTAAGCAATTTTAAAATGGGAGCTATAGGATAAAATTTGCCTAATTTTTGTGATTTAAACAATGGTTTTTTTTTAAAATCAACTTCATAGGGCTTTGGCAGAGTAACACGAAATGTTAAATCAGATGAACTAAAAATTATATTGATATCACATAATATTGTATTTATAAATATTTTTCCAATTACAAGACCTGTCACAGCTTGTGTTATCCTATAGCTCCCATTTTAAAATTGCTTACATGAAAAGTTACGGTACTAAAAAAAAATAGGCAAATTTTATTCTTTAGCTCCCATTTTAAAATTGCTTACATGAAAAGCTACTAAAATTGCCGAATAGTTAACACATAATAAGGAGTAGGGTCGTCTCATGCGTCAGTGAAACGTCTATACATATTCGGCGAATATCGGTAGAATCCCTCAACCCCAGCAACAAAAAAAAAACGAGGTCTGCCGAATGCGTCTATTTGTGTGACGTCAGCGCATGGCGGCAGTGACAAAATGAAAATGGACGAAAACGATGTAAATATTGGAAACAAGTGGCGATGATATCGTTTTGTGGGAGTATTTATGCAAATCAAAACGACTAGATTGAAGAACAAACATATCTGAGTGAATTGACAGAGGTTTGGTTGCCTGACAATGACATTACGAATTGTTGAAAAAAAAAACGAGCCGAAGCGAGAGCAGGTAAGATCGAGTTTTCAACAGGCATTGCATTCCTGTTGTTTGTTATTATATATTGTCTGGTTCGACATGGTGTATGCATATATATACGGATAGAAGGTCACATTCCTGTGTTGTGACAAAGCGAGAACGCGAGAAAAACTAAAAGGCGATAACGCGAGGGCCCGAGGAGTCGATGATTTTCAAATTCGAGAACGCGAGGGAGCGAGAGGTCGAAGGCGAGAACTCGAGGACGGGAGTGCGATGATTTTCAAATGCGAGAAATCGAGAGAGCGCGAAGTCAAGGGTGAGAAGTCGAGGGAGCGAAAAGTCGACGTGAGAAGTCGAGGGACGAGGGAGCGAGAAGTCGATGTAAAGACAATCCCGTGTTCTCGGGGTGCGATCCTCGCATTCTCGCCCTGTTTCCTCGCGATCTCGCACTTCCGTTCTTGACTTCTCGGTCCATCGACTATAATACATATATACCTTATATAGGTCGGCGGAGGTGGGTTTGGGTGGCAGAATGGTTAACGTGTGCACGCTACATCGTAAGGTCTGGCATTGAGTCAACTGGCGTGGTTTCGATTCCCCGGTTGTACGATTTCCCCCACTGCTAAAGACCCCTACGCGCAAGCGAATTATTGAAATAAAAGTTAACCATATGTTAGTCCCGAAATGACCTAGTTTTTGTCCAGTGGACGTTAAACTCCATTTCTCTCTTTCTCTTTCCCACACGAAATACCCCCAATTTGTCTGCGATATCCCCCTCGGTTGAAACAGACGTTAAACAGTAATAGACCAAGAAGAAGAAAATAAAATGAAATTGAGTTTAACGTCCCACTGTTCTGCTCCGAACTGGGCTAATGAAGACGGGCATACGCCATACAGTGTGCTATGAGGGAAATTTTGCCCGGACAGCGGCACTACCGCCTACTCTTATATCGAATTCCAAGGGATCTTTTACATGCACTCCAATGTGTACACAGGACCTAGGTTTTTCGTCCCATCCGAACGACTTGACGACTTGTCAGGCATCATTGACAAGGGGGAACCACGCCGGAAAATCTGGATGAACTTTCTCGGCCACTGCAGGGATCGAACACCCGACATCCATGCTAGCGAGCCAGCGTCTTACCCACTTACCCACTTAGCCACCGCGACCCCTTCCAAAATATGATGTCTATTTCGATACACGACGTGAAGTAAAGAATTAGCGATCGTGACGAAGGACACTAATCCTTATTTTTTTTTTGGTGCTGTTTTGCAGACTTTAAACAGGGTAAAAAAAACCTCCAAATTTTATTTTGATTGCTCGATGCTTTATACCGAATCCCCCCCCCCCCAAAAAAAAACCAACAAAAAAACAAGCCAGTAATTAACGCGTACCACCTTGCGACATCAGCTTCACTATTGGTCAGTAGTAATCCATGTTATTTATGATGTTGCTACTATTACTAGCTGGGAGCGGCGGGGGGGGGGGGGGCGGTGTCAACGTCCACCTTACTGCCCAGGTCGCCAAACTAGTAGCATGATTGTCCAATAGAAATGGTATGAATCCTAGATAAAATTAAAGATATTCGTATCTTATAGTTAACACTACAGTTTATTACAATACTATAATAAACAATATATAATAGACAATATAGAATATATAATACACAATATATAATAAACAATACTATAATAGTCAATATATAATAGACTATATATAATGGACAATATATAATAAAGAATATATATTATTTAATTACCTGTATTGTTACTTATATTTCACTCGTGATATATCGCATGTATACCTTAGTTGTTAAACGGTTTGTGAAATATTGTCGTGTAAGAAACAACAGATCATACATACCAGCTATACTAGTTTTATATTACAAGTGCCCCTCGAGGATAATAATTAATTAAATAAGTAATTAAATTGATAAAATGCGAAAGGTTATATATATACATATAACAAAGTCTTGAGGGTGTTGTTACAAATTATTTTATAAATGTCAGATGTACTTTATGGTTTATTCATTAACCGTTCTTATAGAGTTGTATTCCTAAACCAACACTTGTAATCATTGGAGACAAGTTATATTTCATCATTCCAGTGATCTATACTGGAAGTTATAGATGATCACTTCCAATCTCGTGGGTTTTCCTCCGGTTTCCTCCCACTGCTAAAGACCCCTACGCGCAAGCGATTTATTGAAATAAAATTGAACATATGTTAGTCTCGAAATGACCTAGTTTGTGTCGAGTGGACGTTAAACCCCATTTCTCTCTCTCTCTATAGATGATCACTAAACCAGCATATGATTATCATATCTATTATTGGAGAATCCAGAAATAAACAAATTCTACTACTACTACTACAACTACTACTACAACTACTACTACTACTACTACTACTACTACTACAACTACTACTACTACTACTACTACTACTACTACAAATACTACTACAACTACTACTACTACTACTACTACTACTACTACTACTACTACTACTACTACTACTACTACAAATACTACTACTACAACTACAACTACTACTACTACTACTACTACTACTACTGCCTGCTACTACTACTACTACTACTACTACTACTACTACTACTACTGCCTGCTACTACTACTACTACTACTACTACTACTACTACTACTACTGCCTGCTACTACTACTACTACTACTACTACTACTACTACTACTACCACCACCACTACTGCCTACTACTACTACTACTACTACTACTACTACTACTACTACTGCCTGCTACTACTACTACTACTACTGCTACTACTGCCTGCTACTACTACTGCTACTACTACTACTACTACTACTACTACTACTACTACAAATACTACTGCCTGCTACTACTACTACTACTACTACTACTACTACCACCACCACTACTGCCTACTACTACTACTACTACTACTACTACTACAAATACTACTGCCTGCTACTACTACTACTACTACTACTACTACCACCACCACTACTGCCTACTACTACTACTACTACTACTGCTACTACTGCCTGCTACTACTACTGCTACTACTACTACTACTACTACTACTACTACTACTACTGCCTGCTACTACTACTACTACTACTACAAATACTACTGCCAGCTACTACTACTACTACTACTACTACTACTACTACTACTACTGCCTGCTACTACTACTACCACTACCACTACTACTACTGCCTGCTACTACTACTACTACTACTACTACTACTACTACTACTACTATTACTACTGATGCTACTACAACTACAACTTCTACAACTACTACTACTATTACAACAACAAACTACAACTATTACTACTACTACTACTGCCTGCTACTACTACTACTACTACTACTACTACTACTACTGCCTGCTACTACTACTACAACTACTACTACTGCTACTACTACTACTACTACTACTACTACTACTGCCTGCTACTACTACTACTACTACTACTACTCCTACTACTACTACTACTACTACTGCCTGCTACTACTACTACTACCACTACTACTACTACTACTACTACTACTGCTACTACTACTACTACTACTACTACTACTACTACTACTACTACCACTACTACTACTGCCTGCTACTACTACTGCCTGCTACTACTACTACTACTACTACTACTACTACTACTATTACTACTGATGCTACTACAACTACTACTTCTACAACTACTACTACTATTACAACAACAAACTACAACTATTACTACTACTACAGCACTATATAAATGTCGCCCGCGTTCTCCAATGAGTAAGTCCTCTAGGTATTGTGTCGTATGTTTACAGTCCTATGCATATGGCCAGGTATATCTAAGTTATTGTTCTGTCTACAACCAACCAGACCAACATGTAGCTGTTAAACAAAGATGTCAGAGCTTTAAGATGGATGAAAACCCTGTATTTACTACAAGCCAGATCTACACTGACTTAAGTTGGCTAGATTTTGTAGCCTGTTCACTTGAGCCCGATTCAGTCCCACTTAACAGTATTCGCTTCCATTTAGAAAGCACAGATTTATTTAATATAAAGGACCACAGAATGAAGACCCCTTGAGATGCATTAAAAATTACAGACAAATATTCTAAAGCCCAACTAGTGATAAAATTGGATAAAACAGCTAGCAACCAAAACAGACCCGTCAGAACAGAAAGCTTTGTATAAATTACAATATTGTTTCGTTCTCCAGATTGTTTTCCCTGTTGTTTAACGCGAGAGATGGAGATAATTGTCCACAAAAAGAAAACAATATTTAGGATAATGATAAGACATAAGGGTAAAACAAAACAATAGCCAACAAGTTTTTTAGAGGATAGATAACACACATTACCCCCATAACCTATCTCCATCCCCCCTGACAACGTGACATTTGCAATAACTATACAAACTATCAGTATCATTGGTAACCCATTGGCATAAACAAGGTATTTCAATGTCTGAATACCGTGAGATTGAGCAGAATGTCTGACCAGTTTCTGTAAAACAAATACCTTGAACATGTGATAGGTACATACATTCATCCATAGTGCCATACCGAGCCAGAGGTAATGGATGCTTATTCCAATACTTCTACACAATATTTTATCTTGTGTCTGATCCAGGCCCGTAATTAACATTAACTGAGCCAGAAAAAGATTAAGCATTAACCCTATGTTGTTGATGCCTGGCTGTGTTCTCATTTCTGGGAACATACCATATGTTATTAAAGCTATACATATAGATATCAAAGACAGAGTGATCAAAACAATAGTTAAATACCGGAGAATCCAATCAAACTTTGTGTGGGTGTCATAGTACTCTATGGTTTCGTTACTATGCGTAAAGTTGGTTTTATTGAGAAACGTTTGAAAACATACTCGAAGGTCATGCTGATACACTGAATACTCACCATGAGATAAGGTAAGATTGAGATGTTCAACAGATGCCAATGCTTTATCGGTATCAAACTCTTTGTCTTTCTTATCAAATTCGATAAATGAACAGGACATCTGGTGGCTTATTGGTTCATAGTTGTATTTGGCGGCTATTATTTCTCCGACCTCTGAAACAGGCTTTTCGGAACAACACAACTTCGTGGTTATGTTGGAGACAAAATGTCGCATTATAGGCTGCGCATGGGATACGTATGTATAATTTATTTTGCGCTCAAGTGATAATGCTGAAGCCCAGAAGAATCCACTACCACTCCTGGGGATAACAGTTTCAAAGTCCTTTAATGTGATGTTGCTATTCACGATAAACCAAATATTCATATAGAAATAGGAAGATTCCCCGATCAACACTGGTTTAGAAGTAGTGACTGTATAATCAGTAGAGTATATCAGTAACGATATTGATGTCATCATGTTTCCTATCATTTGTTTAAAGAATGGAACCCGAGCTCTGGTTGGTATCTTTAAATTAATCATCATTTGATAGGTATTACCCAATGCTGTCATATTATCATACTCACACTCTCCACCTCGTAGTATCTTATTAGAGTAACACTGAATGGGTCGACATTTGTTCTAAAATAAATAATATAACAATAAATTAATTAATATAATAGTTAATTAGTAATTTGTGGTAAATCGTACGAACATGTGCATAAAAGTTCTAAAAAGTGGTCACAAATCATGTTAAGACTAAGTGTATTGCTTTTTGTCTTAAAGGGACCGTGAATTTAACCAGAGCCCCAAGAGAGAGGGAGAGAAATGGGGTTTAACTTCCACTCGACACAAACTAGGTCATTTCGGGGCTAACATATGGGTCTATTTTATTTCAACAATTCGCTTGCACGTAGGAGTCTTTAGCCCTGGGAGGAAACTGGAGGACCCGGAGAAAACCCACGAGGTTGGACAGGCGACCCTACTCCTTGTCACGTACAACCTGGGAATCGAAACCCCGCCAGTTGACTCAATGATAGAGACCGTATGATATAGCGCGCAAATGTTAACCATTCGGCCATCCACCCCTCTAAGACGATTGAATTAAATTTAAAGGTTTTGGAGAACAATTGGTACTGATAGGAATAACAACGACTTGCTGTAATATACCTGTGTTAGGAATAAAAACCACGTGCTGTAAGATACCTGTGATAGGAATAACAACCACGTGCTGTAAGATACCTGTGATAGGAATAACAACCACGTGCTGTAAGATACCTGTGATCTCAATATAAACAGCAACCTCAGTGAAATAATCATATCATTCATTATTAGTCCCAACAGCGTCGTGGTTAACCTTGGCCCTGTGCATCAAGCTTAGTCCCAACAGGGTCGTGGTTGACCATAGCCATGTGCATCAACCTTAGTCTCAACAGAGTTGAGCTTAACCTTGGCCATGTGCACCAACCTTAGTCCCAACAAAGTCGTGCTTAACCTTGGCCCTGTGCATCAACCTTAGTCCCAACAAAGTCATGGTTAACCTTGGCTCTGTGCACCAACCTTAGTCCCAACAAAGTCGTGCTTAACCTTGGCCCTGTGCATCAACCTTAGTCCCAACAAAGTCGTGGTTAACCTTGGCTCTGTGCACCAACCTTAGTCCCAACAGAGTCGTGGTTAACCTTGGCCCTGTGCATCAACCTTAGTCCCAACAGAGTCGTGGTTAACCTTGGCCCTGTGCATCAACCTTAGTCCCAACAGAGTCGTGGTTAACCTTGGCCCTGTGCATCAACCTTACATGCATTTAATGGGTTTTTTTGTATAAATAATTCCAAGTCGTCATCTTTATGAATTTGTAATAATTATGAATCATGCCATCAACGTTACGGGATAATCTATCGTCATTATTTTTTATTTATATATCGTATTTTACAGTAAACGCATGATGTCAATTATTCTCATGATTGCATGTGAATTAATGATATACCAGAATGGTAGTATCAACGTGACATTGTCGTGTTTAACTCTTATATTATACTATCAATGTGACATTGTCGTGGTTAACTCTCATATCAAACTATCAATGTGACATTGTCCTGGTTAACTCTCATATCATACTACCAATGTGATATTGTCGTGGTTAACTCTTATATCATACTATCAAAGTGACATTGTCGTGGTTAACTCTTATATCAAACTATCAATGTGACATTGTCGTGGTTAACTCTCATATCATACTATCAATGTGACATTGTCATGGTTAACTCTTATATCATACGATCAATGTGACATTGTCGTGGTTAACTCTTATATCATACGATCAATGTGACATTGTCGTGGTTAACTCTTATATCATACTATCAATGTGACATTGTCGTGGTTAACTCTTATATCAAACTATCAATGTGACATTGTCGTGGTTAACTCTCATATCATACTATCAATGTGATATTGTCGTGGTTAACTCTTATATCATACTATCAATGTGACATTGTCGTGGTTAACTCTTATATCAAACTATCAATGTGACATTGTCGTGGTTAACTCTTATATCAAACTATCAATGTGACATTGTCCTGGTTAACTCTCATATCATACTATCAATGTGACATTGTCCTGGTTAACTCTTATATCATACGATCAATGTGACATTGTCATGGTTAACTCTTATATCATACATGTACTATCAATGTCACATTGTCGTGGTTAACTCTTATATCATACTATCAATGTGACATTGTCATGGTTAACTCTTATATCATACTATCAATGTCACATTGTCGTGGTTAACTCTCATATCATACTACCAACGTGACATTGTCGTGGTTAACTCTCATATCATACTACCAACGTGACATTGTCGTGGTTAACTCTTATATCATACTACCAACGTGACATTGTCGTGGTTAACTCTTGTATCATACTATCAACGCACTATACGAGTATATAGTGTAAGTTTTATACCAGAGGTCAGATTCAAAATGACCTCGCTGTGATTATAGAAGTATTTAGTGATTTCACACAGCCATAATTTTTTATCTGAAAAATTTATATATATATATATATTATCAAATATACTCGTATTAAATCTGAAAAGTTTAGATATACATATATCATCCATGTATTTAATCAAATTTCATTTTTCAAACTTTATGGCTCAGACACTTATGGGTATATGGGTCCCGAGACCTACGTTTCTGGCTGGATACAGGAGACGAGGTACAGTGTAATATAATACTAGTAAGATACTTACCGCTCGAGCATCCATCCAAGAAATCCTTCCGTCGCATGATTTCACCGATTTTTCAAACTGATCCGTGAAACCAACTAGAGTTTTCACAGGGTAAATTGGTTGGCCTTTAGCCATTGCCAATCTATACCCGTTGCATAAAGCGCAATACATGTTCCTGTAAACTTTCTTGGTTTTTGAGTTCTGGACGAGGACAAAGTATTTGGTACAAATTTCAGACAATTCTTGGTATAATCCTGGGAATTTCGGATCGCACTCAGAAATTATTGGTTCCGATCTCCGAATATCACAATATCTCAACTTTGCAAATTGTGGTGGAACAATGTAATCCTCGCAGACAGCAACCCTGTTTTTATTGTATTTACATTCGCCTCGAATTTTCCAATGTGTACATGAAGTTTCTTTGTTAAGAAATGCACATTGGTTGTTGATGTATGTTTTGCCAGTTTTGGGACAGGAAACAGGTAGGACCGTATGGTCACAGTTTTCTAGAAGTCCATCTTGACGTTTATAGTTAGCAACCATATAGAAACCATCACCATGTGATAGGTCCTTAAATCGGTATTTTGATTCTCTGGGTGTTGCGATGCACGTGAAATCCGACTGTATTTCCTGTGTGTGAAGGCCGTTATTAACCTTTATATCAACACAACAATCTCCGTAAAACAGACATTCCTCATCACACATACAACGAAGACAATCCAGTCCTCCGAGTACGTGACGTTCATGTTCAAGACAATGTGGACACAGCAAGAGAACGTCCACATCGTCGGTGGAAACGATTCCTGGCAAGGTAACAACTACAATATAAACTAAGATTTGCACAGCTTTCTGAAATAAAAATAAGATAAATATTTCGTTTTATTATCAGATAAAGTAGTTTTCAACAGTTCAAGAGGCGATATCGCTGTCACCAAGAAAATGAATGTACTTAATTTTAAATAATATATTTGAAATAATTCTAGAACCACCTTTAATTCTTACTTAACATCCGAGCACTCGGCTAGTTACGGGTGATATATTTAGAAATGAAATGAGGTAAGTTACAGGTGATATATTTAGAAATAAAATGAGGTAAGTTACGGGTGATATATTTAGAAATAAAATGAGGTAAGTTACAGGTGATATATTTAGAAATGAAATGAATTTCGTTACGGGTGATATATTTAGAAATAAAATGAGGTAAGTTACAGGTGATATATTTAGAAATGAAATGAGGTTACTTACGGGTGATATATTTAGAAATAAAATGAGGTAAGTTACGGGTGATATATTTAGAAATAAAATGAGGTAAGTTACAGGTGATATATTTAGAAATGAAATGAGGTTACTTACGGGTGATATATTTAGAAATGAAATGAGGTTAGTTACGGGTGATATATTTAGAAATGAAATGAGGTTAGTTACAGGTGATATATTTAGAAATGAAATGAGGTTACTTACGGGTGATATATTTAGAAATGAAATGAGGTTAGTTACGGGTGATATATTTAGAAATGAAATGAGGTTAGTTACGGGTGATATATTTAGAAATGAAATGAGGTTACTTACGGGTGATATATTTAGAAATGAAATGAGGTTAGTTACAGGTGATATATTTAGAAATAAAATGAGGTAAGTTACAGGTGATATATTTAGAAATGAAATGAGGTTAGTTACGGGTGATATATTTAGAAATGAAATGAGGTTACTTACGGGTGATATATTTAGAAATCAAATGAGGTTACTTACGGGTGATATATTTAGAGATGAAATGAGGTTATTTACAGGTGATATATTTAGAAATGGAATGAGGTTAGCTACGGGAGATATATTTAGAAATGGAATGAGGTTAGCTACGGGGATATATTTAGAAATGAAATGGGGTGTAACGTGATATATTTAGAAATGAAATGGGGTGTAATGTGATATATTTAGAAATGAAATGGGGTTTAACGTGATATATTTAGCCCAAACCCCTTAGAATATTTGTAATGGTAAATTGAAAATAAAATCTTTTATATATCAGGGGTGGATGGATAATATAGTTGTCTCAGTTATTGCGTATAGTCTAAAGTTAAGTCGAGTCGCATCACATCGATAAAGTTATTTGTTTTACCAATAGCGCTAATTGCTATTTTAAGATCCGGTACAAATTTTAACTTGCCAGACAGGGACTTTGTTCATGAAAACTGAAGCTAAAATACGTTTTGAATATATAATATTTTACATGGACGAGTATCCAAAACAACGAAACACAATCTTCCGAAATTAAACAAAATATACCGAAACATAATAGAATAACAAAGAAAATGAAAGGAAATCTGCTAAGAAGAAACCCGAGGAGAAAGGTAGTAGCACCCGTACGTCCACCAGTGCTTGTATTCACTTACTCTCGAACCCGAACATGATCTTCCGAAAAGAAACAAAATATACCAATACATAATGAAATAACAAAATATTGAAAAAAAATCAGCTAAAAGGAAACCAAAGAAGAAAATTCGTCCACCAGTGCTGGTATTCACTTACTCTGCAATCCGAACATGATTAGAGGTACAAAATATTTCTACATGTATTTATAAACACAATATAGTTTATTAGTTCACAAAACATACCTATCACCATCACCAACATTACTTCTATGTCATAAATAATTTTATGTCTATGTCATGTTTTGGACCTGCGGATTGGTCTACGATTATTAACAATATGAACATATGTCTTCTAACTGTCGTGAAAAAAAATAATAATTCTATTTTTATGTCATCTTATTATAGTTTAATAAAACAAGTATATATACTGATGAAAAATGAAACCCACCTTCATGATTTTAATATTGAACATACGGACATCCTTCCTTTAGTAATCTTAGTTACAAAACAAATTTATCTGATGGAAGAACATTGGTTTTATTCCACCATAAATTTATTAATGAGATTATATAAATATTCATAACCACCGATAGTGGAACGAATAATGATCCACAAGATGACCGTCACATTTACAAATCAAACTTAGAATCTCTCGGTCATCCAATGGAAATGAAATGAAATGAAATGGGGTTTAACGCCCTACTGTTCTACCCCGACTGGGATGGAGGCCGAATGGTTAGCACGTGTGTCATTGAGGTGTAGGGTGGCCCGTCCAACCTCATGGGTTTTCTTCCGGGTCCCCCGGTTTCCTCCCACTGCTAAAGACCACTACGCGCAAGCGAATTATTGAAATTAAGTTGAACCATATGTTAGTCCCGAAATGACCTAGTTTGTGACGAGTGAACGTTTACCCCCCCCCCCCCCCTCTCTCTCTCTCTCTATAGCATACTCTTATATCGAATTCCAACTGCGAAGGGATCTTTTACGTGTACGCCAATGTATATACGGGATCTCGGTTGTTCGTAATATCCGAACGACTAGATAGCTGTCCTTTTCAGGCCATCAGTCCTACACCACTGGCGGGGCAATTACCATTTTCTGGTATGATGGGTATGTGTTCTATTTGGGAACCTTCTTAAGTCAACTTTATTGCATATAATTGGACTAATGTGTGCATCAGATGGTTGGACATCAGTATTCCACTTCCAGAAATTGATAGTGACAGAACTGTCAGTGAGTTGGTCTGGGAAAGTCGGAGAATAATGTAAGATATCTACTTAGCCCAGTTCTCGCTGTCACCCATTTTAAACATACATTATGCAAGAGCTAAATCTGCTTATTACAAGTCTTTCTTTAGGCCTGAAATGTTATCTAAATTATCAATTAGACATTAATTAACTTATCCAGACCATAATAAACTCTCGATGTCAAGGCTAGCCTTCGATGTTGGCTGTATTAGATTCCTATATGCCGCTAACGGCCGTTGATAATTAAATCAATAAAAGTGGATAATCGAGACTAAGCTGTTTATAATAATGATTTCAGTAATGATGACCGAGACTATGCCAAAATTTCACCCGCTTCTGTCTCGGCTCATAGTGGATCAATTTGACTGAAATTTTCAGTAAATTACCTTTACACTATCTAGTTTTTAACTATTATAGCGAGAACTGCCATCTCGTTATCTTGAAATGAAATGGAGTTTAACGTCCTACTGTTCTGCTCCTAACCTGGGCTAATGAAGACGGGATCTCGTTATCTTATCTCCCATAATGTATCTTTAATATCTCAAACAGGGCACCATTCATAGAATATATAGTATTGCATATTATATAGTATTACAATTGGTCCTACCAGTCATTGGGTTATCGTTTGTCGTGGTTCAAATAGTAAAAATCAATAAATTGCCATCATTCGCCATTCGCGGGGTTTCATTGTGAATTACAGTATTGTGGGAAAACACGTCATTTTTTTAAAACTGACCTCTAGAAGAGAAACCAATCATTGGGTTATCGTTTGTGGTGGTCCAAATAGTAATAATCAAAATAATGCGTTTGACATTAAAACTAAATGTTGGGCCAGAATATATCTATATGTCACACACTCACATTGCGTTGTTGCGTTGTGTTTTACAGTAAAGGTACTTATTAATAATTTAGCTCATCACTATGAAATTTATTCACACAAATCATGCTTTACAATAGATATTTATATCGTCGGTATGATGGTAGAACTCTACCATTTTCAAAAATTTACATTCGAATTAAAGTCTGATTAAAATACAGATCTATATTTCGTTTCGTTTTTTTTTTTATACTTTCGATAGCCTACACTACATGAAGATCTGACAACTTGTATTGGTAGTTCGTGTCATGAGCCGTGCGAGCGGCTTTTGACCCTATGGCGTCAGACATTGATTAATCAATCAGCGTTGACGTTTCTAGTGGTTTACCCGCAGTTCCGAACATGATACGCCAAGACGGCGGTAATATAACAACTCTTCCAGATCCTAGTGTAGTAAAGACAAGTAAAACGAAATTTTGAACTACAAAAAAACGAAACGAAAAAGGATCTGTGTTATATAACAACTCTTCCAGATCCTAGTGTAGTAAAGCACTGAAAAAAAACTTGTATTTTCAACACAAGTTAGGTGTCTCTATTTAACAACACAATCTTGTGTTAAATGTTGAAACAACACAAAACTTGTGTTATTTTCAACACAAGTTAGGTGTCTCTATTTAACAACACAATCTTGTGTTAAATGTTGAAACAACACAAAACTTGTGTTAAATGTTGAAACAACACAAAACTTGTGTTAAATGTTGAAACAACACAAAACTTGTGTTAAATGTTGAAACAACACAAAACTTGTCTGAAAATCTACACATTATTTGTGTTGAAATTTCTGAAACTTGTTTGTGTTGAAATTTCTGAAACTTGTGTTGAAATTTCTGAAACTTGTGTTGAAATTTCTGAAACTCGTGTTGTTTCGTACAAACGTATGTATAACAAAAACTTGTGTTGTATTTTACCAATTTATATCCAGTATAACAACCTTTCGAATGCAACCCCTTCCATTCGTTCTGTTTAAACTGTAATTATTGATAAATGACATAATAATTTTGTTTGTTAAATTATTATTTATTCAATAAATGATATGAAAATAAATTAATGCCTAATTAATACCAATACAGACATCCCGAAGGTTAATAAACAAAGTTAATTCCAATACTAATAAAATTGTGTTATACAATGAAAAAATACCCCCCCCATTCCCAATTATTAAATAAAAAGTAGCTATTTAAATTGAAAAATAAAGCACCGAGACATTTGGAATATTAATCAAAAAAGTTAATTTCAATACTAATAAAATTGTGTTCAATAATAACAATATCCCCCCACCCCTCAAAAAAAGCTATTTAATTTTTTTTTACAATTAACCTTAAAAAGAACTGAGAATATAATATATATGTTCACAATATCCCTACCCCATGGTCCCAAAACATACATTTTAAATATATCTAAATTTAATATCAACCAAACCAAGCACTAAAGACATTAATAATGCACTAAATTGAAATACTTTTACGAAAAAATAGTCCCTTTAACTGATTAGGAATTCAAAATTTTCTACAGTATATAAATGGGAACTAAAAGATAAAGCACAGGCAAATAATTATAGATAGATAAAATAAATATAGCATAAAAATCAAACAAAATGGAGAAAATTAAAAATTTGTAAAACAAAAATTGATTAATTAATAAAACCATTTATTAACATTCGAAATGTTCACTAAATGTTTAAAAATAAAGGTTGATTTCTTCCTACAATAATAAATTTTTATAATTATCGAATGTTACTATTAATTATTGATGATCCCTCTATATTATTTCAAATTTTCAGGCCAAATCTTTAGTGTTTAGGATTACACTGCATTCTATATAATGAAACAATATTAGAGATGGTTTGGTATTTGACATTAAAAACAAAAATGTGATTAAAAAGGCAATGGTGACATATAACTTTTGGGTTTCCACAATAAGATCTGTAAAAGAATTTGATGACTTTATATTCAGAATTTAGAGTTGTTTTCTTTCTTTGGTATTAATATTCACTAAATAGATATAATTCTCCAAGGATGTTCAAGTGATTATTATAAATACACTTATCGACAAATGGGGTTTTGATGTGGATTTAACTTGGTACACCAGTCATGGGTATATAGTTATTTAGATGGCAGAATAAAAGTAAAATAACTCATTGAGCAGGGGGCGGCGGCGGGGGCGGGGGAGTTGAAAAGAGCATAATTTAACAATATATTATATTATTTTGAGACTCATATGTATGACTACATGCGAATGCAAGAGGGGGGGGGGGGGTATTTTAGTCAGGTAGCATTATTGCTTACTCATGTACACCAAAAACACGTCATCTCGCCTAAACAGATGTTTTACGCCAAAACGCTTCAACTTGATTGATTGCCATGTTTTTGGTGTATATTTATATCTTTTCCTGGGCGCCGAATCGAACTACGGCTTTTAAAATGTTCAAAAATCGACGTAAATTGATTTTTTCAACGATAGTTGGTATACAACGATGAGCACATGAGTGAGTAGACTGTGGGAAAGTTACGACAACTCATTTCCAGGCGCCATTTTGGGTCCCAATTATGACGCCATAAAAGCTATGACGTCATGGCTTCATACAGGTTTACATACCAAAATTGGTTTTTTTCTTGCAGTATTAGGCGTTGAGGGATAATATAATGTTTTACCCTAAAAAAAATGCAAAAGAAACCAATGCAGTTTGGTTCAGTGATAAATATATCAAACAAAATCATACCCAAAATCGGGGAATTTTCTGAGAGCGATATCTCGTAATCAGTGTGTTTTACTATTTACTCGTTGGATTATAAATGATTTCTTTTTAAATTCCTCAAAAAAAGAGTGGTTATGCAAGCGAAAGGTGCCGAAAAATCGAATTTGACAAACGTCAAATTAAAAAAAAGAAGTATTTGTTATATGGTGCCGGGCGTTTCTTTCATAATGGCCGCCAAATTTGGTAATAGTATTATTATTATTATTATTACAGCATATTTATAGCGCGCCCTTTCATAAAACATGTTCAGGGGCACTTTACAAAGTGACAATGTAATCATAAATAAACAACAAGATTATGGACATGTTAACAATTGTATACAGAGTCAGTTAAAAGCATCATTAAATAAATGTGATTTAAGTTGTTTTTTAAAAGAATATAGCGATGTACAACATCTTAAACTAAATGGTAGATTATCCCATAAAACAGGTGCTTGATAACTAAAAGAGACTAGTTGAACAGTTTTGGGCTTTAAAAATAGTTTATCTGATGTACGTAATGTTCGACCATTATATCGTGGTTATGTACGCGAAATGTGCGGAAATCGAATTTGACAAACATCAATTAAAGAAATGTATTTTCCATGTGGTGCCGGGCGTTTCTTTTAAAAGGGCTACCGAATTTGGTAATACATGTATAAGGCAATTTAACAAAAAAAACATAAATTTGGTAGACTAAAAGGGCATCTCTTAAGATACGTAAGATATGACTTTTGCAATGTCCTTTATATGGTTTTCGATGTCTCTGAATTTGAAGATAAATTTTGAAAATACAAAATAGCAGCAACACCAATTGGCGGATATTAAATTAATCGTCATTTTTCCTGTTGGATATTAGATAGTATCTCTTAAGCATGATGTACACTGTAGTTCGATGTACCCTGTAGTTCAGATACAGTCTCCAAACCGTGTTTACACTGACTGTAGTTTGGGTGTAGTTCGTCAAATGAAGATGAATTTTACGATACAAAAAAATGAATATATTGTAAACGCGCTTTAAATATCTGGATGCGATAGACTTCGTGATAAAAAAATTCAAGGTACATTATATCATTGGCAATAATAAGATCCAATTTTAGTTTTTAGTTACACACTGTTAACCACCAATAGATGTTGTAATGACAATAAATCATAAAATGTATTCAGCTCGACGTAAGACATAAATAGATACAGTTGGTTTAACTTGAATAGAAGTTTTAATTATCTATGCTGCATATATGCATATATCACCTTGCAGCTGGATCACATTACATATCTTTTTAGTTGATGTTCATATCGTCTTACGTATTTGTCAACATCAAGGTTAGTGCGACCCATTTGTGACAATTTCTAGTTCCCAAATATTAGCGATTTAGCTCCTTTAAAAGCGAATGCAAGTTAAATATGTTTAATCAGAGGCGGATTCAATGGGGGGCGCGAGGGCCCCCCCCCCCCAATTTTCAACAGTGCCCTTTTTTACGGCTGAAAGTGCCTTTTCTCAGACTCAAATATGTCCGTTCCCAACCCGTTGTAGGGATCCCAAATGACTCGAACCATCGACTCAAACACACCAGTCTGGCAAATAGCTCTTGGAATGGCTACAGATGCAAGGAAATGACGGATAATTTTCTTGGGGACCCCCCCCCCCCCTCAGCGGCAAGCCCCGTCTCCGCGGTCAATGCCTTCATTTTGCAGCCCTCCCCCCTTTTCAAAATTCCTAGATCCGCCCCTGGTTTAATAGTACTTTTATCTAGTGTATCTTTTATTTTGATTTTTCTTATAGAATAAGGCTATATAACAATAATGTGCGCTTCTTGCTATTCAAAAAAAGTAGGGGATATTTGATTTTTAAGTGTTATTAAAGTCACCTAATGAAACTGACGAAGAAACAAATGACAAAATGAAATGAAGTTCACATTCATCGATTTATTCCAAATGATCGTTAGACTAAGTAAGGCACAGACTGACCATTATAAGGGTAAAATGATACCCGGGGTCAAACAGCAAAGTTACCACAGCATCACAACCAAGTCAGTAACGGGTAAATCCTCCTCTGTTTGCCAAACAAGCATTGATCCGACGTGGCATACTCCTAATGAGACGTCTAAGGTCATTTTGGTCCAGATTGTCCCATTCCTGTTGCAACGCAGCAGCAAGTTCTTGGACATTGGCAGGACGTTGTTGACGTTGACGTAACCTCTGTCCAAGCATGTCCCAGACATGCTCGATGGGGGAGAGGTCGGGACTCAGTGCTGGCCAAGGTAATGTGGTGATGTTCTGTTGTTGGAGGTAACCTGTAACGATCCTGGCCCTGTGACATCTTGCGTTGTCATCCTGGAAGATGAAACGGCGGCCATGACGTCGTGCGAACGGCACAACATGGACTGCCAAGATGTTGTCCCGGTAGTACTGGCCTGTAACACGCCCTGCAACAACATGTAAAGCCGTTCTTCTAGCAACAGTGATGCCTCCCCACACCATAACAGAACCACCCCCAAATCGATCATGTCTGATGACGTTAACGTCTTGGAAGCGCTCGTTTCGACGACGCCACACCCTCCTACGTCTGTCCAAAAAATCAACAGTGAGCCTTGACTCATCTGAAAACATCACATTGCTCCAGTGTCGCTTATCCCAGTGTTGACGATCCCTACACCAACGACGTCTTGCCTGAATGTGATGATCTCTCAAACAAGGGATCACGCGAGGACGTCGGGCGCGAAGGTGACCCCTATGCAGTCGATTCCGAATCGTCTGGCCACTCACTCTCACACCAGTGTCTGTTTGAAGACGAGCGCTGATCTGATTTGCTGTGATGACACGATTTCTCAAGGCCAAGGTACGGATAAATCGATCCTGGGCTTGAGTTGTCGCCCTTGGTCGACCTGAGCGTGGTCTGTCCTGTACAGATTGTGTATCACGGTATCTGGACCATAGCCTGCTTATGACAGACTGAGAAACATTCATCGTCCGCGCCACAACCGCCTGTGTTGTGCCGATCTGTAGCATGCCAAGGGCACGTAACCTTTCATTTTGGGTAAGCCGACGCATATCAAGATTTGTTTTCTGGTCACTAAAACAATTAAACTGATGTTTCCACCCTGGAATTCAATGCCACAATGACTGTAACATTCAAAGTCAGAGTCGTGCAAATCTTGGGTTGGACCCCCATGATGATCCCAAGCATCACCTGCATTCCATGCGGTAGCTATTGGTGCGTTTGGGCGTCACATGTAACTGGAAATGTTTCTTCTGTTAGGTTCTATAGTGACTTCTTTCGTAGTCATTAGCATATTTTAGTATTATGCCCCCAAAATCAAATATCCCCTACTTTTTTTGAATAGTATATAATACTAATAATAGTATGTTCAGCTATACTTTTCGTTTAAAAAATGTATGTTTTATGTCCTATATACACTTATTCGCTGAAATCTATGACATCCAACAATATAATAGGTCATATAAATAGATAATAAGTTTGCATGACGTCATATGAAATTCCTGGCTTCACAGTTGTCGCAACTTTATCTATACACGGCGTTGCGTCGACCAACCATGCAATGTGAAGTAGATGTCAATATGGTTATGTGCATAGGCGTACGAGCTGGGGGGGGTGGGGGTGGGGGGGCTGGGGGCGGCGCCCCCCCCCCATTTTGGGAACCAAATGCTGGGAAAATTTGGGCACACAATTGTACTTTGTAAAAGTTGTATAAAAAAATATTGTGTTCTTGAATGTGTCCAATTTAACAGCGAATTTATTATTATTATGTAACATACTAAGAACCTAACTACATTTTTGGGGCACCAACCACCACCGCCCCCCAGTCAAAAATTTCCCCGTACGCCTATGGTTATGTGTAAGAATATTCAGTTCAATATATTCACGGTGTATGATTTTATTCATACTTCAATTTTAGTGAGTTACTTCTGCAACGTTTTTAGAAAAAATTGCTATTAATTTGGCCAGTACTGTAATAGCAAGTGTATTAATATTTTCTGTTCAGTCTGTACACAGTAACATATCTGAGAACCATATTATCATTTCTGCCCAAGGCTCCCTGTGATTTATAGTTAGCAGTGATACAAGGCAATTACCAATTTTCCATGCTCTTGGCCTGAAGAAATAAAATAATAAAAGTCAAGTTTTTATTATTATGCAAGTGGAAAAATACAATTCTTCATGGTATGATTTGAATAAATACAACTGATTTGAAGTTGGAATTATTATTTGTCTAAGATGACTGGGCATTTACAAATTGAAATAGCTACTCTTCATCAAGAAAATACATGAATATTTTTCCCAATTCACCTGGATTTTATTGTAGGTCTTTGTACGTGAAATAGCTTTATTTAACGTCCGCTTCCACCGAAGTGATATTGCAGAAAATTAACAAATTCGGATTCCCTTTTAAAGGAATTAGACTACACTATCGCTGGATTGTATTATATTCAAAATGGCGCCCAGAACACAAAACAAACATTGCAATTCAGGGCGGACTGGTGTCGAGGTTGTATCCTAAGAATGATTTTTTGAATATTTAATCAAACAGAACACAATTATGCACATGCAGTTATGATATAATATTAAATTAGCTTACCTCAAATACCTCGAAATATACTGTTTGGTCAGTTTGTCCGCCCGCCATATTTCTATTAGTCACACATCCTTCGGCCAATTAAAATGGACGTATATTTTGTTTTAACCGAAACGAAAAATTTGCGTTATAAATACATTGTATTAGAAAATACCAAAATCACAAACCTGATATTTTTATTTTCTGAACAAACTTTTTTCACAACAATATCACTTTTTTCGATACTAATGCTTAATAATACAGTTAACATTTGCAGTACCACAGGGTTTAATACCGCAAAATTACTTCAATAAATATTTCTTTCTTTGTTTTAAGAGTGATTCATTTTAATTGGTCATTTACAGGTAAGAATAAATTTCCAATTTCGATTAACGATTTAAAACGTAGATATAACACAATTGTTATTGTCTTTGATGTGTCAAGTTTATTGGGGCGATATCAATCAGACACTTCCAAATGCAGACATTGTAATAACCTGTCTCTGTATATTGTCTGAGACAAGATGTGAAAATAAACAAAGAGTAGAATCAGAATAATCTTTTATTATATCTAATTAAATAAATAGTTTATATTTAGATAATAATTGACTAAAACTTTGATCTCTTATATCAGTATACTGTTATAAAATACGTTGTTTTAAAAGAGATATTAAATGCATCGCACGATACATACATTTCGATTTCTACTTAATGTTTGTAATAATTAATATATCCTTTTAGATAATTAGAAATATTAAAAAATAAATCAAGTGAATTACTCGACATTCAAATTCAGGAAGAGTGGTTTTACATATAGGCTAGGCCAGATCCCTAATCCAGTTCCCCAATCCCATTCAGATTTTCTCAATAAATAAAAAACATAATGTGATAAAGGAACATAATAAATGTTATCTTTAATGTCGACGTAATTAATTATATGGAAAAAAAAAACACATAAGATTTTATAAATGTACACAAGTTTGTGTTAAGACATTGAAAAGAACACAAACTTGTGTCATTGCAATGCAATACAACACAAACATGTGTTAAATATTTTTAACACAAGTTCTTGTGTTGAGATCCAACACAAGGGTTTTTTCAGTAAGACAAGTAAAACGAAATTTTGAACTACAAAAGAACGAAACGAAATAGGATCTGTGTTTTAATCAGATTGATCCGAATCATGTTCCGTCTTACCATATTTGTACACTTTAAATGCCGAAATTATCAATCTTCTGAAATTGGTATGGGATGTACACAGTGCCCGATCTTAGGGGAAGGGGCGCGGCTAAGTGAAACAAATGACCCTGCTCTCTACCGCTATTTGGGTTAAGTCAGCTGCATTCGACAGAACCCCTTTTACACATTAAAGGGCTCGAAGGGCGGGGTTTAACGTCCACTCAACACAAACTAGGTCATTTCGGTTCGAACACATGGTTCAATTTTATTTCAATAATTCGCTTGCGCGTAGGGTTCTTTAGCAGTGGGAGGAAACCGGAGAACCCCGAAGAAAAGGTTGGACAGGCGACGTACAACCTGGGAATCGAAAACACGCCAGTTGACTCAATGACAGACCTTATGATACAACGCGCAAGCGCTAACCCACACCCGCCAACCCAATCCGGAGGTCCCATGTTCGATCATTGCGTTGGCAGAGAAAGTTCCGGCGTGGTTCCACCTTGTCAGTGATGCAGGACGGAGAACCTGCCAAGGGACAACGTATAATGATTCCGATGGGACGAACAACCGAGGTCCCGTGTACACATTGGCGTGCACATATATGAACCCTTGACAGTTGGAATTTGATATAAGAGTAGACCGTTGTACCGCTGAGAGGGCAAAATTTCCCTAATAACACACTCTATGGCGTATGCTCGTCTTCATTAGCCCAGTCGGAGCAGAGCAGTAGGGCGTTAAACTCCATTACGTTTCATGTAAATAATTCATATATGACATTAACTCTAAACTTCGGATCAGAGCAATCTAAATATCACATACCTCTATTGCATTTTGTTTAGTAATATAGTTGCAAACGGTGGTTATTAAATTAGCTAATGAATGCCCATAAAACCATGTTCTTCCATCAGATAAATTTATTTTGTAACTGAGATTACTAAAGGAAGGATGTCCATATGTTCAATATAAAAATCATGAAGGTGGGTTTAATTTCTATTCAGTAAAAATATAATTGTTTTATTGAACTATAATAAGATGATATAAGAATAGAATTGTGTTTTTTTTCATGCCAGTTAGAAGACATATGTTCATATTGTTAATAATCGTAGGTCAATCCGTAGGTCATAGACATAAAACTACATGTACTTGTGTTTATAAATACATGTAGTAATATTCTGTACCTCCAATCATGCTCGGATTGCAGAGTAAGTGAACACCAGCACTGGTGGACGACCTTTCATCTGTACGCAATAACTGAGACAACTATATTATCCAGCCATCCCTGATATATAAAAGATTTTATTTTCAATTTACGATTACAAATATTCTAAGGGGTTTGGGTTAAATCCCAATTTCATTTCTAAATATATCACCTGTAAGTAGCCGATTGCTCGGATTTTAAACAAGAAGGGAGGTCGGTCTAGAATTATTTCAAATTATAATATTATTTAAAATCATTTCCATTTATTTTCTTGGTGACAGCTATATCGCCTCTTGAACATTTGAAAACTGATAATTAAAGCAAATAATTATCTTTTTTTTCTTCAGAAAGCGGTGCAAATCTTAGTTTATATTGTCGTCGTTACCTTGCCAGGAATCGTTTCTCCTGACGAGGTGGGTCTTCTCTTGCTGTGCCCACATTGTCTTGAACATGAAGGTCACGTACTTGGAGGACTGGAATGTCTTCGTTGTATGTGTGATGAGGAATGTCTGTTTTACGGAGATTGTTGTGTTGATATAAAGAAATTTAGGTGCCCAGTTGATAGGCTTGTCTTCCTCTATTTCCACAAATTCGGTAGCGAATATAATTGAACCATATGAGGGGATCAAAAGCAATTTAAAGAATGGATTAAAAATATTGAAAAATATTGTGTTTTGGCCACAGTACCTGAGGATCGGGTAAAGTTAGTTGCATGTCAATCTAGTAGTGCGGTTGTGAGTCATTTTATTCAAAGAAAAATGATAGCAGACGCGAATGTAACGTGGGATGCTTTAAAACGGGATTTAATGGAGCTAAATCGCTAATATTTGGGACCTAGAAATTGACACAAATGGACTGAAACGCATTATAATAATGTAAAAAGTGTATAAACTAATTTACATTCAATCGTTTCTGTTTTACTGTAATTTCTAATCAGTTATTTCGGCGATATATGCTAGAAGTCTCAATCGAATGGCAATCTCTAGCGTCTGGTTATTCCTTTCTACACCGATAGTATTTATTGTGCATGTTTTCCAAATGAAAATATAGCGTCACCGTTTGACATGACTTGTGGAATATGTCTAGCCTCTTTCTTCGAGTCCCTTGTTACAAATGGCACTGAAACGCATTATGGTACACGATTCGGGTACCAATGGTAAAATGTTCATTTTGTCTTAAATATTGGATATCAGAAGCCTATCTTTTTCCGGTAAGATCACAACATCAATGTTGATTTAAATTGACAAATAATTCGTGTTTTCAATGACGAAGATTTTGGACGATACTGAATTAGAGACTTAGCTACTTTAATTGGTACTTTTTCGGAAATTACGGGTACACAACAGGCATTGGCCATATTAACAAAACTCAAACAGAAACCCGAAGAAAACGTGTAAGTTTTTGGTGAAAATTTTTTATCATTAGCTGTTGAAGCATTTCCAGGTTATGCCGGACAGCCGGAATTTGACAGACAATTAATTAATTTCTTTGTAGATGGACTTCAGCACGAATATATCAAAACAAAAATTTTACGTGAAGATCCGCAGACTTTTGCCGCAACTGTAGAATTGGCTAGGCAAGAACAAAATATAAGGAAAAGATTCGCGTTAAGAATAGGAGGGCAACAAGAACGAATATATACCAATAGCGAAAATGAACCTATGGATATCGATTATGTAAGAAATCGCACGTGTGGAATATGTTTTCGTCGTGGTCGTGAATGTCGACAAAGGCGAGAGGTAAACGAGGTTAAGGCGAGTTTTCAGGGAAATTAGACTTGTTGGTTTTGCGGCATAGACGGACATTTAAAACGTGACTGTAGGAAACTTACTGACTATCTTAAATCAAATCCAAAATTTAAGCCTAAAACACTACGGAAACGGGAAAACTAAGATACTCTTTCCGAGGGGCCTACGGAAGGAGTAGATATCAAAGGCCTTTATCTGGCATAAATATTTCTGGCTCTTTTAGTTTGTGTTTGATTAAAATAGAAAAACGAAATTTTCAATCATTAGTTGACACCGGGGCTCAAGTATCTTTAATTAGTAAGGAGATGTATGATTCTTTAAAATATAAACCAAAACTGGACAAAAGTAAAATTATATTACAGTCAGTAAATGGTATTGAACTTAAATTGGTAGGTTCTGCACACTTGGAATTTCAAATTAAGGGTAAAAATTAAAGACATGTGTTTCATGTTGTTTCAAATATGAATAGAAACGTAATTTTAGGTCGAGATTTTCTTGTTTCTCATGGCTGTAGGCTTTTCTTTGATTTAGGATGTATGAAAATTGGTAAAATGTATGTTTCCTTGGATAATGACGCACTAATATCTTCTGTTTTGCGAGTAGCAAACGAAGTAATTTTAAAACCTCAGACAAGGTTTGTCATTAATGTGAAATTGAAGAAACATGTTACGATAGTTGGCAAGATTTAATCATAGCTGAACAAGCACGTACAGGGGGATGGATTCAGAGGGGGGGGGGGCTGCTCAGCCACATAATTGAATCACCATGTCATTGTATTAATTCATAATAAAAATTGACGTCAAACGAGAGGTTGAATGTCTCTGTTTAAAAAGCTCAATGTGTATGTATATTCGCCAAAATGACGATAGAGGCAATGCGGGGGGGGGGGGATACATTGTCTCGGGACCTTGGCAAACCCCCTCCTGCAAAAATTCCTGGATCCGCCCCTGAAGTAAAGGGTTTGTGAGCAGTGAACCAGGACTTATGGTCAACAATTCATTGTTCAGCATGAAACGTGCTAAAAGTTTAGAAGAACCCCAGTTTTTATTGTAAACAGTACGAACAAAACGTTTGGTCGCGTTGTTGAGGCGATTGACAGTACGATAGCGTCGGTAGATCAGGTTTTACGGGGGACTTCGCAGTGTACTGATGCTAATTTAAATGAAATATTTGCTAAGAATAATGTGCCAGAAACGGAACGCGTTAAGTTATTTAATCTTTTGAAGAAAAATCATGATTTATTTGCTGTAAGTGACTCGGAGTTAGGACATGCTGATACTGTAAAAATGACTATTGACACGGGTAACCATTTCCCAATCAAACAACGGGTATATCGTACTCCGTTAACGTCTAGACCTATTGTTGATACGGCAATTGATGAGATGTTACGTAATAATATAATAAAAGAGAGTAATAGTCCTTGGTCGTTTCCTATTGTCTTAGTGAACAAGAAAGGTGGAACAAAAAGATTTTGCGTTGATTTTCGGAAGCTTAATAAAATTACTAAAACTGTTAGTTGGCCCCGTCCATTGATTGAGGACATGTTAGGGAGAATAGATAAGTCAGAATACTTCACAACTCTGGATATGAAATCAGGATATTGGCAAGTTTTGGTAGATGAAACAGATAAGGAAAAGGCAGCGTTCGTATGCCATAGAGGTTTGTTTGAATTTAATGTAATGCCATTTAGAATTAATAATTGTCCAAGCATTTTCTCGCATTTAATGGCACGCGTTCTTAAAGGACTTGACGATTTTGCAATAGCATATATTGACGATATATTAATTTATTCTCGTTCGAAGCGAGAACATTATTAACAAATTAAGCTTGTATATAATAGGTTGAGACAGCATGGGTTGAAATTAAAACCATCTAAATGTAATTTTTTTCAACACGAAACTAAATATTTAGGCTTTGTGATCACTCCTAGAGGGTATGGATCAACCTCGTACGGTAAAAGAAGTTAGGAGTTTTATGGGAATGTGTAGTTATTATAGACGCTTCATTCCGAATTTTTCTAAAATTGCTGAACCTTTAATTAAATTAACGAAAAAATATGCAAAATTTAATGTCAAGCTGCTTTTGAATTTTTAAAAGAAAGTTTAACGACGATTTTGTTATTAGCTTACACGGATCCTAATTTAGCGTATATACTTTATACTGATGCAAGCGATACATCTATAGGCGCAGCGTTAGTGCAGGTACATGAAGATGAAAACGGAGAAAAAGTCGAACGACCAAGTTACTTTTATTCACACAAGTTGTCGAAGTCACAAGTGAAGTGGAGTGTGGTAGAGCGTTAGGCTTATTCAATCCATTACGCGTTACAAAAATTGGATTATTATGTACATAATGCCAAATTTACGATTCGAACTGATCATAAACCTTTGCAATATCTGTTGGAATCGCCAATACAAAATAAGAAAATACAGCTATGGGCATTAGGAATCGCGGGTTTTAATTGTACGATTGAATATGTGCCCGGAAAACAAAATTCTAAAGCTGATCTTCTCTCTAGAGTTCCGTCAAAACAAGTAGCAAATGATAATAACGTTTCCGGTGAAACAATCGAACCACGCACAAGTGATAATATGTTTGAGATTAGTGCATTCAATTCAAATGAATTTGATCATTATACTTATGCGAAAAGTACTGTTGCGGATAAAGATTTGCCGGATAAAATAGATTTAAATGTGGATAATTGTGACATAGAAAAAGAACAAAGTGACGATCCGTAAATTGTAACTATTATTAAACATTTAAAATCAAATTCAGGTGGTAGTAAGACAAAAAATAGATTTCTTCTTATAGACAAAGTATTATATTTCATCTCAAATCCTGATGATAATCCGACACTGGGGTTATACATACCTCAACACCTTCAAAATACTGTTAAGCGTGGATAAAACACATGATACCATAAAGACATTATTATTTCCCAAACATGTATGTCCGCATTCATAACCATGTAAATGAATGTGTGTTATGTCAGTCGAGGTCTTTAACTAAACAAAATCCACCTATGCAGTTCTATGATATACCACCTAATGTTAGAGCGAAGATAGGGTTAGACTTATCGGTACCATAATTCACAACTCTTCCGGGGAACAAATATATAATTAGTTTTATTTGTCATTTTTCTGGTTATGGGATGGCCTTTGCAGTCAAAAGTAAATATGCAGAGAATGTCGTCCATTTACTGTTAGAAGAAATCTCCTCTCGATATGGTGCTCCGTTAGAATTGGTTACAGACAACGGTAGTGAGAATGTAAATAGAATAATGAAGAATACACTTAAGGAATTAAATATTAAACATGTCCTTACCTCATTCTACCACCCGGAAAGCCATAGTAGGGTTGAGCGCTTCCACAGAACGCTCCATGACTTATTATCTAAGAAGATCGCAGAAAGTTATAACACTTGGGATTTTTACTTAAATCAAACTTTGGCCGCTTTTCGATTTAATGTCAATGAATCTACAAAGTTTTCTCCTTTTTACTTGTTGTATAATCGCGATCCTGTATTGCCATTGGACAACATTTTGAAACCTCGACGGAAATACTTGGGAACAGATCCTCACGAAATAGCGTTGCAAAATCTGCATCAGGCTTTTCTTTTGGTTCACAAGAGGTTAAAGAAAACGCAGCGTAAAAACGCTGAATATGTGAACAAAAAGGCAACTAATACCCTTTTTTAAGGTGGGTGATCCGGTGTATTACAAAAACCATCTTCAGAAACATAAATTACAGGAAAGATGGAAATGAAATGAAATGAAATGGGGTTTAACGTCCTATTGTTCTGCTCCTAACCTGGGCTAATGAAGACGAGCATACGCCATACAGTGTGCTATGAGGGAAATTGTGCCCGGGCAGCAGCGCTAAGGCTTACTCTTATATCGAATTCCAACTGCCTAGGGATCTTTTACTTGCACGCCAATGTGTACACGGGGCCTCGGTTTTTCGTCCCATCCGAACGACTAGACAGCTGTCCTTGTCAGGCCCTCC
Organism: Patella vulgata; assembly: GCF_932274485.2. Taxonomy (NCBI): domain Eukaryota; kingdom Metazoa; phylum Mollusca; class Gastropoda; family Patellidae; genus Patella; species Patella vulgata. The sequence continues at coordinate 72,738,881 of NC_065884.2, forward strand.
TTCCTGCATCACTGATAAGGGGAAACCATGCCGGAAAATCGGGATGAACTTTCTCGGCCAATGCAGGGATCGAACACCCGACCTCCAGGCTAGCGAGCCAGCGTCTTACCCACTTAGCCACGTGATCCCCCAGGAAAGATGGAATCCATATTATCGGATAATTGAACAAGCGTCACCGGTCTCCTTTATAATACATAATCAACTAACAGGCCGGACTACACGGTCGAATGCACAAGATCTGCGTTTAGCAAAACTTGATAATTTGCAAATTCCGGAAAAACAATCCGATAAGGAAAAGTTACTGCGAAAAGCGGAATACGTGGAAGATCCATCGAGCTCCGATTCTAGCTCAGAAAACGAAACCAGTGAGTCCGATGAGGGTGTACCGTTGGCTCAACTGGCTACACGATTGAGGCGGGAAAGATCGGATAGCGCATTAGACGAGGAAGATATTCCGTAAATGGAATTGTCCATGAAAATGTAAAGGAAACGAATAGTTTGCCATCATGTAGAAGTGATACCTCTGATGATGAACGCAACATGGATGTGGATGTCCTTGAGTGCGATATAAAGAGCGATTGTAAATCAAAATCTGAAAAATCGCCGAACAAAAAGACGAAAAAGTTGTTAAAACTTATTGCCAGTTTACTAGGAGTATTTGATTTGTTTTACGTTAATGATTAATTAACTGAAGCGATTTTAGTTAAGGATGCCAAAAACAGTTAGTTGTGTTACTTCGTGGACTTACCAGACTCACGATTTCCCCTGATTAAAGTGTTACTACGTTGTGTAGACTGTATTTTTGTTTCATAAAACTATCAAATCATTCAAAAAAAGAAAGCTTAAAGGAGCTAAATCGCTAACATTTGGGACCTAGAAATTGACACAAGTGGGTCGCAACTCGTATAATACTGTAATATGAATGTATATAAACTGAAATACATTCAATGGTGTCCGTTTTTACTCTAATTTCAAATCAGTCATGTTCCGCGAAATAAGCCAGCAGTCTCAATCGAATGCAAATTTCTAGCGCCTGGTTATTCCAGTCTACATACGCCGTTTGGTTTGGTGCAATATGTCTAGCCTAGTTCCTCGAGTCTCTTGCTAGAACTGGGGCTGAAACCCATTATGGTACACGATTCGTGTACCAATGGTAAAATGTTTATTTTGTCTTAAATATTGGATATCAGAAGCCTATCTTTTTCTGGTAAGATCACAACATCAATGTTGATTTAAATTGACAAATAATTTGTGTATTCAATGTTGAAGATTTTGGATGATATTGAGTTAGAGACTTAGCTACTTTAAGACACTCTGTGGGAATTTCTACACAATTACTAAATTACCACCAAAATTAGAACATTTAAGAGAAATTTCTTTGGAAAGTTTAATTTATAAATTGGATAACTTATGAGGCAATTAAAGAAAGACAAAGCCTGACCATTTTGGTATTATGTATTAATAATTATTGGTTCAACACTGGTAATTCTTATTGGCTTTATATGTTGCTATAAACGCAACTCCAAATTAAAAATTTTCTTAAGCCATTGTTTTGGAATGAAAAATTGTGAAATCGTCCCAAGATCAGTGCAAGAGACGAAATGGCTCTATCTAGAAAGGGCGAGTTAACTGATGAAGATGCATTAGCAACCATCCAGCCACAGGCTACCATTATCCAATCAACGCCCGAACGTACTGGTAATAGGATTCCGAAGGAAAGGAAATTACCGGAGAAGTTACCTCAAGACGTCATCGTACCTGATTTACGGGAGTTGTTCTGTGTGACTTCATAAGAAGTGTTGTGTTAAACAGTCACCCACTGAATGTGTGTATGTTATATAACTCTATGTGTTATGGGTGAATAACCCACTAATCAGTGACTCTTTGTGCGTGTATGTCGACAGCTTATATAGTATTGCGCTTATATAATATATCCTTATTATGCTTATATCTATATAGACATATCTATTCAGAGTGTTTTCTGTGTTCGGGGGCTTACGGTGGCTAAGTGGGTTAGACGCTGGCTCGCTAGCTTGGAGGTCGGGTGTTCGATCCCTGCATTGGCAGAGAAAGTTCATCCAGATTTTCCGGCGTGGTTTCCCCTTGTCAGTGGTACAGGACGGAGGGCCTGACAAGAACGGAGGGACGAAAAACCGAGGTCCCGTGTAGGCCGTAGTGCCGCTGTCCAGGCAAAATTTCCCTCATAGCACACTGTATGGCGTATGCCCGTCTTCATTAGCCTAGTTCAGAGCAGAACAGTAGGACGTTAAACCCCATTTCATTTCATTTCATTTCGTTTTCTGTGTTCAGTTCCAGTCAGTTATAGTAGACACGCGTAAGTCTACACGTTGAATGGTAGCTGTGTTGACTGTCAAACTGTCATTAACAATTAAACATGGTGTAACCTTTCACTTTTTGTGGTAACCAGAAGTCAAATATGTGACACTACACGCGGTGACTGAGTTTATATTATCAAACAAACTATGGAGATCAAACTCATTAGGTCAGATGTTGTTGAATGATATGTGCTGTAGCAGAACTTATATTTCATAATCATTATCTATCTGTAAAGGAACGATTGTTAGTTTCCAGATTGTGAATAGGATTGGACGAACGTTTAAAAACAGTTATGTTTTGTGTTTTACCATATGAGTGTGAATCGTTATCAAGATTGACATTAGGACACTTCAAAAATCAAAAACTTTTGAATTTGACTTAGGTATTTTTTTAGGTTTTTTTTTCACGGTATTTAAATTAAAGTGAACTATTTTCGGAATTTCAAGTACAGTGATGAACTTTTATCATATATTGAAATATTTTATACATGAAATTTTATTATATTGATGTAATTTTATTTCCTTTGCAAGGCTTCTTCGTTCTCCAGTTTTCTTTTACTCCCCATAATACCTATATTTTTTATTCCATGTTGTTACTATATCATCAACATGTCTTAGCGATGGGAGAAATGTAGCACTTTGGTCCTTGAGACAATTTTGGGTTTTTTGGTAAATTATTTCTTCACTCTGCCTATAGAGTCAAGTCTTACGTACTTAATGAACGAGAATATATAGTTATACATAAAAAAACCCAGTGAAATTTTGGTTAAATCATAATCATTGTCAAAATATCCATCAAATTCTGGCTGATTATTGACCCCTTGGTTGGTAGACCAAAATAGGTAATGTCTCCTATCTCTATGGTTTGAAATAAAGTGTTTCATTCCTTATATGGGATGAAAATTAACGTCACGGCTATCGAAAACGTGCAGAAATTAGGGGGTATAAATTAGGGTGTATAAATTAGGGTGTGGGAGCGAGCTGGATCAGAGCTTACCAAGAAATTCCTAGCTGCCATTATCATTGAGAACGAGGAACATTACAACTTAGAAATAAATTGTTTCAATGGCATTTAGTAATTGAACTAGAGTATACAGGTCACAATTCTATGGAATACAATTACTGCTTTTTACTGAGCAACGTTTCGACTAGGCTTCTCTAGTCATTATCAAGCTATGATAAAAAATGAAAATATGACAGGACAATATATACATGTACACAACAATGCTCAGTTAATGCTGACAAACCAGGGACATCACTATAACATCCAGTCAAGTATCACTCAATATTTTAAATTGTCAGCCTTCAGGGGACATTGATCATTTGTGCAGTCATTGTTCTAAGGGTTTTTCGTATATCAGTAGAATCACTCGCATCAACATGCACATATCAATTATTTTTGTCATAACACCAATCAAATCTCATCTTCTTGGGATGTTGTCATTATCAAAACCTCATCAAATCGTTGTAAATACTCCACAACAATCTATTCTTTTATCATATGTGTTTATTTCAGTGAAAGGGGTCGTTGATAACATTTCATCAATTTTCATTTTCTTTCAACGTTTGTATTATTAAAACCCACTAATCATTGTGTATACTCCACAACAACTTATCCATTAATCAATTAGTCAATTTTTAGGTTAATTGGTATTATTACTTATTAGCGTTCAATTAAATCAGATTACCATTAGGTACACGTAATTAAGTTAGATCCCTGGTTTGTCAGCATTAACTGAGCATTGTTGTGTACATGTATATATTGTCCTGTCATATTTTCATTTTTTATCATAGCTTGATAATGACTAAAGAAGCCTAGTCGAAACGTCGCTCAGTAAAAAGCAATAATTGTATTCCATAGAATTGTGACCTGTAAACTTAGAAATAAAGTTGTGAAACTATTTTATGCTGTAGTCTTGTTAAAGATCACCAGAAAATAAACACAACAAGAGGAAGTCCTATAGTACTACACTCTAAACTGTGTTATAAATTATAGAATAAACCGTAAATCAATTGAACCCATTCATGCTTTTTGATATGGTTGGGCTATTTGAGGCGTCAGATAATCTAAAAATAGAAGTCGATACGTGATGCGTCTCGAAAAATTCATTGATCTGTTATAGGACGGGAAAATTCTGTTATTAAAAACAACCGGCATGAAAATGACTACATAATAAATTGGAAGTTCTACAATATGGATCTTTTAGTGAAATGTTAGATTAATTTAAGTTTAAATATATCCTTTGTGTTTGAATTACCTCTAAATGGTTCGTTGTGTCGTTTTATGTATCAATCTGGAAATCTCTATTTTATAGCTATTGTTCTTGAAAGTCTTTTTAGTTATATTTCAGTTCTAGAAAAATGAGTTGTTACTGAATTTATAATAACTGAAACGTTTTGTTATCACCATGTTAGAAATTGCAAATGCAGTTTTTACGCGCGAAAGCATAAGCATACTAAACATAGCCATAAAGCCATAATAGCACATCCTCTTATTAAATTTGACACAAAACCCGAGGTCAAATTCGCTGCACCCTAAAATGATTAGAATTCGAGTCTTGTGACCAGTATCGTAATTTTATTTTAATCATACACGTCTGGTTAATCGAGACTAGGGAAAATACATTTCGTTCAATTAATTTCCAGTCTCAAATTTTTTCTGCGTATTTCGAGCTAGCAACAATGTAACTTCTAAACTAACTAAAGCGACAACTAACAACAGAGTGTAACGGTTAAATAAAAGTAACTTTCACAGTCTTGCAGTGTCGGTACGTTGCCGTGAGAGTGGGTTTAAAAGATAGAAAAAGGGCGAAACTACATGAGTTGACTCTGAACCGAGAACCGTTACAATATATACGTCAATGGTTTCAATCAACTAACTTTGAAATTAAATCGCCGAGTTTTAGCCAAAATTTTAATCTAGTTCGCAACTACTTAATTTAAAAGTCCAAAGAGTAAAGAAGAATTTTTTACATGGCTTCATTGATGAATAAGTGAATGAATATTGTCACGTGAATGTCTATTTTGGGCGACTGTTTGCTGCCTACAGTGCACCAGCGAGCCCGTGAGATCCGCGTGACAACATGCTGTATATAACAGGTCAGTTTATATATAGTACAAATAATTGAGACTGCGGGCCACTCTACCTTTAAATTTAATCATATATTGGTCGTGTGCAAGAGAGCATGAACTCAATCACGTGATTTGCTTTAATCCATTTACTTGGAAATACAAGGCGTTCTCAGTCGACCAGGATGTAGATGAAGAGAGAACAGCTTAATTTATTAGTTCAGTCTATAAATTTCCCACATAACAATATGATGTTAATTTTACATTACATTTACGTAAAAATGGTCAGTCAGTTTACCATCATTTTGCTCATCTTTTTAACGATAATTTTACGTCAGGAAATGACGTTAATCTAACGTAAACTTTACGTCATTTTTACGTTATATTTACGTCATTTTCTGACGTAAATCTAACGTAAACTTTACGTCATTTTCTGACGTAAATCTAACGTAAAATTTGCGTAAAGTTTACGTCATTTCGTTAGATTTACGTCAGAAAATGACGTAAACTTTACGTTAGATTTACGTCAGAAAATGATGTAAATATAACATAAAAATGACGTAAACTTTACGCTAGATTAACGTCATTTCCTGACGTTAAATTGTCGTTAAAAGGATGAGCAAAATGATGGATATCTAACCGACCATTATAACGTAAATCTAACATTAAATTAACATCATTTACGGATGCAATTCTAATGTCAAATTTTGATGAGCATTAAAACCTTCAAAATTATTCATTATTCGCCGCAGTAAATGGGAAGTACATTCAACCAATAATCAAATTTTCCTGACCCGTGGGTGAGGCTAAAAGTTGAGTGGTCCAACGTGTGCGCTTTAGATCATAAGGTCTGTCATTGAGTCAAGTGGTTTCTTTCCACACCCAACTTGAACATGGGTTTTCTCTGGGTCCTCCTACTACTAAAGATTCCTGGTGCGGATGAATTATTCAACTTGAATTGAATCACTTAGTCCCAAAGGACAGTTTATGTCTATTGGATGTTTTACCCCACTGCTCTCTATCTACCCATAACCAGTCAGAATTCTAAATGTATTGCACAGAAAAGTTAAAAATCTAGCAGAATTATATGACAAAATATACTACAAGTATGTATACATATACTTTATTTAAAAGACAAAAATATAATGTTATAAAATACAAAATACACATTTAAATATTAACAGTTTTTATCCACAGCTGTTTGAGAAATGAAGACGGGCATATGCCACACAGTGTGCAGAGCTATGGCGTACTCTTATATAAAATTCCAACTGCCAAGGGATCTTTCACACACACACACTTGAGTATACACTGTACCTTGGGTTTTTTTGTCCCTTCCGTATGACTAGTCAGCCATCCATGTCAGGTCCTCTGTCCGGCATCACTGACAAGGGAAAATGTTCAAGAAAAAGGTCTACATTAGCGCTATGAAAGTGTTGATATGCATATAAGAAAGAAAAAACTGGGATATTGACCAAATTGGGCCAAAACCTATAGCCTCTATCTTATTTGCTCAAGGTATTGATGGAATAGGAGTTAACTTTGGAATGAGTGAAATGAAATGGGGTTTAATGTCCTATTCCGACAGGGCTAATGACATGGAAATATGCTATACAGTGTCCTATTATGGAATTTTATCCAGACAGCGGCGCTAAAGCTTACTCTTATATCGAATTCAAACTGCCAAGGGATCTTTCACGTGCGAACCAATGTGTGCACAGGACCTCGGTCATTCGTACCTTCCAAACGACTAGACAGCTGTCCCTCCTTGTCAGGCCCTCTGTCCTGCACCTCTGACAAGGGGAGGAAACCAAGTCTGGAAATCACGAAGAATTTTCTCGGCCGACACTGGAATGGAATGTTGTGGAATACTGAATATTGATAGGTTTCGTCCTCTCATGATTCCAGTGTGTAACACAAATTTGAAAAAGATCAATTAAGAATAAAGACAGCATCTATTGCATTTGAAAAAAGGAGAATTAACCAAGGAAGGCAAAGTCCTGAAAAGCTGTATATTGATAATGCTTGTCCTCTCACAATCGGAATGATTCACATTTCACACCCAGTGTACGGACAAACAGGGCCAAAATTGATATGTGGGTGTATAAACAAAGATATATACTACACCAATATTACATGTGTTGCAGAATTGGTTTAACACATTTCAAATATAATTGTAACACGGATATTTGCAATGGTTGATCCATGACAAAAGATTTGAAATATTTTGAAGAGACGCAAAAGGTTACGCCATACAGTGTGCTATGAGGGAAATTTTGCCCAGGCAGCAGTGCTATGGCCTACTCTTGTATCGAATTCCAACTGCCAATGTGTACACTGGACCTTGTTTTTTTTTTCCCATCCAAACGACTAGACAGCTGTCCTCGTCAGGCCCTCCGTCCTGCATCACTGACAATGAGAAACCACACCGGAAAATCAGGATGAACTTTCTCGGCCAATGCAGGGATCGAACACCCGACCTCAAGGCTAGCGAGTCAGTGTCTTACCCACTTAGCCACATGATCCCCCCTTGGCCTATGTATATGTAGAGATGAATTTTGAGCTACCTTTATATATATCTTTCTATTTTTAAAACCTGCGACAAGTATATTTATATCAAGGATGTAACCCTCTATCAGTTAACCCGTCACAGATTGGTTGCATTGGTTCAAAATATTCGTTTCATATCATACCTGACCTTCAAATCCAGGAATTGTAGCCACAACGGGGATCACGTTGGTTAAGTCCGTAAGACACTGGCTATCTAGTCTGGAGGTCGGGTGTTCGATCCTTGCATTGGCCGAGAAAGTTACTCCAGATTTTCCAGTGTGGTTCTCCCTTGTCAGTGATGCAGGACAGAGGGCTAGACAAGACAGCTATCTAGTCATTAAAATGGGACAAAAAAATGAGGTCCCATGTACACATTGGCGTGCACGTACAAGAGCCCTTGAAATTAGAATTCGATATAAGAGAAGGCCGTAGTGCCACTGTCCGGGCAAAATTTCCCACATAGCACACTGTATGGCGTATGCCCATCTTCATTAGCCCAGTTCAGAGCAAAACAGTAGGACGTTAAACTTTCATTTCACTAGCCACAGCTCTGTTTTCTTTCACCAAAGGGGGGGGGGGGGTGGATGGCTGAATGGTTAGCGTGCGCGCGCTGTATCATAAAGTCTGTCATTGAGTTGACTGGCGCGGTTTCGAATCCCCGGTTGTACGTGGCAAGGAGTAGGGTCGCCTGTCCAACCTCGTGGGTTTTCTCCGGGTCATCCGGTTTCCTCCCCCTGCTAAAGACCCCTACGCGCAAGCGAATTATGTAAATGAAAAATTAAACCATGTTAGTCCCGAAATGACCTAGTTTGTGTCCAGTGGACAGTAAACCCCATTTCTCTCTCTCTCTCTTTCACCAAAGGGGGGATCAAGTGGCTAAGTGGGTAAGACGCTGGCTCGCTAGCCTGGAGGTCGGGTGTTTGATCCCTGTATTGGCCGAGAAAGTTCATCCTGATTTTCCGGCGTGGTTTCCCTTGTCAGTGATGCAGGACAGAGGGACTGACAAGGACAGCTGTCTAGTCGTTATGGGACAAAAAAACGGGGTCCCGTGTAGACATTGGCGTGCACGTAAAAGATCCCTTGGCAGTTGGAATTCGATATAAGAGTAGGCCGTAGCCCCGCTGCCCAGGCAAAATTTCCCTCATAGCACACTGTATGGCATATGCTCGTCTTCATTAGCCCAGGTTAGGAGCAGAACAGTAGGACGTTAAACCCCATTTCATTTCATTTCTTTCACCAAAGACCACATAAATACTTCATTTAGCACTTGTCATTTGAAACAGTTATAGCATAAGTCGATGTTGAGTATAAGTCAAATTGCCAAATTTTACATTTTTCCGACCTACATCCATAATTAAGTAGAGGCGGTATATAAGACTAATGTTTATCCTAGTCTAATACCGTGCCGGTGTACCCCGAAGAAAAGTTGGGCCATATAAATAATGAGGGTCTGGGACAGTTGTCAATAACACTTGCATTTATAAACAAACATGAATAGTGATGACGAATTAGGATTCAATAAAAAAAACAACATATATATGGCCCATGAAGAGAGAAATTTTACAATAAAAAAAATTAAGAGTGTTGGATATTGAACTGACAATGCAATCAAATGGATTTTCGGAAATGGCATTCTTATATAAATTTCATGGGCGTCAACATCTTGTTTTAGGACTAGTTACCTCCCTTAGACTTTGTTTATGATAATGTAAAAGACCGGATAATCTAGCCTATGACCGATTATTCTCAAATGTTGACAACGCAACCACACTAATAATCGTAGAATATAGAATATTTTTTTCTAGATGATAGAGACTAATAATATGCCAATATTGAAATGTGTGCATAAATATGGTATATACTTAACTACACCAATATTATACCTATGTCATAGAATTTGTTACACACATTACAAATATAATCTTAATAGAGATCTTTGCTATGGTTGATCTATCAGTAAAAATTGGAAGATTTGTAAGGAACGCAAAAGGTTATTGTTTACTGGCTGCAGCAGGGAGCAATAACAGGAACACAGATGATTTTCAACTCACTGATACAACTCAGTTTAAATTTTAAGCCAAAGAGCTGTTATATAATACTGTGACAGGATATCTGCTCTAAACTAACTAGTCATCAAAGAATTGACTGTCAAAAGTTCAGACAGAAAGTATTTTAGGCCTACAATGCTTGTAAAGCTTTGGCCTACATTCTGATGATATTTGTGCTACCATAGATACATATATATTTATATCATTACATTATGTGACAAGTAGTAGTGTTTGGCAAGTAGTAGTGTTGTCTAACTTTCATTATAAAGCCCATATAAATCTTTTTAGAACTTCTTTGTCATTACTGCCACCACGGGTGCTCAAATATACATGTAGGATCTGTAAAAAAAAAAAATAAATAAATAAAAAGCAACTTTATACTCCCCAAAAAAACGATATTGGGTTAAACGGCCTACTGTTCAGCTCCAACTGGGCTGACAGCCAACCTACTGTGGATCTGTAATGAAATGGGGTTCAACATCATACTGTGCTGCTCAAACTGGGCTAAAGAAGTTGGACAAATGCTTGAAAGTGTGCTATGATGAAAATTTTGACTGGACCGTGTGTACAAAAGAGCTTGGTTTTTTGTCCTATCCGAACAACTGTACATTAGCCCTTACCAGCCCCTCTGTCTTGCACCAGTTAAAAGAGGAACCATGCCAGAAAATCCTGATGAACTTTCTTGGCCACCACAAGAATAAATAAGCAGGGGAGTAGGACTGAAACCTTTATGTACAAGTATGTACGGGCAAACTTGTTATTTAATGTTATATCATATAAATAGGCCTATGTATATAAGCTTAAAGTCTTGATTATTCATTTTTCAATTAAATTAAATCATTAACATTAACCGCCAGTGTTTGAATCTGTGAACATCTCGAGCACCCGATGGCATTGAGACTTGATTATAGACTTAGCAAGTTAATACATTAAAATGTCTTATAAAAAAATTTAACATTTACAGTCTCAAGAAATACCTACTTAACCTACGTACAATATATAGATTTAGCTCTTGCATTATGCATTATTAAATTTGCAAAAATATCAGTACAATAACAACAAAAAAACCCAACCTGAAACACCCATAAAAATGTTTAGAAAATACTACATGTACTTATATTATAATTAGCACAGCCTGAATTGTGAATTTTAACAGTCTACATCATTAATAAATTCGTTATGTGTTTGATAATTTTTGGATCCAGATTTTTTAAAAACAATTTTGGAACCAGTATTACTTTCGATAACTTAAAGCAATGTTGATTTTGTTTATGAATAGTATGGTTTACGGACAATGTAACTGCATCGTGTTAAAAACAAATACTGACTGTCTGATATACAAAGTTGCGTGCAAACTTTTTCCACGGCCAGATTATTTTTTTATGAACATTAGATCTATCGGTATACTGTCAACGGAAGTTCGCATAAAAAGTGCACTTACCTTCAACTTTACTTTGCTGAATCCAAAATCGTGTGTGTATGTGTGGAATAGCTTTATTTAACTTTAAATCACGGCATCATTTCTTCTTTGGGAAAAATAATAAGCTATGCCGCCATTTTAAATCCCAGAATTCCGTACGTTCCGGTCAAACGAACAAACAAAAAATATTTAATAAATAATTGAAGCAATTTTGATAAATAACAACAATAACCGTAACCTATAAAAAAAATATTGTAATGTGAATAGAAATAATATGATATAAACCGATTTAAACACAATCATCAACCGTGAACAGATCGTGACCTTGACCTTGCCCGAGACGATAAAAATATATTTGTACATCTACATGTATTTAGGTCTAAAAATGGCGACTGTTCGTTTGAAAGGCCTGTAATATTTCTGATAATGAATCTATTCATATTATTTGTTTGTATACGCTCTACCATATTTTATATGAGGTTACATGATTACGTTATATTATAAGAAAAATCAAATCGGGTAATTTTAATTTATATTTACTGGTGAAAGGATCATTAATTTTATATTTACTGATGCAAGGTACTATATTTAATAAATTTAATTATAAAAACACTTCATGCATAGTCGGCCTAGGTGTGGACTACTCCTAACATTTGGACAGTGATAACCTTTTAGTAGAGAACAACTTTGCTTTATGAAACAGTTTCCGACAATCAATCATTATTTGTTTTGTCAAATTTTTGGGTATCAAAATTGAGAGAGAGAGAAATGGGGTTTAACGTTCACTTGACTCGATGATACAACAAAAAACACAATTACTATTTTAATTAAAGCGACATTTCGTTGAGGGTTCTCTCAACGTTTTCAAGTAAATGATGCTCAATAGTCAATGGGTGCACTCGTCCGCTTGCCAGCCTATCTTTTATAGTCCCATTGGTGCAGAAAAGTAGGAAAATTAAATAAAATTAAATGAGATTAAACATCCTACTGTTTTGCTCTGAGTGAGCTAATGAAGACAGGCATACACTATATACAGTGTACTATGACGGAAACTTTGCACGGATAGCGGCACTATGGCCTACTCTGATATTGAATTACAACTGTCGGAGTGTCTTTTACGTGTATGCCAATATGTACACGAGGACTTGATTTTTCGTATGACCCGAACAACTATACCTTATCCCTTGCCAGATCCTCCGCCCTGCCACAGTCCATAGAAAATTTCCGTCATAGCACTCTGCATTGCGTATGACTATCTTCAATAGTCCGATTGGTTCAGAAAAGTATAAAAATGAATTTTAAATGGGGTTTGAACATCCTACTATTTTGTTCCAAGTGGGCTAATGAAGAAGGGCATATGCTATAATGGTTAAAATGTTGTGATTTCGGGTTAAAATGCCGTGATGTTGGGTTATCGCCTCACGAAGGGTGATATCAGTCACCATATCTACTGGGTTTCTTTAATACTCATATTTATAGTATTTTATAGAGTCAGACTAGTGGACTAGTGAATGCACGGATTAGTGCACCCACAGACTAGTGAACCCGCAGACTAGTAATTGGTAATGATGGAAAAGTGTGTAAAGACATGTTTTACAGGTTGGCGTGCACTTAGAACTATTGGTAATGACTATATGTGGAAATGCTGCTCTCCAGGCAAAATGTCTTTCCTAGCACTTCTTCATTAGTAAGTGCGGTAATGCTGCTGTCCAGGCAAAATTTCTGTCATAGCACATCTTCATTACTAATTTTGATAAAGCCATGGTGGCTAAGTGCGTAAGATGCTGGCTCGGTAATCCGGAGGGCACGTGTTCGATCCCTGCATTGGTGGAGAAAGTTCATCAGGATTTTCCGACATGGTTTCCCCTTTTCAGAGGTGCAGGAACAAGGACAGTAGTCTAGTCACTCAGATGGGACAAAAAACCGAGGTACCATGTATACATTGGCTTGCACGAAAAGATCCCTTGGCAGTTGGATTCGATATTAGTAGGCAAAATTTCCCTCATAGCACATTGTATGGTATGTACCTGTCTTCATTAGCCCAGTCGGAGCAGAACAGTAGGACAATAAACCGATTTCATCAGGACAAACCTACATGAGGAAAAACCTACATTTCACAAACTTAGTAATTAGTAACGGGGGGTTGGATGGCTGAATGGTTAGCGTGCGGGCGCTGTATCATAAAGTCTGTCATTGAGTTGACTGGCGTGGTTTCGAATCCCCGGTTGTACGTGACAAGGAGTAGGGTCGCCTGTCCAACCTCCGGTTTTCTCCCACTGCTAAAGACCCCTACGCGCAAGCGAATTATGTAAATAAAAATTAAACCATATGTTAGTCCCGAAATGACCTAGTTTGTGTCGAGTAGACGTTAAACCCCATTTCTCTCTCTCTCTCTCTCTAGTAATTAGTAACACACTGGCTAGCAAATGAGGGGTTCTGCTCCTAAACTGAGCTAATGAAGATGAGCATACGCCATACAGTATGCTATGAAGGAAATTTTGCCCAGGCAGCGGCGCTATGGCCTACTCTTATATCAAGTTCCAACTACCAAGGGATCTTTCATGTGCACTCCTGTGTGTACACGTGACCTCAGTTTTTCATCCCTGACGAGACAGCTGTTCTTGTCAGGCCCTCCGTCCTGTATCACTGACAAGGGGAAAACACGCAGAAAAATCTGGATGAACTTTCTCAGCCAATGCAGGGATCGAACACCCGACCTCCAGGCTAGCGAGTCAGCGTCTTACCCACTTAGCCAACGTGATCCCCATGTTGGTCGAGAAAGTTCCCTTTGTTAGTAGTGGTGTAGGACAGAGGACCTCAAAAAAACAGTGTCTAGTCCATCACGTGGGTGTGCACGTAAAAGAACCCTTGACATTTGGAATTTGAAATGAGAGTAGATCATTCATTCATTCGTTTTCTCTTTGTGTGTCACCTAGAGACCGCAACTATTAAAGGAGCTAGATCTCTAATCTTGGGCACTTAGAAATGGATACAAAATGTAATGAAATGAAATGGGGTTTAACGTCCAACTGTTCTGCTCCGAACTGGGCTAATGAAGATGGCCATACACCATACAGTGTGTTATGAGGGAAATTTTGCCCCGACAGTGGCACTACGGCCTACTCTTATATCGAATTCCAACTGTCAAGGGATCTTTTACATGCATGCCAATGTGTACACAGGACCTCGTTTTTTTTTTTAATCCCATCTGAACAACTAGACAGCTGTCCTTGTCAGGCTCTCCGTCCTGCATCACTGACAAGGGGAAACCACGCCGGAAATCTGGATGAACTTTCTCGGCCAATGCAGGGATCGAACACCCGACCTCCAGGCTAGCGAGCCAGGGTCTTACCCATTTTAATGACTAGACAGCTGTCTTGTCAGGCCCTTAATTGTTAGTATCATGACATTAAACTGACATTTGTTTTACGTTTTACAACTAATATCAGGTTTATGTTAGAAAACTAACGTTAGATTTATGTTAGAAAACTAAAGTTAGATTTATGTTATAAAATTAACATTAGATTTACGTTAGAAAACTAACGTTAAATTAACGGTTAAAATTATGACATAAAACTAACATTACATTAACGTTAGAAAACTAACATTATATTAACGTTAGAAAACTAACGTTAGATTTACGTCAGAAAACTAACGTTAGATTTACGTCAGAAAACTAACGTTAGATTTACGTCAGAAAACTAACCATAAACTAACGGTTAGAAACCTGATGTAAAATTTACGTTAGATTAACGTTAGAATTATAACCAATAATACATATATAATTATTATGTCTGAATTCCGACTATATATCAATTGTTAGAATGTGCACACACTTGTAATGTTATTTAATCAAGAAGTATTCAAAGGGAAAAAAATTGGTTAGTAATCCGTCATAAAGTTTACGTTACATTTACGTCATTTTCTGACGTAAAAGTAACCATAACCATTATGACGTAAAAGTAACGTAAATTTAACCAAAGAATTTTACCATTATTGGACGCTAACCATAATCTAACCATAATGACGTAAACTTTACGTAAATCTAACCATCAATGTTAACTGGGTTATTGCTAACAATACGAACTTTGTGGTAAGTATTTTATTTATTCCATTAACACCGGGGGTTGGATGGCTGAATGGTTAGCACGTGCGTGCTGTATCATGAGGTTTGTCATTGAGTCAACTGGCGTGGTTTCGATTCCCCGGTTGTACATGACGTGACAAGTAGTAGAGTCCCCTGTCCTACCTCGTGGGTTTTCTACGTGTCCTCCAGTTTCCTGCTAAAGACCCCTACGCGCAAGTGAATTATTGAAATAAAATTTAACCATGTGTTAACCGTTTGGGGCTTGAGAGCAGATCGAGGCCTGCTTGTCGGTAAAGGCTTGAGAAGACGCCAAGGCCTCGGATTCCGCTACAGACACTACTGAGGAAGCATTGGATCCTGCACGAGGGCGATATTGGCTATCATCGTCAGAATGATGGTGAGCTATGAAGATGGGAACGAGGGTGGGCGTGGAGGTGGTAAGGATGAAGATTGCTTAGGCCGGCCCCTTCCTGTAACTTTCCTTGATTTTTTGGGAGGCATGTTGATCGATCGACGCCCACTTCAATATTGACTTGTGGTTCTAGAGAGCCTATATAGTGAAAGTTACGACAACTCATTTCCAGGCGCCATTTTGGATCCCAATTATGATGCCATAAAAGCTAGGAGGTTATGGCGTCATACAGCTTTACTTACCAAAACGTTTCATTTTTTCTTGCAGTATTAGGCGTTGAGGGATAACGTTTTACCCTAAAAAAAAACCCCAAAAAACCACACCAATCCAGTTTGGTTCAGTGATAAATATGTCAGACAAAATCATACTACAAATCGGGGAATTTTCTGAGAGAGATACCTCGTTATCAGTGTGTTTTACTATTTACTGGTGGGGGTGGGGGTGGGGATAAATGATTTCTTTTTAAATTCCTCAAAAAACAGAGTGATTGTGCAAGCGTAATGTGCCGAAAAATCGATTTTGACAAACATTAATTTAAAAAAATGTATTTTTCATATGGTGCCGGGCATTTCTTTCATAATGGCTGCTCGACGTAAGACTTAATATAGATACAGTTGGTTTAACTTGAATAAGAGATTTTATTTATCAATGCTGCATATATGCATATATCACCTTGCAGCTGAATCATGTTACATATCTTTTAGTTGATGTTCATATCGTCTTACATAATTGTCAACATCAAGGTGACCTTGTTCTATTGTCCCATTAGCCTATTCAGACTTGTTACCACGAATTTACTCGCATAGTTATGAAGTTTCTTGTTTCACTTGACTAAAGAAACATTTTGTAGGAAAGTATGCTTTTATAGATTGAACACTTGTTTGCGATATCATTTTCGGTGGAAACGGGCACTATACCTAAAGAATGAACAAATAGCAGAGATGGGGTTTCAGTCGGCTGATTTTAATTTGTTTCTTTGAATGCAGTAAAGCTTGAAATATGTCAGTTTAGTTTTCACTCTTTAGAATGTGTTTGTAAACATGTTTTTATTGTAGTTTCCGTGACGTGTTCCCAATAAGCGTTAAAAATAAAGATATATACCCTTAATCCCGGTGCCGATAAATGTTGGGTTGTGTGAAACATGGTAGAGGCGATTTGTAACAAATCTCAGGTACGATATATGGTTGCGAACAGCACCAGAGCAACATGATTGTTTCCCCTTCACTGAGGTCCCCTCTTAAAGGTCACCGTCGATTTTTTTAGGGTTACTGAATCCAATATTGGGTTCAAAAATTGATTTAAGATAGGATTGTCACACATCAAATTTGTGCGTAAGCTAGAAACATGAAGACAAATTATAAAAGCAAGGAGAGAACCCCACCGTACCCCCAAATTCAGGGACCCTCTATCGCCTAGTGTCTGTTGCTTGTGAAACACTGTACTACTGTGGCAATCACAAGAACTTGTCGTGAAATGAATAACAGACAGAAATAAACCCGTCGTAACTATTGGCCTTGATGCTACCAGGACGGACCGGTGGTCGAGGATATCAAAACCACGATGAATACTTTAGTTCGAATAGAGTCGCTAAACCATGATGTATCCTTTAGTTTGGATAGAGTCCCTCTAAATAATCATGTACCCTGTAGATCGGATAGAGTCTCTAAATCATGATGTACCTCGTAGTTCGATGTACCCTTTATTTCAGGCAGGGACTCTAAACCATGATCTAATCTGTAGTCTCTAAAACATAATGTACCTTGTAGTTCAGATAAGAGTCTCTTAACCATGTTTACACTGTAGTTGGGATAAACCATAGTTTTGTAAATAGGACGTCGATCGCCAAATGAATATGAATTGTACGATATGTTAATCCAGAAATGACATAGTTTCTCTTAAAGGGATATATTGTTAACGCGTTTTAAATATCTGGATTTAATAGACTTGGTGTAGAAAATTCTAGATACACACTGTACCTATCAATCATAATTTGTTCAAGACGACCTAAGACATAAAATGAATAGATACAGTTGGTTTAACTTGAATGTAGATATTAATCGTCTATGTTGTCGTCTTATGTATTTTTCAACATCAAGGCGAACTTGCTGCTCTATTGTTCCATTTAGCCTATTCAAATTTGTGTAGATTAATCTGATTTTTAAAAGCGTATGCAAGTTAAATATCTTTAATAGCGCTTTTATCTGGTGCATCTTTTATTTTATTCTCTTATGAATTGGGCTATGTAACAATAATGTGCTTTTTGTTGTATAAATATAATAATAGTATGTTCAGCTATACTTTTCATTTAAAACATTTATGTTATATCTCCTACTGACTCTTTTTCGCGGAAATCTATGCCATATTTATGACATATCTATCCACATCCTGTATGTTGGGTCAGCCGACTTCGACACAGTAATATAATAGGGCATATAAATAGATAGTGCGTAGGTATTTGGGACCGTATTTGTACACTTGACGTCATATTTTAGTGTCTATCGTAACACCTCACTGGTTTGCAAGAATAAAATGAATAGTCAGACCTTTTTATGCTCTTTATTAACGCTGTCACATGTGTAAAAATGAACTAAATATTTGAGTAACGTCCTTGTTGAATAAGTATGTAAATAATAATATATAATATAAAGTAGACGGTGTGTGAAATTGTATACGTATGTATAACATCAACGATAAATATATGGCTGGTGTAATTCAATATTAAATAATTTTTATACATTTGGATCATGACGTGACTTCTTTTTTTTGTAATAACCAGCAGCCTTTTATGAAGGGTGTTTCACCGGTATCCCCTTACCAAGATGAATCTAGTGATATCATTTCAATTTATTCATAACATTTCTGGTTACAGACGACGGTGGTCCAATATAGCCTACCTTAGGGGACTTACCTGAATCCAAAATCCCCGAAAAAAATTGGAAAATTTGACGGCCGCAAATGTGTTTTTCGGATATTCTAGCCCATAAATTAAACAACTTCAAATCAAGGTTGTGGAGCCTCTAGAGGTGACAATTGTCTTCTGATTTTGATGAAACTTGAAATACATGTTTATAACCCAAAGATCTTGGTTCTTTGCGATATTCGTGCGTATCAGATCATAAATTCCTGAATTATGGCCCCTGATTGTGTGAAAAATCACGTTTATAGCTTGTGGTCCCTCTAGAGGTCACAATTATTATCCGATTTAAAAAAACGTTCGAATATATCACCGTTACACCATAATTTTGATTGAGTTCGAATTTCATAAAATTTGACCAAAACGGCCAGACAAAATGGCCACCTCTCATACGCAAATAGTGTAAACATATCAAGGGGGTAGACCCTTAAGAGGTCCCGATTTGATCCGATTTTGATGAAACTTAAAATGCAAGTTTATAATCCAAAGATCTTGGTTCCTTTCGATATTCGCGCATATCGGATCGTAACGTCCTGAGTTATGGCCCCTGATTGTACGAAAAATCACGTTTTTAGCTTGAGGTCCCTGTAGAGGTCCCAATTTTTATCCGATTTAAAAAAAGGTATTATTATATCACCGTTAAACCCTAAGGACGATTGAGTTCGAATTTCGTGAAAATTGGCCCAAAACTGACGGACAAAACGTCCGCCGTTCGTTCTCAAATAGCGTAAAAATATGGTATATGAAGGTTGTGGACCATATAGAGGTCACAATTTTTATCCGATTTTGTTGAAACTTTAAATGTAAGTTTATAACCCAAAGATCTCGGTTCCTTTTGATATTCGCGCATATCAGACCGTAACTTCCTGAATTATGGCCCCTGATTATATATCACAATAACACACTAAGATCTTGGTTCGTTTTGATAATCGCTCATATCCGAACGTAACTTCCTGGATTATGGCTCCGGATTGTTCGAAAAATGGCATTTTTAGCTCGCGGATTCTCTAGAGGTCACATTATTTTCCGATTTTAAAAACCGTTTAAATATATCACCATTCCATCATAATGAAGATTGACTTCGAAACTGCCCGACAAAATGGACGCTCTTTGTACGCAAATTGTGTAAAAGTATGCAATACGAAGGTTGTGAACCCTCTAGAGCTAACAATTTTGATCCGATTTTGATGAAACTTAAAACATATCTTTATATCCCAAAGATCTCAATCCCTTTTGATATTTGCGCATTTTAACTTTCTGGATTATTGCCCCTGATTGTACAAAAAATCCCGTTTGTTTTTAGTTTGTTCTCTATCCATCTCTTGCAAAATATGGGCGTATCCTGCCTAGCAGCCGCTGGTTATATTCATCATCAATATCCATTCCTAAACCATTAACAATCAAGAATCCGGAATATAAACTACTACAGAATGCAGACGATGCATTATTTTAAAATTCCAATGGCAAGTATTTTGAAAGTGCTCTCCAGACATAGGGGATTATTTTCAAAGTTCTTTAGTATTAACTCTAAAGCTTGTGAACCTAAGTCATACTCAAATTAAAGATAGGTTGCCAGGCAACGAAACATACGCCCACAGCAGCTAAATCGTCCGAGCAGTCAACAAGTATTGTCGCATATTTTTACTTCTTTCGGTAATGAAACATTTATAATACACTAAAATCTGATTAAGAGTAACAACTCATGAAGTAATTATCAGAAAACGATTAGAATTTGTTTGGTTTTTATAAAATTCTGCCACATGCTAGCGTTTAGTATACAAAACTTTAATATCATGGATTTAGCTGTTCAAGTCATAAAAATTCATTGAAAATCAATATACTTGTTCGTCTCAAGCTCTTAAACTCTGTGTATCAATCTGAAGTCAACTCTGGCAGTAATTATCGGAAATCGCTGAAAATCAATAGGCTTCTTCGTCTCATGACCTTAAATACTGTGTATCAATTTAAAGTCAATCGGATATTAACTTTGGCCTTTAGAGCGTCCAAAAGATTTTTTTTTGAAGTGATCAAGAGCCATAACTCTGGCAGTAATTATCGAAAATCGCTGAAAATGAATAGACTTCTTTGTCTCATGCCCTTAAACACTGTGTATAAATTTAAAGTCAATCGGATATTAACTTTAGCCTCTAGAGCGTCCGCAAGATTTTTCAAAGTGATCAAGGGCCATAACTCTGGCAGTAATTATCGGAAATCGCTGAAAATCAATAGGCGTCATCGTCTCATGACCTTAAACACTGTGTATAAATTTAAAGTCAATCTGATATTAACTTTGACCTGTAGAGCGTCCACAAGATTTTTTGAAGTGATCAAGGGCCATAACTCTGGCAGTAATTATCGGAAATCGCTGAAAATCAATAGGCCTCTTCGTCTCATGACCTTAAACATTGTGTATAAATTTAAAGTCAATCGGATATTAACCTGTAGAGCATCCACAAGATTTTTTGAAGTGATCAAGGGCCATAACTCTGGCAGTAATTATCGGAAATCGATGAAAATCAATAGGCTTCTTCGTCTCATGACCTTAAACACTGTGTATAAATTTAAAGTCAATCGGATATTAACTTTGACCTGTAGAGCGTCCACAAGATTTTTTGAAGTGATCAAGGGCCATAACTCTGGCAGTAATTATCGGAAATCGCTGAAAATCAATAGGCCTCTTCGTCTCATGACCTTAAACATTGTGTATAAATTTAAAGTCAATCGGATATTAACCTGTAGAGCATCCACAAGATTTTTTGAAGTGATCAAGGGCCATAACTCTGGCAGTAATTTTTGGAAATCGCTGAAAATCAATAGGCTTCTTCGTCTCATGACCTTAAACACTGTGTATAAATTTAAAGTCAATCGGATATTAACTTTAGCCTCTAGAGCGTCCACAAGATTTTTTTTAAGTGATCAAGGCCATAACTCTGGCAGTAATTATCGGAAATCGCTGAAAATCAATAGGCGTCTTCGTTTCATGGACTTAAACACTGTATATAAATTTAAAGTCAATCGGATATTAACTTTAGCCTCTAGAGCGTCCACAAGCAATTGTGGACGCCGGACGGACGGGGGCGACGACAATATACGACCACATTTCAATGTGGGTGTATAAAAAGTCAAATCACGACCTTAATATCTTAAAGAAACATATAAACCAGTTTCGAACCTGATAAATGACTTGAAAAATGTAATTACAACCCCGTTCAAGAGCCATATAGAAGACAACTGCTTAGATGAGTCATTTAAAAGTGTATATAAACAATTTCACAGTATAAACTAAATCCAATGATAAACTTCTTGAATTAGAAGCGTGTATTTTTGATTTTATTAGATTTAAACAACAATTTAAAGTATGTACTAGTGAACATGGGTATCTAAAGAATTTTTTTTAAATTAAACGAACATACAACAGAATTTCTTTTATTAGAATCTAAATATTAAATGAATATGTACATTCTAATTCTTCCATTGTTATAGGTGATATTAAACCTACTATTGTTAGTCACAATATATGTGTGATGTTTGATAATTTTATGAATATGGAAGACAAGGGTTAACATAGATCTAAACATATATCTAAAATATGTTAATTTAATATTCACAATATTAGAAAAACACGAAACTATATATCAAGTGATGCAACTAATATACACCAAACCCCATGTGTGTCCACACAAACTTTAGTAAATCCGAATAATTTCGAATAGGTTGATGTGTGTACAAAGTTTCCTAACACGGGTAGGAAGAGGGGACAAGCGGAATCTATTTCAAAATGAAGCTTTTCTGTTAAATTCATATATGATTTGTTCTAAGCGATATTTCGTACATAATTCAATTGGGTGACGGTGAATGCTAATAAGAATATTTAGCAGATCGAAGTATTATTGTCAAATGTGTATTTATCAATTTGGGGGTGGTTGGGGGTGGTAAGAACCACACTGGTTCGATTCCAAGTATGTCTCGACACCATTCTCGCATTACACACACAACGATATAAATAAAATTACTATATGTTAGTCTCAGTGACCTTCTATAATTATATAGTGGCGTTAAAGCTTTAAAGCTCATTATATAGATACTGTTCACTATAACGCTTAGTGGCCCACCATATCCTATACACTGACAATTAGCCGTGGACATGGTGCAATGAATAGGCCGTTGTATACCGTCACAAAAGAAGCGAAACTAGAGGACATGATTCATTATCGTGACACATCATATAAGATGATATACATAATGTGCACCGATAACATAACTAGCCAAATATGAAATAAACACTTATTGATAAATTTATTTATTAAAGGGACCATCCCGATTTTAACAGTGTCTCAGAAATAAAAGTCCTTGTACGTAGCCTATGAAATTTCAACGCCAAAATATGGTGTATTTTGTCTCAAAATTTCCAAATATTGGTTCGTTTGGACGTGAACGTCAAAACCACTTATTTTGACACGTAACTCTTTTAAGAATTCGGGTAATTTTATCTATTGCCGGTTCCTTTTGGGGTCTATAGAGTGAATGACCTACGTGCTATACCCGATAAGGAAGTGTAAATTTATACTACACGTTATTTTTACAAAATAAAAGTCTGGTGTTATCCTGACACCGTATAATACAGCTTGGGACACCGGTGTTCATTTCTAGCTGGAGACTGGTGGATTTAAGCTGTTTGAAAAATTTCACGTATATTGAGTTAGTTGCCCGGCTTCTAACACAAAATGAAGCAGTTTTATTCTCCAAAATATAATCGAGATTGGCCCTTTAAATTAAAATGTGTCACAGGTCTGACATTAGATACTTATGTATAAGATAGATGTGCTCAGAACGTAGATTGGGGACAGATTTCAGAATGGGATATTGCCCGGGGAGTAGCAGAACGTATGTCGGGCGAGGGGCAGCTTGGGATGGCTGACACCCTAAAATGATATTTAGCTGACGATTTAGATTTTAATGCTAAAGTCGTTTCGAATTGGATTCACTGCCAATGATCGCACCCAACCTACCTCCTCCCAGCCTTCCTAAATGGTATTAATTAATTGTATTTAGGTATTTGGTGGTGTGCTGTGGTGGTAAAATTAATTAAACTGAAAGAATGGAAACTTGCAGTTACTCATAAGATTGGTTTACCCAATAATATGAAACTGGGTATTGATATTGTTTTCTCTTTATGAAGGTATTTATACAGTACAGTCAATATCGTTTTAACGAAATATTAATTTGTTTTAAAGAAATATTAATTCGTTTTAACGCAATATTAAATTGTTTTAACGAAATATTTAATTAGTTATAACGAAATATTAATTCGTTATAACGAAATAACCTGTAACATAACCGTGTGTTACAATTGTTGCAAAACGGCATCAAAAAGAATAGAATCAATGGGGTTCGTCACGGCCGTTAATTCTTACTTTATTGAATTGTCAGATATCCTCTCACGTTCTCACATAAGAACGTTTGGTCTTCGAAGGAATTGTTAGTGAGCAGAAATTTGCCCTTTTATCTGTTATCACTCATTTCAGTCAGTTATATAGACGGACGTATAACTCGTGTTTTCCTTTTGTGTTCGTCACTTCCTTTTGTAGAAACCTTATTTGTTGATTGTATTTAATTATCGATTGCTGTGTTGTGATGGCATTGGTGGGACGCACTGTGGGGGTGGGGGTGTCATTTAACACATTTCAAGTTTAAAGTAGCTAAGTTTCTAAGTCAATATCATCCAAAATCTTCGACATTGAAAACACGATTTATTTGTCGGTTTAAATCAACAATGATGTTGTGATCTTACCGAGAAAAGATGGGCTTCTGATATCCAATATGTAAGACAAAATAAACAGTTTACAATTGGTACACGAATCGTGTACCATAATGCGTTTCAGCGCTATTTTTAATAGCGAGGCTAGGCATATTCCATAAGTCATGTCAAACGGTGACGCTATATTCTTATCTCGAGAGCATGCCCAATAAATACTATCGGCGTAGACTGGAATAACCAGAAGCTAGAGATTGAAATTCGATTGAGAATACTGGCGTATGTCGCCGAACCTAACTGATTAGAAATTACAGTAAAAAAGAAACGATTGAATGTAAATCAATTTATATACATTCATATTATATTATTGTACGCGTTGCGACCCATTTGTGTCAATTTCTAGGTCCGAAATATTAGCGACTTAGCTCCTTTAAGTAAGTTTAACACAGTTCATTTCTTAACTGTTTTATAACACTTATTGATTAAAATGAAAGAAGGGAAACTTGTTCTAAAATTTCCACATTTATTTTTTAGTAACAGTAAGTTTATATAATATTTTTGGTTTGAAACCATTTGGTGTTAAAAACATCTGTTATCCATTGGCTGCCAATTAAATCAAGAATAGATTTTAAGCTCTTAGTGCCTTGCGTATAAGTGTTTACATGGAACTGGACCTTCCTATCTAGCAGATCTGTTATTACCATATTTTCCCGGACGTCCACTCCGTTCTCAACAGGAACATCTTCTTATAATCCCAAAATATAAACTCAAATCATTTGGATACAGATCGTGTCTTCATATTGTGCCTGTTTTGTGGAATTCATTGACGCTGAACATTAAACTGTCACCCAGCCTAGAAACATTCAAAACTAACTTAAAAACTCATCTATTTACGGCCTATTATGGCACCCAGTCTGTGTAGCGCCTTGAGCATGCATACTAGCATGGAACTGTGCGCGATATAAATATACATATTATTATTATTATTATTTGAAACATGTGTTCAGGAATATAATCGTCAGCATTTGAATGGGTAATTATGTCTTTCTAACTGTGTGTGATTGCTATATTATAATGTCTCTACACCATATAAGATAAGGGTTTATTTCTGAATATTTATATTGACTATTCATGGATATTCTATTATGACGAATTGCACCGAAGTATTTAAATAGAAACGGCCGGATTCGTAAACCACTTTTAATCTTCGTTATAGCCGCCAACATCATACCATCATACCTGACACAAACACTGGTAGGCTGTATATATTCCAGCATCATACCTGAGAGACAGGTAGGCATGTACCTACTCCATTGTTTTTAAGTTGTTTATTTCCCAAAGCGGCCAGATACAATTGGTCTAGTTCATGATTTTTATTCCGTACCTCGGCCTAAACTAGAATGAGCTGTACACCAAAACCGTCACGAGCATACGGTGACCGCGCTTTTTGCATGTATGCACCACATCTGTGGAATAGCCTGCCAGCCTCTCTCCGTGATATAGATTTGTTTTTAGAAAATTTTATTGTTGAGGCCGCAAGATTATGAAATATGCCATACATTGTAAATATGCAACTAGAAATTATATAACATACTCGAGAGTTTTATAGTATTAGGTTAAGATGTCTAGTTATTGTTGATATTTCTTTTAATTACTTGTAATGTTATTTTTAGAATGATTTTATGTACTGTCTATCATTGAATTATACACTAGGTAATTACTATATTGATGTATTGCGGTTTGAGATGCTTTTATGTAAATCGCTATATTAAAAATAAATCATTATCATTATTACACTGCAGGTGTTTACGTCTAGGATATGTACCGGTGTTTGATTAATTAACTAAAGGTATCGAAGTATTGATTACATTTAACCAACAATCTCTCTCTCTCTCTCTCTCTCTCTCTCCCTCTCTTCTAACCACTGCTAAAGTGCTTTAGTTACATTCTAGACAAACTAGCTGAGAATTACAAGATAAAAAAAATATTTTTGTATACCAACATGCACATTGTATACCAACATGCATTTTGATCGTTTACATTCTTTTGAAATCATTTCTCATGCGATAGTAAGTTTATATAATATTTTCGGTTTGAAACCATTTGGTGTTAAAAACATCTGTTATACATATACATATTATTATTATTATTATTTGAAACATGTGTTCAGGAATATAATCGTCAGCATTTGAATGGGTAATTATGTCTTTCTAACTGTGTGTGATTGCTATATTATAATGTCTCTACACCATATAAGATAAGGGTTTATTTCTGAATATTTATATTGACTATTCATGGATATTCTATTATGACGAATTGCACCGAAGTATTTAAATAGAAACGTCCGGATTCGTAAACCACTTTTAATCTTCGTTATAGCCGCCAACATCATACCATCATACCTGACACAAACACTGGTAGGCTGTATATATTCCAGCATCATACCTGAGAGACAGGTAGGCATGTACCTACTCCATTGTTTTTAAGTTGTTTATTTCCCAAAGCGGCCAGATACAATTGGTCTAGTTCATGATTTTTATTCCGTACCTCGGCCTAAACTAGAATGAGCTGTACACCAAAACCGTCACGAGCATACGGTGACCGCGCTTTTTGCATTTATGCACCACATCTGTGGAATAGCCTGCCAGCCTCTCTCCGTGATATAGATTTGTTCGCCTCCTTCAAAACCGCACTGAAAACACACGTTTTTAGAAAATTTTATTATGCCATACATTGTAAATATGCAACTAGAAATTATATAACATACTCGAGAGTTTTATAGTATTAGGTTAAGATGTCTAGTTATTGTTGATATTTCTTTTAATTACTTGTAATGTTATTTTTAGAATGATTTTATGTACTGTCTATCATTGAATTATACACTAGGTAATTACTATATTGATGTAAAGCGGTTTGAGATGCTTTTATGTAAATCGCTATATTAAAAATAAATCATTATCATTATTACACTGCAGGTGTTTACGTCTAGGATATGTACCGGTGTTTGATTAATTAACTAAAGGTATCGAAGTATTGATTACATTTAACCAACAATCTCTCTCTCTCTCTCTCTCTCTCTCTCTCTCTTCTAACCACTGCTAAAGTGCTTTAGTTACATTCTAGACAAACTAGCTGAGAATTACAAGATAAAAGAAATATTTTTGTATACCAACATGCACATTGTATACCAACATGCATTTTGATCGTTTACATTCTTTTGAAATCATTTCTCATGCGATAGTATTCTTGCAATATTGTTTGGTCACGGCGGCTAATTCTTTGCTTCACGTTGTGTTTTTATCATGGACTCCAACTGGACATTCACACGGAAACAAAATGCCGGTAATACCACTTCTCAACTCGGGAACACACTGTTCTTCTAAAGTATGTTTCATATAAAGCAGGATACATAACTCGAAACCCAACTGCAAACTTCCGAAAAAGTTACATACTGTCGCTTCAGGAAAGTCGGATACTCTATTCATATCTGATAAAAGCGATTTATTAATTATTTGTTTGGTTTTGGGTGTAATTGTTTCTTTTTTTTGGGGGGGGGGGCGGTGATTCGGTCTCCCAAAATAGCCTCTTTTAAATCTGTTTGGTTTGAATTGATCAATTACTTGTGAAGTTGTTGTCCTTGACAAAGCCAACATATGCCAATAAATAGCTTGTGAACGTCTCGCCTTACATCAATGATATTGTAGATTTAGTACACAAACCCATTCGCTCGTTTATTTAAATAGAATTCATTGCTAGGAGTATTCTTTTTTTATATCTAGTGGCCGCCATAGTAAACTATAGCTTGTCCTATAAAATATTGTGGCCGGAACAGCTACTTTCTAATATTTCCATTTCATGTATACCCTCATATTTCCGTAGGCACGATTATTTGGTGGATTTATTCTTATTTAATCTTGGAATCCTTACTAATATAAATTCTATATGTACCCAATTATGTTTAATAATGCCGGGTCGTTTTTTATGTGATGTGCTTATCCCATTGTCTAGCATAGGGGAGCATGTTGATTTGGGGACAGCTCACTTTCCCCACATCTATTGTTTAGAGTCGAGGTCCACCCTGCCATGACTAATTAACCAACAACGGGGGTTTAAGGGGATTTAAAGTATAGTCTGTAACAAGTTTGTGACACTTTAACATAGTTAATAAATAAATACATTTTTATAGTTTAAATATTTATAAACACTTTGATAAACATGACAATTCACAGTCCAACAAAATTCATAACAGTGTTGAGGTATTCAATGGGGGTCTTGGCACCAGTTATTAATAAATTCTTCTCTTCTACGATTCTCTCATCAAGGCGGCGGTACTTTCTTCTTTTGGGAGCAAGTCTGCCCCCAGATTCTTTTTGTCTGCTTGTTAGTTCTACATCTTCCTGTTCAATCTTAATCAAGTCTAGAAACTTGTATATATTTGCATGGCCCGGACCAAGCTTCTGGAGTTTACAGTGCCAACTTTCCAAATGATTTGTTGTTTTTGGCCCCACAGTGACGAAATGGTTCCAGATTTCTCTTGTCACCATCGATCCACTGCTTTGTAAAATAGTCGGCAAACTGGTTGATTCGGGGATCTTCCGATTCGGATTATTCTATGGCATAAAACCAGGCATCTTCTATGTCACATGGTCGAACCAGCGCAAAGGCACGGGCACGCTTGGTGAAGAGGGTGACAGATGGGTCAGTTTTAAACAAAGTCTGGAGGCCGTTCTTCTGTGCATTCATCCACGCTGCCTGGCTGAGATGCAAAAAGCAGCCTTTCAAATCACAAGCAGATGAAGTACGGGTGGCATTTTGGGCGGCAACTTCGAAGTCGGTGACGATTTTTGTGGGGGGCAAGGGCGATGTTGTTCTCTGCAGCCTTCTCTTTGATGGTGTCGAAGAAAGTAAAATATGTTGACTGCTTCTTGTCAGGGATTAGGTCGTAGACTAGGGGACACATCTTATCGTTAATAAAGGCATGTATCGTGTAGAGCTGGTAAAACAGGCTAGGGCTGGTGTAGAAGGTGCCATCACAGGAGTAGGTGTCAGCTCTTGACAGGTGGTACAGGTTGTCTGGTATTGCAAACATTAGCATCTTATCTTGTTGGGACAGGAGGAACGGTTGTTGGGAAGATGACAATTTGTAGGTTGGTGGTAGGTTGATTTCTGACGGTCTGAGCGGAAGAGGTGGGACGTCCTTGGCACGGGACCGGTATATACTGGCTTGTAAGCTGTATAGTGTAGGGACGGTTGACGCCATATTATGTCCTTCGCGGTAGTTGAAGGCTGAAACAAAGAAACTAATTGTGTTACTAGATTCTCAATGACAGG
This sequence comes from Patella vulgata, assembly GCF_932274485.2. NCBI lineage: Eukaryota > Metazoa > Mollusca > Gastropoda > Patellidae > Patella > Patella vulgata. Next base: position 72,768,803 of record NC_065884.2, read on the forward strand.
ATAACCAAATAATGAAAGTTTACTTCACTTAACCGTTTACATAAGATTTTTCAGATCCAATAATTCCGTAATTGTAAATGAAAAATCTATAAATCTTCATAATAAATATTGTTTCAAACGAAAGATTATTATTTTACATCGAAGCTCTTCTTTGTACAAAGAAGGTACAGCTCTGCAGTCAGTTCTGACTCTGGCCTTCATCTTCTCTACAACCTCTTGGACTACTATCTTGTTCTCCTCTGAAGGGTGGTCATGTTGAGGAAGAGGCGATGCTAGAATACCATCGCGAATGGTAACCCTAGCTGTACAGTATTTTTTTTACAACATTCCCAGTATATGATAATATTACGTCTAGATTTAACTCTGAATTTAAAACCATCTAGCACTAAATTCTGACCACCTTTAGTATTAGCAATGTATTTAAAGTTAACTAGAGCGTTTGCCATTTTGGAATGACCATTTGCGATTCAGAGGAGCTATATATATCAGCTAATAAGCTGTGATTAAATATCAGTAGTTTATTTGTTTTTATTTCAAATTAATTATTACATCAAAACAGCACACAATGTAAATTTATTAGTAAACTGATTTCACTAATTTGCCCAATCTACTGATGGTGGGAAGTGTTCACCAGTAACAATAATTAGAGTGAGAAGTTTACACCAATGATACTAATTGATTAAAACAGACTATAGTAATACACCCACGGTCTACTAATCTCCTAATCCTTTATCTAAACAATCAAATGTGGGGAAAGTGGGGTTAAACCGTTGATTTTATCGGCAGGGGTCGGCAGTAGATTATTTTTTTAGGTTTTTATTGTCTATATTTGTTTGGAATGTTTTTCTGAAGCAGTGCCTATTCGTATTTTCACTGTGCCTCAACCATGGCGGAAATGATAATCCTTATTGTATTCTACTTATTGAGTGAATGAACGTAGGGTTGATAAAGGGAGATTACTTAATTTACTACCTTTGTAATTTTGTTTGTACATGGTGAATTTCTATACCCCCACACTTTCATGTGTGGACGTATATTGTCGTCGCCCCTGTCCGTGAGGACGTCCGTCCATCCGTCCACAATTTGTTTGTAGACACTGTACAGGTCACAATTCTTATCGATTTTGACGGAACTTGAAATATAGGTTTATCTCCAAAAGATCTCGGTTGCTTTCGATATTGACATGTATCGGATTGAAACTTCATGGAGTATGGCCCCTGATTGTACGAATAATCACGTTTTTAGCTTGTGGACCCTATAGAAGTCACACTTTTAATCCTATGTTGATGAAACTTGGAATGTTAGTTTATAACCCAAAGATCTCGGTTCCTTTCGATATTCGCGCATATCGGACCGTAACTTCCCGAATTGTGGCCCCTGATTGTACGAAAAAATCGCGTTGTTAGCTTGATAAATTTAAATTTAAAAAAAAATGTTTTAGTATATCAACGGTACACCCTAGGAATGGTTGAAATCGAATTTCGTGAAAATCGGCCCAATTTTCTTCTGATTTAGTTGAAACTTGAAATGTAAGTTTATAACCTAAAGTTCTCGGTTCCTATCGATATTCGTGCATATCGGACCGTAACTTCCTGAATTATGACCCCTGATTGTTCGTAAAAAAGGTGTTTTTGGCTTGTGGACCCTATAGCGGTCAGAATATTTTATCCGATTTAACAAACAAGTTTGAATATATCACCGTTACACCCTAAGGATGGTTGAGTTCGCATTTCGTAAAAATCGGACCAAAACTGACAGACAAAATGACCGCCTCTCCTACTCAAATAGCGTAAAAATATGGTATATCAATGTTGTGGACCCTCTAGAGGTCACAATTTTCTTTTGATTTTGATGCAACTTGAAATGTAATTTTATGACGAAAAGACCTTGGATCCTTTCGATATTCGCGCATAACGGATAGTAAGTTCATAAATAATGGCCCCTGATTGTACGAAAAATCGCATTTTTAGCTTGTGAACCCTGTAGAGGTCACAATTTTTATCTGATTTAAAAAAATGTGTGAGTATATCACCATTACACACTAAGATCTTGGATCCTTTTGATAATCGCGAATACCCGAACTTAACTTCCTGGATTATCTCCCCTGATTGTTCGAAAAATGGCATTTTTGGCTTGCGGATTCTCTAGAGGTCACAACTTTTTTCCGATTTTAAAAACCGTTTAAATATTTCACCATTCCATCATAATTAGGGTTGTATTTAGGGAAAATCGAAATGAAACTGCCCAACAAAATGGCAGCTCTTTCTACGCAAATTGGGTAAAAGTATGCAATTTTTATCCAATTCTGATGAAACGTAAAACATATCTTTATATCCCAAAGATCTCAGTACCTTTTGATATTTCAGACCATAACTTTCTGGATTATTGCCCCTGATAGTACAAAAAATCCCGTTTGATTTTAGCTTGTTCTCTATCCATCTCTTGCAAAATGTAGGCGTATTCTGCCTGGCAGCCGCTGGTTATTATTCTGTTATCCCAAATCTTAGGATACGTGTTATTTTCTTCGCCCGTAATTTGTTTTAGTTGAGGCGGGGGTTCGTTATTTTATTTATGCATGTTATTTGATATGAGTATGCCACTCACTTTTTTGGAGCTGGATGTAAATATGTAGGACTTCGCATACCTGATCTGGTCTGACTGGTAGAAGGTATTATTCTTTATGAGATTACTTTGTACCTGATGATGTTTTGATTAAAGTGAATTATTGAAGACATTGTTATTTTCGTACATTCCCGTCCCATTCATTCCAAATTACCCGAATTGCTGCTGGCTAATCCCCTACCGAACGAATATTTAATATTCACAATATAATTTCGTAAGAAAGAGAGAGATTAATGGGGTTTAACGTCCACTCGACACAAACTAGGTCATTTCGGGACTAACATATGGTTTAATTTTATTTACATAATTGGCTTGCGCGCAGGGGTCTTCAGTAGTGGGGGGGGGGGGGAACCGGAGGACACGGAGAAAACCGACGAGGTTGGACAGGCCACCCTAATCCTTGTCACGTACGACCGGGATTCGAAAATACGCCAGTTGACTCAATGACAGGCCTTATGATACAGCGCGCACGTGCTAACCATTCGGCCACCCACCCCCCCAAATCCCCAAATAATTTCTTAAGATTGACGGTGAGCGGGTGACAATAAGAGTAGGGTGTAGCGCCGCTGTCCAGGCAAAATTTCCAACATCACAAATTTCATGGCGTATATCCGTCTTTATTAGGACGTTAAGTCCCATTTTTTACATAAGTTGAATAATGTTTATATTATTTTTCATACACAGATACAGTTGAAAAATGGCGGAACCTCTGGATCCAGGTAAGTAGACGATAAACAAGTCAATACATGACATCACACGACTTATGGCGTCATTATTTACCTGAAAAGTTGTACCGATTCGGTAAAATAATAGGGGACTTTATAGAGCAAAAATATGAATTTTTATTTAATTTAGAGAGATAACTCGTATCTCAGATATATTTAACTCGTAATTACAAGATAATCAAAATTACTTTGTTTTCATTTGATTGGTACTTTGTCTGTCCAACCTCGTGGGTTGTCTCTCGGTTCTCCGGTCTCTGCACACGTACAAGCGTAGTATTGAAATAAAATTGAACTATATTAAGCCCAATTGACCTGGGGCCTGTTTCAGGAAAATTTAACTAAGATAAAAATCCAAATTTTAGTAGATACTTCAATTTTGATTGGCTAAGGACTAAAATCAATCTAAGCCCAATTGATCTGGCTTTTATTATGGCATGTTTCATTAATAAATGACCATTTGTTTTTCATTTTAGGTGACCTGCCAAACCACGTGAGGATTTTAACGAAAAACAGCATAACTCTACGAACTGCACTTGCGGATGGAATTGAAGGCGTGGCACGGAATTTAAAAGGACGTTTTGTTCTTAGTGATGATCAATTGAAGAATATATTACAAATAGCCAAGACAGAACCAGCGAACGGTGTATCCGAATTAATAGACATAATAAAGGGCAGCCCGAAATATTTTGATGAATTTATCCAATGTTTAAATGAAAAAGGTTATACAGGATTGGTTAAGAAGCTTCAAGGTATGTATTACAAGTCTCAGTGGTTTGTGCGCATGCGTTCGTTGAGAATTAGAACTTGAATGGCAGTTTTGATTTCGTCATTCAGGCATTGATCCATCAAAAGTGGAGGAAAGAAGCCATTACGATTTAGTCCCCGTTTATGTTGTACATCCAGGGGCTGAACAGATTTTAGAAAACAGTGTACATATGAAATGTGAATCTGCACTATAATTTACACCAACCAGGGCCTTTATTTTGTATAATATTTTATATTGCTAATGCGGAAAATAAAGTAAAGCGTAACGAATTATGTAAGAGCTAACATATCTGTCTAATGCAGATCTTTCGTTGGTATCAAACGTTATATAAATCATTAATTATACATTTATTCTCATGCCAAACCCATAATCAACTCTCTAGACTATCAGATGGTTTGGATTTTCAAAGGATTTAATATGATTGACAGTTAATAATTTAATTAATAAATGGATAATCCAGACTATGTTTATTATCATAAAACGGTATCAATGGCAATCGTGACTACACTGTTCTTCAAACTCTGCTCAGAATGAAGTAACAAGTCATTTAACATAAAGAGCAGGGAGGACCTACCCGTTTTAAACTAAACGAAAACAAAACAGAATCTATACTGTATACAGGTCACAATTCTATGGAATACAATTACTGCTTTTTACTGAGCAACGTTTCGACTAGGCTTCTCTAGTCATTATCAAGCTATGATAAAAAATGAAAATATGACAGGACAATATATACATGTACACAACAATGCTAAGTTAATGCTGGCAAACCAGGGATGTAACTTAATTACGTGTACCTAATGGTAATCTGATTTAATTGTACGCTAATAAGTAATAATACCAATTAACCTAAAAACTGACTAATTGATTAATGGATAAGTTGATAAGAATCTATACTGATTGTTCCTAAACGCCTACTATCCGTATTATGGTAAGACACCCTCAAAAGACCTGATAAACATACAGAATCCAAAATTCTACACACACACACAAACCACCTGACTATGTGAAGATTTGGGAAAATGAACATTTATTTAATACTAATATTTTAGCAAGTTTTCAAACTGAAGCAGGTAGAAAAAATTCATCCAATTTGTGATTGCCCAAATAAAGATTAACTGACATAGATTATTTTCTTATGTACAGCCTAATTTACCACCAGAACAGTTGTATAAAGTATACCCCACTATTACCCTAGCTTTGATTTTTTATGGCGATCCAGATCATCCACATGATAGCAATTCTAACATGTTCCTTAAAGTAAAGAAAACATGGCAAATATATAAGGCCAAAATAGCCATAATATTTATATAAGAAATAAAACAGAACCTGTTATTTGTTACTTGTTCTTATAGATTACAAGAAAGATGGCAGTGATTCTAAAATTAATAGATTGAAGACACATCCAAACATAGAACATGTAAGTTATTTTCTATTCTTGTCTATTGATCAAAAAATATCAATAACTATACGTTGATTAATTACCAGAATTTATACCCATCAGACCAACACCTCTACAGCTGAATATTAACACAAATTAGAATATTATATGGATGCACAATTACTGACCTTATTACTATGTGACGTTTCTAAGAGGAAACTTTCGTCTTTATCATGGTACAAAAATGTGTTTCAAACACAAATAGCTAAGTTTCTTTTGTTTTGCTTTTTTTAGCCGAGTGGAATTCTTCAACCGGAACAAATCAAAGATTCACTCAATCTGTTTGGTGAGTATTCAACAATATTCCGTGCTGGATTCCGCCTTATTCTATTTTTATTTACACTTTTCATTTTTGTACGCCCGCATTTTCACGTGGACGTATATTGTCGTCGCCCCTGTCCGCCCGTCTGTCCGTCCACAATTTGTTTGGTGACACTCTGCAGGTCACAATTTGTATCCAGTTTTGACGAAACTTGATATATATATATAGGTAACTTCTTGGAGTATGGTCTCTGGATGTACGAAATATCACGATTTTAGCTTGTGGGCACTCTGCAGGTCACAATTTTTATCCGATTTTGACGGAACTTGAAATGTATGTTTATAACCCAAAGATCTTGATTCCTGTCGATATTCGCGCATATCTGATCGTAACGCATATCGGACTGTTCCTTCTTGGGTTATGGCCCCTGACTGTACGAAATATCGCATTTTTGCTTGTACAACCCTCTAAAAGGTCACAATTTATATCGGATTTCAAAAAAAGTTTCAATATATCACCGTTACACCATAAGGGCATCTGAGTTTGAACCCTTTCGATATTCGGGCATGTCCTGGATTATGTACCCTGATTGTACGCAAAGTCGCTTTTTTTTTAGCCTATTCGCTGTCCATCGCTAGCAAAATGTGGGTGTATCTTGCATGGCAACCGCTTGTTTAAAATTTTTATAGTCTGCAGGTCCTCGTAAACCCTAAAGATAATGTTTCCGAATATTGATCCTCACGATCTGGACATGGATTAACATTACTTTATATCGGCATCACGTGTGCTTTTTGAATATAATGTTAATCCGAAAAGAAATGAAATGAAATGAAATGAAATGAAATGAAATGGAGTTTAACGTCCTACTTTTCTGCTCCTAACCTGGGCTAATGAAGACGGGCATACGCCATACAGTGTGCTATGAGGGAAATTTTGCCCCGACAGCGGCATTACGGCCTACTCTTATATCGAATTCCAACTGCCAAGGGATCTTTTACATGCACGCCAATGTGTACACGGGACCTCGGTTTTTCGTCCCATCCGAACGACTAGACAGCTTTCCTTGTCAGCCCCTCCGTCCTGCATCACTGACAAGGGAGAACCACGCCGGAAAATCTGGATGAACTTTCTCGGCCAATGCAGTTGGAATTCGATATTAGAGTGGGCCGTAGCTCCGCATTCCAACATAATGAAGGTTGAATTTGATTTTCGGGAAAATCGAAATGGTACTGCCCGACAAAATGACCACTCTTTTTACGCAAATGGCTGTGTGTAATACGAAGGTTGTGGACCATCTAGAAGTCACAATTTTTATTCGATTTTGATAAAACTTAAAACATATATCTTTATATCCCAAAGGTCTCAGTCCTTTTTGATATTTGAGCATTTCAGACCATAACTTTCTGGATATGGTTGACTTCGTATTTCGATTGGATGGCCGAATGGTTAGCAGGTGCGCGCTGTATCATGAAATCTGTCATTGAGTCAACTGGCGTGGTTTGGATTCCCCGGTTGTACGTAACAAGGAGTAGGGTCGCTGTCCAACCTCGTGGGTTTTCTCCGGGTACTCTGGTTTACTCCCACTGCTAAAGACCCCTACGCGCAAGCGAATTATTGAAATAAAATTCAACCATGTGTTAGTCCCGACATGACCTAGTTTGTGTCAAGTGGACGTTAAACCCCATTTCCCTCTCTCTCTCGAATTTCGTGAAAATCGGACTAAAACTGACAGACAAAATACACCCTAATGATGGTTGAGTTCGAATTTCGTGAAAATCGGACCATAAGTGCCAGACAAAATGGACGCCCCTTTGATCCGATTTGGATGAAACTTGAAATACATGTTTACAACCCACAGATCTTGGTTCCTTTTGATATTTGCGCATATCAGATTCTAACTTCCTGATTTATGGCCCCTTATTGTACGAAAAATCTTGTTTTTAGCTTGTGGTCCCTCTAGAGGTCACAATTATTATCTGATTTACAAAAACGTTCGAATATATCACCGTTACACCGTAATGTTGGTTGAGTTTAAATAAAAATCGGACTAACACTGTCTGACAAAATGGCCGCCCCTCGTACGTAAATAGTGTAAACATCTGGTATATCAAGGTTGTGGACCCTCTAGAGGTCACAATTTTGATACGATTTTGATAAAACATGAAATACATGTTTATAACCCACAGATCTTCTTTCCTTCTGATATTTGCGCATATCGGATCGTAACTTCCTGAATTATGGCCCTTGTTTGTACGAAAAGTCACGTTTTTAGCTTGTGGTCCCTCTAGAGGTCACAGTTTTTATCTGATTCAAAAATATATTTTAGTATATCACCGTTACACCCTAATGATGGTTGAATTTGAATTTCGTGAGAATCGGACCGAAACTGCCGGATAAAATGGCCATCCCTCTATGCAAATAGTGTAAATATATGGTATATCAAGAGGTCATAATTTGAATCCGATTTTGATGACATTTGAAATACATGTTTATAACCCACAGATCGTGCTTTCTTTTGATATTTGTGCATATCGGATCATAACTTCTTGAATTATGGCCCTTGATTGTTCGAAAAATCGCCTTTTGTTTAGCTTGTTTTCTATCCATCTCTTGCAAAATGTGGGTGGACGTATCCTATCTGGCAGGTACTGGTTTATTTAATGGATCTGTCCACCCGCTCGTCTGTCTGTCTGCCACACATTTTGGTTATGATACAATAACTCTCCTTCTAATTGAACTAGAATGTTCAAACTTGGTGAAGGTGTTTATGGAGTTCGAAGATGAGCATTTTCTGCTTAGGGTAAGAGATAAGCAATGTATTGGTTAATGCTTTGGGACACGATAACTTTGGTTCTAATTAAGTGAGCTTGATGGAACTTGGTGTATAGTTTCGTTACATCAATATTTTGACTAAGTTTGATAATGAGTATTTTCGGCTCCTGGTAAGCAGAGTGATAAGCAATTTGATTGGTCGAGACTTTGGAGCTTGACAACTTTGATTCTAATTGAGTGATAATGATGAAACTTAGTTCAAGTTTCATTACATCAATGCCTTAACAAAGTTCGATACTGAGCATTTCCTGCTTAGGCAAAGTAAAAACTCTAATCTGATTGGTCGAGATATTGGAAAACAATAGCCCTCCTTCTTATTAAGGTAGAATGTTAAAATTTGGTATTTCGATGGGGGTCATCAGCCTCACTGCTGGTGTGTTGTTTTTATACGCCCACATTTTCATGTGAACGTATATTGTTGTCGACCCTGTCCATCCGTCCAAAAATCTGTCCGTCCGTCCACAATTGTTTGTGAACAATCTACAGGTCACAATTTTTATCCGATTTCAATGAAACTTGAAATATGGGTTTATCACCCTAAGATCTCGGTTCCTATCGATATTGGCATGTATCGGACTGTAACTTCATGGATTATGGCCCTTGATTGTACGAAAAATAATGTTTTAGCTTGTGTATACTGTAGAGGTCACAATTTTTATCCGATTTGGTTTAAACTTGAAATTTATGTTTATAACCCACAGATTCGCGCATATCGGGCCGCTGATTGTACGAAAAATCATATTTTTAGCTTGTGGACCCCATAGAGGTCACAATTTTTATCCGATTTAAAAACTGTAACAATATATCACCGGATGGTTGTTCGAATTTCTTAAAAATCGGACCGAAACTGACAAACAAAATGGCCGCCCCATGTCGCAAATAGTGTTAAAATATTGTGTATCAGGGTTGTAGACCCTCTGGAGGGTCACAATTTTCATCTGATTTTGATGAAACTTGAAATGCATGTTTATAACCCACAGATCTCAGTTCATTTCAATATTCGTGCGTATCGGACCATAACGTTCTGAATAATGGCCCCTGATTATACGAAAAATCACGTTTTTAGCTTGTGGAACCCATAGAGGTCACAATTTTTATCTTATTTAAAAAAACGTTAGAATATATCACCGTTACAGCCTAAGGATGGTTGAGTTCGAATTTCGTAAAAATTGGACCGAAACTGACGGACAAAATGGCCGTCCCTTGTTCGCAAATAGTGTCACAATATTGTGTATAAGGGTTGTGGACCCTCTGGAGATCACAATATTTATCTGATTTTGATGAAAGTTGAAATGCATGTTTATAACCCACCCAAATATCTTGGTTCCTTTCTGTTTTCGTACATATCGGATCATAACTTCCTGAATAATGGCCCCTGATTGTACAAATATAGGGTAAGCTTACGCAAATAGTGTAAACATCTGGTATATTGAAGTTGTGGACCCTCTCTCTAGAAGTCACAATTTTGATCCGATTTGGATGAAACTTGAATTACATGTTTATAACCCAAAGATAATGAAGGTTGAATTCGTATTTTGGGAAAATCGAAATGAAACTGCCCGACAAAAAATTGCCGCTCTTTGTACACAAATTGTGTAGAAATGTGTAATTCGAAGGTTGTGGTCCCTGTAGAGGTCACAATTGTTATTCGATTTAAAAAAGTGTGAACATCATTACACACTAAGATCTGGCTTCCCTTTGATAATCGCGGATTCCCGAACTTAACTTCCTGGATTATGGCCCCTGATTGTTTGAAAAATCACATTTTTAGCTTGCGAATTCTCTAGAGGTCACAATTTTTTTTTTATTTTTAAAACCGTTTAAATACATCACCATTCCAACATAATGAAGGTTGAATTTGATTTTTGGGAAAATCGAAATGAAACTGCCCGACCGCTCTTTGTACGCAAATGGCCGTGTGTAATACGAAGGTTGTGGACAGTCTAGAGGTCACAATTTTTATCCGATTTTGATGAAACTTAAAACATATATCTTTATATCCCAAAGGTCTCAGTTCTTTTTGATATTTGCACATTTCAGGCCATAACTTTCTGGATTATTGCCCCTGATTGTACAAAAAATCGTGTTTGTGGATCCTGCCTGACAGCCGCTGGTTTTTATATTTAAACCAGTTTTGATCAGAACATCCTCAAGAATTATCGTCACCCCCACCTCAAATTCACGAGGAATCCCCCCTTCAAGTTCTTAAAAAGCTGTTACAATTAGATTATTTAAAAATTTGGACAACAACAGTTTTTTCTGCAAACTAGAATTAACTGACAGACCTAGTCATTTTACCAATATGAGGTAGTCTGTGGGTTCAACACCATTGATATAGTTTAATTGCTCTTAGATAGACTTCAATCTGGCTCCCCTAAATCATAACCAGCCCATACCCGACTCGGCAGATTCCGGTACTCTACATTTAGCCTCGGCGTATGACAGTAAGTGATATGTACCTACACCGGTTTACTTATTGGGAGAACTTGCCGCTTCAAGAAAGAAGTTCTCAAAATTGCGTCTTTCGAAGAGTGTGTAGAATTTTCAGTGCAAAGTTGTTTAAAGAAAATCGGATAAACTAGAGAAAACAAAAAACACCTCCAGACATTGAAGGCTTTGTATGCTAAATCTATTTTCAAAGGCTTTGTCATGGGCGACGCCGTTGGTAATCCGGGAACTTGAAAGTAGTTCCAATGGCAGACTTTGTCATACAGTCGAGGCTAAGTGTAGGGTATTGGCGTCTGCTGATGTTTGCTGAGTTACTCATACACAAGTCGATAGAAATTGGATGGTCATGATTGTTAATGTATTGAAAATGAAATAAAATGAATTGGCGAATAATATTCCTACTGTTTTGCTCCGGCTGGGCCAATGAGGACAGACATAGACCAAACAGTTGGCAATAACTTTGATGGATATTTTGCCCCAACAGTGGCGCTGCAGCCTACTCCTTTATCAAAATCCAACTGCCAACAACTATTTTACGTGCTCTTTAATATGTACACAAGACGTTGCCACGCACACGTCTTTTATCCATCCGCACAAGTATCGAACTCAGAACCTCCAAGCTACCGAGCCAGTGCCTTAATGTATTTAAACACGTTTGTCATTTAATAATTTAATTTGATATTTAATCTGTTATCGTAACAATGGTAGCAATAAAAATCAAGACTACGCTATTCTTATCAAAGCTTCAATCACTGATAACTTCGCCCAGAATATTTTTTTTTAAATGAAATGGTAAAGTATAATATGTTGCCCAGCAGCAGTTGAATCTGAATCAGTCTGATGGATAGGCCTATTTGTCAGTTCAATGTCGTAAAATTACGCGAAGTAGCCACCCTATGCTAATTATCATAGAGACCTATAGCCAATTTCAAGTTTTCTGAACTTGGAAGTCGTTGGCTTGAAATAAATATCCAACAAAACAAATTACACCTGTGTTGGTGTTCTAATTAAAATGGAAATGTAATTTACAAAAACATCCTTGGGGGTAATGCTTAATCTACACCCACGGGTGTGACGGGTGTAAACTATTTAAGTGTAACATTACAATGTTTGAGTGCATCAGGCAGATTACACTACTGGAAGTGGCAACTAGTTTCCATCTGAAATGGTTTAATGTTCTACACTAGTTGGGTGTTATCGGTTTAAACCACTAAAGGCTAGGAGTTATCCCTATTTAGGTGTGGCAACTAGTTTCCACCCTAATTGGTGTAAACTACCTTATTATTTTTAACAGTGTAATATCAAGGTTGTGGACAATTATTATCCGATTTTGATGAAACTTAAAATATATGCGCATATAGGACCCTAACTTTCTGTATTAAGGCCCCAGATTGTATGCAAATCGTTTTAACATGTTTTCTGTCAATCTCTAGTAAAATGTGACCGTATAATGCATGGCAACCGCTTGTTTAAAATTGTAATATTTGGCAGGTCCTCGTAAACCAAAAATGAAGGCATCATAAACACTTCTTTAGATACTATAAATTAATATTTTACTATTCTATAAGATGATCATTATTTATATCAACATTGTCACATTTCCCACCAATTTTTCGGCATTGGACCTCTTGAACACCCCCCCCACCCTCGGTCTAGAAATACTAGGTATCATAACTTCTCCTCTCGGGTGACGACCACCCCCAGCCCACCACATGAGCCACCAGACAATGTATTGAGTGCTGCTTTGGGTGCTAGGGAAATAAACGTTTCATTCATTGTGTGATTGCACAAAGATAACTATCATAGTTTTGTTTTCATATGTTCAGCCTATTTTGACTCAAGAACAGTTCTATAAATTATACTCCACTATTATCCTAGTTTTATATGGCGATCCCGATCATCCAAATCATAGTAATACTAACATGTTCCTTAAAGAGACATTATGTCATATTTAGATAAAGAGCTAGCCATTCTTGCTATAACAGTTCCAAAATAGATAATGTAAAATGAATAATTCGAAAATTTGATTTAAATTACTCTATTGCGAGCGAAGATATTAGCCTTTGAAGGCTTGACAAGACGTTTGCAATAATTTCAACCACCGTACTGGTTGTTCGAAGCTAAGTCTCGCTCCTCTATTTTTAAATTAAATCAAAATATGGCTAAACCGTTATAATCTTTTTAATATCAGAGAAATCTGATGCCATCGAGAGTTGATTATGGCCTGGATCAGTTAATTAATGTCTAATTAATCATTTAGAAAACATTTCAGGCCTAAACAAAGACCTGCAATAGGCAGATTTAGCTCTTGCATAAGGCTGACCTTAAAAATATCTTTGTTTCGCCTAACGCGACCGACTAACTAAAACCACCCCCGACTTAAATTATTTTATTGCACTTTTCCACGATCTTTTTATTTTATTTTGTGTGTCAACCTGAAATATATCACGAGAGTTATTTCCCTTTACTATGGCTATAGTTTGATTCATTATTGAAACTGGTTGATCAAGACGAAAGCGTCATAGGTGTCGCTTCTCAACAAAATGGTTGCAGACGAATACACGTCCATTCCCACGAAATGATTCTGCTTCTATGTCTGTGGTGCGTAGTTTTAAACATGACGACGATATTTTCAATATCCGTTTTCGAGAAAAATGAAGGCACAACCCGCAGTATCGTTAAAAACGTGTTGAAGGAGTTTCACACTTCAAGTTCGTCGCAAATCGTTTGCGAGTCGGGCATCACGAAAAATTCCCGATGTCATTCACTCATTTATTTTTTTGCCAATTGAATAAAGAAGACGAATGTTTCCACCCGGAAAATTATTAAGCTGTCAAATTAGCTCTTAAGTTTAATAAAAAAAACTTTCAGTTCGTTACTTTTTACGTCAGACCCCAAATTCATTAAACAAAATTAATGAATCTGTAGTATACAGCTAATAAGTTTTCTTAAATTAGAGAAACCCATAACAATCATATAATGTCAAAGTAGCCACAATATTTATATAAGAAATAAAACAGAACCTGTTATTTGTTACTTGTTCTTATAGATTACATGAAAGATGGCGGTGATTTTAAAATTAATAGATTGAAGACACATTCAAACATAGAATATGTAAGTTATTTTCTATTCTTGTCTATTGATCAGAAACTATCAATAACTATACGTGGATTAATTACCAGAATTTACCCATCTAACCAACACCTGACAGATAGATATAATATTATATCAACACAAATTTACATTTTATGGATACACAATTACTGAGTTAAATACTAAGTGGAAACTTTCGTCTTTATCAAGCAAATGATACAAATTATAGACATATGAAATCAAATGAAATGGGATTTAACATCCTGCATTTTTGCAAACATAGAGAGATACACGGTAGGATAAACGTTTCAATCGCATTTTCGAAAAAGACTGAAGCAATTTTATCAACAAACTATTACTAAATTAAACTATTACTGTTACGCCGCCAAAATGCCTATAAAATTATGTGTTTTAAACACAAATAGCTAAGTTTCTTTCGTTTTGCTTTTTTAGCTGAGTGAAATTCTTCAAGAGGAACAAATCACAGATTTAGTCAATCGGTTGGGTAAGTATTTAACAATATTCCATGCTGGATTCCATTCCATTCTTCTTTACACTTTTCATTTTCATACGCCCACATTTTCACGTGGATGTATATCGTCGTTCACCCTTTCTGCCTGTCCGTCCGTCCAAAATTTTTTTATCGACACTCTACAGGTCACAATTTTTATCCGATTTTGACGAAACTTGAAATATAGGTTTATCTCCCAAAGATCTCGTTTTCTGTCGGTATTGACCTTTATCGGATCGTAACTTCATGGAGTATGGCCCGTGATTGTACGAAATATCACGTTTTTAGCTTGTGGACACTCTGGAGGTCACAATTTTTATCCGATTTTGGCGAAACTTGAAATGTATTTGATGACCCAAAGATCTCGGCTCCTTTTGATATCCGCACATATCTGACCGTAACTTCTTGGATTATGTTTATATGGTTATATCCAAAAGATCCCAGTTCCTGTCGATATTAACGCATATCGGACTGTCCGCTCTTGGATTATGTCCCCTGATTTACAAAATATCGCACTTTTGCTTGTACAACGTTCCAGAGGTCACAATTTGTATCGGATTTCAAAAAAAGTTTATATATCTAACCGTTACACCATAACGGCATCTGAGTTCGACCCCTTTGGATTCTTTCGATATTCGCGCATGTCGGACTGTCGCTTCCTTGATTACGGTCCCTGATTGTACGAAAAACCGCCTCTTTTTTTTTAGCTTATTCTCTGTGCATCGCTAGCAAAATGTGGGTGTATCTTGCATGGCAACTGCTTGTTTAAAATTTTAATAGTCTGCAGGTCCTCGTAAACCCTAAAGATAATGTTTCCGAATATTGATCCTCACAATCTGGACATGGATTAACATTACTTTATATCGGCATCACGTGTGCTTTTTGAATATAATGTTAATCCGAAAAGAAAGTGTGAAGAAATGAAAAGTATTATCATAGGATAAATTTTAAAATATTTTAGACATTCATGGTTTCCCACTAATAGACATGGCTAGTAATCGGGGACTGGCTAACCTGTTGTTTATATTTTATTACAGGTGAGAAGAATAGAGATAGTCCAGAACTGAGGATTCTGAAAGGTACATTGAACAGATGTTAACTTAAATTTACCTAACCAGCAACAAGATGTCTTGAACAATATTACAATAGTGAATTTAACTTATTAATCTTCAAAAATCTCTACAATCCTCACAATCTACCATGTATTAAATTCCGTACGTTGCTTATAATATTATTACATATTTTTCAGACAACACCATTGCCAGCCTTACTGAGGTGAATGAAAAGGAGTATGTGAAGACCCGAGCGTATGCTAAAGGTTTGGAGATACTGAAGGAACTGAAAGTCTTGGGTATAATAGGAGCGGCTGGCGATGGTAAAAGCACGCTTTCGAAGATGATCGCCAAAGAATTTATTGCAAAGAACCAACAGTATACACCATTGCTGATATATGAGCCAAGTGATTTAAATAAAGTTAACTTTGAGGATGATAAGTATTTGTTAATCTTAGATGACATCTATGGTAAATATAATACATTGAAGGATCGTAAGGATCAATGGCCTAAACATTTTGAAAATTTTCGAATTAGAAAAGAAAGGGGTCAGCTAGTTTTTATTTACATTATGAGGGATTATATTTATAAGTCTTCTAAGTGTCATTTAGATAAGTACGAAATATTTTCTACCCAAACAGAACTTGAACTTCATTCCGGTGAATTTTCCTTAAACTATGATGAAAAAGAAGAAATACTGCAATTTTATAAAGTACACGAGGATAAAATTATCAGTATTTTAAAAACCGACGAATACTTTGGTTTTCCGGCTATCGCCTCTTCTGTCAGGAAAGGTTTAACGTGTGGTCAGTTACCGACGGATTTCAAATCTTCCCATGATTTCATGTTGCAAGAGTTAAAAATTTTTTGGGATGTAAATAAAGACGTATACACAGCATTAAGTATGGTATTCTGTTTACATAATGTGCCGATGAGAGACCTAGAACGTCCCAATGATAAAGTAAAGGAAGTTATTAAGGCAATCGAGAAAGAAATTTACAGAAAGTTTGAATTATGTAAAGCTCGCGATAAAGTCGAGGACCTTTCAGAAACGTTTATTCGCTTTTTTGAAAATAATTATATGAAAATGATTTCATTGCGGGATTTTGTTGAGGTGCCGTTCTTAACTCATTTTACAAAAAATTTCATTAAAATGGCTTTAGAATATTGTCCCTTTGAACTGTTGATGACAGTTGTAAGTACAAAACCAGCAGATCAGTGCATTGTCATCAACAATTATGACGAACTGACCTTTCGTTTTATTAGGGAACTGCAGGTTAAAAACGATGTTATTTTGACCCATTCTGCGTTTCTTGATAGCAGTTTCTTAACAAAGTTTCTTAAGAGTAATGATGTAGACGATTTTTTGCGTCACATTAACCACCTCAGTTTAGGTGAAATAAACGCTATACAAGAATCGGGATATTTTTTGCATTATATTTCCCTTTACGGTGACATCGACTGCCTTAAAATAATTCTCTTATATTTTCAAGACAATTTACCTAAACTGGTTGACAAGAAAACCAAATTTGGGTGGGATGTGATCAGTCTAGGTGCTATTTCAAAAATTAAACCTATTGAAAAACTTGATCTCTTATTGAAAGCCCTAAAATATGATGACCTAGTAACATTGCCACACTTTGTTGTATATTCTAGTGACTTAAGTGTTATTGAACATGTTGATACTAAACATACAAACTTTGATATAAAATCACTAGATAACAAGTCAAGAACGATTCTTCATAACGCTTGTGATTCTATCCACGATGTTAGCGATATAATTAATTTTCTCGTAGAAAAGGGGTTTGATTTAAATGCTAAAGACAAAGATGGTTGCACACCACTTCAGCTGGCCGCAGGCAGGGGAAAAACAGCAACTGTATCAATCTTAATAGAAAATGGTGCCTCTGTGGTTGAACGAGATAACATGGGGAGATTACCCAGCCATGCAGCTTGTGCTGCTCAAGGTAGAAGGAATGATATCGATTCCAGTGATGTTCTTCGTCAGTTAATAAAAGCTGGATGTCCTGATAATGATCCCGATAAAGAGGGGCGAACTCCATTCTTAGAAGCGCTTGTAGTTGTAAATACTAAATGCCTCCAATATTTAATTAAAAATTTAACTCATTTAGATATACAAGACAAACTAAGACAGCCATTTATGACTGAAGCGACTATGTTAAATGATATTAAAACGTTCAAGGAAGTCTTTGATATTTTAATTACAGACAAAAGCTACATCGAACTTATTGATGTAAATGTATTAAAAGAATGTGTTGATTCAGTTGAAAAAATCAAATATTTGTTTAAGAAAGGTGCTAATTTTGAAGTTGTCGATGATCAAAAGCGTACCGTACTACACCACGCTTGTCGACGTGGAACCATTGAAACCGTTAAGTATTTGGTTAATAACACGAAGTTAGATGTTAACCAGAAAGACAATAATGGTTTGACACCAGCTGTGTTTTGTTGTTGTTCTGAGATTAACTCTTTTGATAAACTGATGATATTATCATCAAATGGTGGTGAGTTGGATACAGTAGATAATTCTAACCGCAGTTTACTATACCCTGCTTGTCAACAAGGTACCAGTGAAACCGTTAAGTATTTGGTTAATGACGTGAAGTTAAATGTTAACCAGAAAGACAATGATGGTTGGACACCAGCAGTGTTTTGTTGTCACTCTAAGATTAACCCTGTTGATAAACTGATGATATTATCGTCAAATGTTGGTGAGTTGGATACAGTAGATAATTCTAACCGCAGTTTACTACACCATGCTTGTCAACATGGTACCAGTGAAACCGTTAAGTATTTGGTTAATAACATGAAGTTAGATGTTAACCAGAAAGACAATAATGGTTATACACCAGCTGTGTTTTGTTGTTGTTCTAAGATTAACCCTGTTGATAAACTGATGTTATTATCGTCAAATGGTGGTGAGTTGGATACAGTAGTTAACTCTAACCGTAGTTTACTACACCTTGCTTGTTTAGGTGGTACCAGTGAAATCGTTAAGTATTTGGTTAATGACGTGAAGTTAAATGTTAACCAGAAAGACAATGATGGTTGGACACCAGCATTTTTTTGTTGTTGGTCTGAGATTAACCCTGTTGATAAACTGATGATATTATTGTCAAATGGTGGTGAGTTGGATACAGTAGATAACTCTAACCGTAGTTTACTCCAGCGTGCTTGTCAACGTGGTACCACTGAAACCGTTAAGTATTTGGTTAATGACGTGAAGTTAAATGTTAACCAGAAAGACAATGATGGTTGGACACCAGCATTTTTTTGTTGTTGGTCTGAGATTAACCCTGTTGATAAACTGATGATATTATTGTCAAATGGTGGTGAGTTGGATACAGTAGATAACTCTAACCGTAGTTTACTCCAGCGTGCTTGTCAACGTGGTACCACTGAAACCGTTAAGTATTTGGTTAATGACGTGAAGTTAAATGTTAACCAGAAAGACAATAATGGTGGGACACCAGCATTTTTTTGTTGTTGGTCTGAGATTAACCCTGTTGATAAACTGATGATATTATTGTCAAATGGTGGTGAGTTGGATACAGTAGACAATTCTAACCGCAGTTTACTACACCATGCTTGTCAACATGGTACCAGTGAAACCGTTAAGTATTTGGTTAATGAAGTAAACTTAGACATTAATCACAAAAACAATAATGGTTGGACGCCAGCATTTTTTGGTTGTTGTTCTAAGATTAACCCTGTTGATAAACTGATGATATTATCGTCAAATGGTGGTGACTTGTATACAGTAGATAACTCTAACTTCAGTTTACTACACCATGCTTGTTTATTTGGTACCAGTGAAACCGTTAAGTATTTGGTTAATGAAGTAAACTTAGACATTAATCACAAAAACAATAATGGTTGGACGCCAGCATTTTTTGGTTGTTGTTCTAAGATTAACCCTGTTGATAAACTGATGATATTATCGTCAAATGGTGGTGACTTGTATACAGTAGATAACTCTAACGGCAGTTTACTACACCATGTTTGTTTAGGTGGTACCAGTGAAACCGTTAAGTATTTGGTTAATGAAGTAAACTTAGACATTAATCACAAAGTCAATAATGGTTGTACACCAGCTGTGTTTTGTTGTCGGTCTAAGATTAACCCTGTTGATAAACTGATGATATTATCGTCAAATGGAGGTGAGTTGGATACAGTAGATAACTTAAACTGTAGTTTACTACACCATGCTTGTTTAGGTGGTACCACTGAAACTGTTAAGTATTTGGTTAATGAAGTAAACTTAGACATTAATCACAAAAACAATAATGGTTTTTCACCAGCAGTGTTTTGTTGTTTGTCTAAGATTAACCCTGTTGATAAACTGATGTTATTATCGTCAAATGGTGGTGAGTTGGATACAGTAGATAACTCTAACCGCAGTTTACTCCACCATGCTTGTGTTCTAGGTACCACTGAAACCGTTAAGTATTTGGTAAATGAAGTAAAATTAGATATACACCATATAGATAACGGCAATGTTACTCCATTATTATGTTGTTTCTCATCACAGATTCAACAGATGGAAAAGATTTTATTCCTGATATCAAAAGGTGCTAAGATCACTATTTGTCGACCATATAAAGATGTCCTGAAGGACGAGGATGACTATGATAAATGTAATTATCTATTACATCATAGCTGTTATCTAGGTACATTAGAAACAGTGAAATATTTAGTCAATGATGCTGGATATGATGTAAATTATACTGACGATGACAATATGACAGCTCTACTCTGGTGTTATAAAACAAAGATTCAACAGCCTGAAAAGATCAATTTCCTCTTATCTAAAGGTGCAAAGAAAGTTTGGCCATATTAATATGTCCCTCAAACATATCCCCGGTTGTACGTGACACTGCGTAGGGTCGTCTGTCCAACCTCGTGGGTTTTCTCCCACTGATAAATACCTCTATGCGCACTCGAATTATTGAAATAAAATTGAACCATATGTTAGTCCCAAAATGACCTAGTTTGTGTCGTGTGGATGTTAAACACCATGAAGTGTACGTGTTGTTAGGTCATTATTAAATTAGATAAAATCACCAGAATGTTTATTACGTGACTCAAGAGCAATGCCATGTTTTCTTGTCAAATAATGGAGTCGTGGAACATAATCCAGTACTTATTATAAATATGTAAATTTATATCTAACGAGGTTGATACTTGAGAACATGTTAATATTTATATCTAACGAGGTTGATACTCGAGAATATGTTAATATTTATATCTAACCTGGTTGATACTCGAGAATATGTTAATATTTATATCTAACCTGGTTGATACTCGAGAATATGTTAATATTTATATGATACTCGAGAATATGTTCCTACTCGAGAATATTTGAATTATATCTAACGAGGTCTAATGAAGACGCGTCAAAAATAACAAAGTTTTCAGTTATTTCAGTTTCACTCATAATGTTTACCTGATCCATACGAAAAGGTTCAATGTCACTATCTCAAAAGATACTTTTAACAATTGCATGGTATAGCTCC
Source organism: Patella vulgata (assembly GCF_932274485.2). NCBI lineage: Eukaryota > Metazoa > Mollusca > Gastropoda > Patellidae > Patella > Patella vulgata. The sequence goes on from NC_065884.2 coordinate 72,790,092, forward strand.
GTATTACTTCATATTTACAAATAGTTTTAGACTCAACAAAATTCAAAAAGCCGAAAATTAAATGATGAATTTACTCTTTCGCGTTATTGCACTGGAACAGAACTAAACAATTTGTCCGTTTGCATATGTAAAAGAATGTATTACTATATATACTCCAATATGCCAATAACTTGTTTTCAAAAATAATACGAGCTTGATCCATAAATAATAATCCTTAATCTGCGCATTTAGAAGATTTGAAAGCAATATTTTCCGATTGTTTTTATATTTTAAATGTAAATTTCAATTCTTAGTTGACCCTTTTCCCGTCAAAATCATAATATGTAATATATAATAAGGTCTAATACACATCATAATATGTAATATATAATAAGGTATAATTCAAATCATAATCTGTAATATATAATAAGGTCTAATTCAAATCATAATATGTAATATATAATAAGGTCTAATACACATCATAATATGTAATATATAATAAGGTATAATTCAAATCATAATATGTAATATATAATAAGTATAATACACATTTAACCCACCTGAGTATTAAATATAAACATGAATATTAGACTGGTCGTTATGATTTTTACTGTATTTGTTTACAAGATAAAGATAGTGGTATAAAATCAATAAAAACAAATGTAAACATAATTTAGAACTGAGCGATTTGAAAAATGATTGTGATTGATCCAAAAATGATTATTATATTTAAACCAGGTATACATCAGTTAGATCTGAATGATCTGAATAATGATTATATTTACCTATATATCATCAATATATTTAATCTTATTACATGTATATTTAGGATTTAAATATCATTTGTAATATTTTTGTATTTACCTATATATCATTTGTAATGTTTTTGTATCATCGTGTAACTATGGTTCATGATTTTAATCATCTGTCTGTTGACAATAAGAAACGTGTATTGTTAATTTTATTATACCTTTCGCCAACGTTTTGCCTGGTTCACTACACAATTTTTTTAGGTAGGCTTTAGTCTTGACTTTATAATTACTGGTTTGGTACTCTATCTTTTAAACACGGTGTCTTGTCAGTAGAAGACAGATTATTGTTGTCAAAAATGTGTGGTTTGGGGTACCACAAGGACCGGTTGGCCCAACCCTGTCCACTATGTAAACAGCACCAATAGTTAGAAATGAAATGAAATGGGGTTTAACGTGACACACAATTGTATATTGCCTTTAATAAACCATCTAAATCTGTTAATTTCCATGACAGTAAATAGTTACACTTGTAGAATATATTAATGAAATGAAATTAAAATTTGGATGTCAAATAATTCCTTACGTTTAAATATACATATGTTAACTATTATTTATCACATAGTTTTACGAATTTATTATTTAGTTACAATATATGTTAATAATGTTACTCTGTCAATACATCTGCCATATTAAAAGTAAACACGCCTTCAAGGAACCGATGAAGTGAATACGATAGCTGTTATTTCTTGGTATATAGAAAAACCTTGTCTTATCACATTCCAAACCTTTGGAATAAACCCCCTCTTGCTATTAGAAACAGCGGTGTCTCGGTTGAATAAACCCCCTCTTGCTATCAGAAACAGGGGTGTCTCGGTTGAATAAACCTTGCTATCAGAAGCAGTGGTGCCTCGGTTGAATAAATCCTCTCTTGCTATCAGAAGCAGTGGTACCTCGGTTGAATAAACCCTCTCTTGCTATCAGAAACAGCTGTGTCTGGGTTGAATAAACCCCCTCTTGCTATAAGAAACAGTGGAGCCTCAGTTGAATAAACCCCCCTTGCTATGCTAACTTGTTTTTTTTATGTTGATAGTTCTTATTATACGGTTATATTACAAATCTTATGGAAGCTTTACAAGTTAAATAGATATTAATATATTTGATTTTATTGTACAAGTTATATAGATATATTTATATATTATATTTTATTGATGTCATATCCTATTGTAACTAAAGGGTGATATCGTAGACAAGCTAAAGGTCTTGTAGAGGGAAGGTATATATTTAATATTTTATTGTAAGTTATTTATATATTGTATTGACGTCATATCCTGTGAACGCTTGAGAGACGGATGTGCTATGTATATATGTCGTTATGATAAATAAATCAGGAACAAGGCATGTTGTATTCTTAATGCCAACTAATTACCCATAATAGTCTGTGTTCTTATATAACAATCTCTTTTAATCAATTTAAATTTATATAAAAACAGAAAGGTGTCAAGATTAATTACTGTACCTGCGCAGTGATTTCACCTGTAAGAATTAGAATACCTAGAAACAGAATTGGATTTAATATGTCAACACAAGAGTAGAAATGTAGATTCATTATATAGATTAATATTTATTTAAACTATTATTTATAGACATTGGAAATGGGGATTTAAAATGTCAACACAAGAGTAGAAATTTACATTCTTTAGATTAATACTTATTTAAATGTTTATTTATAGACGTGGAAAATAGAAATCCAGTTGACTGGGGTTTATTTAAATTGCTTTAACTAGAAAATGATCAATTAATTATTGTTGTTTAATGCAGCGTTTGCAGCCGGTAGCTTGTGATTAAATGTTTTACATCTTGGATGGAAATTTAAAAATTCAATCTTTAAATAAATGAAATGAAATGAAATGAAATGGGGTTTAGCGTCCTACTGTTCTGCTCCTAACCCGGGCTAATGAAGACGGGCATACGCCATACAGTGTGCTATGAGGGAAATTTTGCCGGGGCAGCGGCGCTACGGCCTACTCTTGTATCGAATTCCAACTGCCAAGGGATCTTTTACGTGCACGTCAATGTGTACACGAGACCTCGGTTTTTCGTCCCGTCCGAACGACTAGACAGCTGTCCTTGTCAGGCCCTCCGTCCTGTATCACTGACAAGGGGAAACCACCAATCTTTAAATAAATAAAATGTTTTTAATCTGTTGTTTTGTATTTATAACTACTAATACAATAATTCGGTTCTCTGAGATTAATGCAGTTTTCATTTACAAAGGTTACGCATGAAGCGACAGTTATACCCACCACCCATTTTGTCTGCCAAGAGATGACCGTTTATGTGCACCGTTCCTGGTTGTTTTTTGTGCTATCCGAAGGGCTATTTACACGAGCACGTGTGAAGGGACGTAAATGTGGGGGGTTGGGGGGGGGGGTGACACCCCAGGGAAAAAATACTCGGGTTTCAAAATAATTGCTGTCAGTCTCAAAATTATGCATCGGCGACCAAATGAATTAATGAGGTAAACAAACAATGCCAAAATAGAAGGGGAAAATCCCAAATACTTAAAGATACATTCTTACGAAAGTATTTATCGGTTGGTCATTTCTAATAAAAGTATGGCACGTTTGGTATATATGGAAAGCATATAAGCCAAATATTACCAGTAAAATTATGGATTACCCGAAAAACAATCTTGCTAGAAAAATTCTGGATTACCTTAAAAGCACTTACGGGGCGAGCACTGGGCAAGAATGTTAGGGTATCACTAACTGGCAACTGGCTTGTCTACCAGCTTGACTTAGGGAGCGGTTGTTATTTCTTGATTGAATGGTTAGGCGGTTTTGTGAACATTGATGGGTGTAAATGTATAACAGACTCTGCAATTAAACAGCAGATAATAATTCAAGAATTTACTTAGGTTTCAATATGTAAGGTAAATGTACATTAAAGGGACAATAACACTCTTGCTGGCTTGACAGCTCCAGAAAATAAAAAATAGCCTTATTCTAAGTATTAGATGTGTTATTGTCCTACTTGTTTGTTGTGTAAATTATCCATTAAATCCTATTTTACTTGTCCAAAGGGTTCAAAAATATTTTTAAATCCAAGTCACATTTGAAAAGCTTTACGTCAGGCTTTTCAAATCATTTAGTTGAATTTTTCCAATTTTAAATTAGGTGTGTTAAGATGAAATTTGTATCATCAATTAATTGGAATATTGTAAAATAGTACAATTTGTTGACCAGAATAAAGATTAGGACATATTATTCAGTTACAACAAGAGTGGTATTGGGTCTTTAAGTAATGACAAATACATTCTCAAGAATGCCCCCCACCCCCTCGCCCCTCAATCAACTTAAATGACAAACATGGCTTCTAAAAATATAATTTTTATAGCTTGGAGTATCTCCGCGCGAATACAAAGTTTTGAGCGGGATTTGAAGCCAATTCTTGATAGAAGCCAAATAAGCTCCAAGCTAACACTCTAAGCTAAATACGCTCACACCAGGGATCGAAACGACGACCGCAAGACAGAGGTGATCGGCCATTAGAGTTCGAATCACGTCACTCAATACCACCAGGCCACCCTAACCCCACATCCACCAGAATAGCTTATTTCACGTCCACTTCCACCTAACTGATATCGCAGGATATGTGTCAACGCGTTATACTCAAGGGAGACAACGCCGGTTAGTAAAAGAGCCCACCATGTCACAAACATCTGAAAAACAATATTGAAATATGATATAAATATAGTAGTTGTAATTTAATCTTTTTTTTAAGTATTCATAGGGTAAGTTGATATTAATGTAGACTAATTATATAGACCATAAAAACATCAACAACATATCTATGTAGAATAATATAAAACTCTCAGTATCATGCTTCATTCATCCATCCATCCATCCATTTTATTTTATTCATTACGTCATCTCTTTTCAGGGGGTGGGAGGGAGGTGGATGGCTGAATGGTTAGCGTGTGCGCGCTGTATCATAAAGTCTGTCATTGAGTCGACTGGCGTGGTTTCGATTCCCCGGCGGTTGTACGTGACAAGGAGTAGGGTCGTCTGTCCAACCTCGTGGGTTTTCTCCGCGGGTCCTCCGGTTTCCTCCCACTGCTAAAGACACCTACGCGCAAGCGAATTATTGAAATAAAATTAAACCATATGTTAGTCCCGACATGACCTAGTTTGTGTCGAGTGGACGTTAAACCCCATTTCCCCCTCTCATCTCTTTTCAAACGTCATGACATTCAGCAAGTCGACTGGTCGGTGACTCATCTCTATAATAAGATAGTTATAACCAACAGAGTTACTTCATAATAACACAACTTTATAGATTTATTACTTCTGGGTTTATTACATACAACGTTTCAATACTTTTACAGGTATCTTTATCAAGAGGTTTGAACCTCGTGGGTTTTTCCCGGATCCACCGATGTCCCCCCACTGCTAAAGAAATGAAATGAAATGGGGTTTAACGTCCTACTGTTCTGCTCCGAACTGAGCTGATGAAGACAGGCATATGCCATACAGTGTGCTATGAGGAAAATTTTGCCAGGACAGCGGCACTACGGCCTACTCTTATATCGAATTCCAACTGTCAAGGGATCTTTTACGTACACGCCAATGTGTACACGGGACCGCGGTTTTCCGCCCCATCCGAACGACTAGATATGAGGTACAGATATCCCTGTATAATCACGGCCACGGGGGGTTGGATGGCTGAATGGTTAGCGTGCGCGCGCTGTATCATAAAGTCTGTCATTGAGTTGACTGGCATGGTTTCGAATCCCCGTTTGTACGTGACAAGGAGTAGGGTCGCCTGTCCAACCTCGTGGGGGTCCTCCGGTTTCCTCCCACTGCTAAAGACCCCTACGCGCAATCGATTTATTGAAATAAAATTAAACCATATGTTAGTCCCGAAATGACCTAGTTTGTGTCGAGTGGACGTTAAACCCCATCTCTCTCTCTCCCTATAATCACGGTCACGTGACTAGACAGCTGTATTTGAATCAGCGCTAAGGGCAGTTACACCTCATGACCATGATTATACAGGTATATCTGTACCTCAAGTGACCGTGATTATACAGGTTTATCTGTACCTCACGTGACCGTGATTATAATACAGGTATATCCGTACCTCATATTCCCGTTTTTACACCTCACGTGACCGTGATAATGTTTATATATATATATATGATAAGTAAATCAAAATATATCTACCTGTCGGTATTATCTCCAGGTGAGTCTTGTGGTTGACTGGAGTGGACTCTTTGATATCTTAAACTGTTCTGAGAGGGAGAGAGAGAGAGAGAGAGAGAGAGAGATCTTAAACTATCTGTTCTGTGTTCAAGCAATGTTGTTTTTTTCTTGTTTGGAATGAAATGTGACTTAACGTACTACTTTCCTGCACCGACTGGGATAATGAAGACGGATGTACGTCATACGGTTTGTGATATAAGGGACATTTGCCCGGGCAGCGGTGCTACGCTGCACTCTTATATCGAATTCCCACACAGTCATCTGCCCTGCACCGGGGAAACCACACTGGAAAAGTGTTGTTTGGAAACTGGTAATAAATATAACCGTATACTTCAGCATCGATTTATGTGGTCAGGTGCTAGGAAGGTGAATGTTGCCCAGACAGCGGCGTGTTCGCATACTCTTCGTGCACTGCAATGTGTACATCGATGGTGAAACGATTTTTATTCCAAACTGAACGATTCAACCCCACAGTGGTCTGAACGACAGGTAACATTTTCCTTGACAACAGTCGTCACCCGTGATAAGCGGGTTTCCCCTATCGGTTCATACACCCGTTCTTGTATTATATTTCGGGGAGGGGGAAGGGGAAGGGGGGGGGGGGGGTAAGTAAAACCCCAGACAGGTGTATTAATAAAAAGTGGGGTGAACATGGCGAAACAAATAACTCACTGATTTCTGCATCTGTAAATTTTAATTATATATAATAAAGAACTACAGTCCATGTGGCGATGGACCGACCCCCCCCCCCCCCATCCCCTACATCAGTGCTTCTCATCCTTGTTTTGGCAATGGCACACCTTGGAACACATGACAAAATAGCGGCACACCTGGCTAAATATATATGAAAAATATTTGAATTTTTCAAAATAAAACATGGCAAGTCATAGACGGTATACAACCGACATAGACAAATCGAATGACTCAAACTAAATAAAGAAAAACACAGCTATGAACTTACTTTGTTGCATTGTTTCAAATTTTATCAGTTAAATATAGGTTGCTTTTTTAGTGAGAAATTTTCTTAGTGTGCCGTTAACAATTTTGCGGCACACTTAGGGTGTTGCGGCACACTATAGTTAAGAATCACTGCCCTAAAATCAACAAGGTCAATACAATCCCCTAAACTAATTTATTCAACACGGTCGAAACAATCCCCTAAACCAAATCAACAAAACTATGCATGGTACAGGGCAGTAAGGGGCACCCCTGCTTCCCCTCTGTATCCACCCCTGTTGTTAGATACGGGAATATAACAAGACAGAGGACATGAGCGACAGCACCTGGTCGTTCGGGTGGGACAAAAAACGGGGTTCGGTGTACACTTTGGCCTGGACAGTTGGAATTCAATTGCTGTCCGGCAAAATTCCCCTCATAGCATACAGTTTGGCGTATGCCCCTAAGGAGCCGCGTTGGCTGAGTAAGACCCTGGCTCGCTAGCCTGGAGGTCGTGGGTTCGCTCCCAGTCTTTCCGGAGAAAGTTTATCGGGATTTTCCGGAGTGGTCTCCCCTTGTCAGTGAGTGGTGCCGGACGGACAAGGACAGCTGTCTAGTCGTTCGGATGGGACAAAAACCTGAGGTCCCGTATACACATATTATGTCCCTATCGGTGTAGAAAAGTGGACATTGAACCCAGATCCAAAAGGAGTATTATCAATTCCATATTAGTATTGTGTATTGTAGAATGTGCAATATAGACCGATATACCACACTTGTCTAACATATTGATGTTTAATTGTGTATTGTAGAATGTGCAATATAAACCGATATACCACACTTGTCTAATTATAACATATTTATGTTTAATTGCAATCGAGAATATTTTATATATTTATAATCGTATGTATGTATTTATTATTTATTATGTAATTATTTTTGAAAATCTTCAGAATTGGAAGAAAATAAAGGACATATATTTACAGCTTTTGAATATATATACCACATTCTCTACAAATGTCAAACGTGCAATATGAGAATATATACCACACTAACCCAATTTCCTTATAGGGTTAAATACATAATATCGGAAATACATAACATTATGTGTGAGTAAAATTTCACAGAGAAAAGTGTGTAATCTAGCGAAATAATTACCGGCCAGCATATATATATATATCTCTATATATCACAGCAGTGCGTGTATAGGGAAAGGTGTGTATATAATAACCAGCCAATATAACGGTGTACTGACGTCATTATATATATATACCTGTGTTATGTGTGTTGGATTGAGAAATGTATTAAGTGATGTTTATATCAGCTAGAGATATATGTGACCTATATCTATCTATTCGATATTTGGTCGAGATAATTAACAGTTCTTGTGGCTTTATATTTAGGCCTTCTTGCTAAACGATGTGTGAATTATTATATATGAATAAAACCCAGGCCTACGACACTTGATTCAAACTGGCCGGAGACTTTAATGTGTTGGCTTTCATCTATAAGGGTGAATTTATATCGCGGTCTCAACTGAATTAATCTTATATCTGACCGAATCTGTCCCAATGTTTAAAGACATGTCTATTTAAACAATTTATTCACACCCATGAATACATTATGTAACTTTATTTGATAAATATTGAGACGTTTTTTGTGGATACATAAAAATATTCATGATATATACACGTAATTGCATATCATAATAAAAAGGACGCACAACAAGGAAATTATTAAAATTAGAACATCATGGGAGAGGTTAGTCACGTCTGGAAAATTGTCGTCACAGCTTGTGTCCTATTCGCGGAAATGTCAACAGTTTTAAGTTTTCAGTCATCACTTGTCAACGACTCTACACCAGACGGTTTGGTGAAGTCAAATCGCCAAGCGAGAGATCAGAGTTTCATCAATATCGACCTCCAATCACCTTTAAACAAGGGGAAGCTAAAGGAAATCCGAAATATAATTAGTAACGGAAGTGACGGAGAGGATTCCCCCAATAATGTCGAGGTAAGTGAACAGGTGATGCAAGCCGAAAGGGGCTGACGGAAAATCAAACGATCATGAATGAAAATGTCGTTTATTTGCATGAATAACCATCAGAAACTTTGCATTGCATAGACAACTTCTGTAATTTGGCTATGTTTCAAAGCAGCATCAGGCATGTGATAACTTTTTACTAACTTGAATACAAATATGAAATAGGCTTATACTTACGAGCAGGGGGATTGGATGGCCGAATGGTTAGCGCGTGCATGTTCTATCATAAGGTCTATCATTGAGTCAATTGGCGTGGTTTCGATTCCATGTTTGTACATGACAAGGTTTACTGTCGTCTGGCCAACCCCGTGTGTTTTCTCTGGGTCCTCCGGTTTCCTCCAACTGCTAAACTAAAGACCGCTACGTGCATGCGAATTATTGAAATAAAATTGAACCATATGTTAGTCCCGAAGTGAACTAGTTTGTGTCGAGTGGTCGGTAGATCCCATTTCTCTCTCTCTCTCTCTCTCTTTACTTATAAGTAATTTTATATACATACTAATATATGGGGGGTTGGATGGCCGAATGGTTAGCACGTGCGTGTTGTATCATGCGGCCTGTCATTGAGTCAACTGTCATGGTTTCAAATCCCCGGTTGTACGTGACAAGGATAAGGGTCGCCTGTCCAACCTCGTGGGTTTTCTCCGGGTCCTCAGGTTTCCTCCAAAGACCCCTACACGCAAGCGAATTATTGAAATAAAATTAAAAAACATATGTTAGTCCAGAAATGACCTAGTTTGTGTCGAGTGGACATTAAACCCCATTTCTCTCTCTCTCTCTCTCTCATACTAATATAAAATGTTATCAATTGCTGTCCTGGTAAAAATGATGCAGATCTATCTTCTTCATTAGCCCGGTTGGATCAGAAACGAAAGCTGTTAAACCCCATTGTATTTCATTTCAACAATGAGTATGACTAATGTCAACAAATTATAATTGGGGTTTTAACATGGCTTGGGGTGGTGGTTGGCTGAATGGTTAGCACGTGCGCGCTGTACCATAAAGTCTGTATTTTGAGTCAACTAGCGTGGTTTCGATTCCCCGGTTGTACGTGACAAGGAGTAGGGTCACCTGTCCAACCTCGTGGGTTTTCTCCGGAACCTTCGGTTTCCTCCCACTATTAAAGACCCCTACACGCAAGCGAATTATGGAAATAAAATTTTGTGTCGAATGGACGTTAAACCCCATTTCTCTCTCTCTTTAACATGGCTTACTTCTACGCATTAGATCATAAGGTCTGTCATTGAGTCAAGTGGCGTTGTTTTGATTCCATGCTTGTATGTGACGAGGTTTACAGTCACCTGTCCAACCTCCTGGGCTTCCTCAGACTCCCCCCCCCCCACTGCTAAATATGTTAATCCCAAAATAACCTATTTTGTGTTGAGTGGACATTGAACCCCATTTCTCTTTCTCTCCGTTTAACATCCTTCCCTACTCAGTTTCCACCAACCAGGCTAATGGGGGTTATTTTGCCCAGACAACGTCACTATGACCTAGTCCTAATTAAATTCCAGATGTCTAGGGTCCTTGTTTTTATGAATCATCAGAAAGACTGTATCCTTGTCCTTGTCAGGCCCTTCATATTAAACCAGTGGCAAAGGGATATAAATCAAACCCAGACTCCTTTGCATTTTTGGGAGCCACGGTGCCTGGAGGTCGGGTGTTCGATCCCTGCATTGGCCGAGAAAGTCCATCCCATTTTTCCGACGTGGTTTCCCCTTGTCAGTGGTGCAGAACAGAGGGCCTGACAAGGACAGTTGTACGGTCTTTTCCTTCGAAAAACCGAGGTCCCGTGTATATATTGGAATGCATGTAAAAGATCCCTTGGCAGTTGGAATTCGATATAAGAGTAGGCAATAGTGCCGCTGCCCGGGCAAAATTTCCCTCATAGCACACTGTATGGCGTATGCCCGTCTTCATTAGCCCAGTATAGGAGCAGAACAGTAGGACGTTAAACCCCATTTCATTTCATTTCCTTTGCATTTTGCGCTTGGATGGCCGAATGGTTAGCACATGCGTGATGTATCATAAGGTGAAAGGTCTGTCATTGAGTCAACTGGCATGGTTTTGAATCCCCGGCTGTACGTGACAAGGAATAGAGTCGCCTGTCCAACGCCGTGGGGTTTTCCCGGGTCCTCCGGTTTTCTGCCACTGCTAAAGACCCCTACGAGCAAGCAAAGTACTGAAATAAAATTGAACCACGTGTTAGTCCCAAAATTACCTAGTTTGTATCGAGTGGACGGTAAACCCCATTTCTGTCTCTCTCTCTCTGTGGGTTTTCATCGGGTCCTCCGGTTTCCTCCCACTGCTAAAGACCCCACGCGCAAGCGAATTATTGAAATAGAATTGAATCATGTGTTAGTCCCGAAATGACCTAGTTTGTGGACGTTAAACTCTCTCTCTCTCTCTCTCTCTCTCTCTCTCCTTTGCATTTGGTATATTTCTCTCTCTCTCTCCTTTGCATTTCCTATATTTTATTTTGTATAATTGTATTTTGTATAATTGTATTTTGTATTATTGTATTTTGTATATTTTATTTTGTAGTGTCGAGATTTTCACAATATGAATATAACCGATATTTGTAGTTTTGTGAATCAAACAGCTGACTGTGATATAGATGAGGGGTTTATTAGATATACCAGTTTCGTTTATTGTGATTTTGCGGAACATCTTCTACCATTAGGCCTCGTAATAGTGGTATGATAAATTTATATTTTTATACACCCACATTTTATTGTCATGTATTCAGTCAATGATTTTACAATGCTCGAATGAGATCAAAACCCATCAGGTTCCTGGATCTCGATCAGGGAGAGCTTTTTGTGAAACACCTTACAACTGGCAATCAGTTGCAATAATTTCCATATTTTATTTCATATCATTAACAAATGATGAAAAGTTATTTATAATTAGGAGAGATAAACACCTCCTGTTTCGCATTTAGAGGGGTGTTATTGTCCAATCGACAGTGTCTGATTAACCAATCAAGCATGTTACAATGGTGTATATTAGATAGAATCACGTCCTGGATAAATCTGATTAACCAATCAAGCATGTTACAATGGTGTATATTAGATAGAATCACGTCCTGGATAAATCTGAAGTACCTATTCTTATTATGATAGAAGTTCTTTTTCCCGCGGGCAAAATGACTGTTGGGTCAGATCTAGTTACGGCCATTTTCCATAGCCCTAGAGTCTTGATCGGCTGACGTGGAATCCATGGATAGTAATCTTCTTATTTATTAGGGAGAAAGGCTGATCCATTATAAAGATTGTCACCCATGCCATGTTAATATTTCGGAGGTCCTGTGTACACATTGGGGTGAGTGTAAAAAAAACTCTTGGCAGTTGGAATTGACCCATGTAAGGATACTTACTGGTAATTCAAAGTTCTGGATTTGAATTCTCTCAATCCCCATAAAACTGAGGGGGGATTTCGGTGTACAAAATGGCTGTACTAAATACCCAAAAATTCCGAAAACGAATCCCAAAAGTACCTAAAAGTACTGATCGGCTTCCTGGACTCCAAACCCTGGCTGATTTGGGCTCCCAGTAGGACTCCCTGGACTGAATCTGAACCCCCACTGTGCTCACTGCACCTAATGGGTTTGTAGCACTGATGGGGTGAGCCCATTAAACAAATTCAACATCTGTTGGGACCCATCAACGCCATTGGGGTCCGGGAAAGTGGTTCTAGGTCCAAACAGGTGTATACATTGGCATGCGTGTAAGAGATCGATATATGAGTAGGCCATAATGCCGCTGCCTGGGCTAAATTTCCCTCAGCACACTGCATGATATATACATGTACCAGTCTTCATTAGCCCAGTCGGAGCAGAACAGTAGGACGTTAAACCCCATTTCATTTACATGTTACATGTTGTATGCACAAACTGGCAATCTCCATCTTAAATTACATCAGTTAAATAGTCAGAATATTTGTGTGATGTAGCCAAGCAAGTATGTTATCTCTGCAATTCTTGGGTTTGTTCGTGACAAGGAATAGGCTCACAATTTGTTGTAATGCTGTGGGTCTTTTTATCCTCCCACTTCTGGGAGGTTGGGTGGCCGAATGGTTATCATTGCGTGTTGTATCATAAGGTCTGTCAATTGAACCATATGTTAGAGTCTCTCTCTCTCTCTCTCTCTCTCTCTCTCTCTCTCTAGTTAAATGCTGATTTATTTTTTATCCTAGTTTATTTGGTGGGTGTTTTTGTTTATTGGTCTAGCTGTCACTGCTGATGACTTGTACGTATTTTACTCTTTAAATTAAACATATATTTCACAAGAGCTAAATCTGCCTGAAATGTTATATAAACTATTAATTAGACATTTATTAACTTATCTAGACCATAATCAACTCTCGATGTCATCGCTAGCCTGCGTTATTTAACAATTTGGAATACATTGTTAAACATACATTATGTAAGAGCTAAATCTGTCTACTGCAGATCTTTCTTTAGACCTTAAATTTTATCTAAATTATTAATTAGACATTAATTAACTGATCCAGGCCATAATCAACCCTCGATGTCATCCCTAGCCTGCGATATTTAGCAAATTGGAATACATTTTTTAAAATGGATAATCAAGACTTTGTTTTTTTATCGTACTACGACTTTAGTAATGATGATTGAGACTAGGCCTAAAAATCAATTGGTAATATTTCAGTTCCGAGTGGATTATTTCTGTTTATGTTATCTGCATGTTAACTAATATAGCGAGAACTGTCAACTCTTTATCTAATCTCCCCTTTCAAATTTCTACTCAACATTTGCATTTTTCATAAAATATAAAAATTTTCAACAAAATGTACTGAAAAAGTTTACACAAGCCAGAAACACATTTGATTTTCATTGAATATCTTTTGATTGGGCCCCTTTTTACTCCAACTTAATCCTGGGGGGTCAGGATACAGAATGGTTTAACGTATAGACTTTAGGTCTGTTCTTAGTTCTTATGGCCTGGTTTTGCTTCCTCACTTGTACTGAGTTTTCTCCTGGTCCTCCGGTTACCTCCCACTGCTAAACCCCCTCCCACACAAGCAAATCACTGAAATAAAATTGAACTGTATGTTAGTCATGAAATGACCTAGTTTGTGTCAGTGGAAGTTAAACCCCATTTCTCTCTCGATCTCCCTTTCATTCTTCTTGTTCTAATATCAAGTTTTATTTAAATGGATGGACGTTATGTATCATGGTTTTGATTTTGTTTCAGTTTTTGTCCAGCTTTAACGGTAATCTCGAAAACTCTGGGACTCAGTCATAATATAGCAATATCCTTTAATTAGATATAAATATAGCAATATCCTTTAATTAAATATTACACAGTCGTAATACAGCAATATCCTTTAATTAGATATAAATATAGCAATATCCTTTAATTAAATATTACACAGTCGTAATACAGCAATATCCTTTAACTAAATATTACACAGCAACCCCTCCCCCACACACACCCTGGATCCGCCCCTGCAGGACAGATGGTACAAAATCTCACCTTATAGCCCACTTCACGGTGTCTGTATGTTTTTATTAACCTGGATAAAGCAGAAAGTAGGACATTAAACCCCATTTGATTGTTTTAAATAGTTCAACTTGTGATAGTATCTAGGTTCAATCAGTGTAATAATTTTATACAACATCATGTACACTTGATGATAACACATTAATTATTTAACAACTTATAATCTAGAAAATATTACTGTCAGAGTCAAACACTTTATAAATTGGGGGCAGAATGGTTAGTACGTGCACGTTATATCATAAGGTCTGTCATTGAGTTAACTGGTGTGGTTTCAATTCTCCGGTTGTACGTGACAAGGAGTAGGGTCGCCTGTCCAACCTCCTGGGATTGCTCCGGGTCCTTCGGTTTCCTCCCACTGCTAAAGACCTCTACATGCAAGCCAATTATTGAAATAAAATTAAACCATATGTTAGTCCCGAAATGACCTAGTTTGTGTCGAGTGGACGTTAAACCCCATTTCTCTCTCTCTCTTTCTAAACCAGATTCAGAGATTCCAATTTACTCCAAAACTGAGCAGAATCCCTGTTGTACGTGACAAGGAGTAGGGTCGCCTGTCCAATTTTGTGGGTTTTCTCTGGGTCCTCCGGTTTCCTCCCACTACTAAAGACCCCTACGCGCAAGCGAATTATGGAAATAAAATTGAACCATATGTTAGTCCCGAAATGACCTAGTTTGTGTTGAGTGGATGTTAAACCCCATTCCTCTCTCTCTCTCTCTCTCTCTCTCCAAAACTGAGCAATAAACAATCCTAAAACCATACCAAATATTCAGTGATACCCCATTGTTTTGTTGAAAATAAGGTGGTATGAAAAATAGATTGGTTGAATTGTGTTTTGATCAGAAATGGTTTGAAATGGGGATGGTTTGAAATAGGGAAGGTTTGAATGGTGTTTTGAAAAAAAAAGATCCTAATTTATATTCATTGGAATTATTAAAAATAAAAGTTTTAAAGGTGAGACCTCCTTAATGATGATGTAAGGTGTGACGTTTTTAGCGTTTGGTAATGGAGCACCTGATATATTTTCATCTATTGCTGCTATTGGTAACGCTAGTAACGGTGACGCCGGACTAGCTCTCGGAGCTCTCTTAGGTATAGTTTATTTATTTTCTTATTGTAATGACTCAAAAAATGATATTTTAAGTAGAATCACGAATAAAATGATCAATATCATCATGTCTGCCGTCTTCACCATGTCAAGGGTTAGGGCAGTAGCTTTAAATGTAGGTGGGAGCTGCTGTGGCTCAGTGTGTAGGGTGGTTCCTCG
This sequence comes from Patella vulgata, assembly GCF_932274485.2. Lineage (NCBI taxonomy): Eukaryota > Metazoa > Mollusca > Gastropoda > Patellidae > Patella > Patella vulgata. The sequence goes on from NC_065884.2 coordinate 72,805,859, forward strand.
CTAGCCAGGAAGTCCTGGGTTCCTTCCTGGTGTTGAGAATGAGACATTCCTGTGATTTCCCATCGTCAGATGGACAGAAAGCTGGGCTAGGATCAGTGACTAGTCTGTCGAAAGGGACAAAAAAGCAAAGTCGTTTTCATTTCTTAACTGTATTTACCGAGATAAAATCGTGATATGGTAAAGATGACTGTCATCTAATAATATGTTAATCATTATATTAGGGGGGTTGGATGGCCGAATGGTTAGCACGTGCTCGCTGTATCATAAGGCCTGTCATTGAGTCTACTGGCGTGGTTTCGAATCCGGTTCTCCGGTTTCCTCCCACTGCTAAATACCCCTACGCGCAAGCGAATTATTGAAATGAAATTAAACCATATGTTAGTCCTGAAATGACCTATTTTTTGTTGAGTGGACGCTAAACCCCACTTCTCTCTCTCTCTCTATCATTTTATTAAACAATGTCAATCAAGTAGGCCTTAAAATGGGCCTTAAAGCTGGACTTACAGTAGGTCTTACAATGCAGAATTGAACATATCACTATTGCTTTACTTCACTAGACCTAGTTATCATTGACAATTCATTTCCTGAAAGCTGGATGCTTAAATCAAGACCTGGTGGCGCACTGAGTATGGTGCAGACTTGCTAACCAGTACGACTCGGGTTCAAGTACGATTTATGGAATAGAAAGTTTCATTAGTCATTTGGATGAGATAAGAATCCAGCATCCCATTTATACACATTGGTGTGTGTGTCACATAACCCTTCGCAGTTGGAATCTGGAGAAGTGTCACCATGATTTTCTGGATAGCTGACTGCATGTTGTTTCACATGTTCCAGAAGCAACGACTGCGAGTTTCACAACATCTGGCTGTTGCTTGTTTACTTCACAATTCCCGAACTTATAGCTATGTTATCTACAGACACGTGAGAAGTAACGTCCAAACAGAGTTTGTGACATTGCGACCTCCACGGAAACCTTGACATTGAATGAACCTTGAACTTTGCAACTTGATTATCACAGGTAGACATTTTATCTTGAAAGTGCGAGACTTGGTATTCGCGACGATCGAGGAATCTAATAGGCTCACAAGTTGGGCTTGTACCCATTTGAAATTAGTGACACAATATGCAGGGTATTACGTGAAGGCCTTGATAAGATGTAAGTAGTTAAAGCGAGATCAAGCCTTCTATTGAAGATGGTCATTTCAAGACTTCATTAGCCCAGTCTGTGTCGAAACCCAGAATGTTAACCCCATTTCATTTCACTCTGCTTACTCAATTTGTTTGATTATTTTGTCTCTATTTGCTGAGAGCTGGATATCCAAGTCCAAATATTTAATTATTTTGTCTCGATCATCAGGTGCTGGTGTATTTGTTACAACAGTTGTAGCTGGTGTTATTGCTATCGTTCGACCTTTTGATGCGATGCAGAGACCGTTTCTACGTGATGTCATATTTTATCTAGCGGCAGTTTTCTGGACGTTTTACATTCTATGGAAGAAAGAGATTACTAAATATGAATCGATTGGTAATTATATAATTAATTACTATCATATCTGTCTGTCAGCCATTTTGGGGGGTTGGATGGCCGAATGGTCAGCATGTGCGCGTTTTGTCATAAGGTCTGTCATTGAGTCAACTGGCGTGGTTTCGATTCCCAAGCTGTATGTTACAAGGAGTAGGGTCGCCTGTCCAACCTTGTGGATTTCCTTCCACTGCTAAAGAACCCTATGCGCCAGCGAATTATTGAAATAAAATTGAACCATATGTTAGCCCGGAAATGACCTAGTTTGTGTTGACTGAAAGTTAACCCTCTCTCTCTCTCTCTCTCTCTCTCTCTCTCTCTCTCTCTTGTCAGTCGTGCAGGACGGGAGCCTGACAAGGAAAGCGTCTAGTCATTTGGATGGAATGGAAAAGTAAGGTTGCATGTGCACATTGGCGTGCATGTAAAAGAATTCTTGACCAAGAGTTATTCCCCTTTGTGGAAACAAAGTGCAAACGTATATGCCAAGATGTTGTTATCGTGGGTAGCTAGTTGAAGACCAACATGTTATCCAGTTGCCCATGGAAGAGTTTAGAATAAAGTAGAAAAAAATCTATGTACTTTCAGGTTTTATATTGTTCTATGTGTTTTATGTGGTAGTAGTGGTGGCTGGACGATATATCTACCAAAAACAACGAGGGTTACCAACACCACCTGTTACTGTAATAACTAATCAAACAATATCTGGTAGGTTTGTTACCATAGTAACCAATCAAACAATATCTGGTAGGTTTGTTACCGTAGTAACTAATCAAACAATATCAGGTAGGTTTGTTACTGTAGTAACGAATCAAACAATATCTGGTAGGTTTGTTACCGTAGTAACCAGTCGAACAATATCTGGTAGGTTTGTTACCATAGTTACTAGTCAAACAGTATCTGGTAGGTTTGTAGTAGTTACCAGCCTCGGCAATTCAAAGCATTCATGTAATTCTTCAGACCTGCAGAATTGTTCAAGGTATTAAGTAATGGTTTTTTTTGTGGTATTATTATTGAGACATTTGATTGGCTGTCTATTCAAGTTAAAGGGAATATCATGCAGTTGTGAAAACCAAGATTTTTATTTTTTAAACATGTTTTAATTTTAATCCGATTTGTGGGAATATTGTATTGATAAAATGTTATCAGTCATTTGGGAACCAAAGTGTAGACTACTCGTTGGCATGGATGTGAAAGAACCAATGACAGTTGGAATTCGATGAAGACTTACCAAATGTGCAAAATTTTACATTTTATCATACGGCATGAGGAATGCCCGGCCTCATTATGCCGGGATCTTAAACCCCATTTCATTTCATTTGACATTGTTTCGTTTTATTTCAGCAATTCACAATCAGGAAATAATAATCAGTGATCCAAACGAAGAAGATTCTCAGTCAATTGATCCTAATTTATCTTCTGTCAACACTTTATTAGAGGGTAGGTGGCTATATGTATTTACATGGCATAACATTAGAGGTTATGTATTTACATGTCAAAACATTAGAGTGTAAGTATTTACGTGGCAGTTAATTTACATGCCATGAAATTAAGAATTTCAAAGAATTTAATTTTTAAACATAGTAAATACAGTTAAAATTGATTTATAATTGATTAATGGAAAAAAGTGTCAGACGTTTTTGCAATTTTTAGATAAACAAGATGGACGAATGATTGACTAGTAGGCATGGATTGTGGTATTTATAATAAGTAATAGATTTCTTTAAACGAAATCGGGGGGTTGGATGGCCGAATGGTTAGCACACGCGCGCTGTATCATACGGCCTGTCATTGAGTCAACTGGCGTGGTTTCGAATCCCCTGTTGTACGTGACAAGGAGTAGGGTCGCCTGTCCAACCTCGTGGGTTTTCTCCGGGTCCTCCGGTTTCCTCCCACTACTAAAGACCCCTACACGCAAGCGAATTATTGAAATAAAATTAAAACCATATGTTAGTCCCGAAATGACCTAGTTTGTGTCGAGTGGACATTAAACCCCATCTCTCTTTCTCTCTCTCTCTCTCTCTCTTTCTCTCTCTCTTTTTTTTTTTAAACGAAATCTGTACTAGTTAAATATAGTTATTAAATATACTTGTACTAGTTAAATATAATTATTAAATATACTTGTACTAGTTAAATATAGTTATTAAATATACTTGTACTAGTTAAATATAATTATTGAATGTACTTGTACTAGTTAAATATAATTATTAAATATACTTGTACTAGTTAAATATAGTTATTAAATATACTTGTACTAGTTAAATATAATTATTGAATGTACTTGTACTAGTTAAATATAGTTATTAAATATACTTCTACTAGTTAAATATAATTATTAAATATACTTGTACTAGTTAAATATAGTTATTAAATATACTTGTACTAGTTAAATATAATTATTAAATATACTTGTACTAGTTAAATATAGTTATTGAATATACTTGTACTAGTTAAATATAATTATTAAATATACTTCTACTAGTTAAATATAGTTATTAAATATACTTGTACTAGTTAAATATAGTTATTGAATGTACTTGTACTAGTTAAATATAGTTATTAAATATACTTGTACTAGTTAAATATAGTTATTAAATATACTTGTACTAGTTAAATATAGTTATTGAATGTACTTGTACTAGTTAAATATAATTATTGAATGTACTTGTACTAGTTAAATATAGTTATTAAATATACTTGTACTAGTTAAATATAGTTATTAAATATACTTGTACTAGTTAAATATAGTTATTGAATGTACTTGTACTAGTTAAATATAATTATTGAATGTACTTGTACTAGTTAAATATAGTTATTAAATATACTTGTACTAGTTAAATATAATTATTGAATGTACTTGTACTAGTTAAATATAATTATTAAATATACTTGTACTAGTTAAATATAATTATTGAATGTACTTGTACTAGTTAAATATAATTATTGAATGTACTTGTACTAGTTAAATATAATTATTGAATGTACTTGTACTAGTTAAATATAATTATTGAAGGTACTTGTACTAGTTAATTATAATTATTGAATGTACTTGTACTAGTTAAATATAATTAATAGATATACTTGTACTAGTTAAATATAATTATTGAATATACTTGTACTAGTTAAATATAATTATTTTATAACTACATACAAAAACAAGCAAATATCATGGTTGTATTCAATGGCTTGAAAACGTACAACTTTTGTCCAGAATGATGTCACTTTCAGAATTACGTCAAACAGTAATGACGGTCACCACTAAGCAACTACAATTTTTGTAAAAAAGAAAGAAAAAGGAGGGTGGAACCCATGATGAATTTTAACGTTGTTTTTGATAGTATACAGTGTATTTTGAGATTTGCATTTACATTTAATAAATAGATAGAACTCAATGACCAACTGAATATGGCTCGGGTTATTCAATGGTTCACTCGAGTGTATCCCTGCCGCATGGATACACTCTCTTGAACCATTGAATAACTGGAGCTGTTTTCAATGGTCATTGAGTTCTATCTATTTATTAAATGTACAGGGTGACCCAAAAAAATGCCACTCATGAAAACGTCAATTACATGCAAAGTCCTTTTTGGGATAGTCTGAACTGAAGACAGCCATCACTGCCAAAATCAGGAGAATCCCTGGGGAGGAGTGTGTGAGAGTAATTGACAATTTTGCACGTCGGATTCAGGTCTGCTTGGAGCGCAGAGGTGGATATTTAGAGCATATCTTGGAACGAACATAAAAAAATGATGATCAAACCAAAATCTTTGAAAATGGGTAGAAATGTCAGGCATAGACTAAAGTTTATTTGTACCAAATATGAATAAAATGCAAAAATGACTTTGCATGTAATTGATGTTTTCATGAGTGGCATTTTTTTGGGGTCACCCTGTACTTGTACTAGTTAAATTATATTTTATAGATGAAAGACGTCCGTTATTAAATACTGAAGCATGTAAATTAACGAACTACGTTCAAGATACAGTTTCTATAGAACAGGAATATATTCATCCTCTGATTATATTCGTTCATTCTCTCAATCCTATTGATCATGATAAATGGGTGAAAGCTGGATGTTTTGGAAGATTCTATGAAATATTTAAAGTAAGTTGATGGTGTGATAAACTAATTCAAAATGGCAATCAATTTATTTTCTCGATAGTTGCCGTCAGGACTGTATTACACAAGGGGGGGTTGAATGGCTGAATGGCTTGCGTGTGCGCGCTGTGTCATAAAGTCTGTCATTAAGTCAATTGGCGTGGTTTCGATCCCCGGTTGTACATGACAAGGAGTAGGGTCGTCTGTCCAATCTCGTGGGTTTTCTCCGGGTTCTCCGGTTTCCTCCAACTGCTAAAGACCCCTACGCTCAAGCGAATTATTGAAATAAAATTGAATCATGTGTTAGTCCCGAAATGACCTAGTTTGTGACGAGTGGACGTTAAAGCCTATTATTCTCTCTCTCTCTCCTCTAGTTTCCTCCAACTGGTAAAGCCCCATGTGTGGAAGCGAATTGTTGAAATAAAATGGAAACATGTGTTACTCCTGAAATGACTTAGTTTGTGTTGAGTGGATGGTAAACTCTATTTCATTCTCTGTCTGTGTTGTTACATCATTGATAGGTATATGATAGAAAGGAATTTGATATAGAGTAAGATATTGTACGCTATATATCATTCTGATTATAATATAGATATAATAATAATCAGGTTATCATCTTTTGTCAATTTACAAGTTCAAAGGTTGTATTTAATGTTGACAGCTTTATAATTTATTATTTAAATTACTCTAATGTAAAAACAGCTTATTTACAAAATAGAGTAAAATCAAGGACTGTTAATTACGTATTTATATGTCCCCACAGGTTAAACAATGTTAGTATATAAAACCGAGCAATGCGAAACAATTTTCTTAAAACAGTAGTTTAATTTTAATTTTCCAAGTCATTTTTGAATCGTAATCAAAATGAATCAAACCTGAAAACCCCCAATTGTTCCGACACAAGAAGTTTATAGAGAATTGACGGATGAATTTATGGGAAGTGTTTTTATTGTAGTGAAGGTACTTTTTTTACAAATTGCCAGTTTAAAATCGGGCGAGGGGGGGGGGGTGTGTGCAGGCGCACTACTCAGCACCCCTCCTCGGTATCCCACCTCTACCATATGTTGGGGGATTGGAATGGTTAGCCCGTGCATGCTGTATCATAAGGCCTGTCATTAAGTCAGCTGGCGTGGTTTCGAATCCCCAGTTGTACGTGACAAGGAGTAGGGTCGCCTGTCCAACCTCGTGGGTTTTCTCCGTGTCCTCCGGTTTCCTCCCACTGTGAATTATTGAAATAAAATTATACCATATGTTAGTCCCGAAATGACCTAGTTCGCTCTCTCTCTCTCTCTGCCATATGTTAGTCTAGAGAGTTGATTATGGTCTTGTTTTGTTGATAAATATCTAATTAATAGTTGATATGACATTTAAGGCCAAAAGAAAGATCTACAATAGGCAGATTTATGTTTAGCATAAAAATAAGTCAAAATTTGAGTAATTTTGAAATAAAGTTTAACCTATAGTTTGCCTAACTCTTCCTCTGTGTTATTTCAGTGTCCAGTAGTATTTATATTAAAACTAACTATACCAGTTGTAGATTATGAAGATGAAATCAAACACAATTGGTCCAGATATGTCAACTCTCTCCACTGTACTGTCGGACCATTGTTCGCTATATTTGCTACTAATTGTAAGTATTTGATATGTTAGTAAATGACTGAGGTTGTCAAAACAAACCCACTGTAAGCAAATCAATGCTTGAATTTGTGAGTGTGCAATTGTCCAAGGAACTATCATGCCGAGTTGAATGTAGATCGTACTTGAGTTGGAACCACGGAGCCTGAGTGAGTAAGACGCTGACACGCTAGCCAGGAAGTCGTGGGTTCGCTCCCGGTGTTGGCCGAGAAATTTTATCGAGATGATCCAGAGCGGTTTCTCCTTGTCAGTGGTGCAGGATGGATGGCCTGACCAGGAAAGCTGTTGTTTGGATGGGACAAAAAAAACAAGGTCTTTGGTATACATTGATGTGCACATAAAAGATCCCAAGACATTTGGAATTCAATATAAGAGAAGGAGGCCACAGTACCGCTGCCCGGGCCATATTTCCCTCATGGCACACTATGGCGTATACCCGTCTTCTTTAGCCCAGTCGGAGCAGAACAGTAGGATGTTAAACCCCATTTCATTTTAGTATTTGAGTTGATGGAGTCTTAGGTTTTTTTTTTGTGAGATCCGCAAGATCAGTAGCAAGATGGGACCAAGTGTAAAAACATCAACAGATAAGAAACAGTGGTGACACCAAGGGGGGAAAAGTGCCTCCCCCCACCCATTTATTTATTTATTTATTTATTCTTCAAGTAAAGGTTACAACATGACAATAAATTAATGTATTATAATAAGAACTAGTGTCGCATTACACGACTGGGAAAGTGACAACAATAAATACAGATATGTATATGAAAATAAGAACTATGTGCTACATTGTAATGTGGGATGCCATATGAGACAAGCATAGAGAAATATGATAGCTATGGTGTCATGAAGAGACCTTTACTTAGCCCATAAAGCCTGACGTATATAACATAAATCTGGTCTGCCCTCCGTTTGCCCCCCCAATAATTTTAATAAATAAAAAAAAAGTATTTGTGATATGTTTCGGTAATCAATACTTTCTACAGTGATTAAATCCCACATCCCCACTCAGTCATAGACTTGTGCATGTTGTAGAGTCTGAGTGAAGTTATTCAAAAATGTCTGGGGAAGCCCCCTACCCCTGGTTGAAGCTGGTGCCCTTGTCCCCTTAACCTTGGACTTTGCCCCAGCTTTGCCCCTCCAACCACCAGCCACGTTCCCTACCACAGATTAGAAAGTTGAATTCTGTATATATAAACTGTTTAATTTGATTGTTTTTAGTAGGATGGAAGACAATAGGTAATGTTTATCCAGTATGGGCGTTAGTTTTACCAGTAGGAGTTATCTTATCTTTAGCTGTGTTTCTTACGTCCAATAATAATCAATATCCCCGCTATCATGCTGTAAGTATTCTTGTTCTGATTGGTCGATTGGGTATGGCGGTCCTTATTTGCACCAGTTAGAGGCTAACTAATATTTTCTTTGCACCCGAATTATTAAAGATACATTATGTAAGATTTAGATAAAGAGCTGGCCGTTCTTGCTATAATAATTCAAAAATAGATAATGCAAAATGAATATATTGAAAATTTCATACAAATTACTTTATTCTGAGTGAACATATTATAGCCTTAACAATCAATTTCTGTAGAGCAAGTCTATGTAAGGAAGGCTCAAGCTGTCTGTCGCTATAGTCACAATTTGTGATAAAAATATGGAAGTGGCGATTAAAATTGGATTTTGGAGATAATGTTTTGCGGTATGGGCAATTCTTTTTGAGAATTAACTGCCGGAAAAAAAACTTAAAATTCTAATCATATTTATCCTGGATTAACCATTACATTTAGCGTCAATCAAGTCATTATTTACTCCTAATGATTAATCCAAGCGGTGATTATTTGATGTTTCGTTTGGGTTATTATTTCAGGTATTTGCCTATTTAGGGTTTTTAGTTTCTGTAATATGGATTTATTGTATAGCTAACGAGGTTGTCAATATTCTACAGGTATGTATATTTATAGAATTATTCATAGGACAGGGAGCTAATTCATAGGACAGGGAGCTAATTCATAGGACAGGGAGCTAATTCATAGGTCAGTCAGGGAGCTAATTCATAGGTCAGTCAGGGAGCTAATTCATAGGTCAAGGAGCTAATTCATAGGTCAGTCAGGGAGCTAATTCATAGGTCAGGGAGCTAATTCATAGGTCAGTCAGGGAGCTAATTCATAGGCCTGACAGGGAAGTATTTGATCTTGTGGACCCATGATTGTACACGGAGGATAGCTCTAACTCACAAACCAGGAGACATCAGGTTTGATCTTGGCATTGGTTAAGGTAATCCCTTGGAACTTTCCAGTCTGATTTCACCTTGTTAAAGGGGCAAGACAAGAGGGTGTGGCAAAAAGCGTTTAGTCATTCAGCTAAGTGGTTAAGACTCTGGCTCGCTTGCCTGGAGGTCGGGGTTCGCTCCCGGTTTTGGCCGAGGAACCTGATGTGGTTTTCCCTTGTCAGTGGTGCAGGATGGAGGGTCTGACAATCTGGCTCGCTTGCCTGGAGGTCACAGTTTGTTCCCGTTGTTGGTAGAAGAAGTTCACCAGGACTTTTCGGCGTGGTTTCCCCTTGTCAGTGGTGCAGGATGGAGGGCCTGACAAGGACAGCTGTCTATAGTCGTCTGGATGGGATGAAAAAACCGAGGTCCTTTGTACTAGTGTGCACGTGAAAGATCCCCTGGCAGTTGGAATTTGATATAAGAGTAGGCCGTAGTGCCGCTGTCCGGGCAAAATTTCCCTCATAGCACACTGTATGATGTATGTCTGTCTTCCTTGGCCCAGTCAGAGCCAGAACAGTAGGACGTTAAACCCCATTTCATTTCATTTTATTTTTGTTGCATCTGTTTGAACTGCATCTTCCATAACACTACTATATTAAACCAATCTACCTTCAGACACTTTTCGTGGTTTCGAACCCACTGTCCAACCTCGTGGGTTTTCTCTGGGTCCTCCACTGCTAAAGACCCCTACGCGCAAGCAAATTATTGAAATAAAATTAGACCACATGTTTGTCCCGAAATGACCTAGTTTGGGTTGAGTGGACGTTAAACTCATTTTCTCTCTCTCTTTTCAGAAACTTATGGGAATGCACAAAACATAGCTCCCTCATCTAAAATCTTTTCCAATCTGCCCACTAATCTATAAATGTGTGTGTCTTTTTTCAGATGTTTGGTATAGTGTTTAACATCAGTAATGCTATATTAGGGTTAACATTTCTAGCATGGGGTAATTCTATAGGAGGTAGGTCTTCTTATATTTTTCATAAAGACAAACATTATTCTATAATTCTTATCAAGTTATTTGTTGATTAAAGGGAGGGAACTCTGTTTAATTTATTCGGCTGACTGTGCCTGTGTGAAGTCAACACTCTATTTGCTCTGTAGATATCTACTTGCTAAAACATTATTTAAGTGTGGTTTGAAGGTCTACAGCCCCGTAGCCAGCAGGGAGGAAGGGGGCGCGATGCCCCCCTGAAAAATTGTTTGCTCCCCCCGCCCAAAAAAAAGGTGCCAACCATATCTTTAAAATACCTATTGTAGACTGTGCCCCCCGACCCTAAAAATTTCACCGCCCCTCCAAAGCCAACAAGCTGGCTATGGGCCTCATGATCGAGGGCGAGACATTAAGTGATAAATTAATATTTCACGTGGGATGTTAGCACCGAGTGTTGTTTCAATATATTACACAATGTCTTAAAATACAGACACTCGCATGTGCTTTGCAATGAAATACGTCACACGAGTCCAATATTTCATCTAGTGTAAATAATGTACGATTGGCAAGTTGTTCGCACATTATTTGAAATAAGAGTACACCAACATCAAAGGATAACGTCACATCTGTATTTTAAAGGCATAAGTACGCTTTGTTAAGGGTTGTTTGAAAAATGTTGGTACAGAAAGATGTGTGGGTGTGCCATCAAAAGAGTGGGTGCATCATAAAAAGAATGGGTGCCCCATACAAAGAGTGGTTGCCCCATAAAAACAGTCGGTGTCCCATAAAAAGAGTGGGTGCACCATAAAAAAGGGTAGGTGTACCATCAAAACAGTGGGTGCACCATAAAAAAGGGTAGGTGTACCATCAAAAGAGGGGGTACGCCGTAAAAAGAGAAGGTAGGGTGCATGTCATGGCTGTGAAAATTTGTCTTTCATATTATTGTTGTTTGTTTTTAGATCTGATAGCAGACACAGCAATGGCTAAACAAGGTTATCCTAGGATGGGTATATCAGCCTGCTTTGGTGGACCACTTTTTAGTATCCTTTTTAACCTAAAACCATCCTTAGAAATTAGGATGGTGACCAGCAAAATTAAATGAGGTTAAAACGGAAATTCAATGAAATGAAATAGGGTTTAACGTCTTACTGTTCTGCACCGACTGGGCTAATGAAAAAAGGCCATACAGTGTGCTATGAGGGTAATTTAGCCAGGGCAGTGGCACTACAGTTACTCTTGTTTTGAATTCCAGCTGTCAAAGGTTCTTTTACATGCACACCAGTGTGTGCAGGAGACCTAGGTTTTCACCCCATTCGAAGGACTAGACAAAAAGGTTAATTCTCTACATAGTTTACAGGTAGTTCATCAACTAATGAAGGAAAGTAGTTTAAAGAAGCTAAATCACTAATATTTGGAACCGAAAAATTGACACAAATTGGTCGCATATGATAATGTAATATGAATGTATATAAACTGATTTACATTCAATCGTTTCTGTTTTTACTCTAATTTTAAATCAGTTATGTTCGGCGAAATACGCCAGAAGCCTCAATTGAATGTCAGTCTCTAGTGTCTGGGTATTGCAGTCTACACCGATAGTTTTTATTGCGCATGCTCTCCAGATAAGAATATGGCGTCCCCGTTTGACATGACGTGGAATACCTCTAGCCTCGTTCTTTGAGTCCCTTGTTACAAATGGCGCTGAAACGCATTATGGTACACGATTCCTGTACCAATGGCAAATGTTTATTTTATCTTTAATATTGGATATCAGAAGCCCATCTTTTTCCGGTCAGATCACAACATCAACGTGGATTTAAATTGACAAATAATTTGTGTTTTCAATGTCGAAGACTTTAGATGATATTGAGTTAGAGACTTAGCTAGTTTAATTTGTAAATTTCCTCAACACCCTCTAGATTTATTGTTAGGTATTGGTATTCCGTTTACTATTGGTACATTTAAAAATGGTGGGAGTTACTCAGTAAGTAACATGCTTTACTTATGTTAAATGTTTTTGTTTTGTTTATTAATAATCACATAAGTATAACTAATTAGCTAGGTACATGTATAATTTAATAAACCATTCACTAAATGGGGCAAATATTGACGTAAATAGAATTTTACATAAATATTGTATTAAATAGTGTGATTGTAGATTGTTGAATTAAGCTGAGAGATATACAATACCTTGACTAAGTTGAATTTTGAGATAAATAAGCAATTGATTGTTTAAGATTTTAGAACGCCATAACTTTGATTCTGATCAGGGAGAGTAATGAAACTTGGTCTAAAGTTTGATTACATCTAAACCATGATTAAATTCATGCTAAGCACCAATAAACAATTTGAATAGTGATTCTTTGGAGAACAACAGCTCTTGATTCTAATTGAGTTACAATACATAAATACCAGGAATAATTTGAAAATAGCATTTAATTTCTGCTTAAACATACAATATGCAAGAGCTAAATCTGCCTATTGCACATCTCTGTTTAGGACTGAAATGTTATCTAAATTATTAATTAGACCTTAATTAATTAATCAAGACTTTGTGTTTATTTTACTGACTTTAGTAATGATGATCAAGGCTAGCCTAAAATTCAAAAGCTAATATCTCGGTTCAGGGTAGAGCAATTTTCAGCATATTCTATTTACGTTATCTAGTTGTTAACCATTATAGTGAGAACTATCAACACTTTATCTAATCTCCCATAATGTCTCTTTAACAATTGATAAGAATGATAAACAGTTTGATTGCTTGATGTTAAATGTGCATTAATTAATAACAATGTTGACGTGTTTTATTAAAATTTCAGTTGAATGTGACACTTGAAGAGATTGTATTAGCAGGGTTCCTGGCATTCAGTCTGGTATCTTCCCTACTCATAGTACCACTATCAGGATTCCGTATGACCAGAGCTTGGGGTATTTATTTAATGGTTCTGTACGTTGTCTTCCTGCTAGTGGCACTGTTAACGGAGACCGGAGTCATCCATGGTAATTTGTAATCATAACCAACGTTTTCATTGGCTAAAGGACTGAAATCTGTTTTAGGATTTGAAATATCAACCAATAAGAATGTGGTATACTTAAAGGTCATAATGAATGATGACCTTTGGTCAGAACGAAGACAGTTTACCTGGAATTTACCTCACATTCTCCAACGTCGTGGGTTTTCTCCGGGTCCTCCAGTTTCCTCCCACTGCTAAAGACCCCTACGCGCAAGTGAATTATTGACATAAAATTAAAAACCATATGTTAGTCCTGAAATGACCTAGTTTGTGTCAGGTGGACATTAAACCCCATTTCTCTCTCTCTCTCGCTCTCTCTTTCTCTCTCTCTCCTCCCATTTCCTATGTGATAATAAATCTCCTGTATTTACATATACAGATATTGAAATGTCATCACCCCTGTCTGTCTGTCTGTCTGTCTGCCTGTCTGTTGAGGATTATCTTCAATTACTTGTCGACATTCTAGTCAAGCTAAAGTTATTATCAGGTTGACTTTTGTACAGGAGAGGAGGAATCCTATTCATTTTCAGTCTGAAAAGCTAAAGTTATTTTTTCTCAACATTATTTCATGGTTGTTACCCTTGATCAGTTTATAGTGAGGTGTCAATGCTGCCACCACCCACACAAGAATAAAAATGTGACAGTCTTTATGGATTGTTCCAACAACTTAGCTGCTATGGGTGTTTCTTTGTCTTACAAGTTATCAACCTGTGTTTTGAGGGAATGTTAAAAGTTCCTACAAGTCTTTCATCTGATCTCAGAAATAAAAGATGAATGACACAGCCTTGTATTGATCTCAGTTGTCTATATGATCTAAAACCTTGCACTGTGTATTATGCGGTTGTGAGTTCAGTCCCATAGATAATATTAGATATTTATATAGTTTACAACCTTGCGCTGTGTATTATAGTTTTGTCATCTATGCAGTTATGAGTTCAGTCCCATAGATAGTATAAGATATTTATATAATTTAAAACTTTTGCACTGTGTATTATAGTTATGTCACCTATGTAGTTGTGAGTTCAACCCCACAGATAATATTAGATATTTATGTGGTTTAAAACCTTGCACTGTGTATTATAGTTATGTCATCTATGCAGTTGTGAGTTCAACCCCATAGATAATATTAGATATTATATGGTTTTAAACCTTGCACTGTGTATTGTAGTTCTGTCACCTATGCAGTTGTGGATCCAACCCCATGTACTATAACATAAGATAATTTTAGATATTATATGGTCTAAAACCTGTGTGTTATAGTTCTGTCACCTATGCAGTTGTGAGTTCAAACACATGTACTATAACACCGGTCTACATGTAGACAGGGTCTCAAGACACTTAAACAGTTTGACATTTTCACACTTATAGCATTACCCACACTGAGATAGTTATACACTTCAGGGGCGGATCTAGGAATTTTGAAAGGGGGGGCGCTGCAAAATGAAGGCATTGACCGCGGAGATGGGGCACGCCGCTGATGGGGGGGGGGGGGGGGCCAAGAAAATTATCCGTCATTTCCTTGCATCTGTAGCCATTCCAAGAGCTATTTCCCAGACTGGTGTGTTTGAGTTGATGGTTTGAGTTTTTTGGGATCCCTACAACGGGTTGGGAACGGACATATTTGAGTCTGAGAAAAGGCACTTTCAGCAGTAAAAAAGGGCACTGTCGAAAATTAGGGGGGGTGGGCATGTGAGATAGATATACACTTATAGCTTTACCTACATGGTTACTGAAGTATGGTTGAGATAGTTATACACTGATTTATATCTAAAATAGTTGAGTGTCATAAATGTCACATTTATTTGAGTAATGTCACATGATATAAATTATATAAATGTCACATGATATTACGTATTTAAATTATCTGATTAATTTCACATGATAATTTGGTTTTGAGTAATATCACATTATAATTTGGTTTTGAGTAATGTCACATGATAATTTGTTTTTGGGTAATGTCACATGATAATTTGTTTATGAGTAATGTCACATGATAATTGTTTTGAGTAATGTCACATGATATTTGAGTAATGTTAGGATAGTTTGTTCATTTCATATTATAAACAACTGTAATTTATTATGTAAATAACTATTATAACTATTGTATTATATAGGTTGAATTATATTATAAACAATTGTAATTTATTATGTAAATAACTATTATAACTATTGTATTGTACATATAGGTTGAATTATATTATAAACAATTGTAATTTATTATGTAAATAACTATTATAACTATTGTATTGTACATATAGGTTGAATTATTTATATCTGTTGTATAATATGCAATATATTTTTGATACCAGATTATTTTGTCTAGTGCCAACTGCTAATCATCCTTACATATTACATGGGAGATAACTCCATGTTAGAACACATGAAATAAAATAGGGTTTAACCTACTAATTTTATGCATCAGCCGGGATAATGAAGATAGGTATACGCCATGTTTGCTATGACGTTTTCTGCACCAGACTGAACAATCCATGAGCCATCCAAGAATAAAAAAGCTTTCATGCTGATAACTGTTAAATCAATAGTCATGATAAATGATAACCTAATATTAAGTCATAAATGATAAACTAATATTAAGTCACAATTCCACAGAGGGTTTTAGTCGACATTTTATACAGTGTAATGTTATTTATACAGCATAATGTTATTTATACACTGTAATAATATTTAAACAGTGTAATGTTATTTATACAGTGTAATAATGATGTACGATGTATTATTTATACAGTGTAATGTTATTTATACAGTGTAATGTTATTTATACAGTGTAATGTTATTTATACAGTGAAATATTGATGTATGATATGTTATTTATTAAGGTTATATTAATAATTGTTAAAATATTAATTCTTTAAATGCAATATTTTGTTTTGCAAAAGATTTTTGAAAAATATATTTTGTTTAAATATCAATAATTTGTCATATTTTACAAGTCTCCAACATATACCAGATACAATCCTACGCATCTTCAACATATACAGATGATAACCATACACGTATCGGGTATAGACAGTTTACAATCCTACAAGTATAGACAGTTTACAATCCTTGTGGATGTACAGAGGGATGGGCAGGGGGGACAACAATATATGACCATATTTCAATGTGGGCGTATAGAAAGTCCATTTATACCAGGGGGGGGTGGGTGGCCAAATGGTTAGCACGTGCATGCTGTATCATAAGGTCTGTCATTGAGTCAACTGGCGTGGTTTCGATTCCCCTGTTGTACGTGACAAGGAGTAGGGTCGTGTGTCCAACGTTGTGAGTTTTCTCCGGGTCCTCCGGTTTCCTCCCACTGCTAAGACTCCTACGCGCAAGCGAATTATTGAAATAAAATCGAACCATGTGTTACATAATGACAGATGTCAAGGATACGTTATCGTGTCATCTTGACACATGATCGCGGAACTGATTTTAATATCGACATCCATGTTGTCCACCTAGCACTCATTAGCGGAGGGCCTGACAAGGACAGCTGTCTAGTCTTTCGGATGAGACGAAAAACCGAGGTCCCGTGTATACATTCGAATGCACGTAAAAGATCCCTTGGCAGTTGGAATTCGATATAAGAGTAGGCGATAGTGCCGCTGCCCGCTGCCCGGGCAAAATTTCCCTCATAGCACACTGTATGGCGTATGCCCGTCTTCATTAGCCCAGGTTAGGAGCAGAACAGTAGGACGTTAAACCCCATTTCATTCATTCAGCACTCATTAGTCGTTATTATAATATAAACTTATGACTGGTCTGTACAGCAATCTGTACTGAACGCATGATGTAATATAGCCAACTGCATAATCTCTTCAGTCATCCTTTATCCAGAAAGGGACTATGAGCTGGGGCCTGTTTCACGAAATTTTAACTAAGATAGAATCCAAATTTTAGTAATTTGATTGGATAATATTAGATTGATTTTAGTGCTAGGTCAATCAAAATTGAAGTATCTAGTAAAATTTGGATTTTATCTTTAGTTAAAATTTCGTGAAACAGGGTCCAGGAACCAAACTGAGATTATAGTTCGAGGGCTAGAGCGTCTGGGTTAAGACCGGACAGGGGCCATGTAAGTTAGTTGGGAGTTGGCACCCAAGGGTATCAAGCCAAGCTAGGACCATGCCCCCTCAATACAAACTAATTACAGAGTCTTAAGTTTTGTACTTGATATGTTTAAAGAAGAATAAAATTATCATATGAAGTTAAACCAGTAGTGTTGTCATCAAAAACCCGATTCAACGAATCCAAAGGTGTAACACACATGTTAGTCCCGAAATGACCTAGTTTGTGTCGAGTGGACATTAAACCCCATTTCTCTCTCTTCTCCAGGGCCAACCAATATAACCGTCTTCATTGGGGCTGTTTGGTGCCGAACAGTAGGATGTGAAACTCATTTTAATTATTACATGTTTAAAGGGACTATCCCGATTTGAACAGAGTCTCAAAAATAAAGTCCGAGTAAGTATAAAATTTAAGTGCCAAAATATAGAGGAATGGTGTATTTATCTTGTCCCAAAAATTCAGCTCAAAATATTGAGTCGTTTGGACGTGAACGTCAAAACTGCTTAACTGTCCACGTAACCCTTTTAAGATTTCAGATCAATTTTTTCATTGGGTGACCTAATAATCGATTCCCGTTCCTTTATAGGTCTATACAGTGAATGACCAATGTGCTGTACTTGATAACGAAAGGTAAATTTCACCTACACATTATTTTTATAAAATAAAAATCTGGTTATATCCAGATACCGCATAATACAGCTTAGGACAACGGTCTCCATTTCTAGATTAAGACTGACCGGTTTAAGTTGTTTGAAAACGTATCACATATATTGAGTAAGTTGCTCCGCCCCTAAGGTAGAGGATTATAAGGGATTTTAACACAAAACAAAGCAGTTTTATTCTCCAATATATTATCGGAATTGACCCTTTAAAACTTGACGCACATGCCAGAACATATATGGTCATCAGGGGCGGATTGGGGCCGGAAAACGGCCCAGGCTCCCCTATGAAAATTTTGAAAAATGAACCCCTAATATGCGATTTGGTGGCATATCTGATTATAATCTCTGTCAAATAATTCATCTCATAAATCGATTAATTTAGGCCAAAACCCCGACCTGCAAGTAATTTACAACCATCAACTTGTGAAATTATCATATCGTCATATTATTAATTAACGTATTATCATTGTATCGTCAAGACCAGCTATCATCAAATTTTGCCGAGGCCTTAAAATTGAATTTATTTTTTGGAGTTATGAACGGTCGGCAGACGTTTCTGGCGACAGTGTCCGGTGAATCCGATGAAATTTTCAGATGAAATTCGGAATCCCCATTGCAGGATTCTGAATTCCGGCCCACATCCAGCACACCCGGCCCAGAAAGTCTATTATACCAGCCCAATCCAGATTCCAGTGATGGCGTGGCGGCCCGTTAAAGCCACCGGCTACATACAACATGATCATCATCGCTCCATGGCCGGTCCAATACCCCCACCCCCCCCATATAATGTTCAGCAGAAAAGGTTTTTTAGACGAATTGGACAAAATCATTTTTTTTCATTTTTGGTCCGTCCGGCCCTTCGGGCGATCCCGATCGATGGCCCCATTCGCCCCTAATGGTCATACTAGTTTATTGATTAAAATTGTTTTTATTATGTTACGTTGAAATCCTTAGAATGAGTTGGTATGGACTCTGGAGAGAGAGAAATGGGGTTTAATGTCCACTCGACACAAACTAGGTCATTTCGGGACTAACATATAGTTTAATTTTATTTCAATAATTCGCTTGTGCGTAGGGGTCTTTAGCAGTGGGAGGAAACCGGAGGACCCGGAGAAAACCCACGAGGTTGGAGGACGCTTACAACTGTCCCCCGGATCCATTCACTTGATCTGATATTTGTTTATTTGGTGCAATGTCTATTTTCTGTCTTGTCCGCAGGTTAATATCTTGTAGATTTTTGTTTTACGTGTAGTGCGGTCCTCCTGCACTTACTATTAGTTTGTGTTGAGTTGACGTTAACCCTCTCCCTCTCTCTCTGTGAAAGTGTGTAGACATATTCGTCAACATACACAATGAGCTTTTCACAGTCAACATTTTTGGGGTTATTGGCTGTTATTTTGGAGTTATTGGGTAATTCGATGCAAATTGTTATTAGGTCATATGTGTTATTTTGGAGTTCGGCCTATTGGGTAATACGACGCGCCCTAGGTTATCATAATCATGATGCATTTTGAAATGAATTCCGGTAGTCTTTCAAATAAATTCACCTACGGCACCTTTTTCTGGTCTGCGGAGAGATCAAAATGTATTATACATTTAAAATAAGTGAGTTTTGTGGGAGGAATCGGGGATTTTAGAAGTGAATTCCGGTGATTGTAAATGAATTCCGGTGATTGTAAATGAATTCCGGTGATTGTAAATGAATTCAGGTGATTGTAAATGAATTCTGGTGAATTCCGGTGATTAGTCTACCCGCAATGAGCCACATGATTAAGGGTCATAACATTGATTGTCAGAAATCGTTCTGTCGTATCCACAAGGAATGAAGGACAGTTAGTATTATTATTGAAATATACACATTCATCAACAACCAGGTTCAAAATTCGTTATAAGGTGCAAATAAAAATTGAAAACATTCATATCATAGGTCATTAAAGGACAATATTGGTGCCAGTCATTATCACATATGATTTGCTTCCGATAGGTTCCATGACTGCCTTTAAAGGACAATGTTGGTGCCAGTCATTATCACATATGTGATAGAGCTGGTTAAACACATTCCACATATAATTTTAACACAGAGATCATTGCTACGATAGCTGAGTAATACAGGTTTCCTGAATCGGAAATGACAAACGCCAAAGGAAAACACGAGCCATACCTCTATATGACTGACTGATGTGACGAGTGATAACAGATACACGGATGAATTTCTGCTCACTCATAATTCCTTCCAAGCCCAACGAAAATTTGGGGAAAAGTTGGAGGTGGGCAGAGAGGCCAGAATTAACATTGAATTTCCATGGGGAAATTAATGGTGGTCTGCAACCTGGTGGGCTCTTTTACTAACCGGCGTTGTCTTCTATATTTTTAGAAGCCATGTTTGTCATCTAAGTTGATTGAGGAGGCAGGGGGGGGGGGGGGGGGATTCTTGTTATTTTGTATTTCCAAAGTCAACAATTTGGTGTTATTGGGCAGTTATTGGGTGTTATTAATTTAATTTCTTGTCAACAAAAATCACATATATGAGTTATCTCCCTTCAGACGAGTGAGCGTGAAACTCTGATTTGGACACAAAGCAGCGATGCTTCTTAAATTCAACTAAATTGTTATTTTGTGTTTCCAAAGTCAACATTTTGTAGTTATTGGTTGTTATTTTGGTGTTATTGGGTAATTCGACGCGCCCCGGCCATCATGTTCACAAAACCGCCTAACCATTCAATCAAGAAATAAGTCAAGCTGGTAGACAATAAGCCGCCGGGTTGCCAGTTAGTGATACCCTAACATTGTTGCCCAGTGCTCGCTCCTTAAGTGCTTTTAAGGTAATCCAGAATTTTTCTAGCAAGATTGGGCGTCTATGCTTTCCATATATAGCAAACGTGTCATACCACCCGATAAATACATTCATGAGAATGTATCTTTTAAGTATTTGGGATTTTCCCCTTCCATTTTGGCATTGTTTGTTTACCACATTAATTCATTTGGTCCCCGATGCATAATTTTGAGACTAAGCGCTTATTTTGAGACCCGAGTATTTTTTTCCTTAGCCCCTCCCCCCACATTTTCACGTGTAAATAGCCCTATTTTGGCATTGTTTGTTTACCTCATTACTTCATTTGGTCGCCAATGCATAATTTTGAGACTGACAGCACTTATTTTGAGACCCAAGTATTTTTTTCCTGGGGTGTCACCCCTCCCCCCACACACGCACAAAGTTCGTCCCTCCACATGTGCCCGTGTAAATAGCCCTTCGGGTAGCACAAAACAACCAGGAACGGTGCACATAAACGGTCATCTCTTGGCAGACAAAATGGGTGGTGGGTGGAACTGTCGCTTCATGCGTAACCTTTGTAAATGAAAACTGCATTAATCTCAGAAGAACCGAATTATTGTATTAGTAGTTATAAATACTAAACAACAGATTAAAAACATTTTATTTATTTAAAGATTGAATTTTTAAATTTACATCCAAGATGTAAAACATTTAATCATATATACAAGATGTAAAACATTTAATCAAAAGCTACAGTAAAGTATGTCGTTAAACACCATTTCATTTTGTTTTCTGTAATGTATAGTAATAGTTTAAATAAATATTAATCTAATGAATCTACATTTCTACTCTTGTGTTGACATATTAAATCCAATTCTGTTTCTAGGTATTCTAATTCTTACAGGTGAAATCACTGCGCAGGTACAGTAATTAATCTTGACACCTTTCTGTTTTTATATAAATTTAAATTGATTAAAAGAGATTGTTATATAAGAACACGGACTATTATGGGTAATTAGTTGGCATTAAGAATACAACATGCCTTGTTCCTGATTTATTTATCATAACGACATATATATAGAGCACATCCGTCTCTCAAGCGTTCACAGGATATGACGTCAATACAATATATAAATAACTTACAATAAAATATTAAATATATACCTTCCCTCTACAAGACCTTTAGCTTGTCTACGATATCACCCTTTAGTTATAATAGGATATGACATCAATAAAATATAATATATAAATATATCTATATAACTTGTACAATTAAATCAAATATATTAATATCTATATTTAACTTGTAAAGCTTCCATAAGATTTTTAATAAGAACTATCAACATAAAAAACAAGGGGGGGGGGGGTATTCAACTGAGGCTCCACTGTTTCTTATAGCAAGAGGGGTTTATTCAACTGAGACACCCCTGCTTCTGATAGCAAGAGGGGGTTTATTAAACTGAGACACCGCTGTTTCTAATAGCAACCGAGGCACCACTGGTTCTAATAGCAACCGAGGCACCACTGGTTCTGATAGCAAGAGAGGGTTTATTCAACCGAGACACAGCTGTTTCTGATAGCAAGGGGGGGGGGGGCGTATTCAACCGAGACACCGCTGTTTCAGATAGCAAGAGGGTGTTTATTCCAAAGGTTTGGAGTGTGATAAGAAAAGGTTTTTCTATATACCAAGAAATAACAGCTATTGTATTCACTTCATCGGTTCCTTGAAGGCGTGTTAACTTTTAATATGGCAGATGTATTGACAGAGTAACATTATTAACATATATTGTAACTAAATAATAAATTCGTAAAACTATGTGATAAATAATAGTTAACACGTGTACATTTAAACATAAGGAATTATTTGACATCCAAATTTTAATTTCATTTCATTAATATATTCTACAAGTACAAATATTTACTGTCATGGAAATTAACAGATTTAGATGGTTTATTTCATTTCATTTCATTTCTAACTATTGGTGCTGTTTACATAGTGGACAGGGTTGGGCCCACCGGTCCTCGTGGTACCCCAAACCACACATTTTTGACAACAATAATCTGTCTTCTACTGACAAGACCCTGTGTTTAAAAGATAGAGTACCGAAACAGTCATTACAAAGTCAAGACTAAAGCCTACCTAAAAAACTTGTGTAGTGAACCAGGCAAAACGTTGGCGAAAGGTATAATAAAATTAACAATACACGTTTCTTATTGTCAACAGACAGATGATTAAAATCATGAACCATAGTTACACGAGGATACAAAAAACATGACAAATGATAATTAAACCCTGAATATACATGTAATAAGATTAAATATATTGATGATATATAGGTAAATATAATCATTATTCAGATCATTCAGATCTAACTGATGTATACCTGGTTTAAATATAATAATTATTTTTGGATCAATCACAATCATTATTCAAATCGCTTAGTTCTAAATTATGTTTACATTTGTTTTTATTGATTTTATACCACTATCTTTAACTTGTAAACAAATACAATAATAATCATAACGACAAGGTCGAATATTCATGTTTATATTTAATACTCAGGTGGGTTAAATGTGTATTATACTTATTATATATTACATATTATGATTTGAATTAGACCTTATTATATATTACATATTATGATTTGAATTAGACCTTATTATATATTACATATTATACCTTATTATATATTACATATTATGATTTGAATTAGACCTTATTATATATTACATATTATGATTTTGACGGGAAAAGGGTCAACCAAGAAAATATCACTTTCAAATCTTCTACATGCGCAGATTAAGGATTATCATTTATCGATCAAGCTCGTATTAGTTTTGAAAACAAGTTATTGGCATATTGGAGTATATATAATAATAAATTCTTTTACATATGCAAACGGACAAATTGTTTAGATCTGTTCCAGTGCAATAACGCGAAAGAGTAAATTCATCATTTAATTTTGGGCTTTTTGAATTTTGTTGAGTCTAAAACTATTTGTTAACCTGGAGTAATACGAACCAATACCATGCGATTGTTAAAAGTACCTTTTGAGATAGTGACATTGAACCTTTTCGTGAGGATCAGGTAAACATTATGAGTGAAACTGAAATCTTTGTTATTTTTGACGCGTCTTCATTAGACCATTTGGTGCCGAACAGTAAAGTAGGTCGTTAAACACCATTTCATTTTGTTTTCTGTAATGTATTTTTCTTGATTTAACTAGAAACTTTAAATATACAGAACATGAATATTAACATATTCTCGAGTATCAACCTCGTTAGATATAAATATTAACATATTCTCGAGTATTAACCAGGTTAGATATAAATATTAACATATTCTCGAGTATCAACCTCGTTAGATATAAATATTAACATGTTCTCAAGTATCAACCTCGTTAGATATAAATTTACATATTTATAATAAGTACTGGATTATGTTCCACGACTCCATTATTTGACAAGAAAACATGGCATTGCTCTTGAGTCACGTAATAAACATTCTGTTGATTTTTTCTAATTTAATAATGACCTAACAACACGTACACTCATAGGCGTACAAGCTGGGGGGGCTGGGGGGCGGCCGCCCCCCCCCCCCCCATTTTGGGCACCAAATGCTGGGAAAATTTGGGCACACAATTGTACTTTGTAAAAGTTGTATAAAAAAAATATTGTGTTCTTGAATGTGTCCAATTTAACAGCGAATTTATTATTATGATGTAACATACTAAGAACCTAACTACATTTTTTGGACACCAACCACCACCGCCCCCCCAGTCAAAAATTTCCCTGTATGCCTATGCGTACACTTCATGGTGTTTAATGTCCACACGACACAAACTAGGTCATTTTGGGACTAACATATGGGAGGAAGCCGGAGAACCCGGAGAAAACTAACAAGGTTGGAGGATATGATTGAAGGTAATGTTTATATGATTAAACTATCTTTGCACCTTTAGATAAGAGGAAATTAATCTTTTCCTTCCGTCCAATCTTTGTTTTAAAACACCAGATCAAAGCTGTCATATTGTCATCGTCAGTATAATTTACATCGTATCCAGCATCATTGACTAAATATTTCACTGTTTCTAATGTACCTAGATAACAGCTATGATGTAATAGATAATTACATTTATCATAGTCATCCTCGTCCTTCAGGACATCTTTATATGGTCGACATATAGTGATCTGAGCACCTTTTGATATCAGAAAATAAATCTTTTCCATCTTTTGAATCTTTGAAAAGAAACAACATAATAATGGAGTGTCATTGTCGTTATCTATATGGTGTATATCTAATTTAACTTCATTTACCAAATACTTAACGGTTTCAGTGGTACCACTTTGACAAGCGTGGTGTAGTAAACTGAGGTTAGATTTATCTACTGTATCCAACTCACCACCATTTGACGATAATATCATCAGTTTATCAACAGGGTTAATCTCAGACCAACAACAAAAAAATGCTGGTGTACGACCATTATTGTTTTTGTGATTAATGTCTAAGTTTACTTCATTAACCAAATACGTAACGGTTTCAGTGGTACCTAGTCGACAAGCGTGGTGTAGTAAACTGCGGTTAGAGTTATTTACTGTATCCAACTCACCACCATTTGACGATAATATCATCAGTTTATCAACAGGGTTAATCTTAGAGTGACAACAAAAATATGCTGGTGTACGACCATTATTGTTTTTGTGATTAATGTCTAAGTTTACTTCATTAACCAAATACTTAACGGTTTCAGTGGTACCACTTTGACAAGCGTGGTGTAGTAAACTGAGGTTAGATTTATCTACTGTATCCAACTCACCACCATTTGACGATAATATCATCAGTTTATCAACAGGGTTAATCTCAGACCAACAACAAAAAAATGCTGGTGTACGACCATTATTGTTTTTGTGATTAATGTCTAAGTTTACTTCATTAACCAAATACGTAACGGTTTCAGTGGTACCTAGTCGACAAGCGTGGTGTAGTAAACTGCGGTTAGAGTTATTTACTGTATCCAACTCACCACCATTTGACGATAATATCATCAGTTTATCAACAGGGTTAATCTTAGAGTGACAACAAAAAAATGCTGGTGTACGACCATTATTGTTTTTGTGATTAATGTCTAAGTTTACTTCATTAACCAAATACTTAACGGTTTCAGTGGTACCACTTTGACAAGCGTGGTGTAGTAAACTGAGGTTAGATTTATCTACTGTATCCAACTCACCACCATTTGACGATAATATCATCAGTTTATCAACAGGGTTAATCTCAGACCAACAACAAAAAAATGCTGGTGTACGGCCATTATTGTTTTTGTGATTAATGTCTAAGTTTACTTCATTAACCAAATACGTAACGGTTTCAGTGGTACCTAGTCGACAAGCGTGGTGTAGTAAACTGCAGTTAGAGTTATCTACTGTATCCAACTCACCACCATTTGACGATAATATCATCAGTTTATCAACAGGGTTAATCTTAGAGTGACAACAAAAAAATGCTGGTGTACGACCATTATTGTTTTTGTGATTAATGTCTAAGTTTACTTCATTAACCAAATACTTAACGGTTTCAGTGGTACCACTTTGACAAGCGTGGTGTAGTAAACTGAGGTTAGATTTATCTACTGTATCCAACTCACCACCATTTGACGATAATATCATCAGTTTATCAACAGGGTTAATCTTAGAGTGACAACAAGACACAGCTGGTGTATAACCATTATTGTTTTTGTGATTAATGTCTAAGTTTACTTCATTAACCAAATACTTAACGGTTTCAGTGGTACCACTTTGACAAGCGTGGTGTAGTAAACTGAGGTTAGATTTATCTACTGTATCCAACTCACCACCATTTGACGATAATATCATCAGTTTATCAACAGGGTTAATCTCAGACCAACAACAAAAAAATGCTGGTGTACGGCCATTATTGTTTTTGTGATTAATGTCTAAGTTTACTTCATTAACCAAATACGTAACGGTTTCAGTGGTACCTAGTCGACAAGCGTGGTGTAGTAAACTGCAGTTAGAGTTATCTACTGTATCCAACTCACCACCATTTGACGATAATATCATCAGTTTATCAACAGGGTTAATCTCAGACCAACAACAAAAAAATGCTGGTGTACGGCCATTATTGTTTTTGTGATTAATGTCTAAGTTTACTTCATTAACCAAATACGTAACGGTTTCAGTGGTACCTAGTCGACAAGCGTGGTGTAGTAAACTGCAGTTAGAGTTATCTACTGTATCCAACTCACCACCATTTGACGATAATATCATCAGTTTATCAACAGGGTTAATCTTAGAGTGACAACAAAAAAATGCTGGTGTACGACCATTATTGTTTTTGTGATTAATGTCTAAGTTTACTTCATTAACCAAATACTTAACGGTTTCAGTGGTACCACTTTGACAAGCGTGGTGTAGTAAACTGAGGTTAGATTTATCTACTGTATCCAACTCACCACCATTTGACGATAATATCATCAGTTTATCAACAGGGTTAATCTTAGAGTGACAACAAGACACAGCTGGTGTATAACCATTATTGTTTTTGTGATTAATGTCTAAGTTTACTTCATTAACCAAATACTTAACGGTTTCAGTGGTACCACTTTGACAAGCGTGGTGGAGTAAACTGTGGTTAGAGTTATCTACTGTATCCAACTCACCACCATTTGACGATAATATCATCAGTTTATCAACAGGGTTAATCTTAGAGTGACAACAAAAAAATGCTGGTGTACGACCATTATTGTTTTTGTGATTAATGTCTAAGTTTACTTCATTAACCAAATACTTAACGGTTTCAGTGGTACCTATATAACAAGCATACTGGAGTAAACTACGGTTAGATTTATCTACTGTATCCAACTCACCACCATTTGACGATAATATCATCAGTTTATCAACAGGGTTAATCTCAGACCAACAACAATAAAATGCTGGTGTACAACCATTATTGTTTTTGTGATTAATGTCTAAGTTTACTTCATTAACCACATACTTAACGGTTTCAGTGGTACCACTTTGACAAGCGTGGTGTAGTAAACTGATGTTAGATTTATCTACTGTATCCAACTCACCACCATTTGACGATAATATCATCAGTTTATCAACAGGGTTAATCTCAGACCAACAACAAAACACTGCTGGTGTCCAACCATTATTGTCTTTCTGGTTAACATCTAACTTCGTGTTATTAACCAAATAATTAACGGTTTCAGTGGTACCACTTTGACAAGCGTGGTGTAGTACGGTACGCTTTTGATCATCGACAACTTCCAAATTAGCACCTTTCTTAAACAAATATTTGATTTTTTCAACTGAATCAACACATTCTTTTAATACATTTACATCAATAAGTTCGATGTAGCTTTTGTCTGTAATTAAAATATCAAAGACTTCCTTGAACGTTTTAATATCATTTAACATAGTCGCTTCAGTCATAAATGGCTGTCTTAGTTTGTCTTGTATATCTAAACGAGTTAAATTTTTAATTAAATATTGGAGGCATTTAGTATTTACAACTACAAGCGCTTCTAAGAATGGAGTTCGCCCCTCTTTATCGGGATCATTATCAGGACATCCAGCTTTTATTAACTGACGAAGAACATCACTGGAATCGATATCATTCCTTCTACCTTGAGCAGCACAAGCTGCATGGCTGGGTAATCTCCCCATGTTATCTCGTTCAACCACAGAGGCACCATTTTCTATTAAGATTGATACAGTTGCTGTTTTTCCCCTGCCTGCGGCCAGCTGAAGTGGTGTGCAACCATCTTTGTCTTTAGCATTTAAATCAAACCCCTTTTCTACGAGAAAATTAATTATATCGCTAACATCGTGGATAGAATCACAAGCGTTATGAAGAATCGTTCTTGACTTGTTATCTAGTGATTTTATATCAAAGTTTGTATGTTTAGTATCAACATGTTCAATAACACTTAAGTCACTAGAATATACAACAAAGTGTGGCAATGTTACTAGGTCATCATATTTTAGTTCTTTCAATAAGAGATCAAGTTTTTCAATAGGTTTAATTTTTGAAATAGCACCTAGACTGATCACATCCCACCCAAATTTGGTTTTCTTGTCAACCAGTTTAGGTAAATTGTCTTGAAAATATAAGAGAATTATTTTAAGGCAGTCGATGTCACCGTAAAGGGAAATATAATGCCAAAAATATCCCGATTCTTGTATAGCGTTTATTTCACCTAAACTGAGGTGGTTAACTTCACGCAAAAAATCGTTTATATCTTCAATGTTAAGAAACTTTGACAAGAAACTGCTGTCAAGAAAAGCAGAATGGGTCAAAATAACATTATTGTTATTCTGCAGTTCCCTCTTAAAACGAAAGGAAAGTTCGTCA
This sequence comes from Patella vulgata, assembly GCF_932274485.2. Taxonomy (NCBI): domain Eukaryota; kingdom Metazoa; phylum Mollusca; class Gastropoda; family Patellidae; genus Patella; species Patella vulgata. Next base: position 72,835,211 of record NC_065884.2, read on the forward strand.
TAATTGTTGATGACAATGCACTGATCTGCTGGTTTTGTACTTACAACTGTCATCAACAGTTCAAAGGGACAATATTCTAAAGCCATTTTAATGAAATTTTCTGTAAAATGAGTTAAGAACGGCACCTCAACAAAATCTCGCAATGAAATCATTTTCATATAATTATTTTCAAAAAAGCGAATAAACGTTTCTGAAAGGTCCTTGACTTTATCGCGAGCTTTACATAATTCAAACTTTCTGTAAATTTCTGTCTCGATTGCCTTAATAACGTCCTTTACTTTATCATTGGGACGTTCTAGGTCTCTCATCGGCACATTATGTAAACAGAATACCATACTTAATGCTGTGTATACGTCTTTATTTACATCCCAAAACATTTTTAACTCTTGCAACATGAAATCATGGGAAGATTTGAAATCCGTCGGTAATTGACCACACGTTAAAGCTTTCCTGACAGAAGAGGCGATAGCCGGAAAACCAAAGTATTCATCGGTTTTTAAAATACTGATAATTTTATCCTCGTGTACTTTATAAAATTGCAGTATTTCTTCTTTTTCATCATAGTTTAAGGAAAATTCACCGGAATGAAGTTCAAGTTCTGTTTGGGTAGAAAATATTTCGTACTTATCTAAATGACACTTAGAAGACTTATAAATATAATCCCTCATAATGTAAATAAAAACTAGCTGACCCCTTTCTTTTCTAATTCGAAAATTTTCAAAATGTTTAGGCCATTGATCCTTACGATCCTTCAATGTATTATATTTACCATAGATGTCATCTAAGATTAACAAATACTTATCATCCTCAAAGTTAACTTTATTTAAATCACTTGGCTTATATATCAGCAATGGTGTATACTGTTGGTTCTTTGCAATAAATTCTTTGGCGATCATCTTCGAAAGCATGCTTTTACCATCGCCAGCCGCTCCTATTATACCCAAGACTTTCAGTTCCGTCAGTATCTCCAAACCTTTAGCATACGCTCGGGTCTTCACATACTTCTTTTCCTTCACATCGGTAAGACTGGCTTTAGTGTTGGCTGAAGAATACATAATAATATTATAATTAAAGTACGGAATTTAATACATGAGAAACTGTGAGGAATGTGGTGATTTTTGAAGATTAATAAGTTAAATTCACTATTGTAATATTGTTCAAGACATCTTGTTGCTGGTTAGGTAAATTTAAGTTAACATCTGTTCAATGTACCTTTCAGAATCCTCAGTTGTGGACTATCTCTATTCTTCTCACCTGTAATAAAATATAAACAACAGGTTAGCCAGTCCCCGATTACTAGCCATGTCTATTAGTGGGAAACCATGAATGTCTAAAATATTTTAAAATTTATCCTATGATAATACTTTTCATTTCTTCACACTTTCTTTTCGGATTAACATTATATTCAAAAAGCACACGTGATGCCGATATAAAGTAATGTTAATCCATGTCCAGATCGTGAGGATCAATATTCGGAAACATTATCTTTAAGGTTTACGAGGACCTGCAGACTATAAAAATTTTAAACAAGCGGTTGCCATGCAAGATACACCCACATTTTGCTAGCGATGCACAGAGAATAAGCTAAAAAAAAAAGAGGCGGTTTTTCGTACAATCAGGGACCGTAATCAAGGAAGCGACAGTCCGACATGCGCGAATATCGAAAGAATCCAAAGGGGTCGAACTCAGATGCCGTTATGGTGTAACGGTTAGATATATAAACTTTTTTTGAAATCCGATACAAATTGTGACCTCTGGAACGTTGTACAAGCAAAAGTGCGATATTTTGTAAATCAGGGGACATAATCCAAGAAGGGACAGTCCGATATGCGTTAATATCGACAGGAACTGGGATCTTTTGGATATAAACATATATTTTAAGTTTTATCAAACTCGGATAAAAATTGTGACATCTAGAGGGTCAACAACCTTGGTATTATAGGTTTACACTAATTGCGTACAAAAAGCTGCCATTTTGTTCTGCAGTTTTAGTTTGATTATCACAAAATTCGAACTCAACCTTCATTACGATATAACAGTGGTATATTAAAAATCAAATAAAAATTGTGACCTCTAGCAGGACCACAAGCTAAAATCAAGATTTTTCGTACAATCAGGGGACATAATCCAAGAAGTTACGGTCAGATATGTGCGGATATCAAAAGGAGCCGAGATCTTTGGGTCATCAAATACATTTCAAGTTTCGCCAAAATTGGATAAAAATTGTGACCTCCAGAGTGTCCACAAGCTAAAAACGTGATATTTCGTACAATCACGGGCCATACTCCATGAAGTTACGATCCGATAAAGGTCAATACCGACAGAAAACGAGATCTTTGGGAGATAAACCTATATTTCAAGTTTCGTCAAAATCGGATAAAAATTGTGACCTGTAGAGTGTCGATAAAAAATTTTTGGACGGACGGACAGGCAGAAAGGGTGAACGACGATATACATCCACGTGAAAATGTGGGCGTATGAAAATGAAAAGTGTAAAGAAGAATGGAATGGAATCCAGCATGGAATATTGTTATATACTTACCCAACCGATTGACTAAATCTGTGATTTGTTCCTCTTGAAGAATTTCACTCAGCTAAAAAAGCAAAACGAAAGAAACTTAGCTATTTGTGTTTAAAACACATAATTTTATAGGCATTTTGGCGGCGTAACAGTAATAGTTTAATTTAGTAATAGTTTGTTGATAAAATTGCTTCAGTCTTTTTCGAAAATGCGATTGAAACGTTTATCCTACCGTGTATCTCTCTATGTTTGCAAAAATGCAGGATGTTAAATCCCATTTCATTTGATTTCATGTGTCTATAATTTGTATCATTTGCTTGATAAAGACGAAAGTTTCCACTTAGTATTTAACTCAGTAATTGTGTATCCATAAAATGTAAATTTGTGTTGATATAATATTATATCTATCTGTCAGGTGTTGGTTAGATGGGTAAATTCTGGTAATTAATCCACGTATAGTTATTGATAGTTTCTGATCAATAGACAAGAATAGAAAATAACTTACATATTCTATGTTTGAATGTGTCTTCAATCTATTAATTTTAGAATCACCGCCATCTTTCATGTAATCTATAAGAACAAGTAACAAATAACAGGTTCTGTTTTATTTCTTATATAAATATTGTGGCTACTTTGACATTATATGATTGTTATGGGTTTCTCTAATTTAAACATACATTATGCAAGAGCTAAATCTGCCTATTGCAGGTCTTTGTTTAGGCCTGAAATGTTTTCTAAATGATTAATTAGACATTAATTAACTGATCCAGGCCATAATCAACTCTCGATGGCATCAGATTTCTCTGATATTAAAAAGATTATAACGGTTTAGCCATATTTTGATTTAATTTAAAAATAGAGGAGCGAGACTTAGCTTCGAACAACCAGTACGGTGGTTGAAATTATTGCAAACGTCTTGTCAAGCCTTCAAAGGCTAATATCTTCGCTCGCAATAGAGTAATTTAAATTAAATTTCGAATTATTCATTTTACATTATCTATTTTGGAACTGTTATAGCAAGAATGGCTAGCTCTTTATCTAAATATGACATAATGTCTCTTTAAGGAACATGTTAGTATTACTATGATTTGGATGATCTGGATCGCCATATAAAACAAGGATAATAGTGGAGTATAATTTATAGAACTGTTCTTGAGTCAAAATAGGCTGAACATATGAAAACAAAACTATGATAGTTATCTTTGTGCAATCACACAATGAATGAAACGTTTATTTCCCTAGCACCCAAAGCAGCACTCAATACATTGTCTGGTGGCTCATGTGGTGGGCTGGGGGTGGTCGTCACCCGAGAGGAGAAGTTATGATACCTAGTATTTCTAGACCGGGGGTGGGGGGGTGTTCAAGAGGTCCGATGCCGAAAAATTGGTGGGAAATGTGACAATGTTGATATAAATAATGATCATCTTATAGAATAGTAAAATATTAATTTATAGTATCTAAAGAAGTGTTTATGATGCCTTCATTTTTGGTTTACGAGGACCTGCCGAATATTACAATTTTAAACAAGCGGTTGCCATGCATTATACGGTCACATTTTACTAGAGATTGACAGAAAACATGTTAAAACGATTTGCATACAATCTGGGGCCTTAATACAGAAAGTTAGGGTCCTATATGCGCATATATTTTAAGTTTCATCAAAATCGGATAATAATTGTGACTTATAGAGGGTCCACAACCTTGATATTACACTGTTAAAAATAATAAGGTAGTTTACACCAATTAGGGTGGAAACTAGTTGCCACACCTAAATAGGGATAACTCCTAGCCTTTAGTGGTTTAAACCGATAACACCCAACTAGTGTAGAACATTACACCATTTCAGATGGAAACTAGTTGCCACTTCCAGTAGTGTAATCTGCCTGATGCACTCAAACATTGTAATGTTACACTTAAATAGTTTACACCCGTCACACCCGTGGGTGTAGATTAAGCATTACCCCTCAAGGATGTTTTTGTAAATTACATTTCCATTTTAATTAGAACACCAACACAGGTGTAATTTGTTTTGTTGGATATTTATTTCAAGCCAACGACTTCCAAGTTCAGAAAACTTGAAATTGGCTATAGGTCTCTATGATAATTAGCATAGCTTGGCTACTTCGCGTAATTTTACGACATTGAACTGACAAATAGGCCTATCCATCAGACTGATTCAGATTCAACTGCTGCTGGGCAACATATTATACTTTACCATTTCATTTAAAAAAAAATATTCTGGGCGAAGTTATCAGTGATTGAAGCTTTGATAAGAATAGCGTAGTCTTGATTTTTATTGCTACCATTGTTACGATAACAGATTAAATATCAAATTAAATTATTAAATGACAAACGTGTTTAAATACATTAAGGCACTGGCTCGGTAGCTTGGAGGTTCTGAGTTCGATACTTGTGCGGATGGATAAAAGACGAGTGGCGTGGCAACGTCTTGTGTACATATTAAAGAGCACGTAAAATAGTTGTTGGCAGTTGGATTTCGATAAAGGAGTAGGCTGCAGCGCCACTGTTGGGGCAAAATATCCATCAAAGTTATTGCCAACTGTTTGGTCTATGTCTGTCCTCATTGGCCCAGCCGGAGCAAAACAGTAGGAATATTATTCGCCAATTCATTTTATTTCATTTTCAATACATTAACAATCATGACCATCCAATTTCTATCGACTTGTGTATGAGTAACTCAGCAAACATCAGCAGACGCCAATACCCTACACTTAGCCTCGACTGTATGACTAAGTCTGCCATTGGAACTACTTTCAAGTTCCCGGATTACCAACGGCGTCGCCCATGACAAAGCCTTTGAAAATAGATTTAGCATACAAAGCCTTCAATGTCTGGAGGTGTTTTTTGTTTTCTCTAGTTTATCCGATTTTCTTTAAACAACTTTGCACTGAAAATTCTACACACTCTTCGAAAGACGCAATTTTGAGAACTTCTTTCTTGAAGCGGCAAGTTTTCCCAATAAGTAAACCGGTGTAGGTACATATCACTTACTGTCATACGCCGAGGCTAAATGTAGAGTACCGGAATCTGCCGAGGTTTGCCGAGTCGGGTATGGGCTGGTTATGTTTTAGGGGAGCCAGATTGAAGTCTATCTAAGAGCAATTAAACTATATCAATGGTGTTGAACCCACAGACTACCTCATATCGGTAAAATGACTAGGTCTGTCAGTTAATTCTAGTTTGCAGAAAAAACTGTTGTTGTCCAAATTTTTAAATAATCTAATTGTAATAGCTTTTTAAGAACTTGAAGGGGGGATTCCTCGTGAATTTGAGGTGGGGGTGACGATAATTCTTGAGGATGTTCTGATCAAGACTGGTTTAAATATAAAAACCAGCGGCTGTCAGGCAGGATCCACAAACGCGATTTTTTGTACAATCAGGGGCAATAATCCAGAAAGTTATGGCCTGAAATGTGCAAATATCAAAAAGACCTGAGACCTTTGGGATATAAAGATATATGTTTTAAGTTTCATCAAAATCGGATAAAAATTGTGACCTCTAGACTGTCCACAACCTTCGTATTACACACGGCCATTTGCGTACAAAGAGCAGTCATTTTGTCGGGCAGTTTCATTTCGATTTTCCCGAAAATCAAATTCAACCTTCATTTTGTTGGAATGGTGATGTATTTAAAAGGTTTTAAAAATAAAAAAAAAATTGTGACCTCTAGAGAATTCGCAAGCTAAAAATGCGATTTTTTAAACAATCAGGGGCCATAATCCAGGAAGTTAAGTTCGGGAATCCGCGATTATCAAAGGGAACCCAGATCTTAGTGTGTAATGATGTTCACACTTTTTTAAATCGAATAACAATTGTGACCTCTACAGGGACCACAAGCTAAAAAGGTGATTTTTTGTTCAATCTAAGGCCATAATTCAGGAAGTTACGATCCGATAAGCGCGAATATCGAAAGGAACCAATAGCTTTGGGTTATAAACATGTATTTCAAGTTTCATCGAAATTGGGTCAAAATTGTGACCTCTAGAGGTTCCATCACCTTGATTTACTAGATGTTTACACTATTTGCGTATAAGGGGCGGCCATTTTGTCCGGCAGTTTTGGTCTGATTTTCATGAAATTCAGACTCAGACAAAATTACAGTGTAACGGTGATATATTCGAACGTTTGTTTAAATCAGATAATAATTGTGAACTCTAGAGGGACCACAGGCTAAAAACACAATTTTTCGTACAATCAGGGGCCATAATTCAGGAAGTTATGATTCGATATGTATGAAAATCGACAGGAACCAAGATACTTGGGTTATAAACATGTATGGTCCGATATGTGCGAATATCGAAAGGAACTGAGATCTGTGGGTTATAAACATGCATTTCAAGTTTCATCAAAATCAGATGAAAATTGTGACCTCCAGAGGGTCCACAACCCTGCTACACAATATTTTGACAATATTTGCGAACGAGGGGCGGCCATTCTGTCCGTCAGTTTTGGTCTGATTTTTACGAAATTCAAACTCAACCATCCTTAGGGTGTAACGATGATATATCCAAATGTTTGTTTTAAATTGTGTGCTCTATTGGGTCCACAAGCTAAAAACGCGATTTTTCGTACAATCAGGGCCATAATTCAGGAATTTATGGTCCGATATGCATGAATATTGACAGTAACCGAGATCTGCGGGTTATAAACATACATTTCAAGTTTAAACCAAATCGGATAAACTTTGTCACCTCTACAGTGTTCACAAGCTAAAAACGTGATTTTTCGTACAATCAGGAGCCATAATCCATGAAGTTACAGTCCGATACATGCCAGTATCAAAAGGAACCGAGAACGTAGGGTGATAAACGTATATTTCAAGTTTCATTGAAATCAGATAAAAATTGTGACCTGTAGAGTGTTCACAAACAATCGTGGACGGGTGGACAGGGGCGACGACAATATACGTCCACATGAAAATGTGGGCGTATAAAACCAGCGGCTGCCATGCAGGATACGCCCACATTTTGCAAGAGATGGATAGAGAACAAGCTAAAAACAAACATGATTTTTTGTACAATCAGGGGCAATAATCCAGAAAGTTACGGCCTGAAATGTGCAAATATCAAAATGGACAGAGATCTTTGGGATATAAAGATATGTGTTAAGTTTCATCAAAATCAGATAAAAATTGTGACCTCTACAGGGTCCACAACCTTCGAATTACACATTTCTACACAATTTGTGTACAAAGAGCGGCAATTTTTTGTCTGGCAGTTTCATTTCGATTTTCCCAAAATACGAATTCAACCTTCATTATCTTTGGGTTATAAACATGTAATTCAAGTTTCATCCAAATCGGATCAAAATTGTGACCTCTAGAGAGAGGGTCCACAACTTCAATATACCAGATGTTTACACTATTTGCGTAAGCTTACCCTATATTCGTACAATCAGGGGCCATTATTCAGGAAGTCATGATTCGATATGTACGAAAACAGAAAGGAACCAAGATATTTGGGTGGGTTATAAACATGCATTTCAAGTTTCATCAAAATCAGATGAATATTGTGATCTCCAGAGGGTCCACAACCCTTATAGACAATATTGTAACACTATTTGCGAACAAGGGACGGCCATTTTGTCCGTCAGTTTCGGTCCAATTTTTACGAAATTCGAACTCAACCATCCTTAGGCTGTAACGGTGATATTTTTTTTTTTAAATAAGATAAAAATTGTGACCTCTATGGGTTCCACAAGCTAAAAACGTGATTTTTCGTATAATCAGGGGCCATTATTCAGAACGTTATGGTCCGATATGCACGAATATCGAAATGAACTGAGATCTGTGGGTTATAAACATGCATTTCAAGTTTCATCAAAATCAGATGAAAATTGTGACCCTCCAGAGGGTCTACAACCCTGATACACAATATTTTAACACTATTTGCGACATGGGGCGGCCATTTTGTTTGTCAGTTTCGGTCCGATTTTTAAGAAATTCGAACAACCATCCGGTGATATATTGTTACAGTTTTTAAATCAGATAAAAATTGTGACCTCTATGGGGTCCACAAGCTAAAAATATGATTTTTCGTACAATCAGCGGCCATAATTCAGGAAGTTATGGTCCGATATGCGCGAATCTGTGGGTTATAAACATAAATTTCAAGTTTAAACCAAATCGGATAAAAATTGTGACCTCTACAGTGTACACAAGCTATACTCCACGGGCCATACTCCATGAAGTTACGATCCGATAAAGGTCAATACCGACAGAAAACGAGATCTTTGGGAGATAAACCTATATTTCAAGTTTCGTCAAAATCGGATAAAAATTGTGACCTGTAGAGTGTCGATAAAAAAGTTTTGGACGGACGGACAGGCAGAAAGGGTGAACGACGATATACATCCACGTGAAAATGTGGGCGTATGAAAATGAAAAGTGTAAAGAAGAATGGAATGGAATCCAGCATGGAATATTTTTAAATACTTACCCAACCGATTGACTAAATCTGTGATTTGATCCTCTTGAAGAATTTCACTCAGCTAAAAAAGCAAAACGAAAGAAACTTAGCTATTTGTGTTTAAAACACATAATTTTATAGGCATTTTGGCGGCGTAACAGTAATAGTTTAATTTAGTAATAGTTTGTTGATAAAATTGCTTCAGTCTTTTTCGAAAATGCGATTGAAACGTTTATCCTACCGTGTATCTCTCTATGTTTGCAAAAATGCAGGATGTTAAATCCCATTTCATTTGATTTCATGTGTCTATAATTTGTATCATTTGCTTGATAAAGACGAAAGTTTCCACTTAGTATTTAACTCAGTAATTGTGTATCCATAAAATGTAAATTTGTGTTGATATAATATTATATCTATCTGTCAGGTGTTGGTTAGATGGGTAAATTCTGGTAATTAATCCACGTATAGTTATTGATAGTTTCTGATCAATAGACAAGAATAGAAAATAACTTACATATTCTATGTTTGAATGTGTCTTCAATCTATTAATTTTAGAATCACCGCCATCTTTCATGTAATCTATAAGAACAAGTAACAAATAACAGGTTCTGTTTTATTTCTTATATAAATATTGTGGCTACTTTGACATTATATGATTGTTATGGGTTTCTCTAATTTAAACATACATTATGCAAGAGCTAAATCTGCCTATTGCAGGTCTTTGTTTAGGCCTGAAATGTTTTCTAAATGATTAATTAGACATTAATTAACTGATCCAGGCCATAATCAACTCTCGATGGCATCAGATTTCTCTGATATTAAAAAGATTATAACGGTTTAGCCATATTTTGATTTAATTTAAAAATAGAGGAGCGAGACTTAGCTTCGAACAACCAGTACGGTGGTTGAAATTATTGCAAACGTCTTGTCAAGCCTTCAAAGGCTAATATCTTCGCTCGCAATAGAGTAATTTAAATCAAATTTTCGAATTATTCATTTTACATTATCTATTTTGGAACTGTTATAGCAAGAATGGCTAGCTCTTTATCTAAATATGACATAATGTCTCTTTAAGGAACATGTTAGTATTACTATGATTTGGATGATCGGGATCGCCATATAAAACTAGGATAATAGTGGAGTATAATTTATAGAACTGTTCTTGAGTCAAAATAGGCTGAACATATGAAAACAAAACTATGATAGTTATCTTTGTGCAATTACACAATGAATGAAACGTTTATTTCCCTAGCACCCAAAGCAGCACTCAATACATTGTCTGGTGGCTCATGTGATGGGCTGGGGGTGGTCGTCACCCGAGAGGAGAAGTTATGATACCTAGTATTTCTAGACCGGGGGTGGGGGGGGTGTTCAAGAGGTCCGATGCCGAAAAATTGGTGGGAAATGTGACAATGTTGATATAAATAATGATCATCTTATAGAATAGTAAAATATTAATTTATAGTATCTAAAGAAGTGTTTATGATGCCTTCATTTTTGGTTTACGAGGACCTGCCGAATATTACAATTTTAAACAAGCGGTTGCCATGCATTATACGGTCACATTTTACTAGAGATTGACAGAAAACATGTTAAAACGATTTGCATACAATCTGGGGCCTTAATACAGAAAGTTAGGGTCCTATATGCGCATATATTTTAAGTTTCATCAAAATCGGATAATAATTGTGACTTATAGAGGGTCCACAACCTTGATATTACACTGTTAAAAATAATAAGGTAGTTTACACCAATTAGGGTGGAAACTAGTTGCCACACCTAAATAGTGATAACTCCTAGCCTTTAGTGGTTTAAACCGATAACACCCAACTAGTGTAGAACATTACACCATTTCAGATGGAAACTAGTTGCCACTTCCAGTAGTGTAATCTGCCTGATGCACTCAAACATTGTAATGTTACACTTAAATAGTTTACACCCGTCACACCCGTGGGTGTAGATTAAGCATTACCCCTCAAGGATGTTTTTGTAAATTACATTTCCATTTTAATTAGAACACCAACACAGGTGTAATTTGTTTTGTTGGATATTTATTTCAAGCCAACGACTTCCAAGTTCAGAAAACTTGAAATTGGCTATAGGTCTCTATGATAATTAGCATAGGGTGGCTACTTCGCGTAATTTTACGACATTGAACTGACAAATAGGCCTATCCATCAGACTGATTCAGATTCAACTGCTGCTGGGCAACATATTATACTTTACCATTTCATTTAAAAAAAAATATTCTGGGCGAAGTTATCAGTGATTGAAGCTTTGATAAGAATAGCGTAGTCTTGATTTTTATTGCTACCATTGTTACGATAACAGATTAAATATCAAATTAAATTATTAAATGACAAACGTGTTTAAATACATTAAGGCACTGGCTCGGTAGCTTGGAGGTTCTGAGTTCGATACTTGTGCGGATGGATAAAAGACGAGTGGCATGGCAACGTCTTGTGTACATATTAAAGAGCACGTAAAATAGTTGTTGGCAGTTGGATTTCGATAAAGGAGTAGGCTGCAGCGCCACTGTTGGGGCAAAATATCCATCAAAGTTATTGCCAACTGTTTGGTCTATGTCTGTCCTCATTGGCCCAGCCGGAGCAAAACAGTAGGAATATTATTCGCCAATTCATTTTATTTCATTTTCAATACATTAACAATCATGACCATCCAATTTCTATCGACTTGTGTATGAGTAACTCAGCAAACATCAGCAGACGCCAATACCCTACACTTAGCCTCGACTGTATGACAAAGTCTGCCATTGGAACTACTTTCAAGTTCCCGGATTACCAACGGCGTCGCCCATGACAAAGCCTTTGAAAATAGATTTAGCATACAAAGCCTTCAATGTCTGGAGGTGTTTTTTGTTTTCTCTAGTTTATCCGATTTTCTTTAAACAACTTTGCACTGAAAATTCTACACACTCTTCGAAAGACGCAATTTTGAGAACTTCTTTCTTGAAGCGGCAAGTTCTCCCAATAAGTAAACCGGTGTAGGTACATATCACTTACTGTCATACGCCGAGGCTAAATGTAGAGTACCGGAATCTGCCGAGGTTTGCCGAGTCGGGTATGGGCTGGTTATGATTTAGGGGAGCCAGATTGAAGTCTATCTAAGAGCAATTAAACTATATCAATGGTGTTGAACCCACAGACTACCTCATATCGGTAAAATGACTAGGTCTGTCAGTTAATTCTAGTTTGCAGAAAAAACTGTTGTTGTCCAAATTTTTAAATAATCTAATTGTAACAGCTTTTTAAGAACTTGAAGGGGGGATTCCTCGTGAATTTGAGGTGGGGTTGACGATAATTCTTGAGGATGTTCTGATCAAGACTGGTTTAAATATAAAAACCAGCGGCTGTCAGGCAGGATCCACAAACGCGATTTTTTGTACAATCAGGGGCAATAATCCAGAAAGTTATGGCCTGAAATGTGCAAATATCAAAAAGAACTGAGACCTTTGGGATATAAAGATATATGTTTTAAGTTTCATCAAAATTGGATAAAAATTGTGACCTCTAGACTGTCCACAACCTTCGTATTACACACGGCCATTTGCGTACAAAGAGCGGTCGGGCAGTTTCATTTCGATTTTCCCGAAAATCAAATTCAACCTTCATTATGTTGGAATGGTGATGTATTTAAACGGTTTTAAAAATAAAAAAAAAATTGTGACCTCTAGAGAATTCGCAAGCTAAAAATGCGATTTTTCAAACAATCAGGGGCCATAATCCAGGAAGTTAAGTTCGGGAATCTGCGATTATCAAAGGGAACCCAGATCTTAGTGTGTAATGATGTTCACACTTTTTTAAATCGAATAACAATTGTGACCTCTACACAAGCTAAAAAGGTGATTTTTTGTTCAATCTAAGGCCATAATTCAGGAAGTTACGATCCGATAAGCGCGAATATCGAAAGGAACCAATATCTGTGGGTTATAAACATGTATTTCAAGTTTCATCGAAATTGGGTCAAAATTGTGACCTCTAGAGGTTCCATCACCTTGATTTACTAGATGTTTACACTATTTACGTATAAGGGGCGGCCATTTTGTCCGGCAGTTTTGGTCTGATTTTCATGAAATTCAGACTCAGACAAAATTACAGTGTAACGGTGATATATTCGAACGTTTGTTTAAATCAGATAATTATTGTGACCTCTAGAGGGACCACAGGCTAAAAACACAATTTTTCGTACAATCAGGGGCCATAATTCAGAAAGTTATGATTCGATATGTATGAAAATCGACAGGAACCAAGATACTTGGGTTATAAACATGTATGGTCCGATATGTGCGAATATCGAAAGGAACTGAGATCTGTGGGTTATAAACATGCATTTCAAGTTTGATCAAAATCAGATGAAAATTGTGACCTCCAGAGGGTCCACAACCCTGCTACACAATATTTTGACAATATTTGCGAACGAGGGGCAGCCAATCTGTCCGTCAGTTTTGGTCTGATTTTTACGAAATTCAAACTCAACCATCCTTAGGGTGTAACGATGATATATCCAAATGTTTGTTTTAAATTGTGTGCTCTATTGGGTCCACAAGCTAAAAACGCGATTTTTCGTACAATCAGGGCCATAATTCAGGAATTTATGGTCCGATATGCATGAATATTGACAGTAACCGAGATCTGTGGGTTATAAACATACATTTCAAGTTTAAACCAAATCGGATAAACTTTGTCACCTCTACAGTGTTCACAAGCTAAAAACGTGATTTTTCGTACAATCAGGAGCCATAATCCATGAAGTTACAGTCCGATACATGCCAGTATCAAAAGGAACCGAGAACGTAGGGTGATAAACGTATATTTCAAGTTTCATTGAAATCAGATAAAAATTGTGACCTGTAGAGTGTTCACAAACAATCGTGGACGGGTGGACAGGGGCGACGACAATATACGTCCACATGAAAATGTGGGCGTATAAAACCAGCGGCTGCCATGCAGGATACGCCCACATTTTGCAAGAGATGGATAGAGAACAAGCTAAAAACAAACATGATTTTTTGTACAATCAGGGGCAATAATCCAGAAAGTTACGGCCTGAAATGTGCAAATATCAAAATGGATAGAGATCTTTGGGATAAAAAGATATGTTTTAAGTTTCATCAAAATCAGATAAAAATTGTGACCTCTACAGGGTCCACAACCTTCGAATTACACATTTCTACACAATTTGTGTACAAAGAGCGGCAATTTTTTGTCGGGCAGTTTCATTTCGATTTTCCCAAAATACGAATTCAACCTTCATTATCTTTGGGTTATAAACATGTAATTCAAGTTTCATCCAAATCGGATCAAAATTGTGACCTCTAGAGAGAGGGTCCACAACTTCAATATACCAGATGTTTACACTATTTGCGTAAGCTTACCCTATATTCGTACAATCAGGGGCCATTATTCAGGAAGTTATGATTCGATATGTACGAAAACAGAAAGGAACCAAGATATTTGGGTGGGTTATAAACATGCATTTCAAGTTTCATCAAAATCAGATGAATATTGTGATCTCCAGAGGGTCCACAACCCTTATACACAATATTGTGACACTATTTGCGAACAAGGGACGGCCATTTTGTCCGTCAGTTTCGGTCCAATTTTTACGAAATTCGAACTCAACCATCCTTAGGCTGTAACGGTGATATATTCTAACGTTTTTTTAAATAAGATAAAAATTGTGACCTCTATGGGTTCCACAAGCTAAAAACGTGATTTTTCGTATAATCAGGGGCCATTATTCAGAACGTTATTGTCCGATATGCACGAATATCGAAATGAACTGAGATCTGTGGGTTATAAACATGCATTTCAAGTTTTATCAAAATCAGATGAAAATTGTGACCCTCCAGAGGGTCTACAACCCTGATACACAATATTTTAACACTATTTGCGACATGGGGCGGCCATTTTGTTTGTCAGTTTCGGTCCGATTTTTAAGAAATTCGAACAACCATCCGGTGATATATTGTTACAGTTTTTAAATCGGATAAAAATTGTGACCTCTATGGGGTCCACAAGCTAAAGATATGATTTTTCGTACAATCAGCAGCCATAATTCAGGAAGTTATGGTCCGATATGCGCGAATCTGTGGGTTATAAACATAAATTTCAAGTTTAAACCAAATCGGATAAAAACTGTGACCTCTACAGTGTACACAAGCTAAAACGTTATTTTTCGTACAATCAAGGGCCATAATCCATGAAGTTACAGTCCGATACATGCCAATATCGAAAGGAACCGAGATCTTAGGGTGATAAACCCATATTTCAAGTTTCATTGAAATCGGATAAAAATTGTGACCTGTAGATTGTTCACAAACAATTGTGGACGGACGGACGGATTTTTGGACGGATGGACTGGGTCGACAACAATATACGTTCACATGAAAATGTGGGCGTATAAAAACAACACACCAGCAGTGAGGCTGATGACCCCCATCGAAATACCAAATTTTAACATTCTACCTTAATAAGAAGGAGGGCTATTGTTTTCCAATATCTCGACCAATCAGATTAGAGTTTTTACTTTGCCTAAGCAGGAAATGCTCAGTATCGAACTTTGTTAAGGCATTGATGTAATGAAACTTGAACCAAGTTTCATCATTATCACTCAATTAGAATCAAAGTTGTCAAGCTCCAAAGTCTCGACCAATCAAATTGCTTATCACTCTGCTTACCAGGAGCCGAAAATACTCATTATCAAACTTAGTCAAAATATTGATGTAACGAAACTATACACCAAGTTCCATCAAGCTCACTTAATTAGAACCAAAGTTATCGTGTCCCAAAGCATTAACCAATACATTGCTTATCTCTTACCCTAAGCAGAAAATGCTCATCTTCGAACTCCATAAACACCTTCACCAAGTTTGAACATTCTAGTTCAATTAGAAGGAGAGTTATTGTATCATAACCAAAATGTGTGGCAGACAGACAGACGAGCGGGTGGACAGATCCATTAAATAAACCAGTACCTGCCAGATAGGATACGTCCACCCACATTTTGCAAGAGATGGATAGAAAACAAGCTAAACAAAAGGCGATTTTTCGAACAATCAAGGGCCATAATTCAAGAAGTTATGATCCGATATGCACAAATATCAAAAGAAAGCACGATCTGTGGGTTATAAACATGTATTTCAAATGTCATCTAAATCGGATTCAAATTATGACCTCTTGATATACCATATATTTACACTATTTGCATAGAGGGATGGCCATTTTATCCGGTAGTTTCGGTCCGATTCTCACGAAATTCAAATTCAACCATCATTAGGGTGTAACGGTGATATATTAAAAGATATTTTTGAATCAGATAAAAACTGTGACCTCTAGAGGGACCACAAGCTAAAAACGTGACTTTTCGTACAAACAAGGGCCATAATTCAGGAAGTTACGATCCGATATGCGCAAATATCAGAAGGAAAGAAGATCTGTGGGTTATAAACATGTATTTCATGTTTTATCAAAATCGTATCAAAATTGTGACCTCTAGAGGGTCCACAACCTTGATATACCAGATGTTTACACTATTTACGTACGAGGGCCGGCCATTTTGTCAGACAGTGTTAGTCCGATTTTTATTTAAACTCAACCAACATTACGGTGTAACGGTGATATATTCGAACGTTTTTGAAAATCAGATAATAATTGTGACCTCTAGAGGGACCACAAGCTAAAAACAAGATTTTTCGTACAATAAGGGGCCATAAATCAGGAAGTTAGAATCTGATATGCGCAAATATAAAAAGGAACCAAGATCTGTGGGTTGTAAACATGTATTTCAAGTTTCATCCAAATCGGATAAAAGGGGCGGCCATTTTGTCTGGCACTTTTGGTCCGATTTTCACGAAATTCAAACTCAACCATCATTAGGGTGTATTTTGTCTGTCAGTTTTAGTCCGATTTTCACGAAATTCGAGAGAGAGAGGGAAATGGGGTTTAACGTCCACTCGACACAAACTAGGTCATGTCGGGACTAACACATGGTTGAATTTTATTTCAATAATTCGCTTGCGCGTAGGGGTCTTTAGCAGTGGGAGTAAACCAGAGTACCCGGAGAAAACCCACGAGGTTGGACAGCGACCCTACTCCTTGTCACGTACAACCGGGGAATCGAAACCACGCCAGTTGACTCAATGACAGATTTCATGATACAGCGCGCACCTGCTAACCATTCGGCCATCCAATCGAAATACGAAGTCAACCATATCCAGAAAGTTATGGTCTGAAATGCGCAAATATCAAAAAGGACTGAGACCTTTGGGATATAAAGATATATGTTTTTTTAAGTTTTATCAAAATCGGATAAAAATTGTGACTTCTAGATGGTCCACAACCTTCGTATTACACACAGCCATTTGCGTAAACAGAGCGGTCATTTTGTCGGGCAGTTTCATTTCGATTTTCCCGAAAATCAAATTCAACCTTCATTATGTTGGAATGCGGAGCTACGGCCCACTCTTATATCGAATTCCAACTACCAAGGGATCTTTTACGAGCACGCCAATATGTACACGGGACCTCGGTTTTTCGTGCTAATCGAACGACTAGACAGCTGTCCTTGTCGGCCCTCCGTCCTGCATCACTGACAAGGGGAAACCATGCCTGAAAATCTGGATGAACTTTCTCGGCCAATACAGGGATTGAAGGGAACCAAGATGTTTGGGTTATAAACTTGCATTTCAAGTTTCATCAAAATCGGATCTATAATTCTGAGTTCTAGAGGGTCTACAACCTTGATATACCAGATGTTTACATTATTTGCGTACGAGGGGCGGCCAGAGTTTCATTAAAATTCGAACTCGATCAAAATTAAGGTGTAACGGTGATATATTCGAACGTTTTTTTTTAATCGAATAACAATTGTGAGCTCTAGACGGACCACAAGCTAAAAATGCGATTTTTCATACACTCAGAGGCCATAATTCAGGAAGTTATGATCCGATATGCGTGAATTGCCGCGAATATCGACAGGAACCAATATCTTTGGGTTATAAATTTACATTTCAAGTTTCATCAAAATCAGAAGAAAATGTCCACAACATTGATATACCATATTTTTACGCTATTTGAGTACGAGGGCCCATGAAAAATCACGTTTTCAGCTTGTGGACCCTATAGAGGTCATAATTTTTATCCGATTTAAAAAAAACCTTTTAGTATACTATTCAAAAAAAGTAGGGGATATTTGATTTTGGGGGCATAATACTAAAATATGCAAATGACTACGAAAAAAGTCACTATAGAACCTAACAGAAGAAACATTTCCAGTTACATGTGACGCCCAAACGCACCAATAGCTACCGCATGGAATGCAGGTGATGCTTGGGATCATCATGGGGGTCCAACCCAAGATTTGCACGACTCTGACTTTGAATGTTACAGTCATTGTGGCATTGAATTCCAGGGTGGAAACATCAGTTTAATTGTTTTAGTGACCAGAAAACAAATTTTGATATGCGTCGGCTTACCCAAAATGAAAGGTTACGTGCCCTTGGCATGCTACAGATCGGCACAACACAGGCGGTTGTGGCGCGGACGATGAATGTTTCTCAGTCTGTCATAAGCAGGCTATGGTCCAGATACCGTGATACACAATCTGTACAGGACAGACCACGCTCAGGTCGACCAAGGGCGACAACTCAAGCCCAGGATCGATTTATCCGTACCTTGGCCTTGAGAAATCGTGTCATCACAGCAAATCAGATCAGCGCTCGTCTTCAAACAGACACTGGTGTGAGAGTGAGTGGCCAGACGATTCGGAATCGACTGCATAGGGGTCACCTTCGCGCCCGACGTCCTCGCGTGATCCCTTGTTTGAGAGATCATCACATTCAGGCAAGACGTCGTTGGTGTAGGGATCGTCAACACTGGGATAATCGACGCTGGAGCAATGTGATGTTTTCAGATGAGTCAAGGTTCACTGTTGATTTTTTGGACAGACGTAGGAGGGTGTGGCGTCGTCGAAACGAGCGCTTCCAAGACGTTAACGTCATCAGACATGATCGATTTGGGGGTGGTTCTGTTATGGTGTGGGGAGGCATCACTGTTGCTGGAAGAACGGCTTTACATGTTGTTGCAGGGCGTATTACAGGCCAGTACTACCGGGACAACATCTTGGCAGTCCATGTTGTGCCGTTCGCACGACGTCATGGCCGCCGTTTCATCTTCCAGGATGACAACGCAAGATGTCACAGGGCCAAGATCGTTACAGGTTACCTCCAACAACAGAACATCACCACATTACCATGGCCAGCACTGAGTCCCGACCTCTCCCCCATCGAGCATGTCTGGGACATGCTTGGACAGAGGTTACGTCAACGTCAACAACGTCCTGCCAATGTCCAAGAACTTGCTGCTGCGTTGCAACAGGAATGGGACAATCTGGACCAAAATGACCTTAGACGTCTCATTAGGAGTATGCCACGTCGGATCAATGCTTGTTTGGCAAACAGAGGAGGATTTACCCGTTACTGACTTGGTTGTGATGCTGTGGTAACTTTGCTGTTTGACCCCGGGTATCATTTTACCCTTATAATGGTCAGTCTGTGCCTTACTTAGTCTAACGATCATTTGGAATAAATCGATGAATGTGAACTTCATTTCATTTTGTCATTTGTTTCTTCGTCAGTTTCATTAGGTGACTTTAATAACACTTAAAAATCAAATATCCCCTACTTTTTTTGAATAGTATATATCACCGTTACACCCTAACTGTCAGACAAAATGGCCGCCCCTCGTTCTCAAATAGCTTAAAAATATGGTATATCAAGGTTGTGGACCCTCTAGAGGTCACAACTTTTTTCTGATTTTGCACATATTGGATAGTAACTTCCTGAATTATGGCCCCTGATTGTACGAAAAATCGAGTTTTTAGCTTGTGAACCCCAAAGAGGTCATAGTTTTTATCCGATTTAAAACCAGCGGCTGCCAGGCCGGATACGCCCACATTTTGCAACAGATGGATAGAGAACAAGCTAAAAACAAACAAGATTTTTTATACAATCAGGGGCAAAGATCCAGAAAGTTATGGCCTGAAATGTGCAAATATCAAAAGGGACTGAGATCTTTGGGATATAAAGATATGTTTTAAGTTTCATCAAAATTGGATAAAAATTGTGACCTCTAGAGGGTCCACAACCTTTGTATTACACACTTCTACACAATTTGCATACAAAGAGCGGCCATTTTGTCGGGCAGTTTCATTTCGAATTTCCCGAAATACGACTTAATCTTCATTATGGTGGAATAGTGATGTATTTAAACGGTTTTTAAAATCAGAAAAAAATTGTGACCTCTAGAGAATCCGCAAGCTAAAAATGCGATTTTTCGAACAATCAGGGGCCATAATCTAGTAAGTAAAGTTCGGGTATCCATGATTATCAAAAGGAACCAAGATCTTAGTGTGTAATGGTGATATATTCACATGTTTTTTTAAATTGGATAAAAATTTTGACCTCTACAGGGACCACAAGCTAAAAACGTGATTTTTTGTTCAATCAAGGGCCATAATTCAGGAAGTTACGATCCAATATTCGCGAATATCGACAGGAACCAATATGTACGCAAATCTACAGGAACCAGGATATTTGGGTTATAAACATGTATTTCAAGTTTCATCAAAATCAAATGAAAATTGTGACCTCCAGAGGGCCCACAACCCTGATACACAATATTTTTGACACTATTTGCGCACGAGAGATGGCCGTATTGTCCGTCAGTTTCGGTACGATTTTTATGAAATTCGAACTCAACGATCCTTATTCAAACGTTTTTTAAATTGGATAAAAATTGTGACCTGTAGAGTGTTCACAAACAATTGTGGACGGATGGACAGATAGGGGTGACGACAATATGAAAATGTTGGCGTATAAAACTTGTGACCTCTATAGAGTCCACAAGCCAAAAACCTGATTTTTCATACAATCAGGGGCCATAATCCATGAAGTTTCTGTCCGATACATGCCAATATCGACAGGAACCGAAATCTTAGGGAGATAAACCTATATTTCAAGTTTTGTTGAAATCGGATAAAAATTGTGACATGTAGAGTGTCCACAAACAATAAGAACAGTTTTGGGTATTTCTCAGTGTACAGAATTGTAAAACGGGGTCGTAAACTACCAAAAACAGACATTTGTTTATAGAAACATATTTACATGTAAACCCACAATAAGTCTTAAATAATATAAAATGGCATTAGTTTGTTCTATTTTATAGAATCGAGACTAATTTTATTTAATCATAACTCACCTGGTTCCAATTTGAACACAGCATTAAAACATTTGTTTGTATAAAGTGCTTTAAGGAAATTCTCATAACCTGTTTCACCACGGTTTAAAAGAATGTTTAACATTTCCCTTGTGGCTGATTTTTTACCACCATCTTGACACATCTCTTCTTTCTTTATTTGTTCCACATCATCCTCACTGATGGCATTATAACTATACAAACTATACATTACATCACTATAATCCTTTTTAATTTCGTCCGTTAAATAGTCGTAATTATCACGAATCTTGTTGTACTTCTCCTCTGATGGTCTCCCTTTTTCCACTTTGATGTGTAGCTTTTCTGTAACCACCCCTCTCTCACCTGAGCTAGCCAAGGGATTCCCTTCATTTGTCTTACGGACTTTTTTTATTTGGTTCTCTGAAATAAAGTACAAGTACAATGATTACTACAAATTAATTTGGGCGTGGTAATAATAAGATTTTGTGATAAATACATTTATCTGTTTTCCTGAATTCAATTGTAGATTACCAAACTTCTATTTTAATTATATAATATAAACTAACTTGATCCTAGTGTCAACAGTGGCCTATTTGTTATTTTGAACTTGATTCTAGTCTGAACAGTAGGCCTATTTGTTATTTTGAACTTGATTCTAGTCTAAACTAGAAAATCATAACTAACCTGATGTTAATCGTCTAACAGCTTCAGAATAACCATTTTCTTTTAGTGCATCAATAAATTTGCCATAAGCTGCATCACCAGAGTTTAAAACAATATCCAACAGTTTAGCAGCAGCATCGGTTTTACTGCCTGCGACACACCTTTCTTCTCTCTTTATTTCCTCTACATCATTATCATCGAAGACACGCTTTTGAAACAACAAACGAGCAAGACCAACAGGGTCATGTTTAATGTCCTCTATAAGATCAGTATAATTTTCCACTATCCTGTTGTATTGGTCATCAGGAAGTTTTCCAACATTGCATGGCATTTTGCTAAACTTTGTGTATTGATATAATATTGTCTCATTGACATAAATTGTCTTTTTAAATATCTTGGTTTGATTCTTTCTATTTTTTCATTCCAGGCCTGAAAAATATAAAGAGAAAATAAAAAAAACTATTGTTAGTTTCCCACATACCATCTTCAATAGACGGCTTGATATCGCTTTAACTCGTACATATTATCAATGGAACCCATCGATGTTGTACAGGTCTTTCATAGATAGACTTAGAACTTTTCAGCCTTTCCTCGTATTAAGATTTTATTAGGATTTGACTCTATATGTTGAAGTAGCCTTTCCATAGGCGTAGGATGGCTGAATGGTTAGCGTGTAAGCGCTGTATCATAAAGTCTGCCATTGAGTCAACTGGCATGGTTTCGAATCCCCGGTTGTATGTGACAAGGAGTAGGGTCGCCTGTCCAACCGCGGGGATTTTCTCCGGGTCCTCCAGTTTCCTCCCACTGCTAAAGACCCCTACGTGCAAGCAAATTATTGAAATAAATTAAACCATATGTTAGTCCCGAAATGACCTAGTTTGTGGCGAGTGGACGTTAAACCCCATTTCACGGGGTAACGTGAAAAAATTATTATTTCATCTAGTTGGCAAGAAAATTGCCCGAAATCTGATAAAACACTAATTTTACTTTTCTTTTAATTGAATATCACGAATTTGTACTGAATTGACTATGGATTAAAGCATTTTGTCTGGAGCCACTCTACTTTGTGCGACATTTTTCTGGCATCGATTATTATTTGTGAATAATGCTTGGAATTCAGGTCGGCATAGAGTGGAATTTCGGTTGCAAGCCGATTGGAAACCTTGAAGTTGCTTAATTCGTGGGCTAGAATAGCAGAAAAACGCATTTGCAGCCGTCAAATTTTCTCGGGGATTTTGGATTCAGTTAAGTCTTCTAAGGTAGGCTATATTAGACCACATTGAAGTTGCTGTATTGAAGGGCTGAAATAGCAGGAAAACGCGTTGGGGCAGTTAAATTTTCAAAATTTTCTCCCAATTGATTGGTTGGTTGGAATTCGGATCAACCACCTAAGTTAGGCTATATTAGACCACTTTGAAGTTGCTGTATTCACAGTCTGGAATGGCAGGAAAACGCATTTGCGAATGTCAAATTTTCAAAATTATCTTTTTTTTTTAGTGTGGGGGGAGGGGTCCTACACGGTACGCTTTGCTCCTTCACCTCTCGTAGACGACCGTCACCGTCGTCTGTAATCGGAAATTCTTTCAGGCATTTCAGGTTTTGCACCCACCCCCTATAGTCTGCTGTATTCAGATTATTTCCTGGCAAAAAGTCCCATCAAAGCAAACTTGGTCTCACATGAAAGGTGGGGTTCGTAGGTACTCCAGAAAAAAAATGACCCATCATGATCGCTTGGGGTCAAAGGTCAAGGTCGACCAATCAGAAAAAAAACCAAGTCAATATCTCAAAAACTATCAGGGTTTGACCCTATATATGTATTATCACGACACAGGAACTCTATATCTCCGAGTCAAATAAAGCATCCTGTACTAATGGACTTAAATGCCAGTGCCTGCGCAAAGTTCTACCTTTGCAATGTTCCACCATAGAAAAAAAAAATTATGGGGTTGTCCCAAAATGACCGAGGTAATGTGTCAACGAAACGATTAACTCAATTCTATTTTATTTTAAACCAGCGTCTGCCAGGCAGGATACGCCCACATTTTCGAGAGATGGATAGAGAACAAGCTAAAAAGAAAGTGATTTTTCCTACAATCAAGGGCCATAATTCAGGAAATTACAATTCGATATGTGCAAATATTGACAGGAACCGAGATCATTGGGTTATAAACATACATTTCAAGTTTCAACAAAATCAGATAAAAATTGTGACCTCTATAGGGTCCCAACCTTGATATACCGTATTTTAATTATTTTTACGCTATTTTGAGAATGAAGGGTGGACATTTTGTCTGTCAGTTTTGCGCCGATTTTCACGAAATTTGAACACAGCTGTCCTTAGGGTGTAACGGTGATATAATAATACGTTTTTTTTAAATCGGATAAAAATTATGACCTATATAGGGTCCACAAGCTAAAAATGTGATTTTTCGTACAATCAGGGGCCATAATTCAGGAAGTTACGTTTCGATATGTGCGAATATTACAGGAACCGAGATCTTTGGGTTATAAGCATACATTTTAAATTTAAACCAAATTGGATAAAAATTGTGACCTCTATAGGGTCCACAACCTTGATATACCATATTTTTTACGCTATTTTGAGAATGAAGGAGTCCACAAACTAAAAATGCGATTTTTCGTACAATCAGGGGCCATAATTCAGAATGTTATGTTCCGATATGCGCGAATATCGAAAGGAACTGAGATCTTTGGCTTATAAGCATACATTTCAAGTTTAAACCAAATCGGATAAAAATTGTGACCTCTACAGTGTTCACAAGCTAAAAACGGGATTTTTTCGTACAATCAGGGGCCATAATCCATGAAGTTACAGTCTGATACATGCCAATATCGAAAGGAACCAAGATCTTAGGGTGATAAACCTATATTTCAAGTTTCATTGAAATCAGATAAAAATTGTAACCTGTAGACTGTTCACAAATAATTGTGGACGGACGGATGGACAGGGGCGACGACAATATACGTCCACATGAAAATGTGGGCGTATAAAAATTTAAAGGAGCTTTACACTGTTCACAAACAATTGTTGACGGACGTCTGGACAGACGGACAGGAGCAACGACAATATACATCCACATGAAAATGTGGGCGTATAAAAATTTAAAGGAGCTTTAGGTAAGATTATATTAAGGGAGCTAAGAAAGACATTGGTGGGGGCTTTGGACACATGCTCCTTAATTCGGAGGTCTAGGGTCGTTTGAATTCACCAATGTAATATTCTCCACATCTACAGTTAATTTGGTAGACACAGCCTTTCGGGAAGGTAGGCTTTGTCAGGTTTGATTTTCCATTAGCATTTACTAACTCCAGAGTTGGTACGCCTTTGGGGATTGTGGTTTCTTAATTTCTATGCCTGCTTCTGTTTTAAATAACCTTCTATATTGGTTGGGGGTGTATGATTTTTTCGTTTATCAAGTTTTGAAAGGCTGGATAATGTGGCGTTGATGAACTCGTTTACCATATGTTCTAAATAGTCGTTGTGTTGTCTTTTCTGTGTTGTACTCCCAGGTTGAGGGATTCAGGGTCACAAATGGTTTTGGTTCTTAAGGGGGTGAAGAATGGGTCAGGGATCTACTTAAGCAGAGTTTTTGATGTTATCTGAAGTAAGTTTACATAGGCTAGCCATTTCACCCTGCCCACCGCCCCCTCTGCCCTTTTCTCATCCTTATCCGAGAAAGAAGGTGATTTCGCATTCATAAGTTCGTGTTATGTTCCAGTGAACCAATAGTGAAACTTTTAACGAAAAAATTAATGTTGTACGCGGAATTCGAATTAACTCATCTCTAAGTGGGCGGGTAAAGGGCGTGTTCTTAAGGGAGGAAGGAAGGGTTGGTGGTCTTCTGAAGCAGTGTTTTTGGCGACATCTGAAATTGGTTGACTTATGCACGAAAGTTGATTGTTGTACGCAAAAGTCGAATTAAACTCGAAATTTTGACATTTTGTTAGACCCCCCACCCCCATGGGAAGGGGACCCACAGAGTATCGGACACCGCTGTCCACTCTTATAGCATAGTAGAAATTTTGTACACGATGTTGATAATACATTGACCTTTGACCCCGCCCCCGAATTTTCCCCAAGCGATCATAATGGCTCATTTTATTCTGGAGTACCTACGAACCCCACCTTTCAATCGAGACCAAGTTTGCTTTGATGGGACTTTTTTCCAAGACCAGCGGCTGCCAGGCAGGATACGCCCACATTTTTGAGAGATGGATAGAGAACAAGCTAAAAAGAAATTGATTTTTCCTACAATCAAGGGCCATAATTCAGGAAATTACAATTCGATATGCGCAAATATCGTAAGGAACCAAGGTCTTTGGGTTATAAACTTACATTTCAAGTTTCAACAAAATCGGATAAAAATTGTGACCGCTATAGGGTCCACAACCTTGATATACCATATTTTTACACTATTTCAGAACAAGAGGGCAGCCATTTTGTCTCATTTTTGGGCTGATTTTCACGAAATTCGAACTCAGCTGTCCTTAGTGTCTAACAGTGATATAATAATACGTTTTTTTAAATCGGATAAAAATTATGACCTCTATAGGTTCCACAAGCTAAAATCGCGATTTTTCGTACAATCAGGGGCCATAATTCAGGAAGTTACATTCCGATATGCACGAATATCCAAAGGAACCGAGATCTTTGGGTTATAAACTTACATTTCAAGTTTCATCAAAATAGGATTAAAATTGTGACCTCTATAGGGTCCACAACTTTGATATACCATATTTTTACGCTATTTGAGAATGAAATTCGAACTCAACCGTCCTTAGGGTGTAACTGTGATATAATAGTACGTTTTTTTAAATCGGATAAAAATTATGACCTCTATAGGGTCCACAAGCTAAAAACGCGATTTTTCCTACAATCAGGGGCCATAATTCAGGAAGTTACAGTCCAATATTCGCGAATGTCGAAAGGAGCCACGATCTTTGGGTTATAAATTTACATTTCAAATTTTGTCTGTCAGTTATGAGCTGATTTTCACGAAATTCGAACTCAGCCCTCCTTAGGGTGTAACGGTGATATAATAATACGTTTTTTTAAATCGGATAAAAATTATGACCTCTATAGGGTCCACAAGCTAAAAACGTGATTTTTCGTACAATCAGGGGACATAATTCAGGAAGTTACAGTCCGATATGCGCTAATATCAAAAGGAACCAAGAACCAAAATCAGAAGAAAATGTCCACAACCTTGATATACCATATTTTTACGCTATTTGACAACGAACGGCGGCCATTTGTCCGTCATTATTGGGCCGATTTTCACGAAATTCGAACTCGGCCGTCCTTAGGGTGTAATGGTGTTATAATAATACGTTTATTTTAAATCAGATAAAAATTAGGACCTCTATGGGGTCCACAAGCTAAAAATGCGATGTTTCGTACAATCAGGGAGCATTATTCAGGAAGTTACGTTCTGATATGCGCAAATATCAAAAGGAACCGAGATCTTTGGGTTGTAAGCATATATTTTAATTTTCAACAAAATCGGATAAAAACTGAGACCTCTATAGGGTCCACAACCTTGATATATACCATATTTTTACGCTATTTGAGAACGAACGGCGGCCATTTTATCTGTCATTTTTGGCCCGATTTTCACGAAATTCGAACTCAGCCATCCTTAGGATGTAACGGTGATATAACAATACGATCTTTTAAATCGGATAAAAATTATGACCTCTATGGGTCCACAAGCTAAAAACGTGATTTTTCGTACAATCAGGGGCCATAGTTCAAGAAATTACGTTCCGATATGCGCAAATATCGAAAGGAACCGAGATCTTTGGGTTATAAGCATACATTTCAAGTTGAAAACCACATCGGATAAAAATTGTGACCTCTATAGTGTTCACAAGCTAAAAACGTGATTTTTAGTACAATCAGGGGCCATAATCCATGAAGTTACAGTCTGATACATGCCAATATCGAAAGGTACCGAGATCTTAGGGTGATAAACCTATATTTCAAGTTTCATTGAAATCGGTTAAAAATTGTGACCTGTAGACTGTTCACAAACAATTGTGGACGGACGGACAGGGGCGACGAAATATACGTCCACATGAAAATGTGGGCGTATAAAAACACATAATCTGTGTTTATTCGGCAGTCTGGAGGTCGGGTGTTCGATCCCTGCCTGACAAGGACAGCTGTCTAGTCCTTTGGATGAGATGAAAAACTGAGGTCCTGTGTATACATTGGCATGCACGTAAAAGATCCCTTGGCAGTTGGAATTCGATATAAGAGTAGACGATTTTGCCGCTGCCCGGGCAAAATTTCCCTCATAGCACACTGTATGCCCGTCTTCATTAAACCCCATTTCATTTCATTTCCGGCAGACAACTAACATTCATTGAGCCCGTACGGGTATGCATCACGGGACCATTTTATGTATAAATTGATCTGATATCTCTAGATTTATCTGGGTAAGAGGCTGTACCGGATCTAAGGGGGGGGGGGGCCCACACAATTCTGGGTCAGACTAATATTTTATCCCGGACGGAGCCAACCAGTACCTGGGCTGAGCGGTGAGGATTGGGGCCCTGGGCAGTAGGGGATATTGGGGGCCCCTGGCACTCAAGGGGGCGGAGTACATACTAGTCCGATCCGTGGTCAGTACGAACAATTTGAACAAATAACAATGGGGCCCCTGCATGCAGTTGGTATGTCCCGCCCCCCCCCCCCACAAGGTTGATCCGGCACTGGTAAGAGGATAGGCCCACCGGTGAAACACCCTTCATAAAAGGCTACTATAGTTATAAAAAAATTTAAAATGATCCAAATGTATCAATAATGAATTACACCAACCATATTCAAATATGTATCTATTTTATATTTACACGTGTCCGTGTTAAGGTGCATAAAAGGTCTGACTATTCATTTTATTAGTGCAAAGCAGTGAGGTGATACAATAGATATTGATAATGTTAAAGGCTCAATACCACTCTTGTTGTAACTGAATAATATGTCCCAATCTTTATTCTGGTCAACAAATTGTACTATTTTACAATATTTCAATTAATTGATGATACAAATTTCATCTTAACACACCTTATTTAAAAATTTTGAAAAATTCAAAATAATGGTTTGAAACGTCTAACGTACGTAAACCTTTTCAAATGAAACTTGGATTAAAAAATATTTTCGAACCCTTTGGACAAGTAAAATAGGATGTAATGGATAATTTACACAACAGGTAGGACACTTAAACATCTAGTACTTAGATAGAGATATTATTTATTTTCTGGAGCTTTCAAGCCAGCAAGAGTGTTATTGTCCCTTTAACACAACCTTGAACTTAGACCCTCTTTCCTGTTATTCTCATACTATTGTATAAACAATTAAACTCATACCATAGCTAATATACTGACGTCTTGATCAAACTGTACCAGGCCATTATCAAACAAATAGCAACTTACACCTCTCATATATGGGGAGCTGAATTGGTACACAGCAAAAAATTTGCAGTTGAAAAATGGGACAAAATTAATCTAAACCAACTAACTATAGACACGTTAGACACTTATACCCGCATGCTTATGTATCATAAAAGGCTAAATGATGTCAGGATGAAACAAATATTTCCTCTACTTTCAGCAGCCTATACTGAAGATAAAACTATATCCTCTAATTTAACTTCGGAACTCCAAATAAATCATGTTCATTTGCTTATTAAAGAGAATATAATTAAATCCCTTGAATCAAAATATAACTCCTTATACCCAACCCCTGATTAACCATGGTGGTGGCCCTGAGGCCTGGAACATGTGGGGGCCCCTGATCACCGATCGCGTAACTGTGACCAGCGAAGCCTGTCACCGCGAGTGCAGAAGGCGCGTAGCCCCACAAGGGGGGTCTGGGGGGCTTCTTCCCTTGGAAATTTTCAGAAATTGGAGGTTGGAAACGTGATTTCCTGGCATTTCAGCCATTTAGAAGTACCTCCCCCAGAAAAAAATAAAATTCTGGCGTTATTTTAGTGGACCAATTATAATCCATGCGAGTGCTATGAAATGATGGCATTTCTAGAGGAGGGGGCTGGAGCCCATTGAGCCTGTGTCGAGACAGTCCCTGTGTAGCGCGCTCCACATGGACTAAGTGTTCAGACGGAAAATTATTCCCTTTGTAGCGCTCGACTCGGCTCGACACTGGGAATCAGTGCTGACATGTACTCAACACAGGCTGCTCGACACAGGGAGCCTGTATCGTGACATCTGAGTACAAGCTCCCTGTGCAACAGTTAAACATGGGTTCTGGCCGTGTTCATATAATTTGAAGAAACTATTGAAACAAAATGAGAGCAGAAATTCAACCACGTACAAGGCAGTACTCTCATTAGAATTTGACAATTCGCCTGTAAATAGCGTTGAATTCCGGCGATCCACTCAGAAAACATCTCGGAGCATCGACGGGGCCCCGTCACTAGGTCACCGGCCGTTGGAGTCCTCGGTCCGACCATGCTCGCGGCGCGCAACTGAGATTTTTGTGTGGGTCCCTTGAGCCTGGGCCCCATGGTAAATCCAGCTTCTACCACATATCCCCTAACTCCAATAACAGCAAATTACATACATATTTCATCTCAAAACCTACTGTTACCAACTCTCCAGACTATTCATATTCGGTTAAAGATAGAGATCATAAGAAAGCTATGACCACACTTAGACTCAGTATGCATCACTTACAAATAGAGAGGGACCGATACAAAAAAATTCCTGTTGATCAGCGTCTATGCAAATTTTGCGATTTAAACTTGATTGAAAACGAGCAACATTTTTTGCAATACTGTAGCAAGTATGAAGAAATACACCAAGCCCATTTATACCCAGCCTTCTCGGCAAATCCTAAGATTTCCTACAATTTTATCAATCTCTTTACACCACCAAAATTGATTGCCAAGGCAGTGGCTTTATATGTGTTTTTGGCTTTTGATAAGAGAGCTATATCAAATATGGTGGCAACTACATGTAACTGAAACCCCTTCCATTCACTTGATTTGATATCTGTTTATTTGGTGCAATGTCTATTTTCTGTCTTGTTGGCAGGTTTATCTTGTAGATTTTGTTTTGCATGTAGTGCGGTCCTCCTGCACTTACTATTTGATATACAGTTGTTCATGTAGTATACTGTTTGTATGAATGTATTGAGTTGTCTATGTAATATGTTTTATTAAATGTATGACTATGTCTAAGTGAATATGTTTACATGCTGTCCTTAATGGACGTTTTGATGCAATAAACATCTTATCTTATCTTTTCTTTTAAACGCAGCAAGTTTTCCTAATAAGTAAACCGGTGACGCATCGCAAATGTATAGGCGTAGGTACATATCACTTACCGTCATACAGCCGACGCTAGATGTAAAGTAACGGAATCAGCCGAGGTTTGCCCAATGGGTTCCCACTATCACGATTCGCGCCAGGAAAACGCGTTTCCGGCAGTCAAATTTTCTTTGAGTTGGGTCCTACACTGTAAGCCCCGCTCCTTTGCCTCTCGCAGACGGCCGGCACCGTTATAAGTCAGAGAGGGTTTAACATCCACTCGACACAAACTAGGTCATTTCGGGACTAACACATGGTTCAATTCAATTTCAATAATTCGCTTGCGCGTATAGGGTTCTTTAGCAGTTGGAGGTAACGTAGAAAACCAAAGAGGTTGTATAGGCGACCCTACTCCTTGTCACGTACAACCGGGGAATCGAAACCACGCCAGTTGACTCAATGACAGACCTCATGATACAGCGCGCACGTACTAATCATTCGTCCATCTAACCCCCGGTGTTATAATTGAATAAAAAAAATACTTACCACAAAGTTTGTATTGTTAGCAATAAATTTATAGACTGAACTAATAAATTAAGTTGTTCTCTCTTCATCTACATCCTGGTCGACTGAGAACGCAGTCGTTTAAGTGGGGTGTGAGTAATCACCGGAATTAACTTCGAAAATCCCTGATCCCTCCCATAAAACTATTTAATTTAAATGTATAATACATTATAATATAACAAATAACTATTTTGATATCTCCACAGGCCAGATGGAGGCGCTGCAGTTGTATCTATTTGAAAGACTACCAGAATTCATTTCAAATATATGCATCATGATTATTATAACGTAGGGCGGGTCGAGTTACCCAATAACTCCAAAACAACACACAATAATTCCAAAAATAGTGACTGTGGAAACACAAAGTAACAATTTAGTCACATTTAAGAAGCCTCACTGCTTTGTGCCAAATCGGAGGTTCAAGACAGATAACTAATGTGATTTTTGTAAACAAGAAACTAATTATGTATACTTTCGTTGCAATTCGTTGTAATGTATTGTAATTAGTGATTGATTAATTGTTTATTACAACAGTAATTATATGCATGAAACATATTATGGTATATATAGTGCAATAAACAATTCAATATTATAGCTATATTTATATATTTATAATTGCAAATTGTATAATTGCAAAACTGCCCCCCCCCCCCCCCTAACTTTCGGGCAATCTGATTTTTTCGGGCAGACAGGTAAAGTGGAAGAAAACTTTTATTTTATCTAGTTGGCAAAATAAAGTGTCCGAAATCTAATAAAACACTAATTTTACTTTTCTTTTAATTGAATACCATGAATTTGTACTGAATTGAATATAGGGTAAAACATTTTGAGAGACATTTTTCGGTTTTGCGGCTGTCAAATTTTCCAAAATTTTCTTGGGGAGTCCCTACAAGGTAAGCTCCACTCCTCCGCTCTCGTCTGTAACCCGAAAATTTTTCGGACACTTCGGGTTCTGCCCCCCTAACTGTCAACTAGCCCGTAGGACTATGCCAGGCGTATTCATTTGCAGTTTATTTGCTGTTTGGTATTTTATGTTCAATACATATTGGACACAAGGAACTGCCAATAATATCCTTTATATAATGGGGGGGGGGGGGGGATGGCTGAATGGTTAGCATGTGCGCGCTGTATCATAAAGTCTGTCATTGAGTCGACTGGCGTGGTTTCGAATCCCCGGTTGTATGTGACAAGGAGTAGGGTCGCCTGTCCAACCTTGTGGCTTTTCTCCGGGTCCTCCGGTTTCCATCCCACTGCTAAAGACCCCTACGCGCAAGCGAATTATTGAAATAAAATTAAAACCATATGTTAGTCCCAAAATGACCTAGTTTGTGTTGAGTGGACGTTAAACCACATTTCTATAATACCCAGATTATGCGGTATATTTTAAATCTCTGTTCTAAACTTAAAATTGTAAAATCTGGTGTGAATGAGTCACCTTGTGGTCTCTGTAAATACAGTCATACACTATTATAGTTAAACACACGATGACAGGATACTGATAACGTTGTAGGTTTCCGTTATTTACATCAGTTGTATTAATAGGTTCTCAAGTGTTGTATTACTTATAATATGAATATTCCTTGACATTAATACAAGAATATATTATTTTATATCACAAGACGAATATATTAGCAAGGGGCGGGGGTGTACTGAGTGGCGCATACGCCCGGAGTAGAATTATGATTTTTCCAAGATATATTATAGGGTTTTTCGATCAAAGGGAGGGTTGACCTGAAATAAATATAAAAATTTTAATAAATTTAATAAATAGTTATTTAGACAAGGTGTTAAAAGTATAAAAGATGATATTTAAAATGTATTTGATCATCAAAATTCAACTGAGCGAAGACCCTGAACAAAGAAGTTACAGTTTGCAATGGCTGGAGGGGGCGTCACTGAAACGTTTGCCCTGGGGCGCCACATAGGCTTGTTTCGTTCCCATATCTCATTCAATGATTACAGACTGTGTGACTAGGTTAACTAGTGCAGAAGTGAACCTAATCTTGGATTCTTTCAACATCGATCTTAAATTTAAGTAGCTAATAAAAAAGTCTCTAACTCAATATCATCTAAAGTCTTACACGTTGAAAAAACCAATTATTTGTCAATTCAAATCAACATTGATGTTGTTATCTTACCGGGAAAAGATAGGCCTAGGCTTCTGATATCCAATATTTAAGACAAAATAAACATTTTACCATTAGTACACGAATCGTGTACCATAGTGCGTTTCAGCGTCATTTGTTACAAGTGACCAGAAAGAACGAGACTAGACATATTCCACACCTCATGTCAAACGGTGACGAAATATCTTATCTGGAGAGCATGCACAATAGACTGGAATAACCAGACGCTAGAAATTGGCATTCGGTTGAGACTCATGCCGTGTTTCGCTGGGCATAACTGATTTGAAATTAGAGTCAAAACGGAAACAATTGAATGTAAATCAATTTATATACAATCAGATTACATTATTATATGCGTTGAGGTCCATTTGGGTCAAATTCTAGGTCCCAAATATTAGTGATTTAGCTCCTTTGAACGGATTTCTTTGGGGTAGCTAATATATTCGTTGTAGGATATCCACAATAAAAATATTCTCGTATTAATTCTATCTTGAGAACCTATACAAGAACTGATGTAAATAACGGAAACCACACCCACATCGTTATCATGCGTACCCTTTCATTGTTTGTTTAACTATAGAACTAGGTCACTCTTTCACAGTAGAGTTTAAAATTTTAAGTTTAGAACCGAAATTTAAAATATAACAACTGAATAATCTGGATATTATAGAAATGTCTTGTTATAAGGATATTATTGGCTGAATAATCTGGATATTATAGATATGTCTTGTTATAAAGGATATTATTGGCAGTTCCTTGTGTCCAGCATAAATCAATGTATTGAAGATAAAATACCAAACGGCAAATAAACTGCAAATGAATTCTCCTGGTACCTGCGTATTTCATCACCAAAACTGTAAACAATATCCGTTTAGAAAAGGGCGGCGCCTTGTTAAAAAGCCGTGTCGCATTGTTTTCTCTATAGCTCAACACTGAAAAGGGCGACGCACGACGCGGGAAGTGGCCAAAATAGAACACCATAGTATTACCGTTACACCGTAATATTTGTTGAATTCGAATTTCATGAATATCGGGCCAAAACTGCCGGACAAAATGGCTGCCCCTCTTACGCAAATAGTGTAAACATTTGGTAAATCAAGGTTTATGGGATATCATAATTACTGCCTTGCATTAGTGAAATTGAATCCCAATGTCATTGTATTAATTCATAACAAAAGTTGATGCAAAACATATTGTGACATCACATAATATACATCTATATCATTATCTCATGCTTTGAGTGCCCATCCCATCCCACCATACCGAGCGGAATCTCTCACCCGTATTTGAGATCAAGTTAGCCCACATATTCCTAGCCCCAAGAAAAAACCTAGATATAATTATCACAAAAATAATTGTTACCTTTATATTAGAAAATAAAATTTTAAAACATTAATGCAACCTATATATGTAATAGATCCCCCGACCCCACCCCACACCCCAAAATATACTATTACCGTAAACATACTAAAATATCGCATTCTAGGCTAACTGATCATGCAAAAAAGGGGTACGTCCATTTTGCATCAAAAAGCACCCAAACCAGATTTTGTGGGAAAATGTTTTTTGTTTCACGGAACCAAGAGATGAATAAACTACTAGAATACAAACTTCCAGAAGGCTCCTATGTTGGCGTTTCGAGATATATTACCGTAAACATACTAAACATATGGGGGAACCAGGTTGGGGTAATCTCACTGTGCACGCAATAACTTCTAAACTAGCTTTGGTGGCTTCACTAAATCGACAGATGCATAAGGTATGCACATGCCGAATTTCATTAAAACTTTCTATGTTGGTGTATCGAGTTATACCACTGCAAAGTTCCTAGCACCCGGATTCGAGGTGGAGTTTGTGGGTTCAATAAACAACGGGTACGCCCACGCTGCATCAAAAAACGACCCAAACCAGCTTTGGTGGGAAAATGTTTTTTGTTTCACGGATTCAAGAGATGAATAAACTACTAGAATACAAAATTTCAAAAGGCTCTTATGCTGGCGTTTCGAGATATATTACCGTAAACATACTAAAACTATGGGGGAATCGGGTATGGGTAGGCTCATCGCGCACACAATAACTTCTAAACTGGCTTTGGTGGATCCAAAATCTTTATTTCACCAATTAGAAAGATGCACAAGGTATGAACATGCCGAATTTCATTAACTTTCTATGTTGGTGTGGGGGGTTGGATGGCCGAATGGTTAGAATGTGCGTGCTGTATCATACGGCCTTTCATTGAGTCAACTGGCGTGGTTTCGAATCCCCGGTTGTACGTGACAAGGAGTAGGATCGCCGTCCAATCTCGTGGGTTTTCTTCGGGTCCTCCATCTGCAAGAGAATTATTGAGATAAAATTAAACCATATGTAAGTCCCGAAATGACCTAGTTTGTGTCGAGTGGACGTTAAACCCCATTTCTCTCTCTCTATGTTGGTGTATCGAGTTATAGCAACGCAAAGTTCCTAGCACCTGGATTCAAGGCGGGGTTTGTGGGTTCAGCCCACGCTGCATCAAAAAACGACCCAAAATATTTTCCCACCAAAGCTCGAATCCAGGTGCTAGGAACTTTGCTACAGACCACAATTATCAATCGATATCCATGAAACTTACCGAATATGATAACATTAATAATATCTCAGAGTAGGCAAAATTTCGACCACTTCCGGTTAGCGGTTTCTGAGATATCAGGTTACCACACATTTCATGTGGCACGGCTACAGACCACAATTATCAACCGATTTCCATGAAACTTGTAGATTATAATTACTTTAATAATATCTCAGAGTAGCCAAAATTTCAACCACTTCCGGTTACCACACAGAAAGACACTTTACACCCCCTATCCCTCCGCTGTAATATCATCAGTATTACCCAAAACTGCTATGAAATTGCAAATTTGATCCCTTTTCTCCAATTCTAGACCAAAAATTTGACCAAAAAATGCAGGAAGAGGGGAGAAAAAAATTAAGGGAAAAATTGTCTATTTATAACTCGCACTACATTTGTCCATCATGAAATAAAGGGAAATAATTACTAGTCTTAGTCCTATATACCTCACATGTTTCTGCAGTTTAAACAAATCTGTTGTTATCTAATATGCAATTCCCTGGCCAAAGATTATGAAAATCTATGCATTTTCAGATGAGCTGTGCGGCATTTTGCAAACACTACAATACATCAGAAAACTGTGGAATTTCAGACAGAAATTTAAAAACACATGAATTTTGAATTAAACAGAACATTTTTATTTTTGAACATAATGCATTCTGTAAAAAGATAACAAAAATTCAATATAAATCAAACAAGAAAATCCTTTAAAACAGTAATTATCATGTAATATTAGATTTTTTCAACATTTTCGTCGAAAAGATCATAGTTTTTCTCTCTTAACGCAGTTTTAAGTGCCAAATTGTGGTCAAATCTAAGATGTTGAAACATGCAGTGGCTATAAATTTTAAAATATCTCCTACATAGCTGTATTTATAATAGGACAATTAAGTTCAGATAATCTGATTATGTAACACTACAACAGTTTTATGATCCCCACCCCCTAGTATGGAATCTGATACATGGCTGACCAATCATAGTTCTCACTCTTCAAATGATTTACAATGGTGATGGTACCTACAACTTTCCTGACCCAGAGATATGCACAATAGTCAACATACAAGCCATTTATGTTATCTTCCAATATGAGAGGCCATAATAAACGCAAGGCTGTCTTTTTCAAGCTTGGACATGAAGTCAACACTAAACAGCAACGTTTACAGGGGTCCTCGGCTGGAACCCAAACTGATTATGATTTGCCCTCAATTTCCACAGGTGTCACAGAGATCAGGGATGAAATTCATATGCATCATCTTTCTACTAAAGCCAGTCCGGGAAGTCATCGGGTTTTGAGATGTAGGCCTGAAATGTTAAATTTGGATGAGACTGAGAATTCTGAGGCGAATACTATCCAGGGAAACAGGATTATAGACATCCAGAAAATGGTCGAAATGTGGAATTCTGTCATTCGGTTACATGCCCAGGGGAGAAGAAAGGCCTGTGGAGTACCAAATTTCCAGCCTGTTAGTGAGCAGAAGTGGGGAGCGGGTTGGATGTACTCTGTAAAGCGTACAAAATGTACATTTATCTCACCTGTCTACAAGTTGTATAAAGAGATTCCAACTGGGAAACCAGGAAGAAAGGCAGCCGATATTAATCTGACCCTACAATCTGGACTGTTAGACATGCCGGTTGGAAACACCAGAGCTTGGCTGCTGTTTACAGATTTGGATATTCCACCGCCCTCTCGGAGTGGCATGCAGACTCTTTCTAACCAAGTTAGTGCTAAAATGACAAGGTTGAACACTATTAACATGAGGGAAAAAATAGAAGCAGTTAAATCTTTTAATCTGAAGGGAGGATCAGTAAACCCAAATATAATAAATGTTGCAGTGGATGGGCGTTACAACAGCATAACCATAGGCCACAGTAAAAAGCCAGGGCAAGCAGCCTCGCAAGCCATTGGAATTGCATGCGAGACAAACACAAAGCACAAATATATCCTGAGTGCTGTAATGCAAAATAAACTGTGCTGGCAAGGTGCCTGGCTTAAGGGAAAAGATTTTACTGTCAACTGCCCAGGGGGACACGAAGGCTGTACTGCAAATTTACCAGTCCATGTACCATTATCTGAGTATGACATAGCAAAAAGCATTGGCACAGAACTAGATCTCCAAAACGTCCTCATCAAATATGCAACAACAGATAGAGATTGACGATCAGCTGCTGGAATTGAAGATAGTTTTAAAATTTTGCATCCGATGTGGAGTGTGGAGCAACTAGCTGACCCTTCACACATGGCTGCCACGCAATTTAGGCACTGCTATAATGCAAAATTCAGTGACGAGATGTTTCCTGGTAAAACCAGACTGGATAAGGGCAAGATCAAGAAAATACTGAGCCAAGATGTAAAAGCTAGATGCAGTCTAATCATGACTACATTGTTTGAAAATCACTGTGGTAATACTGAGGAGATGAGAAAACGCCTACCAAAAGTCCTAGAGTCCACTATCATGTGTTACGATGGCGACTGCTCAAAGTGCCGCCCTCATTCTGTTGTGTGCCGGGGTGGGATAACAAATAACTGGTGGAACCGTTCCATGTATCTGGCCTCAAATAAAGTTGATTCCCTGAAAATGAATGAAAATGACAAATCAATTCAAGTGAAATTTTAAAAATCCGAATAAGTGAAGCAGCTTTAGAAAAAACCAAATTCCAAACAAACACACAGAAATGTGAAGCAATCAACCGCTCGTTGAGTGTTTCACTTCCAAAGAATGTAAATTACGGAAGAAATGCGATGGGCCGACTTTCCTCAACAATATTGAGAAGCAATGATGGAATAAAGAGTGCCACTGAGCAGAAAGCTAAACTCCTTGGGGCCCCTCTTTCTCCAAAGACAAGATATTCCCTGCGGCAAATAGAAAGAGAAAGTCTGTACCACAGAGAATACCAATCCAGACCCGAAGTGCAAATATAAGCACTTCTGCTGCGTGGACGAAAGCTTCATGAATTCCGCAAGTACAAGAATTACTGTGCAGTTGAATCCGGCTACAAAAAGGGACATTTAGATCAGCCATCAATAGCAGATGACACTTTACAGGATCACAGCTATAGTAAATACGCAAGACAGACAAATGCAAGCCATTGTCATATACAGTGGACTCTGTCACATCCAACATCGTACGGGATCGTTACAATTATTCGGATCACACAGCGTTTCGGAATACCGAGCTTTCTCCAAAACCGGAAATAGTGTAACCTCGAAAACCGGAAGTATTTTTATATTGTAGCTTCGAATCACCAGAATGCTATTCCCTTTATGTACTTTCAAAATTTTATTACATTAAATAATTAACAATAACAATGCACGCGTACAATATATTCATAAAATCATTTACATGTATGTAATATCAAAGCATGCGTACAATATATTTATAAATATCAATGCATGTAATCGTTTAAAGTAGTTTGCTTAAGATTACCGGAAGCATATCGTAAGGCGAAGTCCTAGACCACATCTTCTAACAAATGAATTGTTGCGATCATCTTTTCGTCCTTAATATGTGCGAAGTGTTTAATGTCGTTGAGCATGCGTAGGCATTTTGAATAGGTCAAGTCTGTCGTTAATGAATATTCTTCATCGTCCCCGTCTTCAGTCAATTGTCCACTCTGTTACGACGTGTTCATTTATAATATGTCGTTCTATGTCCAGTTTTTCAAGCCAATCAGAGTAAATGGCACCTGTTATCCAAGCTTTGCGATTGGCCGACCAATTGACTGGCAGGTTGATCTTGTCCAATCCCTTAAAACATCTCGGGTTCACTGCTTTATCGATCAAAGTAATCAACACAGACCGGCGCGCGCAAGTTTTAATCTCACCGATAATTGATTGGTGATTGCTTGTTAATCTTTTCTGGCTTCACACCCATCGAGTTTTAATCTCACCGATAATTGGATGCTTCACACCCACCGTTTGAAGTACGGATTATACGGTGTCGATTCAATGGAAATTATGTGACGGGACGGCTGATTGATTTCGGAATCCGGAACATACAGAATTCGGATTTACCAGCGATTTTTTGGCTGAAGTAATAAGGAAATAAATCGGGACATGAAAATCATGTCGGATGTCACAGCAATCCGGAGTGATCAGAGATTGGATGTGACAGAGTCCACTGTACCCACCTTTTGCCTTTAATACTTGTGTTGAGGTCAATCATTCCACTCTTGCACAGTGACACCTGAAATGATAGAAAGATGGAAATAAATATGCAATAAAAAAAAATGTAAGAAAATAATAATAATAAAAAAAATGTGGTTGAATAAGAAGGGAGACCTCCTCGCGGTTTCAACTGGAAATAGAAATAATATGCCTCTTTATTTCTAGCGAACATCCCTTCAGTGCCCCCCCCCCCCCAACAAGAAACCAGTTAACAGTCAGTTAATAAGTAAACCTTGAGTGTCACATAAGTCTAAGCCAATCTCAAAGGTAGACACCATGTTTTGGGGTTCGGTCTAAATACTGCAGGTTTGGTCAAAAGTCACACATTTGGAGTGTGCATGTTAACATTTCATTGTATGATGTCAAAACATGTTAGGTCTAAATATTAAGGCCAACTGCAGACTTGGTTCAAGGTCACATGTAAATAGGGTTAGGGCACATGATTTTTTGACACAATTGTGGGTGAGGGCTAGGGTCGGGACTAGGTCTTGGTTTAGGCCTAAGCTACATGCTTGTTGACAAGATTGTAGGTTAGGGTTAGGGTAAGGACTGGGTCTTAGGTTAGGGTTAGGGTCAGCCCTGTTTACATCTCGTGACTTTAGACCAAATCTGCAGTTGAGTTGGCCTTAATATTTAGACCTAACTATGTTTTGACATCATTTGTGAACAAAATGTTAACATTTATCATATCATATCATATCATATCTTCGGAATGTATAGGTCATGTGACCTGTGTCCGCTTTTGTATGTTCTCCGCCAATTAGCTTCAGATGAACTATTCCAAGATTTATCAAATGTTCTAATATAATTGGTGTCACAATAGTTCACAATTTGGGGGAATCACAGAATAATTTTTTATGTTCCTAAGTTAGATATCACAGCTATTTCGCTATTGTGAGTCACAATACCGGTGTGGCAGTTTCAGATGGTCCCTGGTGTGTGATTACCGTTTGGCGCATGCGCAGTTGTAGGAGTCACCTCACACCGTTACAGACGCGGTGTGCATTGACTCCTCGTGATAGGATTTCCCCTAAGATGTTCTTACGGTCAAATCAATATATTATAGACTATAATATTACCACTAAGAGAGGATGCAAATTTACGATCTTTATTATTATTATTTAGTATATATACCCGTCCACAATGCGAACATTCTCTCTTGTATTTGGGCTGTCTCCATGCATGTTTGAATGTACGTATGGGATGGTGTAATAAATCTATATTTATGTTAAAGAAATCGGAATAAGAAATTCCATACTTTTATATTTGTGTTAAATGAAGCCACGAAATATCAAAGGCCTTAATCTTCCTTTGGAGGTGAATTAATTGATAATTTCAAGCCAATCATCAATTTGTATGGTTTCCACTGATCGTACGTGTGTAGAACGACTAATCACTAAAAAAAAAACGGCAACAAATCACGAACGAAGTATCAATTTCAAGCCAATCAACTTAGATCCGTTGATCGTGTAACTACTGATCACTAAAACAACAGCTAATCACTAAAACAAGTATTTTATTAATGACAAAACTCTAATCAAGTACATGATATATTTTTTCCTGTAGGCATACTGACCAGTGGTCAGGAACCAACTCACACTGCAGGAAGTAGATATAGTTTCGTTGTTAAGGCAAACATCAGTTTCGGACATGCGCAAGTGCCCAGAAGAAAACACACACCAGGAGTCAACTCAAACTATCGCACCGGTATAACAGTTTAGGGGAGTCACAGATATTATTAGTTTTTCGTTTTTTTTTTTTAGATCATTTACACCCTAAAATCACACTCATACCAAATAGTCAAAAAACTTACTGCTGGGCAATAAAAAAAACAGTATTCTTACCATTTCTGACACTTTCCATTCAAATAAGCCGCTCAGAAAATAACAACATCCCAAAATAATATCAGGCCTCAAACTAGCAATTATTTGCCCATTGACTTCAATGTTAAATGGCTGTGTAACATCACAGGTTGTAGCATTTTGCTCAACATTCCGTTGCTTCCAATCTTTATAGGCACGATGGGGACCACATTTGGCAATCTCCTCATCATAATTTTGTAGTGGGTTGACCATTTAGATTTTTTGCTACGCGGATTTAAAGTTGACTGGGGTGAAAATCTCACTTCCGACCAATGAGTCGAATGACGTCTATCATTGCTTCCGACACAATGATTGCTCGGCACTGCAGAAAGACACTTTACACCCCCCTATCCCTTCGCTGTAATATCATCAGTATTACCCAAAACTGTTATGATATTGCAAATTTGATCCCTTTTCTCCAAAAATGCAGGAAGAGGGGAGAAAAAAAATTAAGGGAAAAATTGTCTATTTATAACTCGTATTACATTCCCATCATGAAATAAAGGGAAATAATTACTAGTCTTAGACCTTATCATATGGAGATAGATCACTAATTATTTCCCCATTGACTTTAATGTTAATTCTCGTCTCTTAGACCAGCTCTAACTTTTTTCCAAATTTTCGTTGGGTAGAACGCTTTCTGCCACAGATGGAGCAACATGTGGCAAACTCTTACCCAAAAGCATGTATGAGGTTCACCATGAAAAACTTGAGATACACAAGTTGGAAGTAGAGACAAGAAAACATGCTATTTCCGGCCCTACATTTCAACGTAACCAACCTCACAACTCTTGTATCGATCCTTCCGCCTCAAAATCATGAATATTCACCAAAACCTGGCAGAAAATGTATTTTCAAACCATATTTTTTGGATTCTACACCAAAAAGTCAACAAAAATCGCCATGCAAAAGGGGGAAAAGGGAAAGGGAGAGAGAGACTAAAAATAACTTTGGCCCTTGTTTCGTGGGTGACGGCGACGAAATATTTGGTGAGCTGTGTCCATATTCTGTAAGTTTCATGGCTATCGGTTGATAATTGTGGTCTGTAGCCGTGCCACATGAAATGTGTGGTAACCTGATTTCTCGGACACCGCTAACCGGAAGTGGTCGAAATTTTGGCTACTCTGAGATATAATTAAAGTAATTAAAATCTGCAAGTTTCATTGAAATCGGTTGATAATTGTGGTCTGTAGCCGTGCCACATGAAATGTGTGGTAACCTGATATCTCGGAAACCGCTAATCGGAAGTGATCGAAATTTTGGCTACTCTGAGATATTATTAAAGTAATTTTGCCTACTCTGCGATATAATTAAAGTAATTAAAATCTGCAAGTTTTATGGAAATCGGTTGATAATTGTGGCCTGTAGCCCCACATGAAATGTGTGGTAACCTGATATCTCGGAAACCGCTAACCGGAAGTGACCGAAATTATGGCTACTATGAGATATTATTAAATTAATTATAATCTGCACGTTTCATTGAAATCGGTTGATAATTGTGGTCTGTAGCCGTGCCACATGAAATGTGTGGTAAGCTGATATCTCGGAAACCGCTAACCGGAAGTGGTCGAAATTTTGGCTACTCTTAGATATTATTAATGTTATCATATTCTGTAAGTGTCATTGAAATCGGTTGATAATTGTGGTCTGTAGCCGTGCCACATGAAATGTGTGGTAACCTGATATCTCGGAAACCGCTAATCGGAAGTGATCGAAATTTTGGCTACTCTGAGATATTATTAAAGTAATTTTGCCTACTCTGCGATATAATTAAAGTAATTAAAATCTGCAAGTTTCATGGAAATCGGTTGATAATTGTGGCCTGTAGCCCCACATGAAATGTGTGGTAACCTGATATCTCGGAAACCGCTAACCAGAAGTGACCGAAATTATGGCTACTATGAGATATTATTAAATTAATTATAATCTGCAAGTTTCATTGAAATCGGTTGATAATTGTGGTCTGTAGCCGTGCCACATGAAATGTGTGGTAAGCTGATATCTCGGAAACCGCTAACCGGAAGTGGTCGAAATTTTGGCTACTCTTAGATATTATTAATGTTATCATATTCTGTAAGTTCCATTGAAATCGGTTGATAATTGTGGT
Organism: Patella vulgata; assembly: GCF_932274485.2. Lineage (NCBI taxonomy): Eukaryota > Metazoa > Mollusca > Gastropoda > Patellidae > Patella > Patella vulgata. The sequence goes on from NC_065884.2 coordinate 72,879,799, forward strand.
CTGTAGCCGTGCCACATGAAATGTGTGGTAACCTGATATCTCGGAAACCGCTAACCGGAAGTGGTCGAAATTTTGGCTACTCTTAGATATTATTAATGTTATCATATTCTGTAAGTTTCATTGAAATCGGTTGATAATTGTGCTCTGTAGCGCGTGCCACATGAAATGTGTGGTAACCTAATCTCCGAAACCGCTAACCAGAAGTGGTCGAAATTTTGCCTACTCTGAGATATTATTAATGTTATAATCTGCACGTTCATTGAAATCGGTTTGCAATTGCGGTCTGTAGCCGTGCCACATGAAATGTGTGGTAACCTGATATCTCCGAAACTGCTAACCGGAAATGGTCAAAATTTTGGCTACTCTGAGATATTATTAATGTTATCATATTCTGTAAGTTTCATGGATATCGGTTATAATTGCCGTCTGTCGCCGTGCCACATGAAATGTGTGGTAACCCCCATATCTCGGAAACCGCCAACCGGAAATGTCCGAAAGTTTTGCTACTCAGAGATGTTATCAATGTTATCATAATCTGTAAGCTTCATTATAAAATCGGGTAACAATTGTAGTCTGTCTGTAGTCGTAATTATAAGGCTATTTTGAAATTCTTGCTCACCACATGTGGCAAATAATAGCCACTGGCACTGCCGTGCTGTATGAGCTGGAATACTGGTGAGAGATTCCGCTCGGTTCCCATGACAAAGGATAAAGCACACGCCCGTGACACTTAATTTCTCATAAAAAGTGTTGTTTTACCAAAAAAAATCATGTAGCTGAGCGGGGGTGGGTGGGGAGACCCCCAAATCCCCCCAAATCCCCCTCTGAATCCATCCTGCATCACTGACAACCACAAAAGGGCAGCCTCTTGTTCGCCGGAAAATTCAAATGGCTCGCGATCTCGGCCAACGCGTCAGTATCGCAAACAGACGAACGACGAACACGGATCTTCGGAGCGAGGTCTTCCATAACAACTGTGTACCGCTCCATAACAACTGTTCTATAGAATAAAACATGTGCAATATGATATGATTTAACTGAAAGGCCGTGTCTTAGGATAAACACCCCATAGCTACTGTTTTTAATATAAAAATAATAATAAACAAAGGACTGCAGTCAGTCGGTGAACTTTGGACCTCTCTAGTCTCGATTAACCTGGGTCATGACCAGCACGTTCAACTTGTCACGCCCCAAAATGTAAACATTGTTATTTTTGTTTTGGTCGCGTGTCATAATTTAAGCCCGCGACAGTCCGCTTTATTCACCATATCAAAATCTAGGAATTTCTCTCCACATAGACGATCGAATTATTCCTACTGTTTTAGCCTATTGTTTGATTTAATTAAAATATAATTCCGATTCACGGCTGTCGGCTTTCAAATATAGGTCAAAATGTGAAACTCCTCTCAGTTTCTCTACACGTGATAGCGATGATCACGTGACCGAGTGTACGAGGTCAATATTCCTGACAGCTGAGTACAAGAAAATCCAGAACGCGATGGGGTTGGGCGCGACGTCTGACCGTTTTCTACGAATGTATTCGGTTTATAGACACAAAAGATTTGTGAAATGGACCTCTACAAAATTGTGATGTTGTCATTGTGTATTTTTTATTTCGCTTGAGTGTGGCAAAGTGAATCGTGATAGATATTTTTCTGTGTGTTCCCGGCGATTTATTTTTGGCTTGGTTTGATACTTTCTGTTTTTACGCCGGCCAATAATACAATAACAATATGGCTTTCCTATCAGCTGTTCGTAGCTTCCGTATTATAACCCATGAACAAAGGACTGGGTTGCTTTTCACCACAGCAGTGGCCAGTAGACAGTTTTCTGATAATATTTATTCTAAACAGCAAGACTGTCCTGATCGTGAAAGATCTCGTTCGGTGACATCGTTTTATTTCCAGAGTGCCATCGACCAAGCTGCCAATAAGGTAGGCCTATGATTACGTCATAATTGATAATACTGTGGTATTAATAGATCTATTTTTAATTGTAGTGCAGTTTGGCTGCTACAGACGATCGCCAGTTAGAGAGAGAGATGGGGTTTAACGTCCACTCGACACAAACTAGGTCATTTCGGGACTAACATATGGTTTAATTTTATTTACATAATTCGCTTGCGCGTAGGGGTCTTTAACAGTGGGAGGAAACCGGAGGACCCGGAGAAAAACCACGAGGTTGGACAGGCGACCCTACTCCTTGTCACGTACAACCAGGGATTCAAAACCATGCCAGTTGACTCAATTACAGGCTTTATGATACAGCAGGCACGTGCTAACCATTCTCTTGTGGTAAAAATATCGGAGCCGGTGATGTAATATATCATATCCAATATTTAAGACACATTGACATTGAACATTTTATAATCAGTAGGCCTACACAGGTCGTATATTCTATGATTTCAGGCACCATTTGTAATAAACTAGGAAAAACCTATCCAACAAGACAACGAATACCAGAAACAGAAGAGGAGGGGTGGTCCCGTGTACGGCATGCACATAAAAGATCCATTGATAGTTGGATTTCGATATAAGAGTACATGTAGGCCGTAGTGCCGCTGTCCGGGCAAAATGTCCCTCATAGCACACTGTATGGCATATGCCTGTCTTCATTAGCCCAGGTTAGGAGCAGAACAGTAGGACGTTAAACCCCATTTCATTTCATTTCTTATCAGGTTTTGTATTGTGTGTAGTGCACTACTCCTGTACTTATTGTTAGAGTAGAGTTTTAGATATGTAAATATACATAGATATAACCTCAGATGACCCTGACCTTAAAGGCTCAATACCACTCTTGTTGTAACTGAATAATATGTCCCAATCTTTATTCTGGTCAACAAATTGTACTATTTTACAATATTCCAATTAATTGATGATACAAATTTCATCTTAAAACACCTAATTTAAAAAATTGGAAAAATTCAACTAAATGATTTGAAAAGCCTAATGTAAACCTTTTCAAATGTAACTTGGATTTAAAAATATTTTCAATGTAATGGATAATTTACACAACAGGTAGGACACTTAAACATCTAATACTTAAAATAAGGCTATTATTTATTTTCTGGAGCTGTCAAGCCAGCAAGAGTGTTATTGTCCCTTTAAGGCCTACTGACCTTACACCGATTAAAAACCAGATTTGAGATTTATAAGTTAGTGGTAGTAGACATAGATACATACATGTTTACATCTGTAAATATTGGTGACAGGTAGGGCCTATATTTATTGTATGTATAAAGTATCACACTGATCAGCAGTAAATATTCTCTAGGCTGCTACAATCACTGGTAGGGATGACATCAATGCAGCTTATGATGGGTCCCTAATATTAACTAAAATTCTAGAACGTTTGTTTTTTTAAGCATTAGAAAAATAAATAAAGGTGTTTCAAGGATATGTAGGTAAAAATATTTCCTATTTAGTGTAAATGGGTGTGTAAAATGAGTAAAAGGCATCATTCTGCCCGAACCAGTAATGTCTTATGCAAACAAGACATGTGCCATTGAGCCAATGATTGACGCCGGGTGATATGATGTCACATGTTGAAAGCAGTCATCTTTTACAGAGATATTAGAAGATTTTCCTAATACTTCCGTAAAACAGATTGATAAAATATATACATGTACTATGTGCCATTTGGAGTTTTCGCAAAAATTTTGCGTTTTATCCACGGCCAAAATGTACTCAAATTGATTATTTAAGATTTAATTAAGAAAAAAAAAATATCAACAGTAAGAAAAATCAAGGATTAAAGAGAGGCCCATCAAAAGATTTTAGTGAAAAAATGTAAAATAAAAGTAGGGGGGTTGGATGGCCGAATGGTTAGCACGAGCGCGCTGTATCATAAGGCCTGTCATTGAGTCAACTGGCGTGGTTTCGAATCCCTGGTTGTACGTGACAAGGAGTAGGGTTGCCTGTCCAACCTCATGGGTTTTCTCCGGGTCCTCCGGTTTCCTCCCACTGCTAAAGACCCCTACGCGCAAGCGAATTATTGAAATAAAATTAAACCATATGTTAGTCCCGAAATGATCTAGTCTGTGTCGAGTGGACGTTAAACTCCATTTCTCTCTCTCTCTCATAAAAGTACATGTATCGTATAAGTAAATGTATCCTATAAGTATATGTATCCTATAACTTTACAATTACATTTATCTAAAAAGTACATATATATCCAAAAAGTAACATACATTTATCCTAAAACAGTACATATATCCTAAAACAGTACATGTATCCTAAAAGTGTGATATTCTAAAAGTATGATATTCTAAAAGTATGGTATCCTAAAAGTATGATATTCTAAAAGTACAATATTCTAAAAGTATGGTATCCTAAAAATATGGTATCCTAAAAATATGATATGCTAAAAAAAAGTACAATATTCTAAAAGTATGGTATCCTAAAAATATGGTATCCTAAAAGTATGGTATGCTAAAAAAAAGTACAATATTCTAAAAGTATGGTATCCTAAAAGTATGATATCCTAAAGGTATGTGTATCCTAAAAGTACAAATGATGATCAGTGATTTTAATATTAGTGACAGGTAGACTATGATATTAGAGACAGGTAGACTATGATATTAGAGACAGGTAGACTATAATATTAGTGACAGGTAGACTATGATATCGGTGTGTGTCAATTGACATAGTTACAAGTTACTCTAGACCTGATATTTTTGTAAGACAAGGACAGAATGTTATTGTTTTTTGTAAAACGAGCTGTAAGGCGAGGACGGCATGTTATTGTTTTTCATCAATAAGCAATTATGTTTGACATTCCATGTAGTCTCTGTAAACCAGTCTACTAAGAAACATAGTTGAAATGGAAGCCAGAAGAAAACTGGATAATTGAGCCAGTTCATGAACAAGGCTTACTATTTTAGTTCAGTTATAATAACGCTCCCAGCATTGGCCGAGAAAGTTCATTAGGATTTTCCGACGCAATTCCCCCCCCTCCCCTTGTCAGTGGTGCGGGACGGAGTGCCTGACAACGACAGCTGTCGAGTCATTCGGATGGGAAGAAAAACCGAGGTCCTGTATATACTTTGGTGTGCATGTAAAAGAACCCTTAGCATATGAAATTTGATATAAGAGTAGGCCGTATTGCCACTGTCCGGTCAAAATTTCCCTCATAGCACACTGTATGGTGTATGCCCGTCTTCATTAGCCATGTTGAGCAGAAGGCATAAACATACCAAGATCAATTGCACCCATTGTCGAGCACAACAGAACAGTGGCATCTGGAATTTGATGCGAAATATCTGAAATTAAATGCAGTTTTCTGGGCAAAATTCACCTCCCTAAAACATGTGAACACAGTATTAACTGTGTTAGTCTCCAATACACAATGCAGGACAACTGCACAGTAATTGGAAGACAGAACAAACCATACATTACAGATGGTACAGTTACAGTATATATCCCAGAACAGGTATACAAATATATGAATTAGGCCAGAAAAAAACCCTGAAAATATTTTATTTAAGAAAAACATCTGTGTTTCAAGGTGCAATCTTTTCTTGTTGTCTTTATTACAACACATTTTTCAAGGATTACATGTACATTTGTAAATATAAATTAGGTGGGTAGGTTAATGGATTCTACAGATGTTGTTGTTGTAAATATTGTGTTTGTAGAATTAAAGGGCGGTTGGATGGCTGAATGGTTAGCACTTGCACGCTGTATCATGAAGCCTGTCATTGAGTCAACTGGCGTGGTTTCGTTTGCCCGGTTGTACATGACAAGGAGTAGGGTCGCCTGTCCAACCTCATTGGTTTTCTCTTTGTCCTCCGGTTTCCTCCCACAGCTAAAGACCTTAAGCACAAGCGAATTATTGAAATAAAATTAAACCATATGACCTAGTCGAAATGACCTAGTTTTTGTCGAGTGGACGTTAAACCCCATCTCTCTCTCTCAAGGAGTAGCGTCACTGCTACAGACACCTACGCGCAATTGAATTATTGAAATAAAATTTAACCATGTGTTTCCCCGGTTGTATGGTTTCCTCTCAGTCCTACGTGCCAGCGAATTATTGAAACGAAATTGAACCATATGTTAGTCTCAAAATGACCTCGTTTGTGAGGAGTGGACGTTAAACTCTCTCTCTCTCTCTCTCTCTCTATGAGCAGGTAGCCTACATGTAGGTCAAATAAAACATACAAATCATCGTACATGACAATTGATGAGGAACGTGTTTGATTTGTCATGGAGTGGGTGGCCAAGTGGTCTAACTCTCTAACTCAATATAATTCTCTGTGGAACTTTCTTGGTCAACACCTGGATGTGACCAAGGACCTCCTGATTATGGATCCAGTTCGGCCAACACCTGGATCAGTCCCGGACCTGATTGTGGATCCAGTACGGCCAACACCTGGATCAGACCCGGGACCTGATTATGGATCCAGTTCGACCAACACCTGGATCAGACCCGGGACCTGATTATGGATCCAGTTCGACCAACACCTGGATCAGACCCGGGACCTGATTATGGATCCAGTTCGGCCAACACCTGGATCAGACCCGGGACCTGATTATGGATCCAGTTCGGCCAACACCTGGATCAGACCCGGGACCTGATTATGGATCCAGTTCAGCCAACACCTGGATCAATTCCTGTATCTCCTGATTAGTAATCCATCAACAAATAGAATGAACCCATGCGATCATAGAGATACCACAAAATGGTGTCTAACTTGTACGATTTCAGAGAAATAGGGTTTAACGTGCTACTGTTTTGCTCCGAACTGGGCTAATGAAGACGGGCATACGCCATACAGTGTGCTATGTGGGAAATTTTGCCCGGACAGCGGCACTATGGCCTACTCTTATCTCGAATTCCAACTGCCAAGGGATCTTTTACATGCATTCTATTCTAATGTATACACTGGACCTTGATTTTTTGTATCATCCGAAGGACTGGACAGCTGTCATTGTCAGGCTCTCCATCCTGCATCACTGACAAGGGAGAATCACGCCGGAAAATCTGGATGAACTTTCTCGGCCAATGCAGGGATCGAACACTCGACCTCCAGGCTAGCGAGCCAGCGTCTTACCCACTTAGCCACCGTGTTTACCGATTTATAAAGTAAATGGTTGAGACAATATACTTGTGTTAAAATCCACCTCTCTTTCGACTTAAATATACTGATCTAGATAAATATACCTGGGTGTAAATAATCTAGGTTAACGTGACATATACATGATTACCTGTAGTTTACATGATTACCTGTTGTACATGTTGACATGGTATGTTCAGTCTAGACTATTTAATTACACATTACCAGCTTGTACGTGACATGGTTTTTCCTTGTCTAGTCGTTCAGAAGGGACAAAAAAAACTGAGGTCCCGTCTTTACATTGGTGTGTACATAAAAGATCCATTGGCAGTTGGAATTCGATATAAGAGTAGACGATAGTGCCGCTGCCCGGGCAAAATTTCACTCATAGCACACTGTATGGCGTATGCCCGTCTTCATTAGCCCAGTATATGAGCAGAACAGTAGGACATTAAACCCCATTTCATTTCCTGTATCTAAAATATGACAAAGTCTATAGATCCATATAGGTTATTAAAAGATTAATTTATTAATTCAGGAAGTTCTATTCTAATCTACCCTCTCATCCACAATTTCTTTTTTCTGGAGCCATAACACACAGGTATTTTTTTTTGATTCATCGTCGTTAGCCCGATTGCTGCTGAACAGTTGGACCCCATTTTATTGTATTTATACAGAAGGTTGTAGAACACATAATAACCACAGTGTGACAGAGGTCAGATAAAGGCCATGTTAGATAGTATCAAACTACTTATTATATGATTTACAAGGTTATATTCCTAGATTTAGATGGCTGAATGGTTAGTGTGAGCGTGTTGTATCACACAGTCTGCCATTGAGTCAACTGGCAGGGTTTCGATTCCCTGGTTGTACATGTATGTGACAAGGAGTAGGGTCGCCTGTCCAACCTTGTGGGTTTTCCCTGGGTCCTCTGGTTTCCTCCCACTGTTAAAGACCCCTACGCGCAAGCGAATTATTGAAATAAAAAATTGAACCATATGTTAGTCCCGAAATGACCTAGTTTGTGTCGAGTGGAAGTTAAACCCTCTCTCTCTCTCTCTCTCTCTCTCTCACTGATACCTTATTCTGTGTCAGGGGAGTCACCGAACTTCACCGGCGTCGAGCCTGGAGACCTCCCCCAGAAAATTTTGAAAATTCAGAGCTGAAAAACGACATCTGTGGACTTTTCTTGAGGAGTTTACATATGATTTTATTTGGCTTTGCTGAGCTTCTTTTTTTTTGCATGAAAACTCAGCATTAGGAAATAGGAAGACAACACACCAGTTTTGTAACGATAATATTTGAATTATAATTCAAATTCTATCAGGAACAAGGATACACCATTTTTTTCAGAGTACAAGTTTCTTATTTTCAAAGCACAGATTTTTCATTTTGAAGCATGTTTTTGTTCCAATCCAGGCTATTTTAGGTTGTGTATTATTGTCTGATATACACTGTCCGAGATGTATGGTTAATTGAATATATTTACATACATGTACCTTAAACGGGTATTATTGACTGATATAATAAAATGTTGGGTATTGAAAGTGCAATATCACTCTGTGTCAATAGATTTAGGTCAGATATTCGGTGAGGACAAAGGCATGAATTTAAGTCGATTGAATATTTTTTGACCAGAATTCTTTAAGGCAAAAGTACTTGTGGTTTGTATGAACTTAAACCTTTATCATGTCTTGTTGGGGTTTTAGATTTTGAGGAACTATTGTGATCTTAGATTAGTTTTATGATGATATACAGAATTGCAGATCTTTCGTTTGGGCTCAAATGTTATATACATCATTATTTCACATGCCAAGCCCATAATCAACTCTGTAGACGGCTGGTTGGTTTTGATTTTCAACGGATTTAAACATGATCGTGAGTTAATAATTCAATTAAAAAACTGGATAATCGAGACTTTGTTTATTATCATAACAATGGTAGCAATGACAATTGAGACTACACCATTCTTCAAACGGCCATAATAAAGTAATTTGACTGAAATTTTCTTCAATATATTTCCATTTCATTATTTGTTGTTTTAATTATTATAATTTGTAGCAAGAACTGTCAGCTCTTTATCTAAATGTTATATAATGTATCTTTAATATAAATATTATAGCGAGAACTGTCAGCTCTTTATCGAAATCTTACATAATGTATCTTTAATATAACTATAGCAAGAACTTTTAGCTCTTTATCGAAATCTTACATAATGTGTAGGGGACTTTAGCTGTGGGAGGAAACAGAAGGACCCATCCCCTACTCCCCAGACTAAAGAAGACGGCCATACATCATGCAGTTTGCTATGAGGGACCACTGTTTCTGTCCCATTCAAACGACAACATGTTTTTTCCTTGTCGGGACCTCCGTCCTGCACCTCTGACAAGGGAAAATCAGACTGGAAGATCAGGATCGAATTCTGGACAGTCTGGTAATTAGTGAAGATTTCAGTTTACACTGGATACACAGGTCTATAATGATGATGATGACTGTTATAAAGAATAGATGGTGATATTCTACAATACGGGGAGTGGGGGTGGGGGGGGTGGATGGCTAAATGGTTAGCGCGTGCACATTGTATCATACAGTCTGGCGTGGTTTTGATTCCCCGGTTGTACATGACAAGGAGCAGGTTTTCCCCTACTCACAAGTGAAATATCGAAATAAAATTGAACCCTGTGTTAGCCCCTAAATGATCTAGTATGTGTAGAGCAGACGTTGAACCCCATTTTTCTCTCTCTTCTACAATAACAACCTATTTATACAAGGATATCAACCAGTAAACCTATATATATATATATATATATATATACAATAATACAGGTTAAAACCATGACATATATAATATATACTATAGCAAGAAATGAAGGCCATATGGTACTGAATACCAGGAATACCTTATAAACAAGTTCTTTATTCTGGTAGTTATTGGTTACGAGGCTAATCTTTCTTTTAATCACAGATTTACATAATTAATATTATCAGAGATGCCTGGGAGGGAGGATGGAGAGAGGTGGAGGAAATCTGAGAGAGAGAGAGAAAGGGGGGGCTGTGAGGGAGGGGGAGAGAGGTGGAGGAACTGTGAGAGAGGGGGAGAGATCAAGGGACTGTGAGAGAGAGAGAGATGGAGGGACTGTGAGAGAGAGGATTGAAGGAGGGGGAGACTGAGGGACTGAGAGAGGGAGGGGGGAGAGTTGTAGGTACTGTGAGTTGGGAGAGAGAGAGAGAGAGTGAGAAAAAGAGAGGGGGAGAGAGAGATGGAGGGAGGGAGAGATGGGGGACTGAGAGAATTATTTCGGGACTAACATGTATATTTATTTCAATAATCCACATGCACATGTAGGAGATAACACTACCAAGTTAAAAAACGTACACACCTGGGATTGATACCACACGGATTGTTTTCATGACAGATCTCTCGGGCACCAACCAAGACCCTTGAACTTACCGTTGATATTTAGACTGTCCAAGATGCATTGCTGAATCTGGTGACCTTGAGTTATCTCCGCTGCATTGCCTAAATTATCAATTTCCTCATAAAGAGATTTTTTTTTTACCCTGGGTTCATCCATATTTTTTTGTTTAGTTTCCCCCTTGTCAGTGGAGGAGGAGAGAAATGGGGTTTAACATCCACTCGACACAAGCTAGGTCATTTCGGGACTAACATATGGTTTAGTTTTATTTCAATAATTCGCTTGCACGTAGGGGTCTTTAGCAGTGGGAGGAAACCGGAGGACCCAGAGAAAACCCAGGAGGTTGGACAGGCGACCCTACTCCTTGTCACGTACAACCCAGTGGAGGAGGACGTTAGGCCTGGCATGAACAGGATGTAATTGTTCGAATGGGATGCAAAACTGAGGTCCCTTGGAAATATACAACAGGCAATGAAATAGGATTTAAGGTGTTAATGAACTAACCGCCCATGCAGTGTACTACCTGTATGGTAGATATTTTACCTGGACAGTGTAGCTATGTTATACTTTAATCTCAATATACAACCAGGTGATCTTTAACACAGTGCTAATCATATATACTATTCAAAAAAAGTAGGGGATATTTGATTTTTAAGTGTTATTAAAGTCACCTAATAAAACTGACGGAGAAACAAATGACAAAATGAAATGAAGTTCACATTCATCGATTTATTCCAAATGATCGTTAGACTAAGTAAGGCACAGACTGACCATGATAAGGGTAAAATGATACCCGGGGTCAAACAGCAAAGTTACCACAGCATCACAACCAAGTCAGTAACGGGTAAATCCTCCTCTGTTTGCCAAACAAGCATTGATCCGACGTGGCATACTCCTAATGAGACGTCTAAGGTCATTTTGGTCCAGATTGTCCCATTCCTGTTGCAACGCAGCAGCAAGTTCTTGGACATTGGCAGGACGTTGTTGACGTTGACGTAACCTCTGTCCAAGCATGTCCCAGACATGCTCGATGGGGGAGAGGTCGGGACTCAGTGCTGGCCAATTTAATGTGGTGATGTTCTGTTGTTGGAGGTAACCTGTAACGATCCTGGCCCTGTGACATCTTGCGTTGTCATCCTGGAAGATGAAACGGCGGCCATGACGTCGTGCGAACGGCACAACATGATCTGCCAAGATGTTGTCCCGGTAGTACTGGCCTGTAACACGCCCTGCAACAACATGTAAAGCCGTTCTTCCAGCAACAGTGATGCCTCCCCACACCATAACAGAACCACCCCCAAATCGATCATGTCTGATGACGTTAACGTCTTGGAAGCGCTCGTTTCGACGACGCCACACCCTCCTACGTCTGTCCAAAAAATCAACAGTGAACCTTGACTCATCTGAAAACATCACATTGCTCCAGCGTCGATTATCCCAGTGTTGACGATCCCTACACCAACGATGTCTTGCCTGAATGTGATGCGCCATTATAGTTAATTATATATGTTACAAGTCCCTGTAGGTTACAGGTCCCTTCGTTCATTGTTAGTTCTCGTGATACGAGACATCCGGGTTATCGATTATGTTATTGTAATGGTGGCACGTCAATTAAAGTTATCAACAGTTGTCGCTGTCTGTGTTTGTCCCTGTAGTACTCCCCACTAAACTGTCGTGGTGGCTGATTGTGGATTTATTCCTTACGTCTCCGTGAACTGCAGGACTCGGCAAACAAGAAATATCATTCAACAGGCAGGTTACAGTGTACTGTAAATAGATTTCTGTTGGCTCGCGTAGAAGCGCGCCATATAATTTTTATTTTTAAGACGAACCCCCATCAATTTATCAATCAATGGCTTCAACTCGCGCCCCAAAGCAGCGTGTTTTGACAAAAGATGAAACTATCACCTCGTTCGAGGCCTGGAAACAGAACCTTACATACATTTTATCTCTAGATGACAACTTCGCCCCATTCTTCGCTCCCGATATTGTATGGTCTAAGAAAAGCAGGGATAACCCAAATCGAGGCTTTACCGACGAACGTGGGAAGACTGCAGCACAAAAGGTGGTTTTTTTAGAGCTCATGTTGGGTCAAATCGCCAATTTTTGCCCGGTGATAGCCCGCAACACCATTATTCACAAGTCTGTGAGTATAAGCTCTGTTTGGCAATCAATCCGTGCTCACTATGGATTTCAGAATAGTGGGGCACAGTTCCTTGACATCTGTGATATGAAACTAGAAATGGATGAAAAACCAGAAGACTTATTTCAGAGGCTGATCGCCTTCGTTGATGACAATCTATTAACTGTCGGATGCGGTCTTACACACTATGGAACTCAAGTTACCGAGGAGGAAATGTCTCCATCCTTAGAAAATCTGATAACAGTATTATGGCTTCGTTTAATCCACCCCGGTTTGCCCAAGCTCGTTAAGCAACGGTATGGAATCCAATTACGTACATGTACTATCGCGTCACTTAAACCAGAGATATCAATGGCCTTGTCATCCCTTTTAGAAGAGGTGGAAACTGCTGAAGAGGTTCGTTGCATGCGTATGGGTTCCCGACCACCGTTTCGCCCAGACTCCAGACTGCATAACCCCCCGCCAAGGCCCAGGCCACAAACCTTAAAGCCACAACGTGTTACAAAAAGATCGCCTACAATGTGTCCTCTATGCTTACAATCCAACCGAGGTTCCACTGACCATTACCTCAGTCTATGTCCATATTTGCCCGAGAGCGACAGAAAGTTTATGTCACGAGCCAGGCAGGTTATCGTCGATTCTGACGATGATGAGAACACTGATATCATTTCAGATGCCAATAATGCTGATACGCCAACTTTGTCGGTTTCATCACGAAGAGTCCAAGTCGATCAGTCTCCCTATCTTGATGCATTCTACGACCACCATGCCATCCGCATAACCGTCGACTCTGGTTCCGAAACGAATATGATAAGTCATCCTCTCGCTCTCCAGTTGGGCATTCCTGTTACTAAAAGTACACAATACGCTACTCAGGCTGATGGCCGAACATTGTTAAACGTTGTCGGAGAAACTCGCTTTGAGTTGACAAGAGACGATCATATCTTATCATTCACCGCATTAGTCGTGTCCTCTATGGATGTGGAACTACTTGGAGGAACCCCTTTCATGTCTGTCAACGATGTAGCCGTGCGACCTTCCAAGCAACACGTACTTATTGGTGGCCATATTTATCCATACGGTTCCTCTTCTCCAAAGTCAAGTCCATCGGTACGACGCACTCAAGCTTCTGTTTTAAGATCGAATACTGCTACCACTATTTGGCCTGGTAAATTCATAGAAGTAGATGTCCCAGCTGAACTCGACAACATCGACACAGTGGCCGTGGAACCCCGGCTAGATCTCTCTCCCCATCAGACCGAAGCATTATGGCCTGCTCCGTCCGTCTTACGACCGATAGGCGGAAAGTTACGTATACCTAACTCTACTGATTTACCAATCATCGTTCGCAGAAACAGCCACTTTTCTCAGGTGCTACCTGTGTATAACCCCCTGGTATCACCGAATTCAGCCAATGACATACACACACTGACCACATCCATGCCCAATCCGCCCTCATCTGCTGTTACGCTTGATCCGGATGAAATACTGTCACCTCTTGTTCACAAGCAGTTTCGCACCCTACTACGACAATACGACTCTGTTTTCAGCACAACACCCAAGGGCTATAACGGTGCATTTGGTCACTTCACCGCAAAAGTCAATATGGGTCCAGTCCTTCCACCCCAACGAAAAGGGCGTGTCCCCCAGTATGCTAAAGATAAGCTAGATGAACTACAATCCAAATTTGATGAGCTTGAGAGCATCGGAGTCTTCCGGAAACCCGAGGACCTGGATATGGTAGTCGAATACTTAAATCCGTCATTTTTGATCAAAAAGCCCAATGGTACATACAGACTGGTGACTGCGTTTGGCGAAGTCGGCAAGTATGCTAAACCACAACCATCCCTGATGCCAGATATCGATTCAACCTTACGGTCAATTGCCAGTTGGACTTACATAATTGCTACAGACTTGTCAAATGCCTTTTACCAAATTCCCTTATCCGCGGATTCTATGAAGTTTTGCGGCGTCGCTACCCCATTTAAGGGTATCCGGGTATATACTAGGTGTGCCATGGGTATGCCGGGCTCAGAGACAGCGTTAGAAGAGTTAATGTGCCGTGTGCTGGGAGATTTGATACAACAGGGATTTGTCGCCAAAATTGCCGATGATTTGTACTGTGGGGGGAATACTCCTGAAGAACTCCTAAAGAACTGGCAGGCTGTTCTCAATGCCTTACACACAGCCTCTCTCAACTTAAAGGCCTCTAAAACAATCATCGCACCGAGAAAAACTACCATTCTTGGATGGACCTGGTGTCAGGGATCTTTAACTGCAAACCCTCACAGAATCGCCACCCTATCGACGTGTGCAATCCCTAAGACTATTAAAGACTTGCGAGCCTTTATAGGTGCATACAAGTTCCTCTCACGTGTACTTCCGCAGTGTGCTAAATATTTGAGTCCACTCGATAGCCTAGTGGGAGGAGGAGCTCAGTCTAAAGATATAATCGTCTGGACGGATGACACGACTGCTTCATTCCACCTGGCACAGGCATATTTAAAAGATGCGAAGTCTATCACTTTACCAAGACCCAACGATCAGTTATGGATAGTCACAGATGGGGCAGTCAGAAGCTTTGGATTGGCCTCCACATTATACCTTATTAGAAACGACAAACTACAATTAGCTGGTTTCTACAGCGCGAAGCTCCCTGAACGAAAACATGGATGGAGTCCCTGTGAGATCGAAGCTTTATCTATTGCGGCATCCATCAAACACTTTGCTCCTTATATCATTCAGTCTGGTCACGTAGCTCAAATTCTTACCGACAGTAAGCCTTGTGTTGAGGCTTATTCCAAGTTACAAAGGGGTGAATACTCTACTAGTCCAAGAGTGACCACATTTCTATCCATTGCCAGTCGATATCAAGTTTTCATTCGCCACCTAGCCGGCAAGGTCAACATTCCGTCAGATTTTGGAAGTCGAAATGCTCCAGATTGTGAAGATATGAGTTGTCAAGTGTGCTCATTCATATCGGTTACCATGGACTCTGTTGTTCGTGCCGTGTCTGTGAAAGATATTATGAATGGATCGGTCAGGCTGCCATTTGTTAATCGCTCCATGTGGCGCCAGGCTCAGCAAGATTGTAAGGACCTGCGTCGAGTGCATGCCCACCTTGCACAGGGCACTCGACCATCAAAGAAATCTACCAATATTCATGACGTCAAACGGTACCTCAATACCGTCTCCATCGCATTAGACGGAACCCTAGTCGTTCAAAAGTCTGACCCTTTAGCTGTGACTCGAGACTTAATCGTCATCCCAAGGGACCTGATACTAGGTCTACTCACTGCGTTACACATTCGTTTGGATCACCCCTCAAGCTACCAAACACGTCTTATCGTTCGTAGATATTTCTACGCATTGGATTTAGATCAAGCCGTGGACGCTGTATCTAGAAACTGTCAACAATGTGCAGCTCTTCACAAAATACCATCTTCTATTATTCAACAAACTAGCGAACCCCCACCTAAAGCTGTTGGAACCTATTTCGCCGCAGATGTTTTATGTCGCGCCAAACAGAAAATTCTCGTACTCCGTGAATGTGTTACCTCCAAAACTTCTGCGACCCTAGTTCCGGATGAAAAGCACCAAACTATCCGGGACGCCCTTCTCCAATTGTGCATTGAGATGGTACCAGTTGAAGGCTGTAGTATTATACGCTGTGACCCAGGCCCCTGTTTTCAAGCTATAGTTAATGACCGCTTACTGAACCAACATGGTGTTTATGTCGAACTTGGCCGAACAAAGAACATAAATAAAAACCCTGTAGCTGAACACGCCATCCAAGAAATCGAGGATGAGATCCTCCGACAGGACCCTTCAGGATCCCCCATCACCCCAGTTTTATTAAGCTGTGTCATTGCGCGCGTTAATTCTCGTCTTCGGGCCAGTGGTTTGTCGGCTAGGGAAATGTGGTGCAAGCGGGATCAAATCACCAATGAGCAGTTACTCATCGATGACAGTAATCTCATACATGCTCAACAAGTGCGACGTCACCAAAATCATCCTTACAGTGAACGGTCAAAAAACCCTCTTGGCAAGTCTGGTCCTCCACAGAACGTCCGTATTGGGGATTTAGTTTATTTATTTTGTGATCGTGATAAAAACAGGGCACGTGACAAATATATTGTCTCGGGTGTTCAGAACGGCTTTCTACAACTTCATAAGCTGAGGAACTCTCAAATCCGCTCGAAGACATACTCCGTCCATCCTACAGAGGTTTACAAGGTAAATATTTCCCCCACAGCTTGCTCCGTTGCTTCAGATGATAGCGAAGATGATACGGTCATCATTCCTTCTGTATTGACCACACCACTCGACCCGACTGCATCAGCTCAACTACCCGACCGTGGCGAGGCAGAAGCATCAAGCAGTTCGTCAGAATCTGATCTTATCGATGATACCCTGAACATCCAGACCCTGTCAAATACAGCAACAAGTGTTTCTTCTAACATACCAGGATTACCACGAAATCGTACACGCCAGTTGCCTAAAAACTAATAGACTATGTTCTTTATTAAGACTTTTAAGTGTTTTCATGTCTAAAAGTTATTTTTAATTCCATAAATTGTTCTACAAGAAAAGGAAAAAAAGGGTCGCGCCATTATAGTTAATTATATATGTTACAAGTCCCTGTAGGTTACAGGTCCCTTCGTTCATTGTTAGTTCTCGTGATACGAGACATCCGGGTTATCGATTATGTTATTGTAATGGTGGCACGTCAATTAAAGTTATCAACAGTTGTCGCTGTCTGTGTTTGTCCCTGTAGTACTCCCCACTAAACTGTCGATGATCTCTCAAACAAGGGATCACGCGAGGACGTCGGGCGCGAAGGTGACCCCTATGCAGTCGATTCCGAATCGTCTGGCCACTCACTCTCACACCAGTGTCTGTTTGAAGACGAGCGCTGATCTGATTTGCTGTGATGACACGATTTCTCAAGGCCAAGGTACGGATAAATCGATCCTGGGCTTGAGTTGTCGCCCTTGGTCGACCTGAGCGTGGTCTGTCCTGTACAGATTGTGTATCACGGTATCTGGACCATAGCCTGCTTATGACAGACTGAGAAACATTCATCGTCCGCGCCACAACCGCCTGTGTTGTGCCGATCTGTAGCATGCCAAGGGCACGTAACCTTTCATTTTGGGTAAGCCGACGCATATCAAAATTTGTTTTCTGGTCACTAAAACAATTAAACTGATGTTTCCACCCTGGAATTCAATGCCACAATAACTGTAACATTCAAAGTCAGAGTCGTGCAAATCTTGGGTTGGACCCCCATGATGATCCCAAGCATCACCTGCATTCCATGCGGTAGCTATTGGTGCATTTGGGCGTCACATGTAACTGGAAATGTTTCTTCTGTTAGGTTCTATAGTGACTTTTTTCGTAGTCATTTGCATATTTTAGTATTATGCCCCCAAAATCAAATATCCCCTACTTTTTTTGAATAGTATATATATGAAATGAAATGAAATGGGGTTTAACGTCCTACTGTTTTGCTCCTAAACTGGGCTAATGAAGACGAGCATACGCCATACAGTGTGCTATGAGGGAAATTTTGCCCGGGCAGCGGCGCTACGGCCTACTCTTATATTGAATTCCAACTGCCAAGGGATCTTTTACGTGCACGCCAATTTGTACACGAGACCTTGGTTTTTCGTACCATCCGAACGACTAGACAGCTGTCCTTGTCAGGCCCTCCGTCATGGTGGCTATTTGACTAAGACGCTGGTTCGTGGTCTGGAGGTTGCAAGTTCGCGCCCATTGTTGGCAGAGACAGTTCTTTTTGATTTTCCGGCCTGACAAGGACAACTGTCTAGTCATTTGGATGGGACAAAAAAATGTGGTCCTGTGTACCCATTTTGGCGGGCATGTAAAAGATCCCTTGGCAGTTGGAATTTGATATAAGAGTAGGCCATAGCGCTGCTGTGCTGGAAAAATTTCTTCATTAGCCCAGTTGGAGCATAACAGTAGGACATTAAGCCCAATTACATTTCTCTCTTCAACACTACTGACAAGAAGATATTAGGCTGAAAAATTATGAAAAACTGTCTTAGCAAACATTGGTGTTGAACCCAGGCCTGCTTACGTGTAGTTAGTAAACCAGCGTCTAACTCACCGAGCCAAGATGGCTCCATGTCGACTGGCATTACATCTTGTTGTTGGTTTATAACATTACAAAACACAATCCTTTTTTTTAAAATCTAATAAATGTGTTTAAATATACACTTGTTATCCAACCATTGTTAAACCTTGTCTTGTTTTGGCAGGTACACACATTTATGTAACTGTTTTTAGATAAAATGTCTATTAATAGATACTGATACAGATGGAAATGTTCTTTTATTTGAAAATGGTTATTTTAGAAAAATAATATGATTGGGGAAAAACCCATCCTAACATGGGTGTCACACATGGGGGGGGGGGGGCCCGACCCCCCCAATTGTTTTTCTAGGGGGGTCTGAATATATTTGGACCCCCCAAAAAATTTACATCGTAGGCCCAAACTCCTATTTATTTCCAAAAATTATTAGGATTAGTTAAGATTCCATCTGTATAAAACCTGTAGATATCCAAATATGGTTTACATTGCTAAAATAAAACACAGAGAGAATCATCCTGGAAACCTGTGCGAAGTGAAAAGTAACCGTGTGTAGACAGCATGGCCACATGGTGTTTGTTTATAGTTTTTAGGGGTTTTAAAAAAGGGTTAGGGTTGCGCCCCCCCCCCAATATATATTTCACGGGTACGCCTCTGCATCCTAATAAACATTTCCTGGCGTGTAAGAATATTGTTGTTAATTTATAAAAAAACCAACCAAATACCATTGTTGTTAAAGTAGCATAGTAATTGTTGATATTGTTAACATTGTTAAAGTAGTAATACTGTTAATAATTTATCAAAAAACAGCCACATACCATGGTTACCCCTTGTCAGTGATGCAGAATAGAGGGCCTGACAAGGACAGCTGTCTAGTCGTACGGATGGCACGAAAAACTGAGGTCTCGTGTACACATTGGCATGCACGTAAATAATCCCTTGACAGATGGATTTCGATATTAGAGTAGGACATAGTGCTGCTGTCCGGGAAAAATTTCCCTCATAGCACACTGTATGGTGTATGCCCGTCTTCATTAGCCCAGTGGGAGCAGAATAGTAGGACGTTAAACCAAATTTAATTTCATTTGTAATTGGCTGATCTTTTCTGGCTTCAAATCTTATATAAATTATTAATAAGATATTTATTCACAAGCCAAGCCTATAATCCAAATGACTAGACAGCTGTCCTTGTCAGGCCCTCCGTCCTGCACCAATGACAAGGGGGGAACCACGTAATTGGAGAATCTTGATGAACTTTCTCAGCCAATGCAGGGATCAAACACATGACCTCGAGGCTGGCGAGTCAACATCTTACCCACTTAGCCACCATGACTCCCCTGCCAATTCAACTTGCTAATGACAGATTTATCTCTTGTATAATGTAAGAAGTTATTTGGCTTGTATATATATATCGATGTACGGCTGCTTTAAAACCTGCTCTAGATTTATAAATCTGATGCAATACTGTTACGTTAGAAGAGAAAACACTGATTGCAGCAGGTTAGGTTATCATGAATAAATCATACCGAGGCCAAAACATAGCCATTGATTATTTTTATTCTTGGCTTCGTCTGTACCTGTCATAGCTCGTGTTTCAATTACTGGCTGTTCAAGGTCATTGATTTGATAAAGTATATTTTAGCAGACGATTTATTCATTTCCTAATATAGATGTCCAAATGATTGAAGCCAGATGATTTGTTGTTTCTTTAGCCAATGAAATCTTTTACATTACTACATCATTAACTGTTTGTTTGTTTGGGACAGAGAATTAACGATTTGTTTGGCTCCAACAGAAAATAATATAGTTGTTATATCCACAGTATAACAACCTGCTTCCAAATGATCAAATCAATAGAAACAAATATAAACTTTAAATGACTTAAAAATACATTATGGGAGATTAGATAAAGAGCTGACAGTTCTCGCTATAATAGTTAAAAACTAGATAGTGTAAAGGTAATTTGTTAAAAATTTCAGTCAAATTGGTCCACTATGAACCGAGATATCAGCTTTGTAAATTTCTGCCTAGCCTCGTTCATCATTACTAAAGTTAGTACGTTAAAAAGCATAGTCTCGATTATCCATTGTTTTGATTTGATTATCAATGAGCGTTTGCAGCATATAGGATTCTAATCCAGTCGATATCGAAGGCTAGCCTTGACATCGAGAATTGATTATGGTCTGAAAAAAATAATAAATGTCTTATTAATAATATTACATAAGATTTCAGGCCTAAAGAAAGACCTGCAATAGGCAGATTTAGCTCTTGTATAATGTATGTTTAAGTTTGTATAATACCGGTAGATTTTATTGTTAACTAGCTCTAGGAGAATTATAAACCAATCAAACATTTTAATTATTTCTAATAATAACTTTATGGGTTATTTCTCTTGATCAGTCTTATATACGCCCACATGTGGTCGTATATATTTTGGTAAGTGTACCGCATCCACAAAGTCATGGGTATCGTAAAACCATCTTATGTAGCATCTTAGGGTTCATAAGCGTAAAAACTTACTTCCTCAGGAAAAAACACTACACATTTGAAAGGTTAGTTGCTATAAAAGATGGTTTTGTGATACCCATGACTTTGTTTTTAACCCCTCCTACTACTGGTGTCACCGTATCAAGTTTATTATGACTTGGATCCCATCTAAGTTTATGTTATTCAAATGGTTTGGTATTGTTCTCTCTTTATTTTTATTTGGATTCACGTAATGGCTCGTGGACGCTCTAGTTTTCCTGTCTTGTAAATGCCCCCATTACAATTGATGCTGTGGGTATGTTTTGTTCACTGACAACTTATTTTTTTTGTAAGCACTATAATGAACTTTGTTTTCTATTTTTAGCCGTCTGTACGTTTAACCCCAGCAGCCATCTTGTATTCTGGTAAAAGTAATGATGACAGTCATATTTTGGTAAGTAGCCAATTTTACTGATTGTTTGTTACCATGGCAACATAGCAGCATGTTGGTAACCAATAAGTTAACAGTAAATACAAGTAAAAAAACAAAACATTGTATACTTTAAACTACCAACAAAAATAATATACTCAATGAATTTACTACTAGTGTTTTGTTACCATGGCAACAGTTTCTATAATAGATTTACCTAAAAGTACTAGTTGTTATACTGTGATATTTTGTTGTTTGTAAACTGGTTTAATGGTTTGAAGGGAGGTTGGATGGCCGAATGGTTAGCATGTGCTGGCTGTATCATTGAGTCAATTTTGATTCCCAGTTGTACATGACATGGAGTAGGGTCGCCTGTCTAACCTCTGTGTTTTCTCTGGGTCTTCCGGATTCCTCCAACTGCTAAAAACTCCTACGCGCAAGCAAATTATTGAAATAAAATAGAACCATGTGTTAGTCCTAAATGACCTATTTTGTGTGGAGTGGATGTTAAACCCCATTTCTCTCTCTCTCTCTGTCCAGGCAAAATTTTCCTCATTGCACAAAGTATTGGGTATGCCCTCTTCTATAGCCCCGTCGGAGCAGAACATCATTTCATTTATTTCTTTTCTTCACATAATGATAAGCCCAAAAAGGTTAAAAATGAGAAATTTATAATAATTGTTTAATATTTGTGTATTATTTTTTTTATTATTAGAGAAGCGCCCAGTACCTACATAAAGAACTGCCAGTTCGTATAGCACATCGTATTGCCGGATTCCGTGGTTTGCCTTTTATCATTGGATGTAATCCTACTATATTACAAGTTGTAAGTTTATCTCTTGCTTAAAATACACATACAAAATAATATACCATTGGCATGTCGGGGGTGGGGGGGGTTGGATGGCCGAATGGTTAACTCTTGCTGGCTGTATCATAAGGTCTGTAATTGAGTCAACTGGCATGGTTTCAAAACCCCGGTTGTGCGTGAAAAGGATTAGGGTCGCCTGTCCAACCTCGTGGGTTTTCTCCGGGTCCTTTGGTTTCCTCTCACTGCTAAAGGCCCCTACTTGCAAGCGAATTATTGAAATAAAATTAAAACTATATGTTAGTCCTGAAATGAACTAGTTTGTATCAAGTGGACATTAAACCCCATGTGTGTATTTTTAAATCATAAGGTCTGTAATTAAGCAGCTGGCGTGGTTTCGCTTCCCCAGTTGTACGTGACAAAGATTGGGTTTTCTCCGGGTCCTCCAGTTTCCTCCCACTGCTAAATACCCCTACACACAAGCGAATTATTGAAATGAAATTGAACCATATGTTAGTCCCAAAATGACCTAATTTAGTGTTGAGTGCACTACTAGCTGGATTGTTGTATCTGACAATATATATATATTCAGGTTGTTATATTTCCATACCTGTATTTCTACCTGTTTCATTGTTTATTTTTCAGCATGAATTATATATACGAGCTTTTCATATTCTCTCAGAATTCCCACCTGTAAGTACATTCTGCTGTTCTAGCGCTTTACATTATATGTAACCTGAAACCTTTCATATTTTGAGTGAAGTCCATCGTGACTAGCTGGTCAGCATTCATTTAACAAGATTATCTTTCGATTACTGGCCATTATTTGTCTTCAATTGATTGTATTATATTATGTCAACGATACATTCAACTCAATTCCATTTAATTTGTACTACAACGAACACAGAATGTATGTGATCCGATTTTAATATTATCCAGGTTGTCGATCTGGGTATAGAAAAGGATTTTTCGGATACTTTACGCAGTTTATTAGATGATCATAAAGATGTGGTTACTCTGTTGGCCGAGGGATTCGGAGAATGTCGAAGACATATTAACGTAAGTTTTATTTATCTCTGTTCTATAGTTTTTCATTTCTCTCCGATCTATAGTGAATGTTATCCATAAAGTTGTCATTTTATTATATATCCCGTTCGCTAAATTCCCTTCAAAGATACTATACGTCATCAATATGGAGATGTGGCAGTCAAACAGATCAATCAACTTGTTAAATCAGAAGAGAAGCATATAAGGGTTACCAACAATCTAACAAACTGTTAATTAGTTTATTGTTATCCACTTGTATATAACCTTCTATAACATGTTTGATTGTATCATTGCTTGATAACGGTGAGAATATCCTCATTGAAACGTTGCAGTTAATAAACCTAGTGAATGTCATCCATAAAGTTGTCATTTTATTATAGTTTTTCATTTATCTCTGATCTATAGTTTATATGTGTATAAATGGTTTATCAAATTGAAGTAAAAAATCTGTAAATAGACGAACAGCCTTCCCAGATTTCTCTCAGCTACTAGTTTCGTTCTTATTCGAACTCTTCAGGCTTAAATGAGGATGTGCGGTGGCCCTCTATATATAGTGTCGGTGGGCACCGGAGCACATGTGATCACGGATTATAATCCAACTGCTGTTCAAGTTAGCATGCTCATAAAAGAGAAATGGCATCTATTAACCGGATCGGACATGTGCCGTTCTATCTCCGTAAGGAAAGCCAATGAATTCAAATGGATTCACACTTTAAGAACATTCGCACCGGATGGCATTAACGATAGGATGTAGTCCCGAGGGGTCCCCCACTTTATTGTTTACTCTTATCATATTGAAACAAAAATATAACCATTTAAAAGCATTCAGCAGTTGGAATTCGATATAAGAGTAGGCCATATTGATGCTGCCTGGACAAAATTACCCTCATAGACAATTAATTTTAAATTCATCGTATCATTGTAAATATTTTAATTGTTTATCCCCCCCTGTTTTATTTTCAGGATGAGAATCTGATCAAAAGTTTTCTGGATAAAACGTTAACATCCCGTCTCGGTATACGAATGTTGGCCGAGCATCACCTAGCTTTACACACTGAAACAAGGGTAAGCACAGAATTATTTCTAATCATTTCATTGGTTAAAATATTAAACATTTAGTTGGTGATATCTCGTTATACGGTGGACATTGTTTAAATTTTTCATTATTCTTTAAAGAGGGTTTTAGAATTATATTTATTTTGTTTTTGACATTTTTAATCGAACAAAACAGAAAAATGTTTGGAAAAAATCCACTTTTATTTTTTTAAATTCAAATTCCATGACGTGGGTATAATATTATATTTTATTTCTGAGCAAAATGGTTTTCTTACCCTTTCCCTCATTAGTTTTGCAATTCCATAGAGTGGTTTTCAGATAATTTATTTTCCTACTGAACAAACCGCGAAGCTGTATGACCATTACCCTTTCAGTCCAGAACATCCAGTGACAAGATTTAACTATGTTTAGGGTTCATCAAGTGAGCTGATTGCATAAAGGAATAAAAGAAATGGTTGACACAAAATTAAAATTTCTCTGCCACCATGTCTGGGACAGCTGGAGACTAACACATGTTATAGTGAAACTAGAGAGGAAAATTTTGCCCAAACAGTGGCATTTCTTCATTAAATTCTGTCTTTACATTAATACTATCACCTGATAAGTCGAAACAGGATTGGAATATCTCACGATACTTCTGGGACCATGACACGATACTTCTGGGACCACAACATGGTTCAAACCTGGACCATTATAATCGTTCATCCAGCATCCCGACCACTTGATTATGAAGGCCCTGTTGTACAACCTGATTAAAACATAAATCCTATTTCGTTTCGTTTCTCATAGTTGAAAATTTTGTTTACTTGCCTTTAATACACTAGGATCTGGAAGAGTTGTTATATTACCGGCATTCTGGATGACGTGATGGATTTGCCAATGAAACGGTCTGTTATGGCGAGTCTTTGGCGCGAGTTGAACGGAACTGTGGGTAACCCACTAGAAACGTCAACGTTGATTGGATAATCATATGGCTGATGTCATAGGGTCAAAAGCCGCTCATAAGACCTCTGACTCGACCTTCTACTACAACCGGTCAGATCTTCATGTAGTAGAGACCATCAAAAGTATAAAAAAAAAACGAAACTAAATATAGATCTGTATTTTAATCCGATTGCTCTGTTTTACTACAGGAGATAGTCGATAGAAATGATGTATTTTGTGTCAACTTCCATTTAAACTTTGTTCCTTTATGATTGATAACAGGAATTTATCGAACAGCAATTAAAAAAAAACATAATTGATTATATTTTAATTATTTTGGGGGTGGAGCCAGTTTGAGGTCAGAGTTTATATAAATTAAGGTTGGGGATATGATAATAGGATATATTTGTGTATTGGTATATATTGTGGCACAATTTGCTAGCAACCCTGTATCTTTCACAGCCTAACTACGTGGGCATAGTAAATGTTGGATTCTCACCCCGAAAACTTATAGAAAAGAAGGCAGATTTTGTAAGGTAAGCTTCGGGTGTGTTCTCTCTCATTCTCAAACATGTATTTATATATATTAACCATTAATATACAGTCGGTGAAATCAGAATAAAAAAAAATATGTCAAATGAGATTGTTTATGAAATCATTTCAAAGTGACTAAAGGGAGGGAACTTTGATCCAATGTTACACGTGTCTTATCATCGTCATGGTTTCCAACGGCTAAAAACACCTGTCTAACCGTCGTTATGGTTTCCAACTGATAAACACACCTGTCTAATCATTGTCACGGTTTCCCACTTATAAACACACCTGTCTAACCATCGTCATGGTTTCCTACTGATAAACACACCTGTCTAACCGTCGTCATGGTTTCCAACTGATAAACACACCTGTCTAATCGTCGTCATGGTTTCCAACTGATAAACGCACCTGATACCATTCATAGAAATAAATATACAGCATACCTCCGTTTGGGTGTTCTGTTAAATGAAATGGGGTTCAACATTCTACTAGGCCAGTGGTTCTCAACCTTTTTTGCCAACGGCACACCTTGAAACACATGAAAACATAGCGGCACACCTGGCTAAATACATATGAAAAATATTTGAATTTTGCAAAATAAAAACATGGTCAGTCAGACGGAATACAACCGTAGACAGAGACTAGTCATAGACACATAGAAAAAAGAAAAACACAGCTTTTCAGTAGACACCAGTGAATCACATGGTTTTTCTCATTTTCTTAGTGTGTCATTCAAAATTCTGTGGCACACTTAGGAAGATCTCGTGGCACACCTGGTTAATGAATCACTGTAACATGCTAATAAAGACGGGAAGTGTGACATGAGTGCAAATTTATCATTTCCATCTACTCTTCGGTCGAATGATCTCTTGCGTACACACCAACGAGTACAGAGACAGACAAACTACATCACTGACATGAGGAATCACATGTTCCTGAAGCAACGACTGCAACTTTCACAACATCTGGACGTTGCTTGCTTACTTCACAATTCCCAAACTTATAGCTATGTTATCTACAGACACGTGAGCAATAGCATCCAATCAGAGATTGTTACATCGCGACCTCCATGGAAACCTTGACATTGAATGAACCTTGAATTTTGCAACTCGATTATCACAGGTAGACATTTTAGCTTAAAAGCGCGAGACTTAGTATTCGCGACATCCGAAAAATCTGATAGGCTCACAAGCTGGGCTTGTACCCAATCGAAATTAGTGCCAAAATATGCAGGGTATTATGTGAAGGCCTTGATGTATGTAATTAAAGCGAGATCAAGCCTTCTATTGAAGTTGGAGGAATCCAAAAGCCTGCTGTAGCGCAGGAATCTCATCTCTCAACACTGTGTGCGTTACTTACCGTCGATTTTTAACAAGCTTATGAACATTGAAGAACGATACTGTTGTGATACCTTTTTGTTGCTGACACACGTCTTGCGCTACATCACACACTGACAGCTACACAAATACCTCCACTAGATGGCGCAGTCTTAGACGTAGTAATCCAGGTTTAAAATTAATCTTTAGAGCTTTTTTTTTAACAAAATCTTGGTGTTGGAATCACATCTCTATAGTTATTAATTTCTCCCCTGCTCCCCATATTTTACAAATTATACTATTAAAATATTTAAATTGAAATGTTTATTTTTTTCCCATTCATTTGAATATGGACAATATGTTTTGCATTTATGAATAAATTGTTTAAATGTTTATTTTGGTTATGTTATGTTGGAAGTGTATGTATAGAAGGTTTGTCTTTGTTTTCATCTTGTAGGAATGTTTGCCAGGCTAAATATGGTTTCTCACCAGATGTCAAACTGAACGGTCACGTCAACGCCACGTTTCCTTATATAGCGCCACCTTTAGATTACATATTGACAGAATTACTGAAAAACGCTTTAAGGTGGGTACTAGGAAATTCTTGAGACAAGGCATAACCCTATCAAATACAATAACTGAACAAGGCTTCAACTAGGTTGTACATGACAAAGAGTAGGGTCACTGCTAAAGACTCCTACGCGCAAGCGAATTATTGAAATAAAATTGAACAATATGTTAGTCCCGAAATGACCTAGGTTGGATATTAAACCCCATCTCTCTCTCTCTCTCTCTCTCTCTCTCTTTCTCTCTCTCACTCTCTCTCTCTCTCTCTCTCTCTAAACAATGTTACATATTTTTATTTTATATTTAATACAGATCTACAGTAGAGTCTAATTTAGAAAGTTTACAGAACATGCCAGCTGTTTATGTTACCATAGCGGTTAACGAAGAAGACTTTGTTATCAGGTACTTACTATATATGTCTTTATTGTATAGTCTTGGTTATCAAGTATATACCCGTATATGTGATTATTGTATTGTCTTGGTGGTCAATTACATACGATATATGTCTTTATTGTATAGTCTTGGTTGTCAAGTACATAGCATATATGACTATATTTATTGTATAGTCTTGGTTGTCAAGTTTGTACTATATATGACTTTATTGTATAGTCATGGTTGTCAAGTATGTACCCATATATGACTATATTTATTGTATAGTCTTGGTTGTCAAGTATGTACATTATAATACTTAACAGACAGCATTTGTCATCCAATCTCTTGTGTTGTTTACACTAATGCAACAATTTCAACAATATACATTTATTACTTCAAGAGTTATGGCCCTTGTTTCACTTTGTAGTATCTTCTGAACAAGATATAAATATAAAATGTAAATACTCGCGTTACCCACAAAATATCAGCATGCGACTAACTCTTAACGACTGCTCGGATGACGTAGCTGCTGAAGGTGTATGATTCATTGCAGACTAAACCTGCCTCTTTCTTTTTAGGAAAAACATTGATAATTAACTCTCTAAGTAAATTTGAAAGATTAAATTCTACCAGTAAACATGAAATGAAATGAGGTTTAACGTTCTACATTTCGTTGCTGTTATGATTTTCTTTCCGTGGGGGGGGGGGATGCGCTGTATCATAAGGTCTGTCATTGAGTCAACTGGCGTGGTTACGAATCCCCGGTTGTACGTGACAAGGAGTAGGGTCGCCTATCCAACCTTGTGTTTTTTCTCCGGGTCCTCCGGTTTCCTCCCACTGCTAAAGACCCCTACGCGTAAGCGAATTATTGAAATAAAATTAAACCATATGTTAGTCCTGAAATGACCTAGTTTGTGTCGAGTGACCGTTAAACCCCATCTCATCTCTCTCTCTCTCTCTCTCTATTTGTGTCGAGTGACCGTTAAACCCCATCTCTCTCTCTCTCTCTTTCCTCCCACTGCTAAAGACCCCTACACACAAGCGAATTATGTAAATAAAATTCAACCATCATATGTTAGTCCCGAAATGACCTAGTTTGTGTCGAATGGACGTTAAACCCCATTTCTCTCTCGCTCTTTTTCTTTCCGTGATCAAAACTACAGACGATAGATCAGGTTTTATTCTTCTAACAACCCAAGGCAATTGGTAATCACAACTCTCCCCCGTTCTCAAAAATAGTATCTGGCTTGTTATAGCTGTTATGATGATCTGCGTGAGTTCTACTGAATTCTATCCCCACTCTCTCTGTTATAGGTACCTACCTCTAATTGATTTACATAATAGACTGGTAACAGCTAAATTTCAAATACAGAATTGACATGCCCTGGATATCGACAGGGATTGTTACCTAAGTTGGTCAACAAAGAACAGCTGTTTAGTCGTATGCCCGTCTCCATTAGCCCAGTTAGGAGCAGAACAGTAGGACGTTCAACCCAGTGATGGGATTTTGCCCATATATTCCGGACTTGTCCGAATCTTTTTTCCAAACGCCCAAAATTGTCCGACAGGGAATATGCCCAATCGGACATCAAGACATGGTGAATAATGTTCAAAATTCCGAAATTAATATAGTTACTGAGTGTATAACTACCACTCAACCAGATTATCGTCGATAATACGCTGGATTGATTAGGTAATTAAGTGATCAACGTATTTATCGTGTTATGCGGTCTATAAACCTACCTTGATTAACTACTTAATCTGCCTTGATTGACTGACTTAATCCTTTGTCGGACAATTCATCAATCTAATCTTAAACAAAAGCCATTGTTTCCCCTTTGTCGAACTATTCATCAATCCATTATAATTTTAATCTTCGTGTTAACCTCGTGGTTTCTGCATTGTCGGACATTTTAATCGCATTGATGTGAGCCGACAATATGTATAAACTAGTCATAGAAGTCACATATTGTAAGAGTATATAACGCCCAGATCAATAGACAGTCATTATAATTCGTCTGCTATATCACTTCGGTGGAAGCTATTTCACACACACGCATATTCGAAAAATACTAGACATTGCTAGCACGCGTTTACAGCTCTCGGGAAACCTCGGCAGATTCCGTTACTCTACATCTAGCTTCGGCTGTATGACGGTAAGTGATATGTACCTACGAACTTGCCGGTTTTAGAAAGAAGTTATCAAAATTAGGTCGTTCGAAGCGTGTTTAGAATTTTCAGAGCAAAGTTGTCCTTGTTTGAAGAAAATCTGATTAGGTACATATCACTTACTGTCATACAGCCGAGGCTAGATGTAGAGTAACGGAATCTGCCGAGGTTTGTCGAGTGCTGAACCGGTGTTAGAAATCTCGCGAGACGCGTGAAATTATGAAATGAATACGTGACTAAATTCATGCTTCTAATGTCGAACAAAAGATTCTATTTTGATGGCATATTCTCGGATTTATGATCATATTTTGAATGGGGTTTATGTTTTTAAATAAAGAAATAAGTAATCTAGGCAATGTTGACGAATATGTCGATTGAAATAGTGTAAGTACTTAATTGTTTTAGGCGACAGCACGTGCTACAAGTAGAATGTGATTATTTAGTGGATGGTGTCATTCCTCGTTGTGGTATAGCGACGTTTATTGCCCAAAAAATTTCGGGATATCATATTCTTACCCTCTGTACATAAGTCGTAACGGTGTATAAGACGAACGCCGGACTTCTGCTGAAAAATGTAGCGACTTATGACCCGAAAATACGGTAATTTTGGAGGAATTTGAAACAGTACAGATAGGCAGTAGTCGGCACGCTTTCATTCTATCGTATTACGAATTTTGTAGGAATATTACTGACATAAATTTGAATACCGTACGGGAATTAAATATGAAAAATAACGAGGTGCACCTATTTTCATATTACGGACGAATTTGAATATTTTGTTTGCATGTGATTTTTGTGTAAGAGTTATGTCCCTTTATTTTCGGTAAACATGTCCGACAAGAAAATTTTTGAAATCCCATCACTGGTTCAACCCCATTTCATTTCATTTCATTTACAGTCTGTCAAATATGGACTTTAAACTTTTTAAATGAAAATAATTTAATTAAACTGGAAAGGGAACTTTTTTTGTCAGATTTCTGATTTACAAAAACATGAAATATTTCACAATTTACATAAAATAATTGACAATATATTTATACGAGTTTAATCATCGGCAATATATTTATCATATCATTTACAGATAAATTAAAACACCTGGTCCCAAATTCATAGAGCATTCTCAGATTTAAGTTAAAAATTTACTCAAAATTGTTCGCCTTATTTTAACTAAAATATAGCCCTTTATAAAACTTTTGTTGATTTAATGTACTAAATATATCAATAAGAAACTATGTGTAAAGTTTTGTGTTTCTGGATAAAAGATATTTCTCATAAACAGTGATTGAAAGTTCAGTAAATTCTTAATTTAAGTCTGTTGTCTCGAGAAACCTCGCTATATGTTTGATGCAATATAGCTCGGTTGGAGTTGACGTGCCATTAAATAACATTTCATTCATTCACTTAACTTGGAGGTCGGGTGTTCGATCCCTGCATTGGCCGAGAAAGTTCATCCAGATTTTCCGGCGTGGTTCTCCCTTGTCAGTGATGCAGGACGGAGGGGCTGGCAAGGAAAGCTGTCTAGTCGTTCGGAAGGGACGAAAAACCGAGGTCCCGTGTACACATTGGCGTGCACGTAAAAGATCCCTTGGCAGTTGGAATTCGATATAAGAGTAGGCCGTAGTGCCGCTGTCCGGGCAAAATTTCCCTCATAGCACACTGTATGGCGTATGCCCGTCTTCATTAGCCCAGGTTAGGAGTAGAACAGTAGGACGTTAAACCCCATTTCATTTAATTTTTCATTTCTTACAAATTAGATTTTGCCTTTTGATAAATAAATAGCCAATTGAATCATATAAATGACGTTTAGTTTAAAATTTCAAAACTTAAAAGAGCTAAATCGCTAACATTTGGGACCTAGAAATTGACACAAGTGGGTCGCAACACATATAATACTGTAATATGAATGTATATAAACTGATATACATTCAATGGTTTCCGTTTTTACTCTAATTTCAAATCAGTTATGTTCCGCGAAATAAGCCAGCAGTCTCAATCGAATGCAAATTTCTAGAGCCTGGTTATTCCAGTCTACATATGCCGTTTGGTTTGGTGCAATATGTCTAGCCTCGTTCCTCGAGTCTCTTGCTAGAACTGGGGCTGAAAAGCATTATGGTACACGATTCGTGTATCAATGTTAAAATGTTTATTTTGTCTTAAATATTGGATATCAGAAGCCCATCTTTTTCTGTTAAGATCACAGCATCAATGTTGATTTAAATTGGCAAATAATTTGTGTTTTCAATGTTGAAGATTTTGGATGATATTGAGTTAGAGACTTAGCTACTTTAAACATAGGGAGCTGAAAGCTTTTGAACAGCACAACCAACTATTTTCTGGTTTTTAATTAGTCTTTTTCTCAAAGAAATAAAAGAAAATTTGAACAGGATATTTTTTTAAATTTCACATTAATTATCTTGTTTTAAACAATAAATAACATTATATTTCCAATCACAAAATGCCACTAAAGGAATAATAAATAAAATAAAATAGGGCCACATTTGTAACCGTTCTTGTGAACGATGAAGGCCATGTTTTTGTCTGGAGCTTCCTGGGAATTCTTCCTCAAAAATAATCGTCCGTCGAAGAATTATATCCACACGAATTATCGCTGGCATTAGAAATCTCCCAACAGACGCGTTCATTATACACAGAAACATCGTCACTTTGTCTTAAAGAGTTCCATCGAGCACGGTTTATCGGAGGGAGGGTGACAGGTGTTATATCAGCCAGTCGTGGGCTGTTGTAACTATTGTTTGTACCCGTTTCGTGAACTGATCCCAACTGACTAGAGCTTGATCTACGACTGGTTAAAGCGCGTGGTGTCGTAATCGAGGGTAACACGTTAAATGTCTTTGATGAAACTTTCCGATCCTTGATGATTCCATTTAAGGGATTAAAAAGTTCTCTGGGTTTTTCTGGAAACGTACAGGCGTCGTGTTTTGATAAATATGTTTGTTCTCTCTGAATATAATCGTCGGAGAGTCTCGATGTTTCTCGTCTCCGATCAGATGTACGCGTGTCACATGGTCGTGGACTGTATCCGTAAAAAGAACGCCCTCTATAAAATGATGGATCTCTCTCGTTGCTGTAACTTGTAGTGGGTCGAGATGATAGTCGCGATGTTTCTCGACCAATCGAGGTGATATTCGGCGGACATTCGTTGAACGTGTCCTCATCTGGTTTTCTCGACATTATTAAACCGCCAATACAACAAACATTCTGTAGAGAAATAAAATAAAAAAACATAAAAAAAAAAAAGAAATGACTTCAGATTTTGCTCTATTACTTTTATTTAGGCCAAAACAACAAGAAACATAAAACTTACTTTTGTTTGGTGAATTTTAAAAATATTGTAATTAGTTTTTAAAATATTGTAATTAATTGTTACAATATTGTAATTAATTTTTAAAATATTGTAATTAATTTAATGTAAATTATTTAAAAAGTCAGATTGAGTTAGATATAAATGAAATGAAATGAAATGGGGTTTAACGTCCTACTGTTTTCCTCCGAACTGGGCTAATGAAGACGGCAATGTTACGGATATTTAGATAAACAGGTAAGACTGTCGTGTCATATCTACTGACAATTTAGTTAAACATACATCATGGAATATAAGATAAAAAGTTGACTGTTCTCGCTATATTAGTTAAAAAATAGATAACGTAAATAAAATATGGTAAAAATTACAGTCAAATTGCTCCACTCTGAACCGAAATATTAGCTTTTGAATTTTATGCAAGTCTGTACGATAAAAAACAATGCCTTGATTATCCATTTTGACTTAAATCATCCATTACAAAATGTATTTAAATGTAGTAAAGATCACAGGCTAGAGTTGATTATGGTCTGGATAAGTTAATTTATGTCTAATTAATAGTTTATATAACATTTCAGACCTAAAGAAAGACCTGCAATTGACAGATTTAACTCTTGCATAATGTATGTTTAACAGACCAGACAACTAATGTCATGATGTTAGAATTTAAAATATTGACCTTAAAACACAATTAATACAGTTAAAGTAATGGATTTATATAGAAAAACCGTTGTAAATATGAATTAGAAACTGTCACATTGTTTGGAAAACATGTCTGTCTGATCCTAGGTGAACAAAATACCTAAAAATAAAATATGACCATCTAGCAAGAATTTTAAATTAAAACCCTGATCACCGACCTCAATTATATATTTTGATTTAAATCCAGTATTTTCACATGTATTCTAAGAATATTGAAGACATAGGTCCACCATGTTGTTTATTTTGTGTTGACAAGGAACCATGACCGACCGACCATACAGCCATAACATGAGCAACTAGTATATAACTATTAAACAGACAAAAACCACAGGTTAACAATAATCTCAGTAGGATATCCAATTAGAATCAAGATTACATTCATATATTACTTAACACTCTCTAAATAGGCAGGTCATTGATTTGTTCATAAGGCCACACCTAAAAAAAAACACAATACAATTTATATGGAAAACAATCACTGGTTTATACACATATAGCAGGACGTTTGGACAAGTATTCTCTTAATTCTTTGAGAGGCATTTAATAACTAGATAGAAAAATGAAATGAAATGGGGTTTAACGTCCTACTGTTCTGCTCCTAACCTAGGCTAATGAAGACAGGCATACGCCATACAGTGTGCTATGAGGGAAATTTTGCCTGGGCAGCGGCACTATCGCCTACTCTTATATCGAATTCCAACTGCCAAGGGATATTTTATGTGTATGCCAATGTGTACACGGGACCTCGGTTTTTCGTCCCATCCGAATGACTAGACAGCTATCCTTGTCAGGCCCCTCATCCTGCATCACTGACAAGGGGAAACCACGCCGGAAAATCTGGGTGAACTTTCTCGGCCAATGCAGGGATCGAACACCCGACCTCCAGGCTAGCGAGCCAGCGTCTTACCCACTTAGCCACCGTGATCCCCATAACGAGATAGAGCAATAAACTATAACAAATAATTATGGAAAAACATCTAGTTATATATTTAGACGACATTTCGAAGCGTCAAGCTATCATTACCAAGTATAAATTATGACCCCAGTTTAAACTTTTGATCTTCAGCAACTCCTATCACCCCAACTCTGGTATCACGATTTTCTGTATACATGAATTTGATTTTCAGCAACTCATATCACTACACCTCTGGTATCATGAGTTTCTGTATACCTGAAACGTTATATCATTAAAAATCTCTATTCTAAACCATTCCTAAATTGATTCTTTTGCTCTCTTGTTCCACGGGTATTATCTTTCTGATCCAGTACCCACGTAGATGTACCAGCCGGTCAAGGGAGTTTTTGCTGTTCCTTTTCTTGTATCCTATTTAATGTTTAGTATCAAAACATTGTTGGAAACTCTGTTGAGTTATTAATTAGTCTGTTAATTAGTCAACACTGCTCAATCAACTAACCAGTTATAAACCCTACACTCATTATCTAATCTTGACAGACCCTTTAAACTACACAACAGTAGAAAACCCAAAGGTTTTCTATGATTCTCAATGAATTTGAACAGTTATCCAACAATGGTTTGAAAATAAACATTAAATACAGACACCCCCACTAAAACATAGTCTCGGTCACCCAGAACCCCCTAGTCTTCAACATACGGAGGGTCTGGGAAGGTTGTCAATATTTGACGTAAAGTCCATTACCCATGCCTAACCGGGAGTTTGGTTTTTAATGTGGTTGATTATCCAGTCTCTTTAGCCAAGTCAAGTAAGAGTTGTGCCCCTTCCAACAATAAATCCCATAATTCTTGCATTAATATAAACAAACATGAATCGTGACAAGTTAGGATTAATTTTAAAAGCATAGATATGGCCCATGAAGAGAGAAATTTTACAATTAAAAATTAAGAGTGTTAGATATTGAACTGGCATGCAATCAAATGGATTTTTTGAAATGACATTCTTAAATTAATTTCATGGGCGTAAACATCTTGTTTTAAGAGGAGTTACCTCCCTTAGACATTGTTTATGATAATGTGAAAGACCAGATTATCTAGCCAATTTTATTCAAATATTGACAACCTGTCCAGACTAATATTTGTAGAATATTTTTCTGGATGATAGAGACTATTTAAAACAGCACTACTACGTGATAACCAATTTGTAGTGTTTATAGTGATGAGTCCTATTGCTTGAGGGGGGACAAAATAATAAACCAAAAATACTTAATTGCTCGGGGCCCTTATTCACGAAAACTTAAACTAAGATACAATCGAAATTTTAAGAAATACTGCAATTCGATTGGCTGACCAATATGCAAATTGGATATATGCAAATTGATTTTACTGGTCAGCCAATCGAATTGCAGTATTTCTTAAAATTTCGATTGTATCTTAGTTTAAGTTTTCGTGAATAAGGGCCCTGCTCAAAAGCTTCATAGTTCAACATTTTCATGTTTTGTAATTCTTAATGAAACCCTTGTCATGAGATTTGGTCATCCCAAACTTAGGCTGCCTATCTACAGCTAGCTCCGGCTGAGAATAGGCCCTAAGCTAATTAACCAACATTTAAATTCCTACATCGACGATTTTAGTCGAAAACACTGAGTATGCTTTTAGAAATTTTTAAAAGTATTTATTTCTCTTCTATTGTCATATTGAATGAAATTAAATATGTTTATTTAGCCGCTGTGTGTATGAAAAATGTCAAACTAATCAAAGCCGAATCACAAAATAGTCCTCTAATTATTCAATATGGCAGCGCCCATGAAACATAATTTCACAGAGGCGGTTTTATTTGCGAAAACAAATTTAGGAGTATTTAACCTTGTTTTGAAAGATAAACAGATTGAAACTCTAAAGACAGTTAACAATGGTAAAGAATTTATTGCAATATTACCCATAGCACATATTATATATCGCTTTTACGCGAGTGTCAGCGACATGCCGTGTTTACATAAAACACACGTGCGTGGGTTATTTTTACTCAGTTGTCTAAACAAAGCGGTCTCGAGTCGATATGTCCCGCCCCAAAATGATCACATGAGCGTTTTAAATGGCGTATAATCAGTGCAGTGTCACATTCTGGGAAGTATGACGTAGATGGGTCGCTGCGTGCAGTATGGAGATTTGGTTAGTTTCTATTTATCAAGATTCCTGAAGAACTGATTATTAAATTGTTTTGGCCTAAATGAGAGTATTATGAAACACCTTGTTTTATTACCTGCCAGGTAAAAGACCAGGTAATAAGCCCATTATGAGGTTGTTAATTTATAGGATTATATTCTCTCTACCATGATATATTAGAATCAAATATAACTTATTTTATACACTGGTCTCATATTAATACAGGTCTGGATATCAAGCACCTGTCAGGAGGGGTGGGGGGGTGATAGCCGAATGGTTAGCACGTGCATGCTGTATCATAAAGTCTGTCATTGAGTCAACTGGTATGGTTTCGATTCCCCAGTTGTATGTGACAAGAAGTAGGGTCGCATGTCCAACCTCGTGGGTTTTCTCCGGGTTCCCCCACTGCTAAAGACCCCTATGTGCAAGCGAATTATCGAAATAAGATTGACCATATGTTAGTCCCAAAATGACCTAGTTTGTGTCGAGTGGACGTTAAACCCCATCTCTTTCTCTCCCAAGCACCTATTACAGACACTGTAACCTGGGTATCATTTAATCTTGTGTATCTAACACTAATTTCTTTGACTTTCATTCAATATCAAATCTCTGTTTAAAACTTCATAAAAATCATTTAAAATCACAAAAGATCATCTAATTTGTACTTTTCAATTCTGATAATGAGTGTCCAATTTACATGTATACTATTCAAAAAAAGTAGGGGATATTTGATTTTTAAGTGTTATTAAAGTCACCTAATGAAACTGACGAAGAAACAAATGACAAAATGAAATGAAGTTCACATTCATCGATTTATTCCAAATGATCGTTAGACTAAGTAAGGCACAGACTGACCATTATAAGGGTAAAATGATACCCGGGGTCAAACAGCAAAGTTACCACAGCATCACAACCAAGTCAGTAACGGGTAAATCCTCCTCTGTTTGCCAAACAAGCATTGATCCGACTTGGCATACTCCTAATGAGACGTCTAAGGTCATTTTGGTCCAAATTGTCCCATTCCTGTTGCAACGCAGCAGCAAGTTCTTGGACATTGGCAGGACGTTGTTGACGTTGACGTAACCTCTGTCCAAGCATGTCCCAGACATGCTCGATGGGGGAGAGGTTGGGACTCAGTGCTGGCCAAGGTAATGTGGTGATGTTCTGTTGTTGGAGGTAACCTGTAACGATCCTGGCCCTGTGACATCTTGCGTTGTCATCCTGGAAGATGAAACGGCGGCCATGACGTCGTGCGAACGGCACAACATGGACTGCCAAGATGTTGTCCCGGTAGTACTGGCCTGTAACACGCCCTGCAACAACATGTAAAGCCGTTCTTCCAGCAACAGTGATGCCTCCCCACACCATAACAGAACCACCCCCAAATCGATCATGTCTCATGACGTTAACGTCTTGGAAGCGCTCGTTTCGACGACGCCACACCCTCCTACGTCTGTCCAAAAAATCAACAGTGAACCTTGACTCATCTGAAAACATCACATTGCTCCAGCGTCGATTATCCCAGTGTTGACGATCCCTACACCAACGACGTCTTGCCCGAATGTGATGATCTCTCAAACAAGGGATCACGCGAGGACGTCGGGCGCGAAGGTGACCCCTATGCAGTCGATTCCGAATCATCTGGCCACTCACTCTCACACCAGTGTCTGTTTGAAGACGAGCGCTGATCTTATTTGCTGTGATGACACGATTTCTCAAGGCCAAGGTACGGATAAATCGATCCTGGGCTTGAGTTGTCGCCCTTGGTCGACCTGAGCGTGGTCTGTCCTGTACAGATTGTGTATCACGGTATCTGGACCATAGCCTGCTTATGACAGACTGAGAAACATTCATCGTCCGCGCCACAACTGCCTGTGTTGTGCCGATCTGTAGCATGCCAAGGGCACGTAACCTTTCATTTTGGGTAAGCCGACGCATATCAAAATTTGTTTTCTGGTCACTAAAACAATTAAACTGATGTTTCCACCCTGGAATTCAATGCCACAATGACTGTAACATTCAAAGTCAGAGTCGTGCAAATCTTGGGTTGGACCCCCATGATGATCCCAAGCATCACCTGCATTCCATGCGGTAGCTATTGGTGCGTTTGGGCGTCACATGTAACTGGAAATGTTTCTTCTGTTAGGTTCTATAGTGACTTTTTTCGTAGTCATTTGCATATTTTAGTATTATGCCCCCAAAATCAAATATCCCCTACTTTTTTTGAATAGTATATTTAATTTCTCGATCACTGTTAAAACAAATAAACAACCCAATTGATTATTGATGTATAATGATTGATTTTTGAACAGTGGTCAGGAAATTAAATTGGACATTCGTTATCAAAATTAATCAGTCAGCTTTAAACTGGACACAAATTAGATGATTGTTGGATGATTTTTGGTGATTTTAAATAATTTTTACAAGTGTTTTAAACAAAGATTTGATATTAAACGAATGTGAAAGAAATTAGTGCTAAATACACAAAATTAAATAATATCTGGTTTACATATATATATATGTAAATGACAGACACCCCAAAAAGATTGTGTATGTGTATGACATTGTCTGTGATAGTTGCTTTATTTCGAGACTTGATTCCCTTCGTTATAAATGAAATATTCAATAACAAATAAATCACTTTAAGCAATCTTAACAAAATGTTGAGATTTGAATTGGACTATTTGTGTGAATAAGCCTACTAGATGGCCAGGGAATGGCAGTGATTATATCATCTTGCTAATCTTTTGGGAAATTGATATAAGAGTAGGGTCCGCTGCCTGGGTAGTATTCTCCTCATCATAGCACATAACATAGTTGCAGCAGAAGAGTTGGAAGTTAAACTTCTGCCAAACAATGGTTGATTGTTAAGTATTGAGAGTGATGATATTGTTTATATGATATAATACCTGATATATTAAATATTTTACAATAAGTAATTAGAGACGACTATATTGTATATTATCCTTATTGATTCACACCAATTATCATTGTGAGAGAGAGAGAGAAATGGGGTTTAACGTCCACTCGACACAAACTAGGTCATTTCGGGACTAACATATGGTTTAATTTTATTTCAATAATTCGCTTGCGCGTAGGGGTCTTTAGCAGTGGGAGGAAACCGGAGGACCCGGAGAAAACCCATGAGGTTAGACAGGCAACCCTACTACTTGTCACGTACAACCGGGGATTAATTATCATTGTAATAACATAGTTTATTATGGAACTCGAACTCAACCGAAAACAGGAGAGAGAGAGAGAAATGGGGTTTAACATCAACAGCTATGGTGAAATGAAATGAAATGAAATGGGGTTTAACGTCCTACTGTTCTGCTCCTATACTGGGCTAATGAAGATGGGCATACGCCATACAGTGTGCTATGAGGGAAATTTTGCCCGGGCAGCGGCACTATCGCCTACTCTTACATGTATATCGAATTCCAACTGCCAGGGGATCTTTTACGTGCATTCCAATGTATACACAGGACCTCGGTTTTTCGTTTCATCCAAAGGACTAGACAGCTGTCCTTATCAGGCCCTCTGTTCTGCATCACTGACAAGGAGGAAACCACGTCGGAAAATCCCTATGAACTTTCTCGGCCAATGCAGGGATCGAACACCCGACCTCCAGGCTAGCGAGCCGGCGTCTAACCCACCTAGCCACCGTGGCTCCCTAACAGCTATGGTGCCAGCAACAGCTAGTAAATGGTCCTATTCACATATCTCAGACTGTTTCAGGCTGTTTGTGGATGAAGCTGTATTAATATATTACTCTAATTGTCTACAAGGAACTTGTTTACTCATTATTTACATGTAATCAGAGAGATAGAGGAAGAAATAGGGTTTAACATTCATTCGACACAAACTAGGTCATTTCGGGACTAACATATGGTTTAATTTTATTTCAATAATTCGCTTGCACATAGGGGTCTTTAGCAGTGGGAGGAAACCGGAGGACCCGGAGAAAACCCACAAGGTTGGACAGGCGACCCTACTCCTTGTCATGTACAACCGGGAATCGAAACCACGTCAGTTGACTCAAGGACAGGCCTTATGATACAGCGTGCACGTGCTAACCATTCGGCCATCCAACCCCCCCACATGTAACGGTTAAATCTAAGGACATTTTGTTTTCTGGAATTATTTTTATACACCCACATGATCTGTATGAAATTGTTTTGCACAAAAGTATAAATATGTGACAACCTTTGTTGACTGCTGGTACGATTTAGCTGCTATGGGTGTATGTTTTGTTGCCCGGCAACTTATTTTATGTTAGACTATTGGTCCACTGCTGTATTTAGCTGAACCAATGAGTTCTCTTGTTTTATTGTCAATCTAGAATGTTTCTAACTTTATTTTCAGGATATCTGACCGAGGTGGTGGTATTCCTCACAGCTATGTAAATAAAGTATGGGATTATAACTTTACGACGTCTGGAAGCCTGTCAGATGATCGAATAGATGGAGGTCTCTTCGGACAAGTTATGAACGCCTCCAATTCTGGTCCTATGCCTGGAAAAATGCATGGGTATGAATAATTTTATTATTTTGGTATTGGTTGGGGAGGGGGGTGTAGATGATAAGGTCGTCAACAGGTCGTTAAAGTTAAAGTGCATACTAGTTCAATTATGGCGGTAGACAAGATGCTAGCGCTCTAAGTGGTCTTGCACATGCTCATTAGATCTGTTCATGCGACTGCTTGTTCATTTAAAGCAATGAAACGAAACGTAAATATATGTTCTAAGAATATAAGTTCTTATATTATACCACTCTCAAACAAATCATTCTCTAGCAGAATATACAGGTGACAATCCTATGGAATACAATTACTGCTTATTACTGGAATAAACAGGTGACAATTCTATAGAATACAATTACTGCTTATTACTGAGCGACGTTTCCACTAGGCTTCTCTAGTCATTATCAAGCAGTGATGATACTGATGTCTGATAAATTGTTTCAATGGCATTTAGTATTTGAACCAGAGTATACAGGTGGCAATTCGATGGAATACAATTACTGCTTATTACTGAAGGATGTTTAGAGTATGTATATTTTATCATTGCTTGATAATGACTAGAGAAGCCTAGTCGAAACGTCTCTCAATAATAAGCAGTAATTGTATTCCATAAAATTGATAATGACTAAAGAAGCCTAGTGGAAACGTCGCTCAATAATAAGCAGTAATTGTATTCCATAAAATTTGGCGTTGATTGATTCGGTCAAACGATCCAGACGAATTAACTCCAGTTCAATTAAGCGGTGCACATATTTATCATTTGTTCGAATTGTTTGACCGAATCAATCGGTGCCAAATTTTATTTGGCCAAATGAGTGAACACAATAGGTTAATGCTTCGTCCGATTCACCAGTCGATTGCATCACCTTTCACGTCACATGATTAAACATGGTGGCAACCATGTTTTCAAACAATCACGTGACTTCTCGATACGAGTGGATGGTGAGTGGTGATTGGCTAATGAATTCTACATTTGGGCGAATGCCTCAGCGAAGCGGACCTACTAGGCAAATATAATTCCCCCAAATTTATCAAACATGTTTGATTCGGGCGAATCATTCAGCCAAATGACAGGGGACACACTAGGCGAATTTCAACGCCGATTGATTTGGCCGAATCATTCCGCTAGTGTATCCACCGCTTTACTGCATGCGATTGAAACAATTTCTCCAACAGTAAGTGTAAATAGGAAGTCGTACCGGGTTTTATTTAGAAATGGTACCTCTACTGATGTCTTCCATCTTACTCCAGCCACAGTCGTGGACCGTCGTAAGGCCTTTGAGCATGTTTTGTAGTCAGTTGACTAAAAAACAGTTACTGGCCTATAACTCCCTTAATTTCCAATTACACTGACCCCAAACAGTACTGTACATAACTTAACATGTAATCAACCATTTCCCATTGAAATAAAGGTGAAACCGTGCCGCATAATTATATGATTTGATTAAACCCAACTGCTATGCGGAATTTCTGTTCACTTTAAAATGGCCCCCAAACCAGAATCACATGTGTCATGTCACTCGAAAATACAGAAAATCTGTTTGGTAAGATAAGATTATGATTTTAGTGTTCCATTCTTCACT
This sequence comes from Patella vulgata, assembly GCF_932274485.2. NCBI lineage: Eukaryota > Metazoa > Mollusca > Gastropoda > Patellidae > Patella > Patella vulgata. The sequence continues at coordinate 72,923,414 of NC_065884.2, forward strand.
ATTTTTAACATAATTCCTTATTTCCATGCAAACTGTGATGATATGTGTTGAACATTTTGCAATCGAACCTAATTTTACTTGCTCAAAGCCTGGAATAGTGTATCAACTATAGTGTATTAAAGCTGACTGATTAATTTTGATGCGTGTCCAATTTACAAGTATTTAATTTCCTGATCACTGATCAAAAATTAATCATTATACATCATTAATCAATTGGGTTGTTTATTTTTTAACAATGATTGAGAAATAAAACACTTGTAAATTGGACACTCATTATCAAAATTGAATGGTCAGCTTTAAACTGGACAGAAGTACAAATTAAAGATTTATGGTGATTTTAAACAGTTTTTACAAATTTTTAAACAAAGATTGGATATTAATTAATGTGAAAGAAATTATTGCTAGATACACAAGATTAAACGATACCTGGGTTACAGTGTATGGGTTTTATTGTATATGTCACGTATTATTGTATTGTTTTACAGGTTTTGGTTTTATTGTATATGTCAGGTATTATTGTATTGTTTTACAGTGTATAGGTTTTATTGTATATGTCACATATTATTGTATTGTTTTACAGGTTTTGGTTTTATTGTATATGTCAGGTATTATTGTATTGTTTTACAGTGTATAGGTTTTATTGTATATGTCACATATTATTGTATTGTTTTACAGGTATGGATTTGGTCTACCAACAGCTAAAGCGTATGCTCAGTATCTTGGAGGTAGCTTGACGATAGAGACTATGTCTGGTATTGGTACGGATGTGTATCTCCGTCTAGCACACATTGACGGAAAGAGAGAAAGTTTCCGCATTTAATTTTTTTGGTTCATTTTACGTTTACCTGTACATGTGGCTATTATATCTTTATTTGTTTTTGAGTAAAGAACAAAATTATATTTTTTTCTTTATTTTATGTTTGTTTAAATCGTGCTAAATGTAAGTCATTATTATATTGCCGTATTATTTTGTTATTGTATACTTTTAAGGATTTTGATGCAGGGCTTCTGTTTCAGTCAAATTGACCAATCTCGACAACCTGATTAAAACACAGAGCCTATTTCGTTTCGTTTTTATTTTATAGTTCAAAATTTTGTTTTACTTGTCTTTACTACACCTAGGATCTGGAGAAACGGTCTGTTATGGTGAATTTTTGGTGTGAGGTGCACGGAACTGTGGGTAACCCACTAGAAATATCAACGCTGATTGGTTAATCAAATGTCTGACATCATAGGATCAAAAGCCACTCGTATGACTCTTGACACGATCTTCCACTACAACCGGTCATACCTTCATGTAGTGTAGTCCATTGAAAGTATAAAAACGAAATGAAATATAGATCTGTATTTTCATCAGATTAACTGACTGGAGAACTAACCTGTCAGTCCATTAACAAGTCATGAAATTAGTAACTTTAAAAAACAATAAACACCGTTAAATATCTAGTTTTTCTGTGTTAATACTTTTGAAATATATATAAAAATTTGAATCATGTCATAATATCTGGTTAATCTAAGAAAACTATGGTATATCAAGTTTTAACTGACTGGCAATGTTTTAAAATGAAAGTTGATATGATGTGAAGAGTTAAAGGAGCTAAATCGCTAACATTTGTGACCAAGAAATTGACACAAGTGGGTTGCAACTCATTTAATACTGTAATATGAATGTATATAAACTGATATACATTCAATCGTTTTCGTTTTTACTCTAATTTCAAATCAGTTATGTTCCGCGAAATAAACCAGCAGTCCCAATCGAATGCAAATTTCTAGCGCCTGGTTATTCCAGTCTACATACGCCGTTTGGTTTGATGCAATATGCCTAGCCTCGTTCCTCGAGTCTCTTGCTAGAACTGGGGCTGAAATGCATTATGGTACATGATTCGTGTACCAATGGTAAAATGTTTATTTTGTCTTAAATATTAGATATCAGAAGCCCATCTTTTTCCGGTAAGATCACAGCATCAATGTTGATTTAAATTGACAAATAATTTGTGTTTTCAATGTTGAAGATATTGGATGATATTGAGTTAGAGACTTAGCTACTTTAACAGTTGAGTTGAGAGCAAGACACTCCTGTGTAGTATCGCTCTCAATCTTAAACCATGTTTAACGCTTGTTGTTTAAACAAAATGAATTCTACTTGAATAACAACGGCCGTTTTCTGTTGAAATGCGAGTAAAACGATAGCGCTTGACCATTATTTTATTGCAGAAGATCAAAGCTATCCGAGCTCGGACATTACTTCCTTATAAAATATCGAAGCTGCGATTTCCTTTGACAGTGTTCACATTAAAATAGTCAAATAACTATTACCTCGTATAGATATAGAGTCATAGAAGATTTTATTTACACAATAAATTATATTTATATATACTTATTCCTCTTGTCACAAAATTAGAGGCATTTAGTGTCTGAATATAGCAATAAACTAAACCCATACTTATAGAAGAACAATTACTTAATTTATTTTCACAAAGTTTTGAAGGGTATTCTCTTAACATTTTCAAGCAACTTCATTAACAAACGTCGGCTAAATAAATTAAAGATACATTATGTAAGATTTAGATAAAGAGCTGACCATTCTTGCTATGATATTTTAAATATAGATAATTCAAAATGAATAATTTGAAAATTACATTCAAATTACTCTTTTGCCAGCGAAGATATTAGCCTTTGAAGGTTTGACAAGACGTGAGCAATAATTTCAACCATTATACTGGTTGTTTGAAGCCAAGTCTTGCTCCTCCATTTTTAAATGAAATCAAAATATCGCTGAACCGTTTCAATCTATTTAATATCAGAGAAATCTGAAGCCACCAAGAGTTGATTATGGTCTGGATAGGTTAATTAATGTCTAAATAATAATTAGATAACATTTAAGGCTTAAAGAAAGACCTGCAATAGGCAGATTTAACTCTTGCATAGTGTATATTTAAAGCGATAATTTCATATTTTTAAGTTATATTTTTAAAATGTATTAAAATAAAGCCTTAAAATAGATGGTATCTATAAACAGTCCTACCTTGTTAAAGAATAATCCTATAATTCACTATTGCCAGTTGAGAAATTGGCAAAAACATCATTTTCAACTTCAAATTCAAACGTTCGAAGATAGCTATTCCATATGGGGGGGGGGGGGGAAATAGAAAAACAAGGGAGGTAATTGTGTTATTATTTCCGGGTTGAATGATTTTAAGTGTGAGAAAGATAACCTATGATTGTATAATAGTGAATTGACAACCTATTGAGCAAAAGACATAGAAATAATTATGTTTTGACCTTCTTAGAAAATATGAAATTCTCGCTTTAAGTAATTGTTTTTCCATATGTATGTATTTTAGTTTATTATCAGAAAATCTCAGATGTAAAAAACACTTTAAAGCTACTGATTGTCATCTGGACAATATCCGATTAATGAAAACGAAACCAAAATAATAACGATAGATAATCGCTAGGATTAGATTCAATGAGATTTTAAAGAGGCTCATCTAAAGATGGCGCTGGTTACGCGGGTCCCATGTCACAAATAGAAATATTATTTTACTTTTATATTTTTGATTTTTTTTAATAAATTTGTAACTGAAGTTATGACTAAAGGTATAGAATCTCATTATTATATACCCGTATATAGACATTGCTTAGTTACCTCTGGTCAGTTATTTACTGGAAAAACTAGACTACTATCTGTTTATTGCAGATTTTAGCTTTGATGTATATCTGGTGATCAAATAATTTTCTATGTTTTTAGATCTGAATGTTGTAGAAATTGAAATCTCTAAATTTATTCAATACAAAATGTTTGTTTATTTTATTTGTTTATTTTAGTTTATTGTTTATGAATTCTAATTGGTGAGAATTAAAACTGATAGTATAATTAGAAATAATTTAAATATAATATATGGTTATTTCTAGTCTAACTCAGTTTGACCATCCCCCTTGGTGAACATGGGCCTAAGGCCTTCCATCTGACATGATTCTCAGTGCAAGATGAACATGTTTCTATGGTTACCGTGGGGAAGATCAAGTTAAAATGAGTCTATATATAATATTTAAGTATATGTATATTATCTTCACGCAAGCTTGGTTATATAACGCATGAGAAAATCCCTTAAATCAAAACAATGGCTTTCTCATCATCTAAATCAGATTTTTTTTTTTTTTTTTTGATATATATACTTTTATAATGCATATTCATGTACTGTTGGTTGATTTCCATACTTTGTTTTGGTCTCGGCATAATTATTATTAGTCGCCCAGACAATCGGCCCTTACTTCGCTATAGGGATTTCTTGACAACTTTTTCCCCGGGGAAATATGTGTATATATACGATTTAATTGTCACAATCCCTATTTTATGTATTTGATAATGAAATTGATTTTATTAATGAATGAAACCGCAAGACACCGAGATTGTGGAGATGAATTCTGGGTGAAGAATAAGTTGTATTTTATTGGTTGATATATTTCGTAATAATTCTTACGTTAAGATGAATATTTTGCGTGTGATTATCTACTATGTAGATGACTTTATATTTTTTATGTTTAAATTGTTCTGTTTTAGTTTAATTACAAGATGTCCATCCATCGTACTAACATTACTTGTAATAAACAAGTGTTAGGATAAGGGTTAGGTATGTCCATCGTACAAACTTTATTTGTATAGAACAAACTCAACAAAGGTTAGGGTAAGGGATAGGTTGATCAAACTACCTGTATTAAAATATATCTTAGCTTTTTATATGGTTGTTTTTTTGATACATCCACATGGTCGTATATGGTCATCACCCCTGTCCGTCACCCTGTGCAATATCAACAATTTTGACGGAAATTTTGACCGGACAGCGGCGCTACAGCCTACTCTTATATTGAATTTGTTCTGCCAAGTGATCTTTCACTGTACATGCCAATGTGTATACAGGACCTTGATTTGTCGTCCCATTCCAACAACTAGACAGCTGTCCTTGTCAGACCCTCCTTCCTACATCACTAACAAGGGAGAGAGAGAGAGAGAAATGGGGTTTAACATCCACTCGACACAAACTAGGTCATTTCGGGACTAACATATGGTTTAATTTTATTTACATAATTCGCTTGCGTGTAGGGGTCTTTAGCAATGGGAGGAAACCGGAGGACCCGGAGAAAACCCAAGAGGTTGGACAGGCGACCCTACTTATTGTCACATACAACCGGGGATTCGAAACCACGCCAGTCGACTCAATGACAGACCTTATGATACAAAGCGCACACGCTAACCATTCAGCCATCCACCCCCCACTGACAAGGGGAAACCACTCCGGAAAATCGCAATGATCTTCCTTGTCCAACCCCGGGATCGAAAGTTGTATATTGTAATCTAATAGAATGGAGTTTATCATACTTAGGTGATTTTGAGACTAACATATGGTAATTATTACAGTTCTAGGAGAATTTTACCTGGATAGCGGCATACCTACCGATTCTTCTTCAATTTTAAACCCTCATGGGATCTTTTACATACAGAAATCAGGGGCGGATCCAGGAATTTTTGCAGGAGGGGGTTTGCCAGGTTCCTGAGAAAATGTATCCCCCCGGCTTGAAATTTGTTGAGAAATACATGGTCTCTATCGTCATTTTGGCGTATATACATACACATTGATCTTTTTAAACAGAGAAATCCAACATCCTGTTTGACGTCAATTTTTGTTATGAATAAATACGATGACATTGTAATTCAATTTTATTGATGCAAAGCATTAATTATGATATCACATATGTCTATATCATTATCTCGCGCTTTGAGTGCCCATCCTGTCGCACCATCTGATGATAAAGGATAAAGCACAATTATGACACTTTTCTCATAAAAAAGGTTGTTATACAAAAAAATTTATGTAGCTGAACAGGGGTGGTGGGGGGGGGGGGGGACCACCCAAACCCCCCCTCTCAATCCGCGCTTGGAAATGAAATGGGGTTGTCCTGTTCTACTATGACTGGGCTATCGAAGAAAGACATATGTCATATTGCGTACTATGAAGAAATTGTGCTTGGACAGTGGCGCTACAACCTACTGTTATATCAAATTCCAACTGTTAAAGATGGGTTCCCAGAAAAGTATTTATCGGGTGGTTATTTCCAATAAAAGTATGGCAATTTTGGTATACATGTATATGGAAAGTAGAGATATCCAATCTTACTAGAAAAATACAGGATTCCCCGAAAAACACTCATGGAGCGTATACAGGACAAAAATGTAAGGGTTCCCCTAATCAACAGCCCGACGATTACGGATTTCTGCATGCGTGATGTCAAAGGTCACACGCGAACCTTGAGCGCTTGATGTACAAGTTGATAAACTTTTTGAAGAGTTAGACGTGATAAAAATGACAGAAAAAGACGCGGGTAGTGGATAATTCGAGAATTTAATTAGGATTCGATATTTGTAATAAATAGTAAGCGATTAAAGACAACATCGTTTTATGTATGCAATGAATTCTCCTCTGACTTCCGAGACGTGACGTAAACATGACCTGGTTTGATTGAATTTTATAGCAGGGCATTCCTTCGCAATTACAATGTTTGAGAAGGATTTGAAGCAAAATTATGACAAATTAATTAGTTTGAATATGTTTTTAGTCCATATATACCATTAAATCACCCAGTTTGTACGCAGGAATGTATCTTTAAGGCTACTTTTAGGTATATAGGCCGTATGTCCTGTACCACTGATGGGAGGGAACCACATCATAAAATGGGGGGTTGGATGGCCGAATGGTTAGCACACGCGCGCTGTATCACGAGGATGGCGTGGTTTCGAATCCCTGGTTGTGAGTGACAAGGACTGGGGTCGCCTGTCCAACCTCGTGGGTTTTCATCGGGTCCTCTGGTTTCCTCCCACTGCTAAAGATCCCTACGCGCAAGCGAATTATTGAAATAAAATTAAACCATATGTTAGTCCAAAAATGACCTAGTCTGGGTCGAGTGGACGTTAAACCCCATTTCTCTCTCTCTCTCTCTCACAACATAAAATCCTGATGAATTTTCTCTGCCAACACAGGGATCGAACAAGGGATCTCAAAATTTAGCGAACCAATGTCTTACTCACTGAGTCACGGTGCCTTCCATGAACATACAATGATTTATAATGTTATGGTTACATGTACAATTCAAAGAGAGAAAAAGAGGGTTTAACATCCACTCAACACAAACTAGGGGTCTGTAGCGGTGGGAAGAAACTCGAGAACCCAGAGAAAACACATGAGGTTGGACAGGCGACCCTACTCCTTGTCACATACAACCGGGTAAACAAAACCACGTCAATTGACTCAATAACAGACCTTATCACACAACATGCACGCCCTAACCATTCTGCCCCCCCTCCCTCTCCCTAAATTTAAAGGGAGACTTTTTCCCTGGCAGCAACATTTTCCCCTCAATCTTCTTGAAATTGTTCGGTTTAAAAAACAAAAAGAGAAACTTATAGTCAGAATTATTCCCTTTAATCTGTAAAGTTGAACCAAACAAATGATCATGACCACCATTACTCACGGTTTCAATATAGTTTCTGTTATTCACAGTTTAATTTAGTTTATATCTGTCAAATCTTGATTAAAACACAGATCTTATTTCGTTTCGTTTTTTATAGTTCAAAATTTCGTTTTACTTGTCTTCACAACACTATATATAGGATCTGGAACAGTTGTTATATAACATGTGTTTTAGTTGATGTGAGGAATTAGCCAATGAAACTGTCTGTTACGGAGAGTTCTTTGTGTGCTCTGCACGGAACTGTGGATAAACCCCTTGAAGCGTCAATGCTGATTTATTAATCAATGTCTGATGTCATAGGGTCAAAAGCTGTTGTATGTCCCCTGATGCGATCTTTCAGTACAACTGGTCAGATTTTCATGTAGTGTAGGCCATCAAAGTATAAAAAACGAAACGAAATATAGATCTGTATTTTAATCTGATAGCTGTCTGTCAGATTCAAACATTTGTAATTCATGTCAAAAATACAATTATATTTAATAACTGTTACTCACAGTTTAATATAGTTTCTGTTTGATTCAAACCAATTCATGTAACATAAAAAATACAATTATATATAACTGTTAACATTGATGAAATAAGAGATTATTTTCTGGAAGTTAGATCTACTAGATCGATTCGAACAACCATCTATAAATAGCCATGTTTTAAATGTAATTGTTCTCTTTAATTTTTGAAAACGAAATGAAATGCAATGGGGTTTAATGTCCTACTATTCTGCTCCAACTGGGCTAATGAAGACGGCCCAGTCTTTTGGCCATTTTCTTCCAAGTGTTAAAATGTACTTGTATCAAAACATAATATAAATGGATTGACTTGATATGACATGCGATGGTTATGAACTAATGAAATGCGAGTTACAAATGTTTGATGAAATGTGAGTTACAAATGTTTGATGAAATGTGAGTTACAAAATTTGATGAAATGTGAGGTACAAATGTTAAATGAAATATGAGTTACAAATGTTTGATGAAATGTGAGTTATGAATGGTAGATGAAATATGAATTATGAATGTCTAATGAAATGTGAGTTACAAATGTTTGATGAAAAGTGCAATATGAATATCTGATGAAAAATGAGTTATGAGATGTGAGTTATGAAGGTCTTATTAAATGAATAGACAAGTTAACAACTGAAAGTAAGTTATCAATGTTTAAGTGTTAATTAAAAGTTGATTTCGTATGTTCGAGTCAACAATGAAAAGTAAAAGTGGGATATGAACATTCAGGGTGTGTTTACTGTGTTAAAACTATATTATGAATGTTTGAGTCGGGTATTATGATTTTAGTGGAATCTGACACTATTAAATTAGTATAAGTTTATACTAGACATGTATTACAAATATCCTAAAAAAACATGAAAAAACACAAATCTGTGCTAGAAATACTGACTGCCACCAGAGGGTTGGTGCCCCGACTAAAGTCTGAATCTGTGACACGTCTTGTTGATGTTGTTATTAATGATGACAGTTTATCATAAGTTATTGAAACGTATCCACTTCTATGCTCAAAACCAATGAGTCACAATAATGTTATTGTAGTTACACTACTGTTACACTGTAACCCAGGTATCTAGCACTAATTTCTTTCACATTCCTTAAATATCAATTCTTTGTTTAAAAATTCATAGAAATCATTTAAAATCACCAAAAATCATCTAATTTGTACTTGTGTCCAGTTTAAAGCTGACTGTTTAATTTTGATAATGAGTGTTTAATTTCCTAACCACTGTTCAAAAATTAATCATTATACATCAATAATCAATTGGGTTGTTTATTTTTAAAAGTGATCGAGAAATTAAACACTTGTAAATTGGACACTCTTTATCCAAACTGAATGGTCAGCTTTAAACTGGACACAAGTACAAGTTAGATGAGTTTTGGTGATTTTAAACGATTTTTATGCATTTTTAAACAGAGATTTGATATTGAATGAATATAAAAGAAATTGGCGTGAAATACACAAGATTAAATAATACTTGGATTACAGTGCCTATGTTTAATTACTCACTGTAATCACCATTTTCGGGGGTGAAAACACAAGTCTACGTTGTCGCTGTAATCACCATGTTCGAGGGTGAAAACACAAGTCTCCGTTGTCTAAAAGAGTCTACAAAGCTCTGACACATTTCTTGCGATATTTTGGGGCAATTTTTACACCTCAGAGATGTCAATGATGCACACGAATTGAAAGCTAGTACGACACTTTTCTCTGATAGCTGACAGCACCCTGATAGTTGTAATTCACTCAGTGAACTTCGTAGAGGACTGGACTCGAGAAAGAGTTTTTCGATGCCATCGTCTGTGAGCCTCATACAGTAACTTAGTCCGAGGGTCTCCAATCTGGGCATGTACTCCACAATGAGCTCTAGCGACTGATCCGTTATCTCACAACCTGATAAATCTAAATTCCGCAGACGTATCAAACGACTAACTTCGTTTAATCCAGGTTTACCATCGACTGGTGGCAAAACCAAATCCCGAAAACAGTTCTCACGTATTCCTACAGCCCATTTTAATAAAAGGGATTTCAAAAACGGGCACGAGGCTGAACACAATCCACAGATAGTTGCCCACGAGCAATAAGTTAGATCTAGGGTCTGAAGTTGCGGTAATCGCGAGACGAGCCACACCAGTTGTTTCTGGGAAATAACGCTTGACACCAACACAAGGTTTGAGGGCTGTCGTTTAACAATACCAATTAGATGAACTTGTTTGAGTCGTTTACGCGAGAGATCGAGTGTCCTCCAGAGCTTCCTATCCAGACACCACCTATTCCATGTCTTACAAATGGCCATACATAAACACAACTCGCTTTCTTCAAGATACGTGAACACTTTCATCCATAGCAATCTGTTTAAACAATGTTTCTTGCCATTCGCGAGTTCAACGTGTGATGGTGGGGGTGGTAGGGGAGCCGGTCGTACCACGTACTTCTCTAAGACGACTTTTAACTCCTTATCTTTATCACCAACAGCAAGGGGGCCTTGAGTGTCACCTTTACGAAGTTTCGGAACTTTAGTTTCTGAAGGTCGATTTGAATCTGTTTTTTGACTGCTGGATTTATTTGACGTTCCGGCCTTACTGAGACTGAAAGTCTCCGTTCCTCTTGGCTTGCCTCCATCTGGTTCCCTGCGTCTGTCGCCGCGACTTTTAGGATTTGGACTATCCGTTTTTGTTCGAGCACGACGCTGACCACGAGTAGTGCTGGGAGAATCTGTTCTCTGACTTTCAGGAGAGATGCTCTGCAAATGGAATAAAAAATCTTTTAGCCTCGAATTTTCCATTTTGTGTTTTCCTCCATGAGCCAGATCTTATTGACGTAAGAAAGGTTCTTGACTTTCCTACGTATCTGATAGTCTCCCTATTCCCTCGATCTTCGGTACCTTTTAAATGGTTAAATATTTTTATCGATCACAAGTGAACGTATCCAAGAAATTTTGAAACCTACTCCATCACTAATGATGATAGTTTAAAAAAGAACAACAGAAAAAACTTTAAAAAATTTTTTATAAATTTATTCCAAAACATAACTAATTTGTTACGTAAATGATAAATTGAACGAACCTTTTCTGACTACGAGAAAAAGAATTAACAATAAAATCTGGCTAATAGGCTATTTTAAATGGCAAACATATGAACAAAAATGATTTGGAAAACTTATAAATGTGAGAAATAAAGTGAAACTATTTTCACCAAATCAAATAATAAATCTCAAGAAAACGAACAAAGTAAAGATTTGTCTGACGGAAGCAAACACTAATCTATTAATCTTGGGTTAAAATCAAAATTAATCTCCAATTCTTCAATATATATATATATAGGCCTACCAACACACTAAAGTGTCAATATTAAAATGTCAATCAAGGAATCCATATTTAATTGTGGATTAATTAAAGTCTCTGACCCTCATTTTGAATCCCTTACAGAAATGAAATGGGGTTTAACATTCTACTGTTCTGTTCCGAACTGGGCTAATGACGGCAGGCATACGCTACACTGACAAGGGGCAACCACGCCGGAAAATCTATATGAACTTTCTCGGCCAATGCAGGGATCGAAGAAAATCCCTTACAAACTACAATACTGTGGAAGATAAATCTCTAATATCACTCCAATAATAATTCCATTAGAGTCAGTATTTACAGAGAGAGAGAGAGAGAGAGGGTTAATGTCCACTCGTCACAAACTAGGTCATTTCGGGACTAACAAATGGTTCAATTTTATTTCAATAATTCGTGTGCGCGTAGGGGTCTTTAGCAGTGGAAGGTAACCTGAGGACCCGGAGAAAACCCACGAGGTTAGACAGGTGACATTACTCCTTGTCACGTACAACCGGGGATTCGAAAGCACACCAGTTGACTCGATGACAGGCCTTATGATACAGCGCTCACATGCTAACCATTCGGCCATCCAACCCCCCAATCTCTACAAGGAGTATCCGTCCAAAAATTATTCCATTTCATTCAGTATTGACAAAGATATATGGAATTGAAAATATGACATCCACCATACAATGCAGTTAATGAGAAGCCAGTGCCACCTATGGTTATTTCTGATGGGTCTCTTTTTAATCCGATTGATATTTTAATTTTATTTATTTAAATTAAATTTTAAATAATCTATTTGAGTACCGGTACATTATGGTGTGAATTAAGTCGAGGGAAATTAGCAGAGGTGGGACCAAGTCATCGCACCTCGTGTCTTAGTCGAGTCCTAAGCTGCTGACTTAAGTACCAAGTCGAGTCCTAAGTCTTTAAAAAGCCTGAGTCCCGTTCAAATCACCAGTTCACCAATGAGTCAGCGATTCATGCCGAATAAGGTAAGTTAGAGTTATGCCCCCACGCTGCGACCCGAGTCCAAATCTCTTTCGAGTCCAAATCTCTTTCAAGTCGCAAGCCTTGAGTCGCAATAAATATTTCAAGTCAAGTCACCCATCGGGTCATTGGTGTGACATAAGTCCGACTTGAGTCCAAGTCGCAGGACTCCAGTTCCCACCTGTGTTAATTAGATATTTTTCCTAATTACAAATTAGAAGCCTAATTACAAATGAAGGTCAGAGACTTTAACAATGTATAAACTTTAAATCGAAGTATATTTAATGGCGGTAAGGAGGTAGTTTAATATTATCAGAATTTCTGACAACAGTTTAAACAAATAATTTAGAAATGATACGAAATGATTTTACAATATACAACCATCTAATATACACACAGTAAAAACTTTTAAACATTTTTCACAATGACTTAACTTATGAAACCCTGATAATATGACCTCAGAAATACAACTGTTATTTGTAAAAATACATCTCTAACATAAAGAGTTTATCAAGTTTTAAGATTTTAATCATAATACCAATTTGATTAAACTTAAAACACAGATCATATTCTGTATCGGTTTTTTAAAATTCAAATATTTATTGTCTTTACTACACTATGAACTGGAAGAGTTGTTATATAACTCGCGTTCTTGATGATGTCAGGGATTAGCCAATATAACGGTCTGTTACAACGAGTTCTTGGCATGTGATGCACGGAACCGTCAACGCTGACTGATTAATCAATGTCTGACATCATAGGGTCAAAGGCCGCTCGTAAGACCCCTGACTTGACCACTACAACCGTTCAGATCTTCATGTAGTGTAGGCCATCGAAAGTATAAAAAACAAAACGAAATATAGATCTGTATTGTAATCAGATTGGCATGAAACTGAAAATAATTCTGAGATGCGGTATTTGAAACAAAAAAGGGAGTGACAATAAGCAAAGAGTTTAGAGTTAAAAACACAATTCAACATTGTGGTTGGTGATGAAGAATGTCATTTCAATACCACATTTAAATTATCAGGGTTTCATTGTGAAAACTACAGGGGGTGTTTAACTTTTTTACTGAGTGTATATATTAAAACAAAATATATATACATGCACAAAAACACACAAACACGATGACCCATCGATTTCTTTAAAGCTAATAATAGTGAGAAATGGGGTTTAACGTCGACTTGACACAAACTAGGTCATTTTGGGACTAACATATGGTTCAATCTTATTTCATTAATTCGCTTGCACATAGGGGTCTTTAGCAGTGGGAGGAAACCACAGAACCCAGAGAAAACCGACGAGGTTGGACAGTAACCTTACTCCTTGTCACATACAAGTGGGGAATCGAAACTATGACACTTGAGTCAATGACAGACATCATGCACACGTTAACCATTCAGCCCCCCCCCCCCCGCCCAGGTCTACATTAGATGTTGTGAGTCAGAGAACTGTATAGCACTGTCAAGGTATAGCACTAAGATAAGACATTATAGCTATATTGTTACCTAATGACAGTTGACCCAACTCTCTATATAAATATATACATGGTTCTACTACAAACTGTACAATGATGTGAATATTATATACAATGATGATACACAAAATATAAATACATAAAACAACACAACCTTGAACACATCAATATATACTAAATTAATCCTGCCAGGTATTAACGATAATTGAGATTAGTGAAATGAGGTCTAACGTCCTACTATTCTGGACCAACTAAGGCTAATGAAGACGAATCAAGATTAGTAATAGTTATACTCTCAGTATGGTCAATATTTCGGGGAATTTTAAATATGATTTAACCATATCTTCATGTCCGATTGAACATATTCTTAATTGGACATTTGTCAATCCATGTAGGACATGTCTGGTATATATGGCCAAAACAGCTGCCCTGGATTAAACAGTTTTCACCTGCATAACGTTAAAATGTATTAAGGATCTTTAAATTTCAAATTTGTCTAGATTCATCAAATGATAATTATGTACTATAAAAGTTTTTAATAGAAAATATAGCTAATTATTTTATTAACAGGCATTTCACTGATTTCTTAGCTGTAAGTAGAATAAGAAAAAGATATGAATTAATACCAACTGGTTATAGAAATTACTGGGAACTTTTTATATACAACACAACTTTTCTTGTCTTTAATTATTTATAAATAAATAAAATTTGATGAATGAATGAGATATGGTTATAGATATTACTGGAAACGTTTTATTTACACAACTATTTTTATTATTTTTTCACTCTGATTAAAACACAGATCCTATTTCGTTTCGTTTTTTTATAGTTCAAAATTCAAAATTTTTATTTTGGGATATGGAAGAGTTGTTATATAACCTGCATTCTAGTTGATGTTATGGCGAGTTCTTGGCGTGCTCTGCACAGAACTGCGAGTAAACCACTAGAAACGGCAATGCCGATTGATTAATCAATGTCTGACATCATAGGGTCAAAAGCCGCTCATATGACACCTGACGCGAACTCCCACTACAACTGGTCAGATCTTCATGTAGTAGAGGCCACCGGAAGTATAAAAAAAACGAAATATAGATCTGTATTTTAAACAGATTGTCACTTTTTAAAATTATTTATAAGAAAAGGAAATTTGCTGCCCTACATATGATAATATCATGCTTATTATTACAAAATCTAAAAAAATAACTTTTATTTTATATTTACAAATATTTATCTGGGAATACTGGTGTACGATTATATATTAGCTGGTTTGGTTAATATGTGTGAAACATCAATGTTTTTCATGCATAGAAAGTTACAGATGTGATTTAACAAACTTGTGCCATTTCCTAGATAACTATGTTTCTTTCATCTATTCTTTATTTCCTGCTATGTTTGTTTTTTAAAGATAGGTTGCCCGGCAACGAAACATACGCCCACAGCAGCTAAGTCGCCCGTATTGTCAGTAATGAAACATTTATAATACATTAAAATCTGATTAAGAGTAACAACTCATTAAGTAATTATCAGAGAATCATTAGAATTTGTTTGGTTTTTAGTTCTGTCCCATGCTAATGTTTAGTATGCGAAACATTTAATATCATGGATTTAGCAAACTTCATTGAAAATCAATGTGCTTGTTCATCTCAAGACCTTAAATTCTGTTTATCAATCTGAAGTCAAATAGACTTCGTGGTCTCATAACCTTAAACACTTAGTATAAATTTAAAGTCAATTGGATATTAACTTTAGCCTCTAGAGCATCCACAATTGCTGGTGGACGCCTGACGGACGGATGGACGGACGAACAGACAGGGGTGACGACAATATATGACCACATTTCAATGTGGGCGTATAAAAAGTAAATCTCTAATGGTGTTAAAAACACTGAATACCGTTACAACAATCAAATGAGATGCTAATGAATTTTAATGCCCTACTTTTCTGCAAATATCGGCGGACAAATGAAAACAGGCATACACCCTTCGTATGTAATATAAACATTCTCAAAGATAGGTTGCCAGGCAACATATCATGCCTGTATAACAAACATTCTGACAGTTGGGTTGCCAGGCAACTAATCATACGAGTCGATGAACAATGGTGAAAACAACAAACTACGACAATAAACAAATTCTTCATAACTCTGGATGTTTCTGATTTTCAAATTAAATGAAATACCTGAGTGATATAGAAGTTAGACCTTTAGAATCCACTACACTCCTTCTACTGTTTGTTTGTTTGCCTTATTATTATATTGATTGACATTAATCATTTAGCACTCGGACCGTCAGAAAATACTTCTCCCTCTACTCAACCCGAGTTACATCGATAGTTGACATCAATCATTTAGCACTCGGACCGTCAGAAAATACTTCTCCCTCTACTCAACCCGAGTTACATCAATAGCTGACATTAATCATTTATCACCCAGACCGTCAGAAAATACTTCTCCCTCTACTCAACCCGAGTTACATCAATAGCTGACATTAATCATTTATCACCCAAACCGTCAGAAAATACTTCTCCCTCTACTCAACCCGAGTTACATCGATAGTTGACATCAATCATTTAGCACTCGGACCGTCAGAAAATACTTCTCCCTCTACTCAACCCGAGTTACATCGATAGTTGACATCAATCATTTAGCACTCGGACTGTCAGAAAATACTTCTCCCTCTACTCAACCCGAGTTACATCAATAGCTGACATCAATCATTTAGCACTCGGACTGTCAGAAAATACTTCTCCCTCTACTCAACCCGAGTTACATCGATAGTTGACATCAATCATTTAGCACTCGGACCGTCAGAAAATACTTCTCCCTCTACTCAACCCGAGTTACATCAATAGCTGACATCAATCATTTAGCACTCGGACTGTCAGAAAATACTTCTCCCTCTACTCAACCCGAGTTACATCAATAGCTGACATTAATCATTTATCACCCAGACCGTCAGAAAATACTTCTCCCTCTACTCAACCCGAGTTACATCGATAGCTGACATTAATCATTTATCACCCAAACCGTCAGAAAATACTTCTCCCTCTACTCAACCCGAGTTACATCAATAGCTGACATTAATCATTTATCACCCAGACCGATAGAAAATACTTCTCACCTAGCATAAACTAATTCTGTAACTCAAACAGTCTATGGTGGAGTAGTTTCAATGTATATATGATACAATATCTGTCTCAAGTTTTGTTTTAGATACAGTAGTTTCAATGTATACAATATCTGTAACTCAGGCAGTTTCAGGCCATTTAAAAAGTGATGAACAAAACTCAAATGTAAATAAAATAATTTCTTCAGGAAACTGAGGCAGTCATTTACAGGTACCAAATTCTAAACGGGCAAATGATTTAAACTCCCGCTCTTGAAACGGGACAATAATCGAATCACTCTTATTAATATTGATGAAAAGTAAGAAGAATTGATATGAAACACCTAGAGTTATGAAGCCAGTGATGAGATGATTTAAGATGGTGTTTATCAACATAAACTATGAAATATAACAAGTGATAATTAACACTTTTAATTGATGAATAATCAACCAATAGAAATTGCTGAAAACAAATTGTCAAAAACCAAGACAAACAATTTGATTGGATGTTAAATGTGATACAGCAGTCGTAGCAGGATAAAAGAGAAAACTAGGCCCATCTTTAAAAAAAAAAACATGTTCGTGATATCAGCTAAGGTGGAAGCAGACGTCAATCCTAAAAACATATTCTAAAAGTGCTGATTGTCATTTGAGGGAGTTTGTTCAATTTTGTTTGGTATTTACAAAGATATGATCAATTGAAAATGTATCAACATTGGGCATCTTCTGCAGATCATATAAAAATGAAATGAAATGGGGTTTATGGTCTAACTTCTCTGTACTGACTGGGCTAATGAAGACGGGCAGACCATATGAACGGGCTATGGTCAAACCAAGCAAGCTAGAATCTTTGGATGGTAAATTTCAACGTTAGCCATTTCCGTGAGTAGTTGTAAAATTACGTGACAGCTTGTTTATACCTGTAGCATGTTACATTGTAACTTTCCGACAATAAACAATTGACTAAAAATACGTCACAGCTTGTTTTTTGTTGCAGGTAACATTGACATTCTGTTTCATACTACACTTGGAAAGGATTTGTTGACATAATTACTTGCTTTATCTAAAAATATTATGAAGCTTTTTGGGTGACCTTTAATTAAATAATCAATTTAAGCGTGGATTAAGCCAATCAAATTTCGATATTGTGTGATAAAAGGTGAAATGAAATGAAATGAAATGAAATGAAATGGGGTTTAACGTCTTACTGTTTTGCTCCTAAACTGGGCTAATGAAGACGGGCATACACCATACAGTGTGCTATGAGGGAAATTTTGCCCGGGCAGGGTGCGCTACGGCCTACTCTTATATCAAATTCCAACTGCCAAGGGATCCTTTATGTGCATGCCAATTTGTACACGGGACATAATAAAAGGTGACAGCGATCAGCAGCTTTTAAGACTTGAGAGATCTGTTTCTCCTGATAAAATTCTAATTTATAATCCTGACTTAAAACTGATCTAACTTAAAGATGGGCCATTTGGTTTCTCTCTAATCTAAATATCGTCGAGGCAGCACTACCTCTCGTTTAGGTCTCTTGATATTAAGGTCAAGGTCATCTCCAGGTAACTGTTTCTGCAATCTACCAGATCTTTTGGTCGCTGACGGAGATTCAAGTTTAATGGATTTGACGGGTGATAACTTTATCTGAAACAATAATACGACATATTAATGTAATTTGAAATTGCAGCTTCCAAACTAAGGAATAGACTTTCGTATCATGACGTTTCGATATGTATCATCTTCTTGAACGATAAGACAAAAATCAATCTAATTAAAACACAGATTCTATTTCGTTTCGTTTTTTATAGTTCAAAATTTTGTTTTACTTGTCTTTACTACACTAGGATCTGGAAGAGTTATTATATTACCGGCATTCTGGTTGATGTGAAGGATTAGCTAATGAAACAGTCTGCTACGGCTAATTATTGGTGTGCGATGCATGGAACTGTGGGTAAACCACTAGAAACGTCAACGCTGATTGATTAATCAATGTATGACGTCATAGGGTCAAAATCTGCTCGTACGACCCGACGCGACCTTCCACTAGAACCGCTCAGATCTTCATGTAAAGTAGGCCACCGAAAGTATAAAAAGATAGGTTGCCAGGCAACAAAACATACGCCCACAGCAGCTAAATCGTCCGGGCAGTCAACAAGAGTTGTCACATATTTTTAATTTTCGGTAATGAAACATTTATAATAAACTTATAAATTTAAAGTCAATTGGATATTAACTTTGACCTCTAGAGCGTCCACAAGATTTTTCAAAGTGATTAAGGGCCATAACTCTGGCAGTAATTATCGGAAATCGCTGAAAATCAATAGGATTCTTCGTCTCATGACCTTAAACACTGTGTATAAATTTAAAGTCAATCGGATATTAACTTTGGCCTTTAGAGCGTCCACAAGATTTTTCAAAGTGATCAAGGGCCATAACACTGGCAGTAATTATCGGAAATTGCTAAAAATCAAGACTTCTTCGTCTCATGACCTTAAAGACTGTGTATAAATTTTAAGTCAATCGGATATTAACTTTGGCTTTTAGAGCGTCCACAAAATTTTTCAAAGTGATCAAGGGCCATAACTCTGGCAGTAATTATCGGAAATTGCTAAAAATCAATAGGCTTCTTCGTCTCATGACCTTAAACACTGTGTATGAATTTAAAGCCAATCTGATATTAACTTAGGCCTCTAGAGCGTCCACAAGATTTTTTGAAGTGATCAATGGCCATAACTCTGGCAGTAATTATTGGAAATCGCTGAAAATCAATAGGCTTCTTTGTTTCATGACCTTAAACACTGTGTATAAATTTAATGTCAATTGGATATTAACTTTGGCCTCTAGAGCGTACACAAGATTTTTTGAAGGGATCAAGGGTCATAACTCTGGCAGTAATTATCGGAAATTGCTAAAAATCAATAGGCTTCTTCGTCGTATGACCTTCAACACTGTGTATGAATTTAAAGTCAATCGGATATTAACTTTGGCCTCCAGAGCGTCCACAAGATTTTTTGAAGTGATCAAGGGCCATAACTCTGGCAGTAATTATCGGAAATTGCTAAAAATCAATAGGCTTGTTTGTCGCATGACCTTCAACACTGTGTATGAATTTAAAGTCAATCGGATATTAACTTTGGCCTCTAGAGCGTCCACAAGATTTTTTGAAGTGATCAAGGGCCATAACTCTGGCAGTAATTATCGGAAATTGCTAAAAATCTATAGGCTTCTTCGTCTCATGACCTTAAACACTGTGTATAAATTTAAGATCAATCGGATATTAACTTTGGCCTCTAGAGCGAACACAAGATTTTTTGAAGGGATCAAGGGCCATAACTCTGGCAGTAATTATTGGAAATCGCTGAAAATCAATAGGCTTCTTCGTCTCATGACCTTAAACACTGTGTATAAATTTAAGATCAATCGAATATTTACTTTGGCCTCTAGAGCGTCCACAAGATTTTTTGAAGGGATCAAGGGCCATAACTCTGGCAGTAATTATCGGAAATCGCTGAAAATCAATAGGCTTCTTCGTCTAAAGACCTTAAACACTGTGTATAAATTTAGAGTCAATCGGATATTAACTTTAGCCTCTAGAGCTTGTGGACGCCGGACGGACGGACGGATGGACGGATGGGGGCGACGACAATATACGACCACATTTAAATGTGGGCGTATAAAAATGAAATGAAATACAGATCTGCAATCTAATCAAATTGGAAAAAACTTGTCTAAACTTTGTGATTGTTTTCCATATAAATTGTGTTGTGCTTATATTGGCCCCCTTGTCTGTGATATCACTTATATGGAAGCAGACGTAAAATAAAGCTATTTAACACATACATGTGTATTGGGCCCTATGACTATATTTTGGCAACTTCATACTATGTGTATAAACCAGTCATTGTTTTAATCTATTTGTCCTGAAAATAACAAAATGAAATGAAATGAAATGGGGTTTAACGTCCTACTGTTCTGCTCCTAACTGGGCTAATGATGACGGGCATACGCCATATAGTGTGCTATGAGGGAAATTTTGCCAGGGCAGCGGTGCTACGCCCTACTCTTATATCGAATTCCAACTACCAAGGGATCTTTTACTTGCACGGCAATATGTACACGGGACCTCAGTTTTCCGTATCATCCGAAGGACTAGACAGCTGTGCTTGTCAGGCCATCCGTCCTGCATCACTGACAAGGGGGAACCATGGTGGAAACTGAGAATAACAACCTTACCTTTTTACTAGGTGTATTCATACCATCTTTTATCGGCGTTGCTTTATGTTTTTTCGCGGATATTTGAGGTTTTTTCTCAGGTTCTTCTTTCTTTACAGGCGTTGTCATGACTACACTGGTATTACTAGTTCCTGGTTGAGGACTACCTGCAGGAGATGGTGTTTCCTTGGAAACAACCCTTTTACCTTCTATAGAGGGTATTTTATATTCATCTGTTTCGTAAGCTGATTCGCTGGCTTCTGATGATCGTCGACTTTCTATTTTACATTTTGGCTTGGATCTCGGCTGAAAGGTTGAAATAAATAATAATAGAAATGAAATAAAATGGGGTTTAACGTCCTACTGTTCTGCTCCGAAATGGGCTAACGAAGACAGGCATATTCCATACAGTGTGCTATGAGGGCAATTTAGCCCAGACAGCAGTGCTACGACCTACTCTTATATCGAATTCCAACTGCCAATGTGTACAAAGGACCTTGGTTTTTCGTACCATCCGGACGACTAGACAGCTGTCCTTGTCAGGCCTCTGTCTTGCATCACTGACAAGAAAGAACTACCACGGAAAATCTGGATGAACTTTCTCGGTAAAATGCAGGGATCGAACACCCGACCTCCGGGCTAGTGAGCCAGCGTCTTACCCACTTAGCCACCGTGACCCCCAAATAATAACAGACAAAGGAATGAATAATAAAAAAAAAACCAAGACCAGTCATCACCATCTCACACCATTGCACTTGTTTGGAAGGAAAAACAATTTCTTGGAATATTAAGACAATTCATACTATAATAGGTTACTGTTTGTATAAATTTTCATGAAGATATCTTGAATGGTTTATGAGATATGCTCTGGAAACAAAATTGTACACCAAAAACTAAGTCAAATTTGTTTCCATAGAAACACAAAAAATATAAATCCCAGAAATTCCTAAATAGCAAAAGGCACAACTACTGTAATAGGTTGATGTGTGTGCTAAGTTTCTAAAAGATATCTTGATCACTTTATGAGATGTGCTCCGGAAACAAATGGGGTTTAACGTCCTACTAATGACAATGGGAATACACCATACACTGTGGAATGCGGTCAAATAACCTCTGACAGACCCGCGTTAATCATTCCTGTTGATACAATTTCTGTGAGAGAGAGAGAGAGAGAGAGAGAGAGAGAGAGAGAGAGAGATGGGGTTTAACATCCACTCGACACCAACTAGGTTATTTTGGGACTAACACACGTTTCAATTTTATTTCAATAAATCGCTTGCGCGTAGGGGTCTTTAGCAGTGGCATGAAACCGGAGGACCCAGGAAAACCCCATGGGGTTGGACAGGCAACATTACTCCTTGTCACGTACAACCGGGGAATTGAAACCCCGCCACTTGACTCAATGACAGGCCTTATGATCTAAAGCAGTCGTCCAAACACCCCTTCAACCATAAAATGATAAATCTAATAGATTTTGTTTTACCTTGATCTGTCCCTGTCTCCCGTTCTGACAACACTTCGGACACTCCCAGCTACTGGGTAAATCTTCGTTAACGATACCTTCAGCATCGACCTGTTCAAATTTCTTCTTCAAACAATCGGGATGTACGATCTCCCAACATATCCCACACTCCATCAGTGTTGTACTTGTCTCATCAGAATCGGGTAATTTTACACGATGGTCTTCTTCACAGATCATACATGTGGCTGTGTTTGGTAAAACAGGCTGAAATAAAAACAAACACATTTACACCTGGTTCTCACACAGGTAGAGAGAGAGAGAGAGAGAGAGAGAGAGAGAGAGAGAGAGATTAACACCTACGCAATACAAACTAGTTTCTTTGCTACTTGACTAAATGACAAGACCTCATGATCTGAAGATCTCACAGTGGCAGGAAACCGGAGGATCAGGGAAAAAAACCACGAGTTTGGATAGGTGACCCTTGTCCTTGTCGCATACAAGCTTGACAGATCTTACAAGCGTACAGGTAAAGACTAGTTGGCAGCTTGTGGTTAGGTCTAGTGTATGAATACTGTTATCGGGACTAACATATGGTTCAACTTCATTTCAATAATTCACTTGGACACAGGGATCTCTAGCCATCAGAGGAAACCAGAGGCTTCAAAGAAACCAATGAGATTGGACAGGCGAACCTACTCCTTGTCACGTATAAACTTGGTATGAAAACCATGCAACTTGACTTCATGGCAGACCTTAAATTAGATCACCCATACTGTAACCCAGGTATTATTAGACCACCCATACTGTAACCCAGGTATTATTAGACCACCCATACTGTAACCCAGGTATTATTAGATCACCCATACTGTAACCTAGGTATTATTTTAATCTCATCTATCTAGCACTAATTTCTGTCATATTCATTCAATATCAAATCTTTGTTTAAAAAATCATAAAAATCATTTAAAATCACCCAAAATCATCTAATTTGTACTTGTGTCCAGTTTAAAGCTGACCATGTAATTTTGATAATGAGTGTTCAATTTACAAGTATTTAATTTCTCGATTACTGTTAAAAAATAAACAACCAAATTGATTATTGATGTATAATGATTAATTTTTGAACAGTGGTGAGGAAATTCAACACCTGTACCTGGGTTACAGAGCCAGTTACCTGACCATGTATATATATATACTTACCGCCATACACTGTCTGCTAATACATGATTGTTTCATTCTACCCGGTCCACCAAACTTTCTCATATCTTTACAGAAATTACATTCTTCACAATCTGATCTCGTACACGCTTCACATTTCTTACATCGGGTTCGACGTCGTCGATTACCTGCTGCTTGTTTCGACGATCCTTTCGCTGTTTTAGGTCCAGATGACTTTGGCTTGTATAGTTTTATTTTCTAGACAAAATAAAGATTGTTTTAACAAATATTCATAAACAAAATGAAATATGATATACATCCATGGTGAAAGGAAAATTTGATAAACATTCGTCTACAAAGGGAAATTAGAAAAAAAAATTGTGAACAAAGGGAAAATTGATAAATATTTGACATCTTCTGCAGACGATATAAACAGTATATAACGTTTGCTAATGGTCATTAAAGTATATATAATTCTGGGCACTGAAACAATTAAATACAACTACAGTATGGAAGACTGGTTTCCAGGCAACAAAATATAAAATTGCTGAAATACAATAACTTCTGCATGATTTAATACAGATGGGTTGATAACTTTGATCGTTAGATCGTTCACCGTGTTTTACAAAGTTAAACAAGGGCCATAATTCTAAAATTAATTAATTAGAGGGAAGAGGTGACTACAATATGCAGCCACATTTCCACACTGATGTATAAAAGTTACCTTTATTTCTGCTTCTGGCCAGGAACAAATGGGTTCACCAGTTATAGATAATACAGGATCATCGTTCATATGATCTACTAGAAGTTGCTGAAATATAATAATACCTGTATCAATAACTCTGGCCTATTGTTATATCGAATATCAACCGCCAAGGGATCTTTTACGTGCACGCCAATGTGTACACAGGACCTGATTACCCGGGTATAATTAAATCTTGCGTATTCATTCAATAACAAATCTTTCTTCAGAGAATTGTCATCTAATTTGTACAGTTTAAAGCTGATCGTTTAATTTAGGTAACAAGTGTCCAATTTACAAGGTCCACTCGACACAAAGTAGGCCATTTCGGGACTAACATATGGTTCAATTTTTTTTTAATAATTCACTTGCGTGTAGGAGTCTTTAGCCATGGGAGGAAACCGGAGGACCCGGAGAAAACCCACGAGGTTGAACAGGCGGCCCTACTCCTCATCACGCACAACCAGGGAATCGAAACTACAGCAGTTGACTCAATGACAAACCTTATGATACAACGCGCTCATGCTAACCATATGGCCCCATTTTTGATGTGAAGACCATTGTGTGTTACCTTGGTTGTGTCGAACAAAGTCTGTATGAGTGTCTGACACCTATGTTATTTCCAGATTTAATGGTCTCAAGCTTAAGACATTGCGTAATATATTGAAACAACACGAGTGACGTTACTCACAAGCTGTTGTTTCAATATATTACGCAATGTCTTAAGCTTGAAAACATTAAACAATATAAAATACAGACACTTGCACATGCTTTGAAATGAAATACGTCATTCGGGTTAAATATTTTAACTAGTTACACTTGGCACATTGCCCATACCATTATTTGAAATAATGGTACGCCAACATCAAAGGATGATGTCACACCTGTATTTTAATTATTTAATACTTTACCTTGATATCCTGAAGAACAGCGTCTGGATTCAACAGATCTTTTGGTATAACCCGTTTATGAGCGGGAAAATTCTCAATCCATTCGACCAACTTCAACAGACCATCGAGTTCGTAGCGCGTTAAATATACCCGTTTCTTCTCTTTGTTATCACCACTACCATTGACACCCTTCAAAAAGTCTTTCTCCGAGGAACTATCATCCGAGTACTCTCCTCCTTTATACAACTCCCCCGCACCTTTCCGATGCGAGCGCTGCATCACACCACTTTCTCCCTCCTCATTCGTCTTCTTTATCGAAGACTCGTCAATTCTTCTCAGTTCTATCGTTAATCGTTGTGATAATTTATCTGTGTCGTCTTTATCCGTCTTTCCCTTACTAGCGTCTCCGTCGTCCGGATTTAATAACGGATCCGGATTACGCGAGGGCGGTCTCGAATCTTCGTCAAACTGAGAAGAATTGGGAGAGTCAGGCGGTTCTTCGATGATTTCTTCCTTCTTCCGTTCCTGTTTTTTTAAATATGATTTACCCGTCAAACAGCAGACGTATCTCTCCAAAACGTACCATAATATCTCGTTGTAAAATGGATAGCGGAACTTTTGTGGCACCTAAACAAAAAATAATAATAATAAAAACAAGGAGAACAAAATGTTTATGTGGTTGGCCCTTATTCTGAGAGTGAGAGAGAGAGAGAGGGGGTTTAACATCCACTCGACACAAACTAGGTCATTTTGGGACTAACATATGATTCAATCTTATTTAAATAATTTGCTTGCGCGTAAGGGTCTTTAGCAGTGGGAGGAAACCTGAGCACATGAAGAAAACCCACAAGGTTGGACAGGCACCATTATTCGTAAAAATTCTCATTTGTAAAATGAAATGGGTTTTAACGTCTTACACCAATCATCAGGCTGTATACATCATACAATGTGAGGGATATGTTTGACCTGAAAGTGCTGCTATGGCCTACTCTAACTTCAATATCCTACCGTAGTCAACGGTTCTTCAATAAGCTGGTAAAGGTACACAGGCCTCACAACAAGGGGGGGGGGGGCAGCTGGTGTGCTGTCCCAGGGCCCAAAAGAATCTATGGGACCCATGAATATCGAAGGTCAAAATTGAAATGGGCAAGTAAGCATGAATTTTTTATTGTTCCTTTGAATCTTATATAAGTATGTACTCCACAGATTGTTTAAAAAGATTTTTGATTCCTCAGAGCATATATAGTGTAACTGAATCATCTAGATATGACTACTGTTGGAAAGTAGGGAGGGAAGGAGCAAAAAAAAGGTTCGATGGTACACACAGAACCTATTAAATTGTTTCAATGGCATTTAGTAATTGAACTAGAGTATACAGGTCACTTTTCTATGGAATAGCCTACAATCACTAGAGAAGCCTAGTGGAAAGTCTCTCAGTAATAAGCAGTAATTGTATTACACAGAATTGTTGTATTACATAGAATTGTCACCTGTATAGGCCTAACCTATTCATTGCATTTAGTAATTGAACTAGAGTATACAGGTCACATTTCTATGGAATACAATTACTAGAGAAGGCTAGTGGAAACGTCGTTCAGTAATAAGCAGTAATTGTATTACACAGAATTGTTGTATTCCATAGAATTGTCACCTGTATAGGCCTAACCTATTCATTGCATTTAGTATTTGAACTAGAGAATACAGGTGACAATTCTATGGAAAACAACGATTAGAGAAGCCTAGTCGAAA
Organism: Patella vulgata; assembly: GCF_932274485.2. Lineage (NCBI taxonomy): Eukaryota > Metazoa > Mollusca > Gastropoda > Patellidae > Patella > Patella vulgata. Next base: position 72,950,557 of record NC_065884.2, read on the forward strand.
CGTCGCTCAGTAATTGTATTCCACAGAACTGTCACCTGTATACAGAACCTAATGTTGTTCCATTCGACGACCAGATGCTTGCCAAACCCTATGTCCTGTTACACTGATAAATAGAAAATTGGTTGGAAAATAACAAGAAAATTTCTCGACTAACTCCAGAATTCCATGACTTGTAAAATAAATGGTGATTTGTTATATTCAATTTACGATCCGCAGTCTTGTGTAAACTCTTACACATTGTTAGAAAGTAGACGTTGGATGATTTATACACAGGGTTTATCAATCCAATATATCTCAGCAAAACATGTTGGAAAATTTTAGATTCGAAAAATTTGAAAGATTATTGCTACTTGCTACATTTGTCTAGGAGAGATAAAGAAGAGGTTGTAAAATTACTTAGAATTTAGAATTGATCTATTTCGATATTTGAATCAGTTTTTTACTCATTGATTTTAAATATGAAATCTTTTGATTGCATAATGCATATGGTTTGACAGGTGGGTATATACTGGTCTAACAGGTTGAGATACTAGTCGGACAGGTGGGTATATACAATGTTAGAATATAATATATTACGTGTGTTCTATCCTCTACTTCTGCTACCCGTAACTGCTGTAGAATGTTAAAACTATGAATAAAATTTCCTCCAAATACCAGAGAATCTATCGGTGTATAAACAGCGTGGATCCAACCTGGAAATATCAATTATAAATATTTACTCCTATCGTCACGACTAGGGAGACTATATCATTCATCACGACTCAGGGATGATACAAGAAGTCATCGTGACAGACTGGAGTAATTCGGTTCTAACATAGTCCAATTCCTGTGTCTTGTACATTTTGACCAACCATCATGAGAGTTATCCCCCTTTCATCTTATATCTCCAATACCCACTAATATAGTTTTGATGCTATCCGTAAAATGTGAAATTAATCAAGGAGTTCTACATCCTTGTACAACCTTGCCAGAACTACACAGACACCCCTCACCCCACGCTTTACTGTACTACTTTTATAAAAGGTTTTGACAGACCCTTCCTCTCTCATATTTTAAACAAGTTTTGACTCTACCTGAAGGTATATAGACCCCCCCCCCCCCCACACCAATCTGTTGTACAGAGGTATTGCAAAGGCCTTCTATTTATAACTCTGTGTAAGATGATTGACCTTTATAAAGTTCATATGCATTCTACGTGTGACGTCATATCACATTGCGGCGATCATTGGCTCGATAGCACAGGCAATGTTTACATAATGTGAATTGGTTCAGGCAGAATGATGCCTTTTACTCATTTGACATACCCATTTTACATACATATATTTTATCCACATATACTTCAAACACCTTAATTATTTTTTTAATACTTCAAAGAAATGTTCTAGAATATAAATTGCAGAAGGAAAAAAGGTAATATTCGGGGCTCATTAACCCACAAGGATGTCATCCCTATCAGTGATATTAGCTGCCTAGCGAATACTCACTGCTGATCAGTGTTTCCCTACACCCCATCCTACCTGTATAAAGATTATACTGTACCTGAGAGTATGATACCCTACGTGTATAAAGATTATACTGTACCTGAGAGTATGATACCCTACCCGTATAAAGATTATACTGTACCTGAAGGTATGATACCCTACCTTTATAAAGATTATACTGTACCTGAAGGTATGATACCCTACCTGTATAAAGATTATACTGTACCTGAAGGTATGATACCCTACCTGTATAAAGATTATACTGTACCTGAAGGTATGATAAATGTATATCCAGCTTTTAACGTAATCATCTCACACTGATCCACATGATCAGCTAGAAACACGTCACCTTGTTTCCCTGATAAAACCCAGTTCTCATATATACCTATATTCTTATCTGATGGTGGTATTAACCAAAATACCTGAAATATATACATATATACCTATATTCTTATCTGACGGGGGTATTAACCAAAATACCTGAAATACACACATCAATATTCATATCCAACACCACCAAATATCTCCTTTTATTGTCCTTTTTTATTACTTAATTTTACACATGTGATAAGACAAAAGATTTTATTAAAAGGAAAATGAAATGGGGTTTAACGTCCTACTGTTCTGCTCCTACTAGGCTAATGGAGTGGGGCATATGCCATACAGTGTGCTATGGGGGGGGGGGGAATTTTGCCCAGGCACTTTGGCCTACTGCTATATCGAATTCCAACTGACAAGGGATCTTTTATGTGCAAGCCAATGTATACATTGGAGCTCGGTTTTCGTACCAACCGAATGACTACACAGCTATCCTTTTCATGCCCGCCATACTGCACCACGGAGAAAGGGGGAAACCACGTCGGAAATCCCAATGAACTTTCTCTGCCATCACAATGATCGAAGACAATGTAAGGATAGTTCAAGTTTCTATAATTTCTATAATTTTCTTTTCAATTTATCTGCCAAGTCATTATTCTTATAATTTCTCTGTAAAATCACCATGGATACGATATTTCTCACCTTTTCACCGTGTAATATATGATACCAAACGGACGTTCCACCAAAATCTATATGAAAATCTGTATAACATCCTCCAACACTCATCAAGCAATACCTATATATATATATATATATATATACATTAAATGGCCCCTACTACATGAAGATCTAACCGGTTGTAGCAGAAGGTCGCGTCAGCGGTCACACAAGCCGCCTTTGACCCTATGACAATCAGCATTGACGTTTCTAGTGGGTTACTCAGAGTTCCGTGCACCTCACACCAAGAATAATTCTCCCTGAAAGATCGTTTCATTGGCTAATCCCACACATCATCCAGAACACTGATTATAGAAAAACTCTTCCAGCATTAAAGACAAGTCAAACGAAATTTCAACTATAAAAAACGAAATAGGATCTGTGTTTTAATTAGATTGAGAAATTTAGAAAATTTATCCAATCTCTGATGATCGGGTAAACCAGAATCTTTACACATGTCTGATTCAGAGATTCTGTAAGAAGTAAAATTACACAATCATACCATTTGGAATAAAGACATATTAAGAATGCGTTTGCGAGAAAACCATGCAGGGACCGGCACATGGTGGGTGACCGATTTTCACCATTTTTTTTATGTATGATGGGTAACCCCTCCAAACCCCACTGCCACAATTTTAGATCAATCGAACCATTTTTAGAGTGTTGAAAAAAAATTGAAATTTTAAGACCGAAAAAAGCCAAAAAATCATCATTTTCAGGCCACTTTTCAATTATTTCGTACAACTAAACTACGACGAGTAGATTAATGAAACTTTATAGCGTAGCAGATATGGTTAGTGAGAATACATTTTGAAAGTTTGATGGATTTCCATGGAGCGGTTTTTGGTACAGGGACTTATTGTTGCAAGGTGCGAAAATAGCTCAATTTAGGTATGTCATTTTATTCTATCTATATCTCACCCACTGCGGGTTTAAGTATTTTTTTGGAATGCTGACTGAAAAGGCAATGATCTATAGTATTAAGATCAAGAAAAAAAATGGGTGGCACTCGACCCGTTCAGTAGTAAATAATTTCCATTTTTGTAGAAAAATAACGATTTTCAACAAAAATGACGAAACATAAACCGCTTTATTTACACACTGAAAAGTGTAACATGGCACTTGAAACCAAATTAACGTGGTTTCCAGTTCCATTAACAGCAGGCCATAATAAAAATAGAAATAAACAAATAAAGATAAACGCAGATTATATACTTTCATCAAAAAATTCAAGTTTAAAAAAATTTATGTTCCATTATTAAAACAACAATTACTTATTACTATCTATCTAGCGCTATCCATCTATCTATCTATCTATTTATCTATCTATCTATCCAATAAGTATCTAATCACGAAAACTGAGCTCACAATAACACCGTTAAAATTTTCAAACCATGAAGTTTGAAAAGCTTAATTTACTGTAAATTTGTGCAAAGGATGGGAAAATGAACAGCTGATTTCATCCGCCATCTTGGAGGCTGGAGTGCAAATCTAACTTCGGCCTGACGAATAATAATAATAATAATAATAATATGTACATTTATATAGCGCACGTACTCCATGTACAGAAGCATGTCCACTGTGCATACAATTAAATTAATTTTATTAATCTTGATAAGTCTTGATGTAAAACAAGAAAGGGTTTGAGATGATTTAATGATCTCTGGAAGATTGTTACGCAGTTTAGATGCATTCACTGAGCACGATCCGTATCCAAATGATATTAATTTTCACTTTGAGCAACAAAACTGATGAATGTGTGTTCGGCCGGAGGTTACTCGAGGGCACTTGAAGTTAGGTAAGTATATTTGAGCTAAGCCATTCACACAGTGATACGTCAAAGACAGACTTTTGAAGATGATTGGCAGCCAATAGATTGATTTCAGAACAGGAGTAATATGAGAGTGTTTTGATGATCTGGTAAGAATTCGAGCTGCGGTTTTTTCTACAAGTTGATTTTTTTTAATATTGGCACTAGATGTTTCTACTAACAAGCTGTTACAGTAGTCAATCCTTGGGAATACCAAAGAACATAAGTGTAGCAGCTGCTTCCTGGCTAATAAAGTGTTTATATGGCCAATGTTCCTGGACCAAAGATAACAGTTTCGACAAATTTCACTAATGTGACTGTCCATGCTCAAATTGGACCCCAAGAGGAAACCTAACCATTTCACAGTGTCTCATGGTACAAATATTGCATCTCATACAACCACATCATTTGAACTTTTATTTTTCAGATGTGTATTTTGACCACGTCATTCTGATTTACTTAATTCAATTAAATTTAATTTCAACATATTTCTTTTCATCCTATCTTTAATGTCATGTGTACAAAATTTGATGTCAGAATAATTAGGGAATGAAACAGTTTTTAAAAGGGAATAACTTGCGATCACCTGTGTATCATCTGCATAAGAATGTTGCCCTAGAAACCATGATTATCGATTAGTTGTCCAAATTCTTAGTACACATTACAGAAAGAACAGGTCCAAGGACTGATCCTTGTGGAACTCCCGAACCTTCTGTATCGGCCCTACAGAGGGTTGCTGGAAGGCGGTTGCATGGGGCATTATCAGGCCTAATAATCCAGGCAATGAATGATTTTATTGGAAAAATGATCTCAAAAATGAAGTCATTTTCTTCAAGTTCGACCATCAAATTTAATATGAAAGAAATCTGTGCCAGTCATTTTGTCAAAACCAAATATTAGTATTAGTAGTCCTCAACTTTCATTATTAATAGAATTGTCCTCAGTCCTGCAGTGGGTGAGATATAGCATCATGAAATTTATATGTTTTAGCATATAGCAAAAACTACGTCTCAAAATAAATTCCTGATAGCCTCAAATGGTTTCGGAAAAATTTAATAGTCACATATATTGAAGTAGTAGACAAGATCATTCATAAAAAATTTTTTTAAAAAAATAAAAAAATCAATAGACAATTTATGGGAAATATTTGAATTTAGGGGTTATTTTTTTTAAAAAATGACGTTTTTTTAACCCTAAAATGGCCATAGCTGGTTCTCCGTAACTACAGGGTTGGTGACCCTCATATTTTATGTGGGGTATATGGGGTACCCAATGACCAAATTCTCTTTAGATGATATAAACAAGTCTACATCACAAATGTTGAATAAAACATTATGATGGACCTCTTTTCATCCAACTAAATCATTTTCTGTAGATTATACACCATTGTTTCTTTGGTTAAATATTAAACAAACTTGGTCATTTCGGGACTAACATACGGTTCAATTCTATTTCACTAATTCACTAGAGGATAAGGGTCTTTAGCAGTGGGAGGAAACAGTAGGACCAGGAGAAATCGCCACTTTCAGCCACCCATCCCTCCCTGTATGTGTTACGAAATGTGGTTATTAAATAACTGAGAAGTATCCATATATACCTTGTGAGTATATTTTACTGCGGGATTTATATGTGAAATATGAGATATAAACAAGAACGTTAACTTTAATTTCTAGCTGATTTTCTTGACAGTTCATAATAAAATGGATTATTCAAGATTTTTCCACATTAGTTAAATATAACTTACTTCTGTACTTTTGGATATTTCATTTTATCTATAACATTCGTTGATTCTGTCTGACATTCTTTCAAATGGCGGGGCCACACACGATCAACCCAATCTACCTGACGGACCTGTAATATATATTTATACCATCAATATAAACCTCTACCCAATATTTATCCTTCTAGATATCTATCACTATTTGTATTTAAAATGTGACGTCACCCTTTGATGTTGGTGTACCATTATTTCAAATAATCGTATGGGCAACTTTCCAATCATACATTATTTATACTAGTAAAATATTGGACTCGTGAGACATATTTCACTGCAAAAGCATGTGCGGAGCGTCTGTATTTTAAGTCTTCTAGTGGTCTCGAGCTCAAGACATTGCATAAAATATTGTAAAAACATTCGGGCCTCACGGCCTTCTTGTTGTTACAATATATTACTTAATGTCTCGCTCTCGACCATTTAACAATACATATACCACAGGATATTTGGTTATGGGTGGGGGGTGGGGGGTGTCTGGAAAATTTTCAACATGGCACATATCTGGATCAGAATATTACATTCAATCAACTGTTTTACCCCAACCATGGCTACCAACAAAGGCCTTGAATTTACACTTTTCATCAAAACAGAAGTGGATTTTTATTAAAACTGTCCTGTATCTCCACTAGCCTTCTACATTTATTTTCCATGGTTGCATCTACAATTTTAATTCAAACTGTCAAAGGTTCTTTTATGTTCTAGAATTAAATATGCAGAGGGAAAAAAGTTTATATTGTAAACTAATTAATCTGCATCGATGTTACCCCTATTAGCGATTGTAACAGCCTAGCGAATATTGACTGCTGATCAGTGTGACACTATTCTATTTATTGAGGTTTCGATCCTGGGACATCCACGTAGGACTGATCAGGGATATACGACTATAACACCATCCCTGAGTCAACACTGGGACATTTTGATATAGACTTACCAGAGTTGGTGACTCGACATAGTTGGCCAATCTGGTATGACTGAACTCTAAACTAATAACATTTAACAATCTATCTCTATCTGAATTCTCGTAATATCGAACCCAATCTTTCATCGACATCTCCATACCACGCTGGGTATTAACATCCATAACATCTAACATTCTCCGACTTCCTAGAAAAAAAAACAAATCATCTATCTTTATATATATATACCACTCAATGAAAAATAGCTGGGATGGTTTCCCCTTGTCAGTGATGCAGGACAGAGGGCCTGACAAGGATAGCTGTCTAGTCGTTCGGATGGGACGTAAAACCGAGGTCCCATGTACAAATTGGCGTGCACGTAAAATAGTGGGCCGTGTGCGGCTGTCCGAGCACAATTTCCCTTGTAACAAACTGTATGGCGTGTGTACGTCTTCATTAGCCTAGTCGGAGCAGAACAGTAGGACGTTAAACCCCATTTCATTTCATTTCATTTCAATGAGAAATAGGGTTTATTCTCCAACTTTTCAGCTCAATCAAGGCTTATGAAATGAAATGGAGTTTAACGTCCTACTGTTCTGCTCCGACTGAAATAATGAAGACTGACACACGCCATATAGTGTAGAATGAGAGACATTTGGCCTGGACAGCAGTGCTACGTCCAAAGGATCTTTTATGTGCATGCCAATGTGTACACGGAACCTTGTCCTTGTCCAGGCGTATGAAAGTGGGCATATACCATGCCGTGTGATATCAGGGTAATTTTGCCCGGACTACTCTTATTTCGGTTTCCATCTGTCATGGATTCATTTAAATGTAAACCAATTTATACACGAACTACTAGCCACTGTGCCTCATCAGGGCCTCCATTTAGTCAACCATGTCAGAAGATCCTGAAGAAATGAAACGGGGTTTAACGTCCTACTGTTCTGCTCCTATACTGGGCTAATGAAGACGTACATACGCCATATAGTGTGCTATGAGGGAAATTTTGCCCGGGCAGTGGCACTATCGCCTACTCTTATATCAAATTCCAACTGCCAAGGGATCTTTTACGTGCATTCCAATGTATACATGGGACCTCGGTTTTTCATATCATTCGAAGGACTAGACAGCTGTCCTTGTCAGGCCCTCCGTCCTGCAGTTCCTGAAGAAATTTCTCGGCCAACTCACTAAGCCACCACAAGTCGCAACATGGATAATACAGTCCATGAGTACCTTTGAAACACATAAATGATATATCTATCTTATAACTCAAAAGTTTAATCCTTCCCTACAACCACTGAAGTTTATATACTAGTTATCTCCCTTTATTTATTCGCAACATATCTAATCTAGGGTGTTTTTGTGGACAGTTTATAATGGAAGAAATGAAATGCCTATGGGGTTTTTTCTGCATAAACTGGGTTAATATATATAGACATGTATATATATGGTATGCAGTGTGCTATGAGTAGAGCTGTGACCTACCCATTGTATGATTTCAAGTTCATCCAACCTAAACGACTCCCCTTTTCGCTTGTCCTGTACCACTGACATGGGTTAACCCAGACTAGAAGTGTCTTGCCAAACAAGGGAGGAAGCATCATAATCATCTAGCCACTATGGTTTCTATAACCAAGAGAGAGAGAGAGAGAGAGAGAGAGAGAGAGAGAGACTAACATATGGTTCAATTTTATTTCAATAATTAGTGTGCGTGTAACCAGGGAATCGAAATCATGCCAGTTGACTCAATGACAGTAGACCGTAGTGCCGCTGTCCGGGCAACATTTCCCTCATAGCACACTGTATAGCGTATGTCTGTCTTCATTAGTCTAGTTTGGAGCAGAACAGTAGGACGTTAAACCCCATTTCATTTCATTTCCGTATATTAACAGGAACCATTATATATAATCAAATAATTTGTTTGCCTTGTTCTCAGTGAATGGAGCCATTTAAAATGTTGTTGAGTGAGGACGTTAAACTTCAAACTTACCAACACACTGTTTTACTTCTGCTACTTTAAAATTCTCACTCGGCACTCTACAAAAATAGAAAAATCTCTAAAATAATTGAAACACAGACAATACAATATCAGGGTTGATTGACATATAACGAAATGTACACTTTCAGGGTTGATTGAAATGTGCATTATCAGGGTTGACTGATGTATCAGAGAAATGTACACTATCAGTGTTGTTTGAGGTACGTGAGAAATGTGCACTATCAGGGTTGATAATCATGTAGAGCGAAGTGTACAAGAGCAAGGTTTATAATGATGTACATGTATGAAAGAAATGTGCATTATCAGGGTTGATATTGATGTATCAGAGAAATGTGCACTATCAGGGTTGACAACGAAGTACAAGAGAAACATGTGGATAAGGATGTTTTTGAGTCATGTACTATCAGGGTAGTTTCTGTAATCAACAAAAAAAACATTGTTTACAAATTTATGAGCATGAAATGTGAACTATCAGGGTTGAAAATGATGTGTAAAGGAAATGTGTGGATAAGGATGTATTAGACTATAGAGTCATGAAACCCTCCGAGAGAATGTAGACATTTTACTCACCTCATTCCTAAACCTGTTTTCTCATAAAATACAATCGGATTCTGTAATCCATGTTCCTGGACATGTTTTAACGTAAATTCTGAAATAGATCATACAACAATGGTGGTAATATTTTTTATGTAGCTTTGCTTGTTTCAATCCAATAATCAACTAATTATATCAGTTTTATCTGGCATCTTTACTTTAGGTGGACTGAGAAGACCTACAGACCAGACCTCACCTATCAGGACTCTCTAGACAAAATGGTAGGCATGTGAGGAATGGAATCGTCCTGGCCAGATGATATATCAACACAGAGCAAGACTCTCACCTTAATCATATATTTACCAGTCTCCATTGAATGACATTGAAATGGTCTGACTGAATCGGGAAATTACAATCGTTGATTTATATAATAGAAAAAGATTGATTACATGCAATAACTGGAGAACTTATAATTCTTGATTAATTCTTTATCAAAATCAATTCTTGAATCAATTTTATTTTTTTAATGTTTTATAAAATATTGGTCTCACCTTCTCCTTTCATAGATTGTACAAAGTTACCATGACATTTATTATTGTGTAATTTATCCAATATACTATAGTTTCTCTTTCCTTCAATTTCATCATCATCTATATCTTGATCTCGGTACATCTTTCTTTCTTTCGCTCTCTATAATACAAATAAATAAATAAATGTTCTTTACATCCCTGATGTAGATCTGTGAATAAAGAAGTCTGAAAGCTTAAATAAATAAATAAATGTTCTTCATATCCCTGACCTAGGTCTGGGAATAAAGAATTCTGAAACTTTGGAAATCAACCGCTTAATAAATAAATAAATAAATAAATAAATAAATAAAAGACATAACTTTTAATAAATAAATAAGTATATTGACTGAATTTTATAAATAAATGCCAATATTATTAATTTCATTTTTTTATTTTCCACATATTGAATAAACATTTTCAAATAAATGAACCAATGAATAAATGAGCTAACAAAAAGGAATGCATGTATGATGGAATAAAAGAATGAAATGAATGAATGAATGAATGAATGAATATTAATAAGCAAATAAATGAACTTCTTTATCCACGTGCTCACTGAATGGTATACAGAACAAATATTAGTTCCTATAATTTGTTATTCAAAACTTTAATCGTTTAGTTATATTTGTTAAAATATGTTGAATATGTTCCCAGTCAACTGTAAGTGTGCTTGGCACTAAATGTTCGCCATCTTGGAATTTTTACGATTGAATAATGTCAACACATCATCGTCTCATGGACAATACTATTATCAATATACTTCAGTATCTTCGTCTAAACCAGTGTGCCGCGAGAGAGATCTTCCTAAGTGTGCCGCGAAATCTTCCTAAGTGTGCCGCGAGATCTTCCTAGGTGTGCCGCGAAATTTTGAACGGCACACGAAGAAAATTTCTCACTAAAGAAGCAACCTATTTAACGGATAAAATTTGAAACATTGCAATAAAGTGAGTTCATAGCTGTGTTTTTCTTTATTTAGTTTGAGTCATTCTAAGTGTCTATGACGAGTCTGTGTCTACGGTTGTATACCGTCTATGACTTGCCATGTTTTATTTTGTAAAATTCAAACATTTTTCATATATATTTAGCCAGGTGTGCGGCTATTTTTTATGTGTTCTGAGGTGTGCCGTAGGCAAAATAAAGATTGAGAAGCACTGGTCTAAATTTTAATAATGCCACCAAGTGTTTGCCGCCTTAAAACACGATTGTTACCCTTGCGTCATATCTCTTATAGTGCAATAAACGATTAAAATAATCGCAAATCGTTTAATGTGCAATACATGTTTATATTGCCCGATACCTGACAGTAATTATACCTCAACAAATACAATACAAGTTATCATACACGTGTTTTAAACAACGCGGGATGTCGTGCGGTACTATAATGATCATTCGTTATATCTCGGTATATGCTGGCAAGACTCCTGGGGTTTTCTGAAAATGTATACATGGCAACCCGTGAACATGGTTACCAAATATAGTTTTTATTTTGGAGTGAAGTTCACCATTCAACACAAATCGTTTCTATATCTTCTATATCATCTCTAGGTCATAGGCCTCTATAATACGTCATCGATTAAGAACAGAGGGAGAAATGGGGTTTAACGTCAACTCGACACAAACCAGGTCATTTCGGGACTAACACATTGTTCAATTTAATTTCAATAATTCGCTTGCGCTTAGGGGTCTTTAGCAGTGGGAGGAAACCGGAGGACCCGGAGAAACCCCACGAGGTTGGACGATTAAGAACAGACACGGTGCTAGTTAACCGACAATTTAATTCTCAAATCGACGATTTCAGTCGACACGTGAAAACGTCGGAGATTTCGGGATGTATTTATTCTACTTCCATTTTATAAAATTGAAAATGTTTATTTTGTGTGCATGAACGCAGTTCAATAGATTCGAACCGCATTACAATATACAATCTTTTTTTTTTTTTTTTTTTTTTTTTGATCCGGCGACCATTCGGCACAGACATATATTCTGAACTAGCTAGTCCTCTGAATTCATCTAGTCTATCGTTTGTATGATCAATCAATCTAGGCCTAAAATGTAAGTAAATAATTTTTAAAAGATATATACCATTTTATTTGGGGTTCATCTATAACCTATCTAACGTATCTAAACCAGAAGTGGGTGAAGCCAAGAGACAAGATGGTCCAAAGTCGCTGTACTAGCAGGGAGCCATTTATTGGTAAGTGCAAACAGAGAGCGGGTGCGAGCGTACTACACGAACCAGTAACCGAACATGACGTCATCGCAGCTATCAAGGAATTATTAAATGCAAATGTAATGGGGTTTAATGTCCTACTATTGTGCTCCGACTGGGGGGGGGGGGCTAATGAAGATAGACATACGCCATACAGTGTGCTGCAGGAATTATGAAGTCCGACAATCGATGCGCAGTCTAAAGAATGAGCTTAAAAAAATTCATGATGATCGGACTAGAATTATCGGAGATTTGGGCCTTTTTAAAAGAGCGTTGCCGAGGAAGAAGAATACAAAATGTCTGGACCAGTTCAAAAGTAAAGCAAGTCATTTTAATACCCTTTACACTAAATAGGAAATAGTTTTTACCTACTAATACGCCAAAAGTCTTTATTTATTTTTCTAATACATAAAAAAAATGTTTTAGAATTTAATTTGTCGGAGGAAATAGTTAATATTTGAGACTCATTAAGTCGCATCGATGTCATCCGTATCAGTGATTGTAGCGGCCTGGCAAATATTCACAGCTGATGAGTGTGGTAATTTCTCATAACCATACAGTCATGTGATACAAGTCAATTGATACGCGGAATCGATGTCAATTAGAGGGCGTGTCTTTACCCAGCTCCACAGGCACTTGAGGGGATTAATAGTAAGAAGTTTTATTTTAATCCCTTCAAGTGTGTTTACCCAGCTCCTAGGAAGTGGAACAAGTCACCCCTCTGTCCAGAACACACTCAATTCTGCTACTTTTAAAAGATGTCTGCTGAATTTATTCTGTGCAATATGTGACATTAGATAAAGAGTTGACAGTTCTCATTATGTTAAAAAAAAATAGATAACGTAAATAGAGTATGCTGAATATATTTCAGTCAGATTGCTTCACTCTGAACCGAGATATTAACTTTTGAATTTTAGGCTAGCCTCGAACATCATTACTTAAGTCGGTACGATAAAAAAACAAAGTCTCGATTATCCAGTTTTACGTTTAATTATTTTTCAAAAAATGTATTCCAATCTGTTAAATATCCACCCGATTAGATTTTATTACATACTTCGAGAAGGTATTTGTTGAGTAATAAAACCTAGTAGTTTATCGAGGGCTGGCCGTCCTTACCGCACGGTACAAATTTTATCACCAGTAGAAGCAACAAATTCCAGAACAAGCCAGAACTCATACCAAAATGGCCGCTTTATACAAATGAGTATTTAGGGGAATACTAACCCGAACCCTAACCCTTTTAAGAGAAGTAAAAACTAAATTAGACCCAAGTTCAGTCTTTTAAAAAGGGTTATGGTTAGGGTTCGGGTTAGTTATCCCCAAAATTCTCATTTATATAAAGCGGCCATTTTGGACTCCGGAAGCACCTGTACCTCGATAAACTAATAGAAGGTTTTATTTGTACCGTGCGGTAAGGACGACCAGCCCTCGATAAACTACTTAGAAGGTTTTATTACTCAACAAATACCTTCTCGAAGTATGTAATAAAATCTAATCGGGTGAAATATCACAGGCTAGCGATGGCATCGAGAGTTGATTATGGTCTGGACAAGTTAAGTAATATCTAATTAATAATTTATATAACATTTCAGGCCTAAAGAAAGATCTACAATAGGCACATTTAGCTTTTGCATAATGTATGTTTAAAGTCTCGATGTCTAATTCTAGCGCTTTATGGATCATTTACAAACTACAATATTGTGGAAGACGAATCTCAATCGTAGGAATATCACTTTAAAATATTTTAATTCCGTTCAGTATTGATAAAGATATGTAAAATTGAAATTACATCGATCTATGTTGCTTCGACAAGCCCGCTGCCATTTTGTTGTCTACGAAAAATTATTGATAATCCTGGGACCGGTTTCTCGAAATCTTAAGTCAAGATAAAATCCAAATTTTAGTAGATATTTCAATTTTGATTGGCTAAGAACTAAAATCAATCTAATATTATCCAATCAAATTACTAAAATTTGGATTTTTATCTTAGTTAAAATTTCGTGAAACAGGCCTCTGTTTTAGATCCGATAGAATCCAAACGTTGGTATTTCGATTTTGTTTTCTTTAAGATCCATTATGTAAGATTTAGATAAAGAGCTAGCCATTCTTGCTATAATAGTTCCAAAATAGATAATGTAAAATGAATAATTTGAACATTTCATTCAAATTACTCTATTGCGAGCGAAGATTTGGCCTTTGAAGATGTGTGCAATAATTTCAACCACCGTACTGGTTGTTCGAAGCTAAGTCTCGCTTCTCCATTTTTTAGTTAAAATCAAAATATGGCTGAACTGTTCTAATCTATTTAATATCGTAGAAATCCGAAGCCATCGAGAGTTGATTATGGTCTGGAGAAGTTGATTAATGGATTAATGTCTAATTAATAATTTAGAAAACATTTCAGGCCTAAAGAAAGACCTGCAATAGGCAGATTTAGCTCTTGCATAATGTATGTTAATTTAAATGTTAAATAATCAATCTGAATACAGTTTTGCAATGGATTAAACCACGAGAAATTCAAATATTTGAGCGAAAAATACAAAAGAGGCATTGTTACTTTAATGATGCCAAAGGCCATATTTTACCTTGTGATGTATATTTATTTATATGTTTTAAAAATATTTTTCATTAAGTCCAATAATTTTGTTACAGGCTTATGTTCGGAGTCGTTAATTATGTGTTTACCATAAATGGTTGTTACAGACTATGTTTAGAGTTATGTCTGTGTTTACCCCAATCTGTTTCACACAGTATTACGAAAGTCTTCTAATATCTCTGTAAAAGATGACTGCCTTCAACACGTGACGTCATATCACGCGGCGTCAATCACTGGCTCAATGGCACGTACATTGTTTACATAAGACCTTACTGGTTCGGGCGGAATGGGGCCTTTTACTCATTTTAATACCCATTTACACTAAAAGAGGAAATAATTTTTTCCTACAAATACTTCAAACGTCTTTATTTATTTTTCTAATACATAAAAAAAATGGTTTAGAATTTAATTTGTCGGAGGAAAAAAGTAAATATTTGTTGCTTATTAAGTCACATCGATGTCATCCTTATCAGAGATTATCAGTGTGGTAAAGGCCTACGAATGTTGAGAACGTTCAGCGCTATAGATTAGTGTTATTCAATACAGCTGACACGTTGTTGTTATTATTTAAAATGTTCGTTGACCTATATTTAGAAGCTGAAGTGTGGAGTATAGTAGCTAATAGTATAGGACGAATAGTCTATTCTATGTACATATAGGTCGTCATATTGGCTTCGTTGATTTTATATTTAACATTAGACACTGCCTTTCATTGAAATGTTGACGGGGTCTTTTTATGCGTATTTTTAAATAAACTGATCGTCACGAAAAATAAAACTACCATGTTTTTGTAATTAATTACTTTAGACATGTTAAAAATTCACGTTTCGGGTTTTCTTAATCAGGGTCCTCACAAGGCCTATGTGGCGCCCCAGGGCAAAAGTTTAAGTGACGTCGCCCCCCCCCCCTTCCCCTTCCCTCCCCACCTTGCATACTGTATACTGTTTTGTTCAGTGCCTGTGCTCAGTTGATTTTCTGTAATCAAAGAAATTTTAAAATACATTTTTTTATACTTTTAACACGTTACCTAAATAATTATTTATTAAATCAACTTATAAAATTTGCTGAAATATGAACTGGTTTACACAGAGTTAACGGAAGCGAAGGCCGGTGATATGCTATCTCAGCCTCCAGGCTAGTCCATGAATATTCAAATGGTCTCGAAATACTCCTTGTACCCGCATAAGGGTTAATATGCTGGGCTCTTTATTTTGTGATTTTTGTCCTGCCGAAATTAGTTGGCTCCTCCTATAGAATATTGCTGATTATTAAAGTCAAGTCCAGAAGTCGACAGCGGGACGAAATCATAATACAATATTTAATGGGATAATTAGCATTATATATCGACTGTTGATTATGAACAATCTCAAAAAGACTAAGCAATTTGTCCGGAAATAAAGCTACAGTCGCAGTCAGTGTTTTTAAAGACTCCATTGAATAATATGTCCGTTGTGACAATTACTACGTTTTGTACAGAGAGAGAGAGAGAGAGAGGGGGAGAGATGGGGTTTAACGTCCACTCGACACAAACTAGGTCATTTCGGGACTAACATATGGTTTAATTTTATTTCAATAATTCGCTTGTGCGTAGGGGTCTTTAGCAGTGGGAGGAACGTCTTGTACAAACCAGCGGTTTTCAACAAGTTTTGTCAAGTTGTAACCATGAACGGTTGATTCCGATCAGAGACGAAGATGAATTAGTCTATGTATTGAATAATCTGTTCTCTATAGAATTCTCAGCTTCAACGACAGTCAAAATGTAAGCAAGTTGGTACACAAATATAATGATTTTATTGAATTATTAAGACCGTATATGAAAAGAATTGAAACCTAGAGGCGCGGTAATAAGTCATTCATTGTGATTTTATTGACGAGAGAACGGATACCTATACATGACAATTTTAATAAAACCGTCTATGTAATATATGCTTATAACCCACAGCATTTTAATTTTTGGCGAAAATTCGTGATTAAATGAAAATGACCCAACCACTTGATTTGTCATTAAACTGAGAAACTATCCAATCCAGTGTCTTCGACATGTCATCTTGGCAAGTTGGAAGGACAGCATGGTTAGTCATCATGAATGGGCTGGAAAACGAGCTAGCACTAATTTGTAAATCTTCGCAAAATAACCCCTTGTGGATTAAGTTAATTTTCGAGTATACTGTACTATTATATAACGCGCTGGAATCTACGTTCTATTAAATATATATTATGGGAGATTAGATAAAGAGCTGGCAGTTCTCACTATAATGTAAAGGGAATTTGATGAAAATTTCAGTCAAATTGATCCACTCTGAACCGAGGTTTTAGCGATTGAATTTTATTCCTAGTCTCGATCATCATTACTAAAGTCGGTACTATAAAGATCACAGTCTCGATTATGAATTTTTTGATTTAATCATCAATGAAAGTTGAGCAGCAGATCCGATTCAAATCCAGTAAACATAGCAGGCTAGCGATGAGATCGAGAGTTGATTGTGGTCTGGATAAGTTAAGTCATGTTTAATTAATAATTTAGATAACATTTCAGGCCTAAGAAAGGCCTGCAATAGGCATATTTATCTCTTGCATAATGTATGTTTAACATGGAAGACTTAGTTTGCTTCGAAGGTCACACCATAGGCGAACTGTGACAAAATATGGCGCTAAAATCGATGTGCAGGCCGGACTATTTATATTAATAATCTCATTTAATGAATATTGCCATCTGTATATCACATTACATGTAAATAGTACGTTTATTTTATAATCCACACCTGAACGTTTCCACGGATACATTATCCGGCCACTAAAATCCAAATAATCATTCAGCTGGGAAATATTTCATGTTTGAATTATATCCCAAAGGAACCGTTATCACATAATAATTACATGTTTATTAAAATTTATCTTTTAAAAGATTTTCTGTTGTGGATATCATTTTGTCTGTAAAATACATTGTATGTTTTTTTTAATATATTTCATAGTTAGGGCTTTATTTTGTATAACCAATGTTTTGTCTGGCTAATAATTATATCCCAAACGAACTATTATCACATAATAATTACATGTTTATTAAACTATCTTTTAAAAGATTTTCTGTTGTGAATATTATTTTGTCTATTAAATATATTTGTATTCGTTTGTTTTAATATATTTCATTAATATATTGTATTCGTTTGTTTGAATATATTTCATAGTGTGTCAAGTTATAACTAACATTTCATGGCTTTATTTCTTATAACCAATGTCAATAATATCCCCCGGTATTACATTTACAAATGAATACCACGCATAAATTATATACACTGATCACTGAACTGGAAATACACATGGAATACAATTTATTTTTTAATTACTGAGCGACCACCATTCAATAGAATTATATATTATGGTGTTTGTTTAATATAAAAGTTTAATTATGTTTTAACATCACAATATGCAAGAGCTAAATCTGCCTATCGCAGGTCTTTCTTTAGGTCTCAAATGTTATATAAACTATTAATTAGATATTTATTAATAAAACAAGACCACAATCAACTCTAGATGGCATTGGATACTCGAGATTTTAACTAGATTAGAACAGTTCGCCATTTAAAAATTTAATTTAAAAATGGGAAAGCGAGGTTAAAGATGGGTTCCCGCGTACAAACTTGGTGATTTAATGGTATATATGGACCAAAAACATATTCAAACTAATTAATTTGTCATAATTATGCTTCAAATCCTTCTCAAACATTGTAATTGCGAAGGAATGCCCTGCTATTAAAATTCGATCAAACCAGGTCATGTTTACGTCACGTCTTGGGAGTCAGAGGAGAATTCATTGCATACATAAGACGATGTTGTCTTTAATCGCTTACTATTTATTACAAATATCGAATCCTAATTAAATTCTCGAATTATCCACTACCCGCGTCTTTTTCCGTCATTTTTATCTCAGAAAGTATTGTACGTCTAACTCTTCATAAATTTTATCAACTTGTACATCAAGCGCTCAATGTTCGCTTGTGACCTTTGACATCACGCGTGCAGAAGTTCCTAATCAACAGCCCGTCAATTAGGGGAACCCTTACATTTTTGTCCTGTATACGCTCCATGAATGTTTTTCGGGGAATCCAGTATTTTTCTAGTAAGATTGGATATCTCTACTTTCCATATATACCAAAATTGCCATACTTTTATTGGAAATAACCACCCGATAAATACTTTTCTGGGAACCCATCTTTAAGTCGCGAATATACAAGTGCCCTGGTTACCACTATAGCACACATCTTGTCAAAACTACAAACAGTGATAACTTGGCTAAGAATGATGTAATTTGAATGAGATTTTCAATATTTTCATTTTACATTATATATTTTTGAGCTATTATAGCAAGAACGGTCAGCTCTTTATCTAAATCTTACATAATGTATCTTTAATATAACTATTGTTGCAAGAACGTCCAGCTCTTTATCTAAATCTTACATAATGTATCTTTAATATAACTATTGTTGCAAGAACGTCCAGCTCTTTATCTAAATCTTACATACTGTATCTTTAATAATAGTTGAATTGTGTGTTTAATATGTGTTTATATTGTATTCACTTACCTTAGGGTGTTAACAGGCATGAAATGAAATGGTGTTTAACGTCCTAATTGGCTGCACTGACTGGGCTAATGAAGACGGACAAACGTTATACAGTATGCTATGAGGGACCTCGGTTTTATCTTCCCATCCAAACGACTAGACGTTGTCCCCAGTAAGGTCCTCCGTCCTATACCACTGACAAGGGGGTGGGGGTGAGAGACACTCTGACAAAACCTAGGGGACATTCTAGGCTAACACGAGGATTGAATCCCGGACCTCTGGTTAGCAATTCTGTTTCTTACTGAGCCACCACGGCTACCAAACAGGGTACATCACAAACTATAAATCTATCTGTTTTAAGAAATCATTGCACTAGTGATCGACAGAGCCAAGAGCTGACCCTGGGCCTGGGCCTAGGTAAAAGACGCCTGCCCACTCCCCAATCGCGATTTATTTGCTTGGTGAATACTTCCATCGACAAAGACTTTCAACAGTCAACAATGCAGGGCCATTTTGTTCAACACCAAAGCCATTTTTACAATTTTGAGATTACCGAAGGCCATTTTTTAAAATCTGTTGAAAACTTAAATAAACTTCAATAATGCAATATTTTGTGAATTGTTGTATACCGACAGACTTGGAGAAGAAGAAGGGCCGATCTATTCATTTTATTCTGCATGTTATAAAGATACAAAAGACATGCAATATCGTAAAATGTACATTTTATAATAGTCAAATTATAAGATATCCAATATCTCAGTCACATTTTACTTATCAGATGGACCCAAGTCTCGAGTCACATGGGCAGTGGGGTACCGGACCCTTTGTCTCCAGTGTCTGGGTCGAGAAGTAGATGTCACCGATGTCCTGTAGAGGTGAGGGTCCACAAGATTCTTAAAATTTATCATATGGCGCACAGGTAACTTGGATACAGGTAAGACCGCCATCAGAAAATACCACAACGTGATCAAGGGAATATATGCTCTTTTATTCATCATAATGTTTAAAAACATACATTATACAAGAGCTAAATCTGCCTATTTCAGGTCTTTCTTAGGGCTGTAATGTTATCTAAATTATTAATTAGACATTAATTAACTTATCCAGACCATATGAACTCTCGGTGGTATCGGATATTCGAGATTTTAACTAGATTAGAACAGTTCAGCCATATTTTGATCGAACAACCAGTACCGTGGTTGAAATTATTGCACACGTCTTGACAAACCTTCAAAGGCTAATATCTTCGCTCGAAATAGAATAATTTGAATAAAATTTTCAAATTATTCATTCGACATTATCTATTTTAGAACTATTATAGCAAGAATGGCTAGCTCTTTATCTAAATCTTACATAATGTATCTTTAAATGTGGGTCAAGTCGCTTGAAAACGTTACAAGAATATTCTTCGAATCTCCCCCAAATAAATCAGTAATTGTTCTGCCAGAAGTATGTGTTATAGTTGATTATTCATAAACATGTATGACGATAATTTCCCGGAGACCAGTAGATTATAAAATCAAATGGGGTTTAACGTCCCATTGTTTTACAACAACTTGGCGAATAATAACTGACAAGGGTTCTTTTACGTGCACTTGACATTACTGTTCGTCCCATCCGACCAACTCACGGATCAGTTTCAAACGAGCCAGTTAAAATGGCATCAGATGGGTCCAATTTGGAGCTGGCACGATATATCGTTGACACGATATATCGTTGAATCGATGTGTCGTTATTCGCTCTTTCACGATTCGCGTGACGCTGATTCGATGTATCACGATTTAATAGTTGGCGATTGTTTGATTGTTTTTTTTTTGTCATTTCAGTTGGTAACCTGTCACTCTTAATTATTAACATCACATATTATCCATAGGTACACAAACACTCTTAAATTGTTTTAGTCTTTATTTTGATCCACATCAATATCGTGATAACAAAGTTTTATTTCTTCGACATCAGCAGGACTAAAAATATCAATTATTCATTTATCCTCTTGTTTTCTTGGTAAATATTGACCTGGTTACGAATCGCAATACGAATCGTATCGGAGCATCTGAATCGCAATCCGTGTCGTATTGTGACTGCAGTAAAGAGTTTTGTAAAGAGTTGGCCATTCTTGCTATAATAATTCAAAAATAGATGATAAAAAAAATAAAATTTCAGTCAAATTACTTTGTTCTGAAAGGAATTGTCATTGTTGGAAGTTTTGACTAGAAATAGGCATCAACTGTGTTTGCACCGTCTATGAGAATTGGCGATTGTTTGATTGACAGACGATAACTCAACCCACATATTCTCGGTTATCAAGTAACACACTCAATGGTTATAGTAGCCTCGCTTGAATGCCCTTTCATCACCAGTTTCCGGTAGTGACATCAGCGACTAACGGTAAACGTTAGCTTGGTCCGCGATTTATTGATTTAATTTTATATGGACGACTGTTTAAATCCAAACTGTATCCAAGCCATCCGAGGGTCTACAGAATTGATTTTGAGCTTGTCGTGTAAATAAAGGTCTAATTAATAATTTCTATAACATCTGAAGCCTGAATAAAGACTTGCAAATAGGCAGATTTAGCTCTTGCATAACGCATGTTTAATATTAATCTAACTCAAAAATAATTTAAGACTTTTACTGCATTCACGGGCCTATTGCCTGATCAAGGGCCTTAACTCTTGAAGTAATTATCGAGTGATCAAAATTATTGTTCGATCTGTTTCAATGTAAACTATGTAAATTCAAAATGATTTGATCTCTATAAATTGAGTCAATAATAAACCTGTCGATTTTATTTTATTTTACTGTGCTGATTTGTTTTGATGGGATGAACATCTGTCTTCCTAGAAATTTTACGACTGCAGATAAAGCCAATGTTCATGAGTAAAGGTTCAACAGTAAGTCAAACTTGTGTCCAATCGACACAAATTATGTCATTTCGGGACTAACTAAAATATGTTCAGTTTTATTTCAATAATTCGCAGTGGGAGGAAACCGGATTACCCGGAGAAAACCCACGAAGTTGGACAGGCGACCCTATTCCTTGTCACGTACAACCATTCGGCCACCCAACCCCCCAAACTTTAAAGGAGGCAAGTCGCTAACTCAATATCATCCACAGTATTCGACATTGCAAACACTGTTTATTGGTTAATTTAAATCAACATTGATGTTATTAACTTACGTCATACATTGATTAATCAATCAGCGTTGACGTTTCTAGGGGTTTACCGCCATAGTGGGGTGCAGAGCACGCCAAGAACTCGTTGTAACAGACCGTTTCATTGGCCAATTTCTCACATCAACTAGAACGCCTGTTATATAACAACTCTTCCAGATTCTAGTGTAGTGAGGACAAGTAAAACGAAATTTCGAACTATAGAAAACGAAACGTAATAGGATCTGTGTTTTAATCAGATTGGGTGAGAGAGAGAGAGAGAGAGAGAGAGATGGGTTTAACGTCCACTCGACACAAACTAGGTCATTTCGGGACTAACGTATGGTTTAAATTTTTTAACTCAATAAAACACTTGCGCCTAGGGGTCTTTAACAGTGGGATGAAACCGGAGGACCCGGAAAAAGCCCACGAGGTTGGACAGGCTACCCTACTTCTTGTCACGTACAACCAGGGATTCGAAACCACGCCAGTTGACTCAATGACAGGCCTTATGATACAGCGCGCTCGTGCTAACCATTCGGCCACCCAACCCCCCAATCAGATTGGGGGCAAAGCTAGAAAGTCTGAAGGAACATCTGTGACCAACATGCTATTCAACACATATAGTAAGAATTAAAGCTCACAGATGCGGAGGAGGTGAATTTCCAAAGTGTATTATAAATCATGATTGTCAAAAAATAATAGCTTGAGGACTCGTCTTCCATATTGTTTATTACACGTTCAGGGTGGTGTGAAAGAGAAATCAATTCAATTTGTCACATTCCTGATGAGAAATGTCGATTCTTATATATTATTTGTAAGACTTTCGGGAGACATATACAATGTATACGGTATTTTATATCGAGACAGTTCTATATCTAAACGCAGAGAGGTCCTAGCCTGTTCCACGCCCACTCCCAATATGAAAGGGCCTAGCCTGTTCCATGTCCCTTCCTATTATGAGAGGTCCTAGCCTGTTCCATGTCCTATCCCAATATGAAAGGGCCTAGCCTGTTCCATGTCCCTTCCTATTATGAGAGGTCCTAACCTGTTCCATGTCCTATCCCAATATGAAAGGGCCTAGCCTGTTCCACGCCCACTCCCAATATGAAAGGGCCTAGGCTGTTCCATGTCCTATCCCAATATGAAAGGGCCTAGGCTGTTCCATTCCCACTCCCAATATGAAAGGTTCTTGACTGTCCGTCGCCCCCTCACATTGAGCAAATACGGGGATGATGATGCGTAAGATTACGGCAGGGGTGCCCCCCTTGTTCTTAAGGCCCTGGTGTTCAGTCTGCCATGCCTATAGATAAACTCAGCACTGAACAGAGGGGAAATGACATATCCCCGGAATACAGTATTATAACAATATACTACCAATAAAGTTAATCTCTTCTTTCACATTTTGTTTAGTGACTATATACATTTAAAAGGGTGGGGCTGTAAATTTTTGAGCAGAAATGTTTACTTCTGCCGTTTTTGCCCAACAAATCGTATCTCCGGGCATTCATAACTTCGATCAGAATAAGGTAATTTGGCTGATACTGGCTATTTTCACAATAACGTACAAATAACGGTAAAGAGGAAATATCCTGCAATAGCCATGCAGGACTCTTACAAATAACAAAAATGTTACAAAACCAAAATTTGTATAGGAATGTCTTTTCAGTTATTACCATTTAAAAGACGATGTTAACAGTAAAGACATGATGGAAAAGACAAAAATTCAGTCATTGACTCCAGTTTTCTAATTAATTGTTTGAATACCATTAGAGCGCATAAAAATAGCGATTACGCAATATAATTTTATAAAACTTTTGTTTTGTCTATCCCTATACAAGAAGTCTTTATTGTTATCATTATTTATAATGGAAAAGACATGCTTTGACTGTCTGCACTCTTCCATGTTGCATAAACATGCATGATATTAAAAGAGTGCTTTATTCCTTGGTTTTCTGAGTGGAAATCTCTCAATGGAGTCAGTGTTTTATGTCTTGGAACAGACCAACACAAGAGACATGCAATTTGGGCGCTAACCATGTGTGGTCAACTTATTTGTTTTGATTTGCCTTTCTATAAACTGTTTCTTTCTGTTATGTGGGATTTTACTGCTTGACCATAACACAGTCTTTGATTTAATGGTGACACCTAGTGACATACTTGATAGGCCTAATGTTAACTCGCTAACAAAGCATTAACGAAGAAGACAAATTGTCCTCAAAATTTGATGGAAACAATATTTGATATAGCTGATTTCTATTTCTTCTTTAAATAGCTAATAGAACATTTTATTCAGCTCTCTTGGATGGCTAATTGAAAAGCACTGTAATTTTTAATGATCTTTCAATTTTAAAGGGAGATTTTCAAGTTCAAATTTGGGGAATGAATAGTTTTTACCACGGACATTTTGACCACATAATTTGATATACTGATTTTATTTTATATAATAGCCCTGTCAAAATATTGGCCCAAAGATGGTACTTCCATGCTGATGTAAAAAATATACTGATTTTATTTTATATAATAACTCTGTCAAAATATTGGCCTAAAGATGGTACTTCCATGCTGATATACAATATATATTTTTTTTTTTTTTTGATGGTTACGAAAATTTTATATCACATATCGGGTATACCATTTTTTCCGTTATTTGTATGTTTTTGTGAAAATATCCCACATTTAATTATCTATTTTTAAATTATATTAACAAACACAGCAAACTCTTAATGAAATTGATAACCAAGTCCCGTTGCTACGATAATAAAGGTCCAACGCTACATCTTCAAACAGGTATAACATCACTCAGAATAAAGTAATTTGAATGAAATTTTCAATAAATTAATTTGTGATTATCTATTTTTGAACTATTATAGCAAGAACGTCCAGCTCTTTGTGTAATTCTTACATAATCAATTTCTAAACTCGAAGCTTTCTATTGCGCCTGTTATCAATAACGTATAAATACCGCTATATCAAAACGTTTGCAGCTTACTAAAATAACTTACAATCAATGTCATGTCACATTCATGCTGATTGGCAGATCGATAGATCGATTCTTCCATAGGCCACTAGATTAATGATGAATTGAAATGGGGTTTAACGTCCTACTGTTCTGCTTCGACTGGGCTAATGAAGACAGGCATACGCCATACAGTGTGTACACGGGACCTCGGTTTTTATACCATCCAAAAGACTATGCTTCGTCCTTTGCCAGACCCCCCCCCCCCCGTCCTGCACCACTGGCAAGGGGGAACCACGCCGAAAAATATCGATAAACATTCTAGGTCAACGTATTTCAACTGCCAGTGGTCTTTTTACGTGCACGTCAATGTGTACATTGAATTTCGGTTTTTTTGTATCCCATCCAAACGACTATACGCTGTCCCTTGCTAGGCCCTCCGTCCTGCACCATTGACAAGGGGGGGGGGGGGGCACGCCGGAAAATATCGATGAACTTTTTAGGCCAACGCAGGGATCGAACACAGAACCTTAAGGTTGGCGAGTCAACGTCTTACTCATTGAGTCACCGTGGCTCCTCTGCGTGACTCCGCACTAGATTAAAACAATCCAAGAGCTGATAACGAAATATTTGTTTTAAATTTTAATTCGAACGGCGAGGGCTCCTCGAATAAAGGGAGTCTTTGTTTTAAGAAGTCCCTCATTGATAGAAAATCACAAAAAATACAGCGAGAATAGAATTAAATGAAAGAATTATCACAAAATTTTGTTTCGAGTCGTTTCACAGGGTCATTGATTCCACCATTACGATAATTATTAGGTCCACGAAAAACAATTACAGTTCGCTACTGGGTTTCACAAAGACAGATGGGTTGACTATGGCGGATGTCCTTGATGTTGGTCGTCTGCGTTCATTGTCATGTCACTGTTTTATTGTTCGCCTGTCTTTCATTCACAGGACATCTTGATGCCTGGTCTTTTGTTGTGTTTGTGAACCAAGGGGTCTTAGTTAATGCGTTGTGCTCAATGTTTGCGTTTAATACATCGATCGAGAGTCATCTTGAATATAAATAAAGACGGATTACTTGCTATAACCAAGGAGTGAAACGCCAATTAATTAAATCGATTCCAACATAGGAAGATGAGGACGAACAACACAATTAATTGGAGCAAATTATTTAAAATATTGACCTTCTTTCATACTACATATATACAGTATACTTTCTATTTATTAAGCTTCTTCGGGCAAACTTTAACAATTCCAACCAATTACTCGCAAACCTAGTTTTCTTTCCTAAAACAATTTTATTTCTAATATTTAACACCTAAGAGTAGCTTTAACTATGACCTTTTTATATCAACTAAATTAAAGAAAGACACCAAAATACTAATTTAACGACTAGCGCTTTCAGTTCGTACTGAATATCTTCAGGCCATTTTTATTTATGTACCCAAAATGAATTGAAGTAAGTCATATGACACGGCAGTAACAACAGTAAGTAAGTAAATAAAATAAAACCGCCCACTATAATTATTTACATGTATATAAATGTAGCTACGTGTATCGGTTTAAAAATGAAATGTAATGAATGGGGTTTAACGTCCTAGTTTACAGTGGGTAGAGAAATGACCAAAATAATGTTATCAACAATTAGTCCTAACAACATGAATTATAATACGCATTTCGATGTCGTTTGCTGTCTCCGGATTTGGGGGTAGCGGCGAAACCTTACAAAAACAATTCTCAAAAATAATGCGATGTCGATGTCCCGTTTTTTTTTTGTTGTTTTTTTATTGGGGGGGGGGGGGCTCGCAACCTAACACGAGAGAGAGAGAGAGAGAGAGGGAGGGAGAGAGAAAGAGAGAGAGAGAGAGGGGGGGGGGGGGGTAACGTTCACTCGACACAAACCAGGTCATTGCACGTATGGGTCTTTAGCAGTGGGAGGACCCGGAGAAAATCCAAGAGGTTGGCAAAAACATGGGAAAAGAACAAAAGGATCTCACTAATAATAATAATACAAAAGTACATTTTTGAAAACATCATCACATGAACAGGGTGAACTTTTATACTTTAAAAACAAAAATGTTAAAATATCCAAATAACCGGAAACACATTCCGACATTAGTATACATGCTGGAGGGAAACGTGGTTCATTAACCAGATGAAATCGATATATGGACATTGTCATTATCAAGTCAATTATTTTTTTTCTATAAGCAATATTTTTATTCAGATTTGTATCTGAATAGGGATTGGGGAACAGGCATAGCTATTAAACCCCTCTCCCTAATTCACCACTTATAGATGGACAGTAAAGATTTTTATTGTTGTGCACGGGAACAGTAATTCTAACGATGACAGGAACTTGGAATATGGGCCCTAAAGAAGTGGACGGGTCATTTGTTCTGTCTCTTATGGACTGTGCTAAAGTATTTTTGTTGGTGGAGACTCTGAGTTAGATGTAGATTCTTAATTCTGCACGGATATTCTTGCTGTTGGTGACATTTAACTTGCAGACAACTATCCGTTTATATTGATTTATAAAAATACGACAGTTTGCTCGTTCACGTACACCGATCTACTGGATTAGATTCCGTAGTATACGTCACTCGATATTGTGCACACGATCTGCATGCCACAGTATCCTAACAATGGAGAACTAAAAATGATAAATGTTTTTATTGATCAATAAGGTTAGGATTAAGGGTAGCAAAGTTTATAGACATCACAAACCCAGTCGTGCAATTAAAACAATGTTGTAAAAAACGTCACGGGCACTTGCACTTGTGACGATCATTGGTCGATTAGCTATATATAACGTCACATATCTGTTCTTGGAAATGCTTAAAAATGAAATTGACGTCTTATTTGTCACATCTACTGAAATTTTTAAATGTGTCCTGCAATTTGTCAATTGTAAATGATAAACTAATTAAGACCCGAGACTTACATGTATGTAGGTATATTTTTAAATGTGTCCTGCAATTTGTCAATTGTAAATGATAAACTAATTAAGACCCGGGACTTACATATATGTAGGTATATTTTTGATTTGACACGAATCGTGATATAAACAAATACAGTTTAAGGTTACAACTGATACATGGCCCTAAATTCTACCGAAATATCCCGTCTTCATTAGCCCAGCCAGAACATAACGACGAGTAGCAGGGCGTTAAACATACCATTTCGTTTTATATACCAAAATCTTAACGGCATAATGAAAGTATCACAGAGTAAAAATACACTACTCTGTGAAAGTATCATAAGTGTTTTTTATAATTAGCCTGAAGTGTACAAAAACATTCGTACGGTCCTCATACCAGAATGGGCCTTACTACCAGTATAAAAGATCCCGTAACCAATACGGATTTTAAAAAAAAAAACATGGGACAAATCCTACACACAACTTAAAAATATTATTTACGATTGATTAATCCATTGGTTAAACTGAACAAACTTTACACTCTACCGTCTTATCCCTCATTTTAAAATATTGTTTTGTTTGACAACCACCGTAAAACATTTTTATTAACTAGCCATGATATTATTCGTAAAATACGTGACAAAGTCCACGTAAATGTCTTAACCTCTCATGATGGCTGATAACCGCACAGGAAAACAAATTCATTGCATAGAGAAGGGAATTTCAACCAGTTTAAGGTTTTACGAGTTAATGAAATCACCTTAGAGGTGATTTTATTTTTAAAATTTGATTACATCACAAATGTTCCGCCCCGTGTCATGACCGCTGATAACCGCACTGGAAAAAGAAATTCGTTGCATAGAGAAGGGAATTTCAACTTGTTTACGGTTTTAGGAGTTAATGAGCTCGCCGTGGAGGTGATTTTATTTTTAAAATTTGATTACATCACAAATATTCCGCCCCCCCCCCCCCCCCCAAAAAAAAATGGAACATCTAATTAAAATAATGTGAAACATGAAGAAGTCTCGAAAATTTTATTATCCCAATGAAAAAGTATTTTTTTCGTCCTTTTTGTTTGGGGGAAAAATTTCCTTTTTGTATAAGCTATCTCATATTATGGAGAATCACCCACAGCTTATTTTTTTTTTTTTAAAAAAAGGAAGAAAAAAAAAAGTTTTGAGATCAATATCAATTATACTTAGAAAGCTGAAAACAAACATTTCCTAGCTTACAATTTCTTGCCCTTTCCTTTTTTCCCCCCAATTTCGGATAAGTGTTTGGTCGGAGATCATAACCCATAGCAATCTGAAAACCCAGTCTATGCAGTAAAGAAAAACACAATTAAACATGAACTATTGCTTTAAAGAACAACTTTTACAGTCAGAAACCTTCATCCATAACACACATAAAACAAACCGTACATAGAATTACGACTGATTGCCGAAATATTTGATAATACGCGAAAACATTCGACAAAATACCGCCAAATACGTTTTCTATAGGGTTATAGAATGCAACCGATTTTAGATGTGAAAATTCTTAAATGACCCGTAAGCTTGCTATTTTTATGCACAGAAAGCTTCTACTAAAATTAATATAACTAACGGTTCAAGAAAATACGTAAGATGTTGTGTAATTAATGAGTTACGGCGCGAAAAAGTTACGTTTTGTGAGACAATTGTATTCTTATCAGCCATACTACAAAATTCACGTGAAAACACGGGCCGTAAATTGTCTGTAAACAATAAAATAGGGCATGTATTCCGGATTTTTTACTTGTAAAAGTTGTGAGAGGACATATTCCAACTTTTACAATGTTTATATTGGTGTTTTGTTGTGTTTTAGAGGTTTTTGGACAAAATTTTCTTTTGCAATTCACTTTCGAGACATCTGCCATAGACCACAAAATGGCTGCTTGCACTCGCATGCTATCGCTATTCGTTGTAAAATGTCAATAACTTATAGAAAATCCCCAAACCTACCAATCTTCGACCGCTATCGGTGGAATCACCCATCTTGCTAGGTGCTTTCAAGTTCTTTTTCACATTAAATTTCCAAATTGTATGAGTTTCGATAAAAATATTTTCCTAAGCGATGAGAACTTTTGTGTACAAAAATCGTGACGTCACGGTCAATCAGGTTTGTCACGTGATCATAATTACACACATGCGCCGTGAATAAACACATAAAAGTCGGTCGTGTTTTTCCGTTCTGATGTTTACGTGTCTTCACGAAGAGTTTTAGCCTACTCAGGCTACTGATATAGTTTACATACACACACAACGCAGGTCTAGCCCATCATAAGTAGATTATCTATATATAACCATCATTCTCCATGCAAGAGCCCTCAAACACATACGAATCGTGGCTGCTCAAGTCGTACATCGACCAAATGTCCGATCAACATTCAAGCCAGGCTCTTTCCTGGCGCAGACTTTATTTGAGTCGTGCGAAGTTAAAAGCATCAAGCAGGACATCTGCTTTACTTTCCGGCTTTGCAATGGTAAGTTCTAAAGCGTAAATTGATCTAGGATTAGTTGTTTTATAAAAATAAAACAGTTAGAAAACGATTTAGGCTACAGCGGAAGTGTCACAATCGACAGCTAGCGGTACTATAATTCAATGCTCCGCTGAACAGTGTTTCTTTGATATGTCACCTACTCTGTCACTTAACATTTCGCAAATCAAATGACAGTTGTTGTGTTGTGTTACAAATATAGGTCCCCACTTACTCAGTGTGAATTTTAAATATATAATAAGCTGATACTGATGTAGGGAGCCTACTTTAGGTTTAAACTATCTTCAAGGTTGAAACTTAAATTAAACATACATTATGCAAGAGCTAAATCTGCCTATTTCAGGTCTTTCTTTAGGCCTCAAATGTTATCTTAATTATTAATTAGACATTAATTAACTTCTCCAGACCATAATTAACTCTCGATGTCAATGCTAGCCGACGATAGTTACTGGATTAGGATTCGATTTGCTGCTCAACCTTCATTCATAATTTAATCATGAAATGGATAATCGAGACTTATGTTTTTTATCGTACGGTACCGACTTTAGTAATAGTAATAGTAATGATGATCGAGGCTAGGCCGAAACTTCAATTGCAAAATTCTTGGTTCGGAATGGATCAATTTGACTGAAATTTTCAGAAAATTGCCTTTACATTATTTAGTTACATTATCATCTGCAAATTATTTTTTCCATTTAAATTATTTAGTTTATTGGTAATGAATTGAAAGCTGTTTCAAATGTTTCCATCTTGAACAACTTTGTCGGACTCGTCGTGGCTAATGCACAGCAGCTTGAGGACCCGGAGAAAACCCACGAGGTTGGACAGGCGACCCTACTCCTTGTCACGTACAACAGGGGAATCGAAACCACACCGGTTGACTCAATGGTACAGCGCGCACATGCTAACCATTCAGCAACCCAACCCCCCTCCTGAGATTATCACCAAGTAGCCTGTAGTAATGACAGTCACTCTGATTGATTGATTGCTTGATCACATACAATATTTGATTGATTAAGCTTACTGATCGAAACTTGTTTTCTATTCATACATGTACATGTAGGTAGGGGATAACAAGACTAGAAAAAAGCGCTTGACATTTTCAAGCAATATCAGACATAATCCGTCTGGTGTCGCATCGTGCCTGGCACTGATCTGACTTTTTTTTTAGTGTTTTTGATAATATTTATAATCCGACATTGTCTGGCGCATCTGGCGCAAAGTTAAAAATATCGGGTGCCGACCAGTAGTAGTTTATTAGTGCCAGCGGGTTGGATGGCCGAATGGTTAACGCGTGCCCACCGCATCATAAGGTCGGTCATTGAGTCAACTGGCGGGGTTTCGATTCCCGGTTGTACATGCATGACAAGGCGTAGGGTCGCCTGTCCAACCTCATGGGTTTTCTCCCAGTCCTCCAGTTTCCTCCCACTGCTAAAGTCCATTGCGCTGAAACGAATAATTGAAATAAAATTGAATAATATGTTAGTCCGGAAATGGCCTAGTCTGTGTCCAGTGGACGTTAACTCTCTCTCTCTCTCTCTCTCTCTCTCTCTCTTATAAGTGCCCAACATTTTGTCAGTACAGCTATCAAGTCATTATCTCCATCTTAATGAACATTTCCTATCATAAGACCTTATATTAGCTGTTATTCCTACCATATTATAAGACAGGTTATTATAGGAAATGTAGATCCTAAGCTTATAAACCATGTAATATATTAATTTACTATAGGCTATTAGTAGGCTACAGATTACTATAGACTATTAGTACAGATGATGTCGTCTAAAACCTTTATATGAACATGAAGCTATAGAAGATTATGGCAGGATTATAAGATTTTACAGTGTTGCTAAATAAGGGAGAAAAAAGTATCATGTACTATACAAAACCTAGTTAAACCTTTTGATATGAGAAGGGGATCCGTCCGGACAGGAAATGAAATGGGGTTTAATTTAATGTCCTATTTTTATGCACTGAATGGGCTAATTAAGATGGGTATACGCCATACAACATGTTATAACAGAAATTTTGCCTGGATAGCGCCACTATTACCTATTCTTATTTTAATTTCTAACATCTGTCAAGTGAGCTTGAACTAGCTTCCATTGGTATACTAGACGCTGTTCCTTGCAGAGCCTCGTACTAAACCATTGACAAATAAAAACCATGCTTGAAAATCTTATAGAACTTTCACGTCCATGTCTGAAATGGGGTTTAACATCCTACTGTTCTGCTCCGACTGAGCTAATGAAGACGGGCATACACCATACAGAGTGCTATGGGGGAAATTTTGCCTGGACAGCGGCATTATGGCCTACTCCAGTGGTTCTCAACCTTTTTTTGCCAACGGCACACCTCAGAACACATAAAAAAAAATAGCGGCTCACCTGGCTAAATATATATGAAAAATGTTTGAATTTTACAAAATAAAACATGGCAAGTCATAGACGGTATACAACCGTAGACACTACTAGACACAGACTATAGAAACATCGAATGACTCGAACTAAATAAAGAAAAACACAGCTAGGAACTTAATTTATTGCATTGTTTCTTTAGTGAGAAATTTTCTTAGTGTGCCGTTCAAAATTTCGTGGCACACTTAGGAAGATCTCGCGACACACCTGTGTGCCGCGGCACACTGGTTTAGAATCACTGGCCTACTCTTATATCGAATTTCAACTGCCTAGGGATCTCTTACTTTCAAGCCAATGTGTACACGGGACCTCGGTTTTCCGTTCCATTCAAATGACTAGACAGCTGTCCTTGTCAGACCCTCCGTTCTGCAACACTGACAAGGGGAAACCACTCCGGAAAAACCTGATGAATTTTCTCGGCCAACACCGGGATGAAACCCAAGACCACCTTGTTATTGATCAAACCACTTGTAACATATATCTATCTATATACTAATATTTGTCTGTCTGTTTGTCTATCTGTTTGGGGTTGGCGGCTACACTAGGTCTGCCCCGAGTCTGAAATTTGGGGTATAGGGGTAGCTAGGACTGGTGATTAACATAGGCCAGGTGGCGTTAGTCTACCACTTCCGGTTTCGGAGGTATGACCCCCGAGCGAAGCCGGTCTGTTCGGGGTTGGCGGCTACACTAGGTCTGCCCCGAGTCTGAAATTCGGGGTATAGGGGTAGCTCG
This sequence comes from Patella vulgata, assembly GCF_932274485.2. Lineage (NCBI taxonomy): Eukaryota > Metazoa > Mollusca > Gastropoda > Patellidae > Patella > Patella vulgata. The sequence goes on from NC_065884.2 coordinate 72,984,728, forward strand.
GACCGGGGAGTAACACAGGCCAGGTGGCGTTAGTCTACCACTTCTGGTTTCGGGGTTATGACCCCCGAGCGAAGCCGGGCATTCTTCTAGTTATACATATATTTTAAATTCATCAGTTAAATATTTTTAGATGACTATCATGTAAATATTATACATTATAATATAACTTGCTATGCCTGCTGTTACATATCACCATAGAAAGCCTACACACGTTCACAATTATTCATAAAATATTCGAAATGTTAATAAATAAACATGTGTTTACATGTAGTAGATTTATTGGCAGTACGAAGAGTCGAGAAGTTTGTCACTGCTTGGCTAAATTCTCCCACTTCAATACCACATACTCCCCCAGTTGTACTTGATGAGTAGGGTCACCTGTCCAACCTCGTGGGTTTTCTCCGGGTCCTCCGGTTTCCTCCCAGTACTAAAGACCCCTACGTGCAAGCAAATTATTGAAATAAAAAAATTAAACCACATGTTAGTCCTGAAAGACCTAGTTTTTGTCGAGTGGACGTTAAACCCCATTTCTCTGTCTCTCTTTCTCTCTCTCTCTCTCTCTTTCTCTCTCTCTCTCTCTTTCTCTCTCTCTCTTTACTCACCTAACACAACAGCTTTGTTAATCTTAATATGACCTACTGTAGTTTATGTTGAGTGGATGTTAGATCCCCCCCCCCCTTTCTTCTACTCAACAGAGCTATGGTGGTTCAGTGAGAAAGTTGGTGGATCGATAACCAGGAAAACTGTTGCACAGCAGCATTTTAATGTGGTTGTATATTGCTTTCACCCTGTCAAACTGTCATTCTAATATCTTGTTAGTACAATATGGACCAATCTGATTAAAACACAGATCCTATTTCTTTTTGGTTTTTTATAGTTCAAAAGTTTGTTTTACTTGTCTTTACTACACTAGGATCTGCAAGAGTTGTTATATAACCCGCGTTGTGGATGTAGGGGATTAGCCAAAGAAACGGTCTGTTACGGGAAGTTTTTGGCGTGAGGTGCACGGAACTGTGGGTAAACCACTAAAAAGAAACATCAATGCTGATTGTTTAATCAATTGTTTGATGTCATAGGCTCAAAAGCCGCTCATATGACCTCTGACACGGCCTTCAACTACAACCAGTCAGATCTTCTTGTGTAGTAGAGACCATCGAAAGTATAAAAAAACAAAACAAATTATAGATCTGTATTTTAATAAGATTGAATATCTTTTTGAAGTTGATAATTAGAAAGGAATGAGCCTATTCTCTCTTGTTTTAGGGGGGTTGGATGGCTTAGTGGTTAGCACGTGCGCGCTGTATCATTCAGTCTGTCATTGAGTCAACTGGCGTGGTTTCGAATCCCCGGTTGTATGTGACAAAGAGTAGGGTCGCCTGTCCAACCTCGTGGGTTTTCTCCGGGTCCTCCGGTTTCCTCCCACTGCTAAAGACCCCTACGCGCAAGCGAATTATGGAAATAAAATTGAACCATATGTTAGTCCCGAAATGACCTAGTTTGTGTCGAGTGGACGTTAAACCCCATTTCTCTCTCTCTCTCTTGTTTTATATTGGTCTAAAAATACACATTGTAGATCATCAAGCCTGGAAATAAGGCACCTGTCACAGATAATGTCAGGCACTAAACCTTTATTTCCAGGCCTGTAGATCAAAAATAGATGTCTATTAAATGTTTGTTTTTTCTTCTCTTTCAGGTTGCGATGGTGGAAGTTCAAATTGATCAACCCAATCAGCATATTCCAGATGCTCTTCTTGTCGTGTTTGGTGTCTGCACTACTTTATTAGTCACAGTACATCTTCTAGCGCTCATGATCAGCACGTGTATAGTTCCAAATATAGAAGCAGTCAGCAACGTACATAATATAACAGCCGTGAACGAATCTCCGCACGAAAAGATGAAATGGTGCGTAGAAGTGGCTTGGATTTGTTCAACAGGAATTGGAATCATTTTGTTTCTCGCAGAAATAGGAATTTTGTGTTGGGTGAAATTTTATAGTATCAGTCAAAATACAGCCATTGCGTCGACGTGTATCGTCATACCAGCCACCTTGTTATTTATCGCATTTGCCTTGGTATTTTATAAAAGACTGGTCGCTCACAAATACCAGCGACATGAAGAAGGATTAAAGGAGCTGGACAATCTGGTGACGGAATTAAATGTAAATAATGACGGACATATCCGAACTGTTTAAATTTTCATCTGGAGACGTTTTATCACTCTATTATAAATAGGTGATTTTTGTTATTGTATGATTCTTCAACTTCAACGACTGTTTTTTTGGTTAAAACTATTTGATGTTGTATTTTAACTTCAACTTTGTTATAGTCTTCAATCATTTTTTGAAGAATTGTGAATTCATTTTGTAAACAACAGGGGTTGGGTGGCCGAATGGTTAGCGTGTGGGGGGGGGGGATATGGTCAAATGGTTAATGGGGGGGGGGGGGCGGCCGAATAGTTAGCGTGTGTGGAGGGGATGGGGGGGATGGCCGAATGGTTAGCATGTGCTCGCTGTATCATAAGATCTGTCATTAAATCAACTGGCGTTGTTTCGATTCCCTAGTTGTACGTGACAAGGAGTAGGGTTAGTCCCGAAATGACCTAGTTTGTATCTCGAGTGGACGTTAAACCCCATTTCTCTCTCTCTATCTCTCTTGTGATAGTCGAATCTCTACATGAAATATCAGTCTCGATCCCTGAGATAACTTTACCCTCCGTTTATCTCTGGTAAAACTCGCTGGCCATTTATCAGCGTGAAATCGGTTCTTAAACTCCACCCCCAGTGGCGAGAGATTGGCAGGGTTTGTTACAATGAAATTCTGCCAATTTCTCGACAATTAAGCATTGATTTGTTGCATCAGTTACATATGAATGATCCTTGAAAGATTTTCCGCATCTTGACATCAAAAACAGCTGATTTGATGATTTACCGGGAACTATTTTTAGTGCACAATATGAGTGATTCGGCTAAATATGTAAAATTTCTAAAGAAACACAAGTTTGAGCTGTCATCTTGGATCTATGTGAAGGATACATCATGTGATATTCAAAATGGCCATCGAGTTTTACTAGAAATAACCAAAGGGGTGAACTTATTTCAGGGATTGATATTGCAATAATGGTTCAAATCCATTCAGTATTTACAAAGATAATTTAATACTAAGGAAGGACACCGTTAGTCCGTAACGTTTAGAATAAATTAGTTGATAATCTACCAGGAGTTCGTCTATCTTCTCTGGTTTAAAGGGGTTGCCTCTCTACCTATTTCAACTTCTTCCTGAACCCCTTGTGTATCGTTGAGATCCCAGTTTAGATGTCTTCCTACTACTAGTCTCCAGCTACTTTAGACCTACTTTACCAGAGTTGTCGTAGTCTTCTACCACTAATAAAAAATTCGCTGCAATCCACATCCTGAACAAGGGGGTTGGATGGCTGAATGGTTAGCACGTGCGCACTGCGCGCTGTATCATAAGGCCTGTCATTGAGTCAACTGGCGTGGTTTCGAATCCCCGGTCGTACGTGACAAGGAGTAGGGTCGCCTGTCCAACCTCGTGGGTTTCCTCCGGGTCCTCCGTTTTCCTCCCACTGCTAAAGACCCCTATGCGCAAGCGAATTATTGAAATAAAATTAAACCATATGTTAGTCCCGAAAAGACCTAGTTTGTGTCGAGTGGACGTTAAAACACATTTCTCTCTCTCTCTCTCTCCACATCCTGAACAAACGATATAAAAGAAGCCAGTGCCACCTATAAATGTTGCGTGAATATTTTCATCATGCCTGTTTTTAATCAGAATGAGTCGAGGCTCGGAGATTATTTACTGTATATTTATTTATTTTATTTGTTTTCTTTATAGAATGTTAGAATATATTTTTGCGTAGATTAGGCTGTGAAAGATTTAGATATTGTCCAAAAAATATGTAATATTTGTCAGCGACTTATTTAAGCATTTCCATACAAATAAAAAATTATAAACAAAACTGAATTAAAGGTCAAATTTTTTTAGAAATAATTATGTCAACATATCCTTTCCATATTTATGACACAAACCCGAATCTCAATGTTACCTGCTACAGGTAAATTTCAATGTTAGTAATTTCCGCCGTTCTCTGTGAGTACTTGTAGCGTTCCGTTAATAAACAATCTGTGACGTCATTTTAGTACTGCTCATATTCTAGTCTATATTTCTATGAACAGAAGGACGAAAATGACGTCACAGATTGTTTATTGACGGAAAGTTACGACGGAAATTACTAACGTTGAAATTTACCTGTGGCAGGTAATATAGACATTTGGGATCGTATTATACATATGGAAAGGATATGTTGACATAATTTCTTGCATTATTTAAAAAACTTATAAAGCTTTTCCGGTGACCTTTAAATGAGAATTTGAAAATGTTATTGGATATAATTGATTTGCTGTACTTTTAGTCCAGTCTGACAAGTTTGACTTGGCAAGAATTTGAAAATGCAAATTTTCTTAGAGGCTTTTCAATGCATTATTCATATGCATAACAGTGAATTTTCAAGTTCTTTCATGTTGATTAGTATAATGCATTAGTGAGATTTTTACGATTTTAATTTAATTTCAATGTTTACATGTCTTACATGTACCGGTATTTTATTCTTTTTTTTTTATTTAAAAATTGAATTTTCTGTTGCATATTTTGTAAATGCTGTGAGCACTTAGTAGTGCAAGTCGTGCACTATAAAAATTAAACTCATCATGAAAACCTTGCTTTATCTCTATTTAATTTAATTTGTTTTTTTTTTTTAATTTTTCTATGTTACATATAACTGTTTTTGTGTATACCGTATTGTCATCAACAATTGAACATACATTAGCAAGAGCTAAATCTGCCTATTGTGGGTCTTTCTTTAGGCCTGGAATGTTATATAAACTATTAATTTGACATTTATTAACATGATAAGACCTTAATCAACTCTCGATGCCATCTTATATGTCGGATTTTCACTGGATTTGAATCTGATTTGCTGCTCAACACTCATTGATGAATTAATCCAAAATTGGATAATTGAGACTATGTTTTTTAGGCCTAAAATTCAAACGCTGATATCTCAGTTCAGAGTGGAGCAATTTGACTGAAATTTTCAGCATATTCCCTTTACATTATCTAGTTTTTGATATAATATAGTGAGAACTTCATAATGGCCCTTTATTATAGATTTAAGGAATACAGACAGAATAAATTATTTTTTACACTCAACTTACTATTGAAATAATTGATTAAAGGGAGATAACAATGTTTGGAGGTATTTTTCTATATTGTTAACATCATTATTTAAACATGCATTATGCAAGAGCAAAATCTGCTTATTACAAGTCTTTCTTTAGGCCTGAAATGTTATCTAAATTATCAATCAGACATTAATTAACTTATCCAGACCATAATAAACTCTCGATGTCAAGGCTAGCCTTCGATGTTGGCTGGATTAGATTCCTATATGCCGCTAACGGCCATTGATAATTAAATCAAAAAAAGTGGATAATCGAGACTATGCTGTTTATATTAATGATTTTAGTAAGGATGATTGATACAATGCAAAAATTTCACCCGCTTCTTTCTCGGCTCAAAGTGGATCAATTTGACTGAAATTTCCAGTAAATTACCTTTACACTATCTAGTTTTTAACTATTATAGTGAGAACTGCCATCTCTTTATCTTATCTCCCATAATGTATCTTTAATACTCTTTGAATATATTATGATGTTTGTAAGACATTTAGTGATAGGAAAACACAATTTGATAGATAACAATCACTAGCAACTTTATTAGTGCAACGTTTCAATAAGTATTCTCTTAAACTTGTTATCCCTAAAAGGGGGTGTATAGCGGAATGGTTAGCATGTGCGAGCTGTATCATAAGGTCTGTCATGGAGTCAACTGGCGTGGTTTCAATTCCCCAGTTGTACGTGACGAGGAGTAGGTTCGCCTTCCAACCTCGTAGGTTTTCTCCAGGTCATCCAATTTTTTCCCACTGCTAAAAACCCCTACGTGCAAGCGTATTATTGAAATAAAATTGAACCATGTGTTCATCCTGAAATGACATAGTTTGTGTTAAGTAGCAAAGATACTAGTTAGTATTGAGAAGTTTCTCTCTCTCTCTATTTTTAAACTCCAAGCCTGTGATGAATTAATCAGATCTCAGAGTGATATGATAGAAAGATACCCTGTGTATAAAGATGCATGATGTAAATCTCTGCCTATTGTAAACATTTATTCACATGACAAGACTATCATCATCTCTCTAAAACATCGGATGGCTGTCCTTCAAACAGATTGAAACACTATTGCCATTTAATGATTTAAATTAAAAATGGTGAATTGAGGCTTAATCTTAAACAACAAGTACTGTGGCTAATATCATAAACAATATATATGCCACATAATGTATCTTTAATATAAATATTGTAGCAAGAACGTCCAGCTCTTTATCTAAATGTTATATACTTTTATCTTTAATATAAATATTATAGCAAGAACGTCCAGCTCTTTATCTAAATCTTACATAATGTATCTTTAATATAGCTGGTCCTAGTTTAGTAAATATCTTGTATTTTTTTAATATCTTGTATTTTTATGTTTTTATATAAAATGTATATTTGTAGTTATATTTATTATAATTTATCTATCGAATGGAATCCCAGAATATTTTATATCTATGACCGAGTCATCATATACTATCACTTTTCAACTACGTAAAAGAACCCTTGACAGTTGGAATTCGATATAAGAGTAGGCCGTAGTGCCGCTGTCTGGGCAAATTTCCCTCATAGCAATGGCATATGTCCCTCTTCCTTAGCCCAGTTCAGAGCAGAACAGTAGGACGTTAAACCCCATTTCATTTCCTTCCATATTATAAGGGTACATGCTGGAAAATCCTCATAAACAGATTCTAAATCACTGTTGGCGTTTGAAATACTAATTGTATCTATCAATTAATCGGTTAGCTTTTATGTTCCTTCCAAAGTAATCGTATTGTCTTGATTGGATGTTACATCTCAAGACTTTGACGAAATCTGCAGGTCCTTACCCTAACCCTAACCCACAATCCACATATAACATCATATGTGCAGGACTGTCTCCGATCTAGTGTTCTTCTTGCTCAGATGACACAGCTGATGTGGGCATGTTTTGTTGCCTAGCAACCTGTCTTTTTATAATAACATATCTCTTTGCATATTAAAATTATCACAATTATTCTCTGTTAAATTGTTATGTATCCTAGATAGTAATCACCTTGTGACATTTGTCTTTTTGCTTATATTTTTATCATCATTTTTCTAAAATCTCAATCTTTTTAAATATCGTTTTATTATATTTTAGATATCGAAATAAAAAAATGTAAAATCTATTTTTATAATATGTTATTTTTTATATATATATATATATATATATATATTCACTACAATTGAAAATTTTTATAGTACAGAGCAGAGACACAACAGTTAAAGAAACATTATGGGAGATTAGATAAAGAGCTGGCAGTTCTCTTTATAATAGTTAAAAACTATAAAACACAAGAGAATCTAACAGGAATATGCTGAAAATTTCAGTCAAATTGACGCAATCTGCACTCTGAACTGAGAATTTAGCGATTGAATTTTCGGCCTAACCTCAGTCATCATTATTAAAGTCGGTACTTTAAAAAAAATATAGTCTCAATTATCCATTTTATGAAGTCCTATGAAAGTTGAGCAGCAAATCTGATCCTAATCAAGTAAATATAGAAGGCTAGCGCTGACATCGAGAGTTGATTATGGCCTGTATAAGTTAATTAATGTCTAATTAATAATTTAGATAACATTTCAGGCCTAAAGAAAGACCTGCAATAGGCAGATTTAGCTCTTGCATAATGTATGTTTAAGTAAATACATGTAGTACGTGTTAGAAAAACTACTAGTGCGTTCCTGTAGTGGATGGTAATTAATACCAACGGAGTTATCTTCCCTATGAAATAAATAACCCATGTAAACAATGACACCATGACAACACGATGCGGTGCATGCGCAAATTACCACGGAAGAGCTTATAATCATGTGTTTATAAAAACATAACAGTAAATTTACCGCTCGTCATTCTAGTTAGTTCCCCCTCTCAGTTTTTGTCGGATTTCTAAATAAATCATGCCACATTTAAAAGACGCCAAAACCAAGCAGCCACCATGGAAAGAAGCGGATTATTTAGCGAAGAAACGAGGTGTTCGACATACTGTGTATTCTGTGAATGGAGACGAATATACAGGAGAATGGCAAGAAAATAGACGAGAGGGTAAGGATTTAATTTTTTTGTTTGTTTGTGTGTGGATAATTCTGTAGATCAAACTGGCATTTATTATTAGGAATATGATCTTTCTAAAATGAGTTGGATGAGTTGCCCACCTCTTTTGACAATTAATTGTGACAACCATAATTGAAATCTCACCAAAGCGCACCAGCGATATGGAAATAATGGTTGCCAGTTAACTCATCCACAAGCAAACTCGTTCACAGTTAAGTCGTCTACTGGTATTGGTTATGTCGACCACAACTATTGTTGGGTCGTACCATTGACCTTATAATACATGTATTATTATTATAAGGTCTATGCCGTCATGGTCGTACAACCCATGTTAATTGTTGTATGGAATAAATCAGCTTTACTCATCAGTTGTTTTTATTTTATCAAATAGTATTCGAGCTTGACTGACCGATCACGAATTGATGTTTTAATAAAGTAGCATATATTTGGTGTTGATTACCTTTCTGCTGTTCGTAAAAGAATGCTTATAGCAAAGGCTATTTCCAAAGAATTAACAAATGTCCGTTTCCAGGGCCCGTGAGAGGGGGCGGGGAGGCAGCTGGACATCAGCCTCGATGTTGGCTTGCTATTTATATATTTAAGTTCATCAGGAATTTCCACTATGGTTTCCCCGTGTCATTGGTGCAGGACGGAGGGCCTGACAAGGACAGCTGTCTAGTCTTTCGTACGGGATAAAAAAACTAAGGTCTGGGTACACATTGGCGTGAAGGCTACGTAAAAGACCCCTTGGCAGTTGGAATTCGATATATAAGTAGGCCATAGTGCCGTCCTCCAGACAAAAATTCCCTCATAGCACACTGTATGGCATATGCCTGTTTTCATTAGCCCAGTCGAAGCAAACCAGTAGGGCGTTAAATCCTATTTTATTTCATTTATTTATATATTTTATCACCATAATCTGTATTAATAGGAAAGGGAACTTATAAATGGAAAACAAATGGTGCTATATATGATGGAGACTGGAAGAAAGGGAAACGGGGTGGATTTGGTACATACAGTCTTCCAGATGGAAAAGGAAGTTTTAAGAAGGAATATTCTGGTGGATGGAAGAATGATATGCGACATGTAAGAGTTTAATGTCTGCTTCCACAGAAATATTTTTTTATTTGAGTATATTAAGTACATGCACAGATGTCTTTACTGTGAGAGGAAGTTGCCCGTACACCAGGTATCGAAACCACACCTGAGCTAGAACTTGAAACATGACACCATATATATAGAGACCACCGAAGAAGGCTGATCACAGTTTGCATTTTTCAGACAATATCTCATTTTTAACACCCTTAACCCACACAACATAATAATATGCTCAAATTGTTTTATTTAACATTTAATAAAGAAAACATTACCAAAATATTAAAGGGATGGGGGTGGTCTTGGGGTTTAAGCTCAAGCAAATTATTGGACTAAAACTATACGGTAGGTATGTTAATATCGGAATAACTTAAATTTGTTAAACCTCCTTTGTCTGTCAAGTGGGTTTTCTATGTGTCCTCCATATTCCTACCACTATTACAGAAAGAACCTAGCTTGTTAAACCCTCTCTCTATCTGTCTCTGTCTCTCTCTTTCTCACCCCTCTTTTTTCTCCATGAATAATAAAAGTATTGGTATATATTACAGGGTTACGGAACACGGTTTTATTCACCCGATGATTATTACGAAGGTGAATGGTACGCTGATAAACGATGTGGTTGGGGTAGGATGTATTACGCTGATGGTACCATATACGAGGGAGAATGGTTCGATGATGAGAGAAACGGAGAGGGCATGATTAGATACAGTAAGTCACATGATTAGATACAGTACGTCACATGATTAGATACAGTAAGTCACATGATTAGATACAGTAAGTCACATGATTAGATACAGTACGTCACATGATTAGATACAGTAAGTCGCATGATTAGATCCAGTAGGTCACATGATTAGATACAGTACGTCACATGATTAGATACAGTAAGTCACATGGTTATATACAGTAAGTCAAATGATTACATACAGTAAATCTCATGATTTAATTTACAAGGGAGTCGGGATCTCGGGATCCATTCGAACAAATAAACACTTTTCCTTGTCAGGCCGCTTGGACAGCCAGCTGTATTTAAATCAGGCCCCCTGAACAGCCAGCTGTTTTTCCATCAGGCCCCCTGAACAGCCAGCTGTATTTCCATCAGGCTCCCTGGACAGTCAGCTGTAATTCCACCAGACCCCTAGACAGCCAGCTGTGTTTCCATCAGTCCACCTTCTTTCATTCACATTCCAATGGCTCTTTTACATGTAAAGTAGTACCCTATTTACTTTGGTTATTCATCCTTCTGCACATCTAAACACTTTTGTCAGCCCAGCAAGTTTTACTACTTAAAGTATAAACTTCACTTGAAAAAACCTCATGAATCAACCTGGTCCAAGTAAAGACATACAGAGGTGTGAAACTGCATTAGTTTAAACGTGATACGTAGACGTAAAATATGTTTCATCTATTTTTTATTTTAGCCAATGAAAATCGATATGAAGGATCATGGAAGAATGACAAGAAAAATGGACCAGGAAAATATTTCTTTTTAACAACCGGTCAGCTCCATGAGGGTGTATGGGTTGATGATATACCAAAATGTGGTACAATGAAAGATTTTAATAGAGAGAGTGCTCCAGAACCTACACAATATCCTATCCCAGAGGTAAACTATTATAATATCCTATCCCAGAGGTAAACTATTATAATATCCTATCCCAGAGGTAAACTTATAATATCCTATCCCAGAGGTAAACTATTATAATATCCTATCCCAGAGGTAAACTTATAATATCCTATCCCAGAGGTAAACTTATAATATCCTATCCCAGAGGTAAACTTATAATATCCTATCCCAGAGGTAAACTTATAATATCCTATCCCAGAGGTAAACTATTATAATATCCTATCCCAGAGGCAAACTTATAATATCCTATCCCAGAGGTAAACTTATAATATCCTATCCCAGAGGTAAACTTATAATATCCTATCCCAGAGGTAAACTTATAATATCCTATCCCAGAGGTAAACTTATAATATCCTATCCCAGAGGTAAACTTATAATATTTTATACCAGAGGTAAACTATTATAATATTTTGTACCAGAGGAAAACTATTATAATATTTTATACCAGAGGTAAACTTATAATATTTTATCCCAGAAGTAAACTTATAATATTTTATCCCAGAGGTAAACTTATAATATTTTATACCAGAGGTAAACTTATAATATTTTATACGAGAGGTAAACTATTATAATATCCTATACTACAGGTAAACTATTATAATATTTTATACCAGAGGTAAACTTATAATATTTTATACCAGAGGTAAACTTATAATATTTTATACCAGAGGTAAACTATTATAATATTTTATACCAGAGGTAAACTTATAATATTTTATACTACAGGTAAACTATTATAATATCCTATCCCAGAGGTAAACTTATAATATTTTATACCAGAGGTAAACTATTATAATATTTTATACCAGAGGTAAACTATTATAATATTTTATACCAGAGGTAAACTTATAATATTTTATACCAGAGGTAAACTTATAATATTTTATCCCAGAGGTAAACTTATAATATTTTATACCAGAGGTAAACTATTATAATATTTTGTACCAGAGGTAAACTATTATAATATTTTATACCAGAAGTAAACTATTATAATATTTTGTACCAGAGGTAAACTATTATAATATTTTATACCAGAAGTAAACTATTATAATATTTTGTACCAGAGGTAAACTATTATAATATTTTATACCAGAAGTAAATTAATATAATATCCTATACTACAGGTAAATTAATATAATATCCTATACTACAGGTAAACTATTATAATATCCTATACTACAGGTAAACTATTATAATATCCTATACTACAGGTAAATTAATATAATATCCTATACTACAGGTAAACTATTATAATATCCTATACTACAGGTAAACTATTATAATATCCTATACTACAGGTAAACTAGTATAATATCCTATACCACAGGACTAGCATGATGGAAACTAACTTTTCGATTTTGTGACTACTATAAACTTGATCATTTGTGCTTCTCCAACACACACACACACACAGGGAGTAGGTCATTTCAGGACTAACATATGGTTCAATTTTATTTTCAATAACTCGCTTGTGCGTAGGGGTTGTTAGCAGTGGGAGGAAACCGGGGGACCCGGTTTAAAAACCCACATGGTTGGACAGATGACCCTAGTCCTTGTCACGTACAACCGGGGAATCAAAACCACGCCAGTTAACTCAGTGACAGACCTTATGATTCAACACGCTAACCATTCGGCCATCCAACCTCCCGGGTCGCATAAGAAGCAAGACTAGCCCAGCTTCGCACGATTTCTCTCGGAACACACCGCATGCCTGTTTCGTTAGCCCAGTGGGTGCAGACATATAGGAAGTTAAACTGCATTTTATCTCCTCCTACAACTAAGAGTAAGGGTATTTATTTGTTTTATTTTGTATTATTTATAGAACAAGCTAGCCGACCTGGAGGGAGTTTTAACAGAAGCAGAAGATAGATTTTTACCTGAACAAGATTGAAACCAGTGATAGATATAGTAAGATAACCACACTCGTGACACGAATATTAAAATATTCCTGTGAACGGGAAATGAAAAGAATTGGACTACATGTAATTGCAAACTTTCAGTGTTTTGTGAAATATTGGGGAAATCGTATTAGGGCCCTCTCATCATATTTGGTCATAATCTTGTGATGGGGAAATGAAAAGAATTGGACTACATATAATTGGAAACTTTCAGTGTTTTTTGAAATATTGAGGAAAACATAACTTTTCGTATGATACAATATATTAGAGCCCTATCGTCATATTTGGTCATCAGTTTGAGTGTCTGAAGAATACACCCACATGTCAGTTTATTGAGGCCCCATAAACTTGGAATTTCAAAGAGTTTAGCAATAGATAAATTTAAATTTATAAATTTTAGGAATAACGCACTGAATAAAATATCTAAAAAATTTGGATACTGCTAAAAATTATTAAATTCTTTGGAGATAAATATCTTGTTATTTCGAAGGTAAACAAACTAATATGTCATAACCAGAACCACTGGTCAAATTCCAAAAACAGAACCACTAGCCAAATTCCAAAACCCAAACCACTGGTCAAATTCCAAAACCTGAACCACTGGTCAAATTCCAAAACCCAAACCACTGGTCAAATTCCGAAAGGAAAGCCTAACTATTATAATATTTCATCCTACAGGTAAAGTATTATAATATTTTAGCATTCATCATTTGATATAACAGCATTATGTTAATTATAAATCATGAAAGAAATCTTTATATAGGCCTATATATATTTTCTGAATTTTATGGCAGCATTAGAAGACATGAAGGATAAGTTTATATAACTATATTTCTTCTGAATTTTATCTCGGCATTGTGTTGCTATAACTAGTTTATCTCAGCATTATGTTGCTATAACTATTTTATCTCAGCATTATGTTGCTATAACTAGTTTAACTCAGCATTATGTTGCTATAACTAGTTTAACTCAGCATTATGTTGCTATAACTATTTTAACTCAGCTTTATGTTGCTATAACTATTTTAACTCCGCATTATGTTGCTATAACTAGTTTAACTCAGCATTATGTTGCTATAACTAGTTTAACTAAGCATTATGTTGCTATAACTAGTTTAAATCAGCATTATGTTGCTATAACTAGTTTAACTCAGCATTATGTTGCTATAACTAGTTTAACTCAGCATTATGTTGCTATAACTAGTTTAAATCAGCATTATGTTGCTATAACTATTTTAACTCAGCATTATGTTGATATAACTAGTTTAACTCAGCATTAGGTTTTTATAACTTGTTTAACTCAGCATTTTTTAAATTCAAAATGTCAAAATATTTATTGTTGTTTTAATAAATGTTTTATTTGTCAAATGAAATCCTGTCAAAATGATTTGTACTGTTTGCAGTTATATTTTATATTCGTCAAATTATATTTTAATAATTGAGGCCTTATTTAAGAAAATGTCAACTAAAATGTTTTTTTTTAAGAATTCCACCTTTTTATTGGATATAAAAAGTTGAAATTTGTACAAGTTTTTTTTTTTTCACCCCAATCTGATTAAAACACAGATCTATATTTCGTTTATTTTTTTTTAAACTTTCGATGGCCTCGAAAGACAAGTAAAACAAAATTTTGAACTATAAAAAACGAAAGGAAATAGGATCTGTGTTTTAGTCAGATTGGGGTTAACTCCAGCCAATGAAAAAGGAAGCAGCTTTTAAATATACTATTCAAAAAAAGTAGGGGATATTTGATTTTGGGGGCATAATACTAAAATATGCAAATGACTACGAAAAAAGTCACTATAGAACCTAACAGAAGAAACATTTCCAGTTACATGTGACGCCCAAACGCACCAATAGCTACCGCATGGAATGCAGGTGATGCTTGGGATCATCATGGGGGTCCAACCCAAGATTTGCACGACTCTGACTTTGAATGTTACAGTCATTGTGGCATTGAATTCCAGGGTGGAAACATCAGTTTAATTGTTTTAGTGACCAGAAAACAAATTTTGATATGCGTCGGCTTACCCAAAATGAAAGGTTACGTGCCCTTGGCATGCTACAGATCGGCACAACACAGGCGGTTGTGGCGCGGACGATGAATGTTTCTCAGTCTGTCATAAGCAGGCTATGGTCCAGATACCGTGATACACAATCTGTACACGACAGACCACGCCCAGGTCGACCAAGGGCGACAACTCAAGCCCAGGATCGATTTATCCGTACCTTGGCCTTGAGAAATCGTGTCATCACAGCAAATCAGATCAGCGCTCGTCTTCAAACAGACACTGGTTTGAGAGTGAGTGGCCAGACGATTCGGAATCGACTGCATAGGGGTCACCTTCGCGCCCGACGTCCTCGCGTGATCCCTTGTTTGAGAGATCATCACATTCAGGCAAGACGTCGTTGGTGTAGGGATCGTCAACACTGGGATAATCGACGCTGGAGCAATGTGATGTTTTCAGATGAGTCAAGGTTCACTGTTGATTTATTGGACAGACGTAGGAGGGTGTGGCGTCGTCGAAACGAGCGCTTCCAAGACGTTAACGTCATCAGACATGATCGATTTGGGGGTGGTTCTGTTATGGTGTGGGGAGGCATCACTGTTGCTGGAAGAACGGCTTTACATGTTGTTGCAGGGCGTGTTAAAGGCCAGTACTACCGGGACAACATCTTGGCAGTCCATGTTGTGCCGTTCGCACGACGTCATGGCCGCCGTTTCATCTTCCAGGATGACAACGCAAGATGTCACAGGGCCAGGATCGTTACAGGTTACCTCCAACAACAGAACATCACCACATTACCTTGGCCAGCACTGAGTCCCGACCTCTCCCCCATCGATCATGTCTGGGACATGCTTGGACAGAGGTTACGTCAACGTCAACAACGTCCTGCCAATGTCCAAGAACTTGCTGCTGCGTTGCAACAGGAATGGGACAATCTGGACCAAAATGACCTTAGACGTCTCATTAGGAGTATGCCACGTCGGATCAATGCTTGTTTGGCAAACAGAGGAGGATTTACCCGTTACTGACTTGGTTGTGATGCTGTGGTAACTGTGCTGTTTGACCCCGGGTATCATTTTACCCTTATAATGGTCAGTCTGTGCCTTACTTAGTCTAACGATCATTTGGAATAAATCGATGAATGTGAACTTCATTTCATTTTGTCATTTGTTTCTTCGTCAGTTTCATTAGGTGACTTTAATAACACTTAAAAATCAAATATCCCCTACTTTTTTTGAATAGTATATTTTAGTGTAAATGTTTGAGAATAAGGCCCATGTTTTTGTCTGCCTTATTTATAAAATATATAAACTTTTGTAGTTAGAACCAGCTTAGAAATAAAGCACCCGTTACGGACATCATCAGGTAGTAGTTGAGTCGAAATAAAATGAAATGAAATTGGGGTTTAACGTCCTACTGTTCTGCTCCTGAACTGGGCTAATGAAAACGGCATACGCCATACAGTGTGCTATGACAGAAATTTTGCCTGGACAGCGGCACTACGGCCTACTCTTATATCGAATTCCAACTGTCAAGGAACCTTTTACTTGCACGCCAATATGTACACGGGACCTTGCTTTTTCGTCCCATCCAAATGACTAGAGATCTGTCATTGTAAGTCGAGTCTGACATTGTGTCATGTAAAATTATTATTTCAAGGTCTCTAATTGTATAAACATATTTTAAATGTGGACCAAAAGCCCTTAATATATAAACTTGTTGCCCAGGTAACCACTAATTGTATAAACATGTTCTAAATGTCGACCAAAGCCCTTAATGTATAAACTTGTTGTCCAGGTAACCCCTAATGTATAATCATGTTTTATGGGTTTGACCTATGCCCTTTTTAAAACAATATTTGCTGAAATTTAAATCTTATTTAAAATTAAAAGCATATATACAACAATAAATAAATTCTACCATTATAGTTTTTGCTAAAATATCTTGTGATATACAGTATGTGTGATAAGACTAGACAGTTAGTTTTCCCTTGGCCTATTATTAATCGTTTGTTTTAGTCAAATACTGACTTTGGTAATGAAGAAAGAAATTCTAATTCATTTTATAAAATATTTTTTGATATGCGATTTATATTCACATTGTCAAGTGTTAATTGTTATAAATTATTGTCAAATTATTGTTATAAAATATATTGTCAAATTCTTGTTATAAAATGGTATCGAGACTGCCTGGTTAGTCAGTCAATGGTATCGGGACCACCTGTTCAGTGATCCAATGGTATCGGGACCACCTGTTCAGTGATCCAATGGTATCGGGACCACCTGTTCAGTGATCCAATGGTATCGGGACCACCTGTTCAGTGATCCAATGGTATTGGGACCACCTGTTCAGTGATCCAATGGTATCAGGACCACCTGTTCAGTGATCCAATGGTATTGGGACCACCTGTTCAGTGATCCAATGGTATCGGGACCACCTGTTCAGTGAGCCACCATATAACACAGCAGTGAGGTCTTAATTTAATACTTGTGTTTCATGTTATTTTCTATGCTATGTATTTATTTACGTAGGCCGTTGGTTATATTGTATTATCTGGAAATATATATTGTTTTATTTTAATCACAATTTTATATTTTTTGTTGAAATATATGGGGTATTATTATTTACAGTACCGCCAGTGGTACATGATGATTGACCATTCTAGTCCCCAGTCGTGTTGTCTGTCACTACACCACCCAGATATTCCACTCTAGTCCCCCAGTTGTGTTGTCTTCGCTACCCAACTCTAGTCCCCCAGTCGTGTTGTATGTCGCTACACCACACTAGTCCCCCAGTCGTGTTGTCTTTGCTACCCAACTCTAGTCCCCCAGTCGTGTTGTATGTCGCTACACCACACTAGTCCCCCAGTCATGTTGTCTTCGCTACCCAACTCTAGTCCCCCAGTCGTGTTGTATGTCACTACCCCACTCTAGTCCCCCAGTCGTGTTGTCTGTCACTACCCCACTCTAGTCCCACAATCGTGTTGTCTGTTGCTACCCCACTCTAGTCCCCCAGTCGTGTTGTCTGTTGCTACACCACTCTAGTTCCCCAGTCGTGTTGTCCGTCACTACCCCACTCTAGTCCCACAGTCGTGTTGTCTGTTGCTACACCACTCTAGTTCCCCAGTCGTGTTGTTTATTGCTACACCACTCTAGTCCCACGGCAGTGTTTTCATCTGTCACTACACCACTCTAGTCCCACGGCCGTGTTGTCTGTTGCTACACCACTCTAGTCCCATGGCAGTGTTTTCATCTGTCACTACACCACTCTAGTCCCACAGCCATGTTCTTATCTGTCAATACGCCACTCTAGTCCCATGGTGGTGTTCCGGCGCTACGCCACTGTAGAGCCACAGTCATGAGAGAGAGAGAAATAAAATGGGGTTTAACGTCGTACTGTTCTGCTCCTAAACTGGGCTTATGAAGACGGGCATAGTGTGCTATGAGGAAAATTTTGCCCGGGCAGCGGCGTTACGGCCTACTCTTATATCGAATTCCAACTGCCAAGGGATCTTTTACGTGCACGCCAATGTGTACACGGGACCTCGTTTTTTTGTCCCATGAGAACGACTAGACAGGCCCTCCGTCCTGCATCACTGACAAGGAGAAACCACGGCAGAAAATCTGGATGAACTTTCTCGGCCAATGCAGGGATCGAACACCCGACCTTCAGGCTGAAATGGAGTTAAACATCCACTTGACACAAACTAGGTTATTTCAGGACTAACATGGTTCAATTTATATTTCAATAATTTGCTTGCGCGTAGGGGTCTTTAGAAGTGGGAGGAAACTGGAGGACCTCAAGAAAACCCACAAGGTTGGAAGGCGACCCTATCCTTGTCACATATAAGGGAGAAATCGAAACGCCGCTGCTTGACTCAATGACAGACCTTATGATCCAACGCGCACATGTTAAAGTAGCAAAGTCTCTAACTCAATATCATCAAAAATCTTCGACATTGAAAACACGAATTATTTGTCAACATAAATCAACATTGGTCTTGTGATCTTAAAGGGAAAAGATGGCCTTCTGATATCCAATATTTAACACAAAATAAACATTTTACCATTTGTACACGAATTGTGTAACATAATGCATTTCAGCACCATTTGTAACACCGGACTTGAAGTACAAGGCTAGACATATTCCACAATTCATGTCAAATCGAGATGCTATATTCTTATCTGGAGAGCATGCACAATAAATACTATCGGTATAGACTTGAATAACCAGACGCTAAAGATTGTCATTCAATTGAGATTTCTGGCGTATTTCGCCGAACATAACCGATTAGAAATTACAGTAAAAACAGAAACGATTGAATGTAAATCAGTTTATATACATTCGTTTTACATTATTATATGCGTTGTATCAATTTCCAGGTCCCAAATATTAGCGATTTAGCCCCGTTAACCATTCAGCCACCCCCACCACTTGTCTTTAGATACACATAACGAAAACAACAACAATATCGAATTCTAATTTGTTTTATTATCTTTTATCCATTAATTCCTAGATTCCATAAAATATGGCAAAAATATTAGCACAGCTTCTTTCACACATTGATTTGTTTTTGAGGTTCTCAGGACAAGGACAACATTCTGATTGACCAAAAAATAGGTGAAGGTTAGTGATCCGTACAAAATGAAATGGGGTTTAACGTTCTACTTTTCTGCACCAATTGAGAGAGAGATGGGGTTTAACGTCCACTCGACACAAACTAGGTCATTTCGGGACTAACACATTGTTCAATTTTATTTCAATAATTCGCTTGCCCGTAGGGGTCTTTAGCGGTGGGAGGAAACCGGAGGATCCAGAGAAAACCCACGAGGTTGGACAGGAGACCCTACTCCTTGTCACGTACAACCGGGGATTCGAAACCACGCCAGTTGACTCAATGAAAGGCTTTATGATAAAGCGCGCACGTGTTAACCATTCAGCCATCCAACCCCCCCTGTACCAATTGAGCTAATGAACAAAGACAGGTTTACGCCACGCAGTGTGCTATGAACAAAATTTTGCCGGGAAAGTGGCGCTACACCTTACGCTTATTTCTAATTCCAACTGTCAAGCTTCTTTTACATGTGCATGGAACATCGGTTTATTGTTCCATCCCAACAACTAGACACTGTCCTTGCCAGGCCCTCCGTCCTGCACCAGGAACTTTCGCGGTAAAAAGTGGGTGCGAACCCTTGATCTCCTGATTAGCGAGCTTGCATCTTACTCACGGAGCCATCACAGTTTCCGTGGACCCTACAAATCTCACCCCAATCAAAATCTGGCAGAAAAGTAGAATGTTAAAGTTACAATTTCATATTTTCTAAGAAAGTCAAAACATAATTATTTCTATGTCTTTTGCTCAATAGGTTGTCAACTCACTATTATACGATCATAGGTTATCTTTCTCACACTTAAAAATCTTCACACCGGAAATAATAACACAATTACCTCCCTTGTTTTTCTATTCCCTACCATTGAATAGCTATCTTCAAAAGTTTGAATTTGAAGTTGAAAATGATATTTTTGCCAATTTTACATAGGCTAAGCCTGTTCCCCAATCTCATTCAGACAAACTGAATAAAATATTGTTTATATAAAAAAAAAAAAAAAAAAATTATAGGATTATTCATTAACAAGGTAGGACTGTTTATAGATACCATCTATTTTAAGGCTATTATTTAAATACATTTTAAAAATATAACTTAAAAATATGAAATTGTAACTTTAATCCCCATTTTAATCGACATCTGGATTGTTAATGAACATCAAACAATGCTGAACACACTAAAGGCACAAGGGAATCAAACATTTTCAAAGATAAAAATAAATATTTGGTGTAAAGCTTCCATGAGAATAGTATTGTATTAAACATTTAGCACCGGTTTCCTGAAACAAAACTAGAGAGAGAGAGAGAGAGAGAGATGGTGTTTAACATCCACTCGACACAAACCAGATCATTTAGGGACTAACATATGGTTCAATTAAATTTCAATAATTCGCTTGAACGTAAGGGTCTTTAGAAGTGGGAGGAAACCGGAGGACCAGAGAAAACCTACAAGGTTGGACAGGCAACCCTACTCCTTGTCACGTAGAATCGGGGAATCAAAACCAGTTGACTCAATGACAGACCTTATCATACAACACGCTCACGCTAACCATTCGGTCATCCAACCCCTCTACAAAACTAGAGACAGATATTGTATCGTATATACATTGAAACTACTCCACCCTAGACCGTCTGAGTTACAGAATTAGTTCTCGGACCTTCAATATTTCCCAACTATTGATGTAACTAGGTTTGAGTAGAGGGACAAGTAGTTTCTGACAGTCCGAGTGCTAAATGATTAATGTCAATCAATATAATAATAAGGCAAACAAAATAAACAGTAGGCTACTCTTCCTCAAAATATAAGGAAAATCGTTGTTCCAATAATCTCACAGCTGGTAGGTAAAACAGTGACAGATAATAGTTATTTGTTCATATGGTGAAAGTAAAATGATGAGTATGCACATACCTTATAATTAGGGGCAGATAACTATAGATACTACAGTACATACAGGGGCAGACAACTATTGATACTACAGTACATACAGGGGCAGACAACTATAGATACTTAAGTACATACAGGGGCAGACAATTATTGATACTACAGTACATACAGGGACAGACAACTATAGATACTTAAGTACATACATGGGCAGACAACTATTGATACTACAGTACATACAGGGGCAGACAACTATAGATAATACAGTACATACAGGGGCAGACAATTATTGATACTACAGTACATACAGGGGCAGATAACTATAGATACTACACTACAGTACATACAGGGGCAGATAACTATAGATACTACAGTACATACAGGGGCAGACAATTATAGATACTACAGTACATACAGGGGCAGACAATTCAGACAACTATTGATACAACTATTGATACTACGGTACATACAGGGGCAGACAACTATTAATACTACAGTACATACAGGTGCAGACAACTACAGTACATACAGGGGCAGACAATTCAGACAACTATTGATACTACAGTACATACAGGGGCAGACAACTATTAATACTACAGTACATACTGGGGCAGACAACTATAGATACTACAGTACATACAGGGGCAGACAATTCAGACAACTATTGATACAACTACTGATACTACAGCACATACAGGGGCGGACAGTTATAGATTCAATAAGGGAGAGACAAATACAGAAACTACAGTATATTTGTGACTAGAAGGGCAATAATAGACAAAAGTTACATGTAGTAAGCATGGTAATATATATATGTAGTAACAATGTTATAGAAACATGTAGTAACCATGGTAATATATATATATATGTAGTAACCATGGTAATCTATACATGTAGTAACCATGGTAATATATATATATGTAGTAACCATGGTAATCTATACATGTAGTAACCATGGTAATCTATACATGTAGTAACCATGGTAATAGATACATGTAGTAACTGTGGAAATAGTAACCATAGTAATATATACATGTTGTAATCATGGTAATAGATACATGTAGTAACCGTGGTAATAGATACATATGGTAACCATGGTAATAGAAGATACAATAAGCAAAAATAATTGCAACAATACATGTAAAATTTATAAATGCAAAAACACAAGCTGGTGGCCTATACATGAATATAACATAAAGACCTATACAAGAGTATAGCATTAAGGTATATATACAAGAGAATAACATTAAGGCCTATAAATCCTGTACATGAGTATAAAATTAAGACCTATACAAGAGTGTAACATTAATTGATATACATGAGTATAACATTAAGGCCCATACAGGAGTATAATATTAAACCTATACAAGAGTATATATGGGTACCGGTTTAACATTAATGCAGATACATGAGTATAACAAGCAGGTAGACATATACATGAGTATAACAATCAAGTAGGCCTACACATGAGTATAAAAATCAAGTAGGCCTACACAAGAGTATAGCATAAGGGCCTATACAAGAGTATGGGAATTTATAAAAATATCTTGACTAGCACTGACTAAAGAAATCACAATGAAAACAATATATTACAGGGTAGTTGTAACTTAACTCAAATATCATAGCAAACAATAAAATATTATATAATACATACCAACAATTAAATATAGTAAATGTTGACAATGGTGTCAAAACAATGAAATATTCTGCTATAAACACCAAAATTCTAAGACCCCCAGTTGCCCTTTTTACACCACTACACCACAATCAAGGTAATATCCCATTTTGAAATCTGCCCCTCCCCCCACCCGACACAAGGCACAGGAATACAGTGTGAACATAGCTTTATGGACTAGTTGGAGAGAGATGGGGTTTACCCTCCACCCAACACAAATTAGGTCATTCCGGGACTAAAACATGGTTCAATTTTATTTCAATAATTCGCTTGCGCGTAGGGGTCTTTCTTTAGCAGAGGGAGAAAAACAGAAGATGAACAGGCGACCCTACTCCTTGTCACGTACAATCTGGGAATCGAAACCACACCAGTTAACTCAATAACAGACCTTATGGTACAGCGAGCATACGCTAACCATTCAGCCATCCACCACCCCCCACCCCCCAGGAAGTTTATGAACCCGGAGAAAAACCATGAGGTTGAGCAGGTTACCCTATTCCTTGTCAGGTACAAGCTAGGCAACCAAAACCACGCCACTTGACTCAATGCCTTGACTCAGTGCATGCCTTGGACATGCTCCCCCTATGAGCAGATAAACCCATTCCATTTGTTTCTCCCCAAGTATAATAAAGTATAAAAAGCTGATCATGCTTTTTTGTTACCATGGCTTTAGAAAAATGGAGGGACACCAACTGATTATAGTCTTGATCATTCCAGTATATATTAACTCTGACCACATCCAATAGCATCTGGACAAACAAACAAACAAAGACATTTGTATGTCTTATGAGCGACTGAGAAAGAAAACAATGACCTTCACTTTGCTGAAATTTGCAGAATGCATTGTTAAGGACTGAAATGTTATCTAAATTATTAGTTAGACATTAATTAACTTATCCAGACCATAATCAACTCTCGGTGCCATCGCTAGCCTGTGATATCTAATGGATTGGAATACATTTTTTGAAATATAATTAAAGGTAAAAATGGATAATCGAGCCAAAAATTCAAAAGCTAATATCTCTGTTCAAAGTGGAGCAATTTGACTGAAATTTTCAGCATATTCTATTTACGTTATCTATTTTTTAACTATTATAGCGAGACCTATCAGCTCTTTATCTAATCTCCCATAATGCCCCTATAAATGGTGCACTGAGACACCAATTGAGTAATTTGAAATAATATGGGGTTTAACAACCACTCGACACAAACTTTGTCATTTCAGGACTAATATATGGTTCAATTTTATTTCAATAATTTGCTTGCGCGTAGGGGTCTTTAGCAGTGGGAGGAGAAAACCCACGAGATTGGACAGGCATTTACAAGACAAATCCACGGACAAACATAAACTGGAATGATCAAGACTATCTGTTTATGAGACATTATAAATAATAAAGCACCATCAAATTTAAACTCATATAAAATATAATAATACATAAATTGTGTAAATTGAACAAAAAATAAGTTTTGTTGAAAATTTTTCAAATAGAACAACATTGTCTTTTTAACTCAGCTTGACTTAAGAAGTCTTATATTGGGATGAGTTGTCTTTGGAATGAGTTGTCTGTATACCGTGATATCGCAGACAAGTGTTACCTGGGAAGCTTGCGAGAAGAGTCAGTCGTAAATGAGAGGATCGTTTGATATTTAAAGATACATCAATAAAAGCTGATCTGTTTCTGTCGTATTCATATTATATAACTCAATCAGTCATTGTTTTTTAAGGCGAGCGCTCGTTCTTAAGCGCCTATCGCTCACCTGAATGTCAACCGCGGAGAGGTTTTTCTCCCTCCCCTTAAAATTGAAAATCGCTCTCCTTTACAAAGTCATTGGGGGTTTATTATCATTTATGAATCCAGGAATGATACCTAACATACAGTTATTGATCTTAGAACCATTTCCCATACACACAACTAATCACGCTCCTTAATTTTTAAATCACTCTTCTTACCAAAACTGGGAGAGCTTTTTTAGGGGAGCGTTTTTTTCAATTTGTTAAGGGGAGCTTTTTTCGGCTCTCCTCTAAAATACAAACAACAACGACTGACTTAATGTCTACTAGAACCTGGATCCATATTCTCATTTCTACAATTTGGATGACAATATCTAACTTTTCCTTGTTTAATCCACGGTAAAATGTATTCAATTTGAGTATTTAAACATACATTATACAAGCACTTAATCTGCCTATTGCAGGTCTTTCTGTAGGCCTTAAATGTTATATAAATTATTAGACATTTATTAACGTGACAAGACCATAATCAACACTCAATGTCACCGGATACTCGTGATTTTAACTTGATTAGAACAGTTATGCTGTGGTTACAATAATAAATAGTCAATGCAGACATCTTGTCAAAACTACAAACGGTGATAACTTGGCACAGAATAAAGTAATTTGAATGACATTTTCAATATTTTCATTTTATATCATCTATTTTTGAATGATTATTGCAAGCACGACCAGCTGTTTATCTAAATCTTATATAATGTATCTTTAAATAAGAAAACACATTCAAGCGCTAGACTCAAAAGAGGCCCATCAAAAGAGAGATTGACACGTTTTCAAGTTTTCAATTCAACTTTCCCAATATTAATCTTTGAGAGGTATTTAGTAACTGGATAGAGCAATAAACTAGAACACACACTTATGGAAAAACAGCTATTTATTTATTTGGGCGACATTTCGAAGAGTATTCTCTCAACGTTATCAATCTAATACAGTAATACAAAAATTATGAGGCTAATTTATACAGAAAACTATAACAACAATTCCTGAATTCACACAGGACAACAACAAGATCAAAGGAGGTGATATTCTACCAAGACTACCAAGGTTTGATAACGTTGAGAGAATACTCTTCGAACTGTTGCCCAAATAAATAAGTAGCTGTATTTCCATAACCATAAGTATGTCTTATAGTTTATTTTCCAATATTGTTGTCGTCTGCAAGTCATTCAACATCCATCAAATGACGATCAGCCGCTTTAATAGTCGATGATTAGAAATCGTTGTTACTCATCTCTTCTAATCGTCCCAAAATATTCATATCGAAATGAACGCGATTTTCTAAATAAAGGACATCGAACGATTGATTCGTGTTTCCTGCCAAGAGACAATGACAATAGTTCTTGGTGGAGAGTTTATAAACAATATTCCACACACATACGACCATAATAAAATCTAAACCACAATGCCATGAGAAATAAATAGCAATCTTCAACGATATCTCGTTTAGGTCCAAAGTCAAATCTAATTCGTTGACAAGAAAATTGGACTCGATCATCCAGGATCCAAGGAGTAGCACCATGTAATTTCGCATCATTCCAAACACAACTTCCTTGCAGAATTTCCTCTCTAACATCAAACATAATGAAAGGGAAAAGGACGTCAAGAAAGCAAGGCTGTAAATCGTGCTTCGGGGAAATTCAACGATGGTCGAATAACTCAAGAAGAACAAACTCAGTACTGAGAACAGAAATACTGCGATTAAACAATCTAGGCCCGGGTAAATAGGCTTTTTATAATACCCTGAAAATAGTTCTTGTATTCCACACGCAGACAAACACAGAAAAACTGTTCCCATTTCGTTGTTATGTAAAAACGACGATTTCGAATTCATCGTCAAGGAAATAATTGCCA
The DNA here is from genome assembly GCF_932274485.2 of Patella vulgata. Lineage (NCBI taxonomy): Eukaryota > Metazoa > Mollusca > Gastropoda > Patellidae > Patella > Patella vulgata. The sequence goes on from NC_065884.2 coordinate 73,011,462, forward strand.
TGGCAAGGCCGAAAGTAAATTTAAACAGGCCTTCGATTGATATCATTTTACAGATCTTATACTGCGTAGCCAGCATGACGACCGTGTAACTTTGTTGGTGATGTTGATTCTGTTGATAATTGTAAGCGAGATGAATCATCCACCATATTGATTGTAAAACAAAAAAACTACCAAGTATAACCACAAATAATCCCTCCATTCTGACCTCACCTGTAAGGTAATTTCAACACTTTATTTACGCAGTACCGGACAAATAGCTTTTCGTGTATGACTAGATTTCTAAGTGCCAAGACATAATAGGGTCTAATACATAGCAGAGATTATTTTCACATTTTACGATTACCAGTACATATATGTTCAAACAGATATTCGTTTTCTAAGTGTCGAGATTTATAATTGACCCATCTGTTTATGAGTATTCTGGCCGGCTATCGTTCAAACAGATTTTTTTTGTGTATGACTAGTTTTGTGAGTGCCAAGATTGATAATAGGTTCTAAATCATGGCAGATTATTGACTTTTGTGTATGACTAGTTTTCTGAGTGTCAAGATTTATAGTAGCGTCTAATACATGGCAGATTATTGACACATCAGGCTAGACTAGTTTTCTAAGAGCCGTAATATTATTGGTTTAGGGTAGAAGCGTATCGTGCACATGGCAACATCGATCATTCATTCAACTCCGGAGATATATTCTTTCTAAAAATAAAATACATCATTCCAAGTTCCTACAAACTTCTTCTTCCATTCAGATTAATTTCTTCATTTTCGACTACTTTCACTTTCACCTGGTAATTCTCCAACATTTGTGAAGCCATGGCTATTAGGTTTCATTAAAGTTTGTTGCTGTCTATAGGGTCTATATATAGGCCTGTCATTGTCAATATTAGAACAGCTGATCTGAATTTATGTTTTGTCGAAAGACTGGATAATTCAGTCTATCAATTGTTTTTGTAGTGAAGTTTCAACATGATATCATTTCTGTCGTCATTTAATAATCATGGACGCCATTGATTTAATATTTTTGTAAAACCGAACATGATCGATCCCCTTCCACACAACAGCTGTAAGACAAACACGCTTCACTGTGACGTTTTAATATTAAAAACAATCAATGACCAATAAACATCCGTTGGAAGTTCCACTAGGCGGCGAAATTGTCAACCGGAAATCATAATAAAGTAAAAGTAGGAAAAACAATAAAGTAAAAGTAGAAAAAATTAAAGTAAAAGTAGAAAAAAATAAAGTTATAGTAGAATCTTTTGAATTTATTTTACAAATAAACTTGAGGGATTGTTGTTTGCCGGAAGAGAAGATCTTAGTCCCAGAAAGTTTTTGGAACTTGTCCAAATCTTTGGTATTCATGACAATTAATATTAACCGTATGCAGTTTCAATAGGGTGGTACTTTTTACCGCCGACCACCGCCGACTACCGCCGACCAATACTTTTACCGCCGACCGTCGTGAAATTACCGCCGACCAAATACTTTTTACCGCCGACCGCATTGTAATGACTTTCGACCGTAATATAATTACCGCCGACCAAATACTTGTTACCGCCGACCAAATGCTTAATGATTCCTTGTTACCGCCGACTATATAAAATTAATTAAATTATTAGTGACAAATAAATAGATTAGGTTAAATACACAGAGTTTGAAAAAAAAATATAGATTTTATTATATATAAATATGGTCGACAATCGAATACGATAATCTCCTAACTAGCACCAAATTAGTGGGATAATAAAATAAAACCAAGTACGAACAATCCAAACCATAAGACAGAATTCGAAGTCCTAAAAAACGTTATAGGCAAAATAGTGTATTCAAGCAAAATAGTGTAATCAGCAAATGGACTGCTCCTCGTGTACAAAATACACGACAAACAGTGGTAACAGGTGTCCGGAAGAGTAAGCTTACCCTGCCTGGCGCCACACCCGCCATAGCTGCATCCAAACTATTAGGCGAAATGTCGGTAAAATAGCGTGATTGGCCAATAAACTATCGGTATGCAAAATGCACGCGATGAACTGTGTTAACGATGTAGTAGATATTATCAGGGAGAGAGTAATAGTATACGTGTCAATTAAATATATCTAGAATAATAGCCGAGAGAGACACGTTCTATTTACCAATCAAATCAATATGACGGCCATAAAACTTTTTAAAGGTTTTAATAAGTTTAGTTCGCAAATATCCTTGTAGTTGAAGCTTAGATGACAAATGCCTCGATCTACTTAAAAAATCAGAATAAAAGGAACAAGCTCTCGCGTAACGAATTAGCTGAGACATAAACACTCCATAAGCTGGTGATATTGGAATGTTACTACTAATAAATGGAAAGTTAACAATCGGAAATTCAAAGTCATCACGTTTATCGTACAATTTAACACTCAGTTTATGGCAATTGTCAAAATTGAGACGCAGATCCAAGTAGGAAGCGTAATTGTCACTGTCAGTGGTGTTTTTAATTTCGAGCTCATCAGGATATATGAATTCGACATAATCACTAAATTTAGGATTATTAAGTGATAAAACGTCATCGGTATATCGATAAGTGAAATTAAAAAGTCTGACTGATCGTTTATTAGTTTTTACGAGCGTCTGTATGTAATCGGCTTCGTACGAATAGAGAAACAGATCAGCAAGCAAAGGTGCACAGTTGGTGCCCATGGGATGCCAACCACTTGCTGATATATTTCCCCTCCAAATTCAACAAAGATGTTGTCAATTAAAAAATCCAACATCTGAATTATCTTGATGGCCGTGAATTTGTTTTTGGAATCACTGTGATTCTTAACGAAATATGTGGAATTGTAATTTACAACTAAATATTGATATCTCGCAGTACCTGATTTAGACGAAAAGACACTGTGAATAATGTCTTTTAACCGGGCTTTTAATTTACTATGGGGAGATCTTACACAAATTTAATATTTCACTTACAAAATAAAGTGGGACTAAATGCTAGTGAGCGATCCCAAACAACGCCGGATTAACCATGGGCCTGGAACATGTGGGGGGCCCCTGATCACCGACCGCGGAGCTGTGGCCGGCGAAACCGGGCACCGCGAGCGCCGAAGACGCGAAGCCCCGCAACGGGGGTCTGGGGGGGGGGGGGGTCTCCCCCCTTCGAAATTTTCAGAAATTGGAGACCGGAAACGTGATTTCCTGGCATTTCAGGCACTTGTGTCGGAGCCATTTAGAACTACCTCCCCCTGAAAAAAATACAATTCTGCCACAAAATTAGCGCATTCTGGCGTTATTTCAGTGGACCAATCCATGCGAGTGCTATGAAATGATGGCATTTCTAGAGAAGAGGGCTGGATCCCATTGAGCCCGTTAAATCAGCCACTGTAAGTGAGCAGAGCTACACCAAACCTAATTTTGAAGTCGCTCAGTGATTGATTCGGAATCGTATTATATCCCCCACGATGATTTGATGAATGGAGGCCGTAACGTTACGACCAAGCCGGACTCGATTGATTTTTGACGAACGTCTAACACTGTAAGTTCCAAATGGTAATACGAGATTTAATCAAGAAATCTGAATATTTCGTGTGATCATGATTATTGTGTAAAAGTAATGAATGAATAAAATGATGTTTTATGGCACGTCAGCACCAATCGGGCTATATTGCGCTTATCCAATCAAATGGAAATAAAATAGTGGTTAATGCCATGCTATTCTGCTCCGACTGGGCTAATGAAGATGCACCTACTCATCAGCTAACCACGACCAAATCAGAATGACCTCCCGTCTAGGTGAATTGTATTCGGAAGAAATGTTTGGAGGGAAAAGGGCATCCCCGACACAGATTGCGACGCACGACAAACACGATGTTCCATTACAGGGATCTCTTTAGTTGCCTTTTACGCGGGACTAGCGTGGGGTATATTCATCCCCATCACCCCCCCCCCACCCTCTCCCATGGTGACATAAATATAAACTAACACAATCATTATTTCAAGTTTATATGAATAGATTCAGTGGTTTGCGGTGAATGGCGGTGATATAAATTCATACATAGTATTTATGGCCAAGGGAAGAAGTAGGGTGATTTTCTATAATTGTGGAGTAATTGGTCTTGATCCTTTTCATAACTAGGGCTCATTTGACAACCGCAAACCATCCTACCTAAAGCTCCTTAAATCACCCCTAACCACACCGAACCAGCGCCCCTTCGACAACCCCGCCACGTGCGCATTCATGATAGATAGCATTGATCTCCCACTATATCAAGTCATATAATGTAACAGCTGCTTTTTAAATAACCTGTTGTGTTCGCGAGCGTTTTGAAACATTGCGAGAATACAGTATTTATTTTTATAGTTGATGGTGGATGGAGTGACTGGGGTTCATAACAGAACATGCTCCCTTTCGTGTGGTAATTGAAAAAAGACAAGACTCGGATATTGTGATAATCCTTCTCCTACAAATGGTGGAGATCCGTGTACTGGTGATTCGTCCCAGATTTCATTCTGTAGCTATGCAAAATGTGGTTGGTAATTGTATTTCAACATATTAATACGAAAATTAACTAAAATTTATTCATACTCTTCTCCAATCGGATTAAAACACAGGGTTGCCTGCCCAACCTCGTGGGTTTTCTACGGGTCCTCCGGTTTCCTCACACTGCTAAAGACCCCTGCGCCCAACCGAATTATTGAAATAAAATTAAACCATATGTTAGTCCCGAAATGACCTAGTCTGTGTCGAGTGGACGTTAAACCCCATCTGTCTCGCTCTCTCTCTATCTCTCAGATTCTATTTCGTTTCGTTTTTTATAGTTCAAAATTTTGATTTATTTGTCTGTACTACACTAGGATCTGGAAGCGTGGTTATACATCTTGCGTTCTGGATGGTGTGAGAGATTAGCCAATGAAGCCATCTGTTACGGCGAGTTCTTGGCGTGCTCTGGGCATATGGAAGACGAAACAGCTCTTTATTCAATGTTCTTAATTCATAATCCTTAATTCTTCATTTGTTGTCGTATTCCGACATTTGTACTCTAAAATTAACATTTGTATCTTAAAAATCAATATTTGTTTTACAAATCAAATATTTGTCGTAAAAGATCTGTAAATTGTATTTTTGTTTAATTTAATTTTATTTATATAAAGATAAAATTTATTTGATGAAATCAAAAAAATTGCCTACATTTACATTTCTTCAGATACATACAACGAAAAACAAATCTCGAAAAACAAATTTCCAAATACAAATCTCCAAATTCAAATCTCCATATACAAATCTCCAAATACAAATCTTGAAATACATTTCTCCAAATACTTTTCTCGAAATTCATCGAACCGGAACATTATGACGACATGAGCATAAATCAACCTAACATACAATAAGTCGCCATACAATAATCGGAAATCGAGCAAGCATATACAATAAGCAAAATCGCCGTACGACCGCGACTGTTATATGGCACTAACCTGTATTAAATGAGGTAGGAGGGGGGGGGGGTATGTAACGTCATTATATCGGGATGGATACCATTAAAAAGTTCCAAATACCTTTTCAAAATTGCAAAATATTTCCTGACATATTCATATTTACGTACCGTGCTAAGGCAGGTATAATTTGGATCGTCTGAACTATATCTAGATAGGAGGGGGGGGGGGTGTATCTAAAAGTCAAAACACGGGTCTTAATACGATATTCCAGTTATGCATCACCGCAAATTATTATTCTATCGCCTTTGAATATATTAGTATTAGTTATTTACTGGCACATTGAGGATTACAGGATTTAGAAGAGGTAAAATCCTCTTTTGTTTGTCCAATGTGTAGCTATCGAAAAATAACCTAATTACTAAAAATGGGCTACTTTCAATTTAATTTATTTAATGCTAGGTCGGTTTAACCAATATATGTAGAAACATAACACTATGGATTAGTCACAGTCATCGAGCGATTTTACTTATTGTATGCTTGCTCGATTCCCCATTATTGTATGGTGACTTATTGTATGCCAGGTTAATTTCCAGTCATGTCGTCATAATGTTCCGGCAAAATGAATTTCAAGACATTTGGCGAAATGTTTTTGGATGAATGTTTTTAGCTTATGCATATATCTTAATAATTCATCAAAAACGACATAAATTCATAACTACGCGAGAACATTGACTAGTTTAGGGACCCCCGAAACTACCATACTCCTTTTGAGTGCCCATCCCTGAAAAGGGAGGCAAAAGATATGATGTTAAAACGATAATTCATATATTATTTTACAGTTATATATATAAAAAAAATGTCTCCTTTTTATCCAATGGACAATTTATTGTTAGTTCATGTAGAAAGATATGGTGCTTATAAACGTGTTGCAAATTTCCGTATTACATGGTAGACTTCAACGTATCATATACACAATAGGTATTTATTTTACAAGTATAAAAAATGTTTCCGTTTTATCGAATGAACAATTTATTGTTAATTCGCGTGGAAAGATATGATGTTAAACATGTTACAACTGGTATATTAGTCGAGTATTTTACATTTTACAGAAAGTTTACGTTTAATCGAAAATTCCAATAAACAATTTATTTTTAAGTTGAAGGGAGTGTCCTACAGGTGGTAGACCATATTAAATGCTGCTTGAATGTGTATTTTCATAAACTTTGTATGCATATAGATTATTATACTGAAGGTTCGTCTGGATAGAAAATAAGATTTCGTGTGAAACAGGTGTCCTAGAAAAATGGGTTCACTAACATCAAATATCTGGTTCTACAAATTGTATTTGTCCCTTCTAAGCTAATACCTGTGCGGAACAAACCTTTCCGTTTCATCGAAAATTCCAATAAATAATTCAATTTTAAATTCAGTGGCTACGAAAACCCTATACATGATATATCACAAGCCCTACCTTGCATGATACTATAATAATAATAATAATAATAAAAACTTTATTTAATGAGGCAACGTATTTAGTTTGCAAAAAAACTAATCTTCCATAGGTCCCTCCTAAGCTACAAAGACATATATACATGTAATATCAGGATAAATTTAAAATCATTAGAAATGCAATAGCATTTTAAAGTGGGAAGTTTGATAAGTCACTCCCAAACTTCAAAACATATACATTGTACAAGTAGAAAATAGGAAGAACACTATAATTACACACAAAATAAAATAGAATGCAGTTGCAAGTTAAAAATAATAAGTATGTCATCAGTTGAATATTATGGTTCCTTCAGTGTGCAAAATAAATGACTTTTCAGTTTAATCTTAAAATTTTCAACATTTTTACACATCTTTATATCAAAAGGCAGATTGTTCCATAAAAGACATGCAGAATAATGAAAAGTACGTTTCATGGATTCTTTTTTGCAATTTTGAAGAAAAAGAGATTTACTGGTCTGTGAACGGAGCAAGATATCGGTTTTGGAAACAAGAGATTTTTCAATAAAATAGAAATTTAGATAAAGTGGAGTATTAAATGTAATAATTTTGAATGCTAAGACAATTTTATTGTAAAGAATCCTCTGTGTAAGGGTAAGTCAACCGAGTTTAGTAAATAAAGAGGTGGACGGAGTTTCAATCAGTGCATCAAGAATAGTTCTTGTTGCCCTCTTTTGTAATTTTAAAAGAATGTCTAATCTACTTTTGGTAGCATTTCCCCAAATAATAGAGCAATAATCAAATATTGGTAGTATGTAACTGTTATAAAACAAAATTCCTGTCTCGTAAGGTAAATGATCTTTTATCTTATTTAGGAGAAATATTTTTGATGCAAGTTTTTTAGACATATCTGCTATCTGTGCTTCCCAATTAAGGTCTTGGTCAATTTGAATTCCAAGTAATTTTGCGGTAGTAACCGTCTCAATTTTCTCACCATGGAGTGATAAAGTTAGGTTTTTCTGATTTCTTTTGTGTTTTGATGAAATCAGCATTGATTTTGTTTTCGAAGGATTGATTACCATCCCATTGTTTTCACATCATTTAGCAACCAAATAGAGATAATTTTGGAGATTATTGGCGATGGATTAAATATCTTTGTGTGAACAATGCAGGGTACTGTCATCAGCAAACAAATCTATCTGACTTGATTCAATATTGAGTGGGAAATCATTTATAAAAATAAGGAATAGGAGAGGACCCACGATCGACCCTTGTGGAACCCCGCATTTGACTGTAGTAATTGAGGAGGTAATTGATCCTAAACATACTTTTTGCTTCCGTGAGTCAAGATATGATTCAATCAAAATTTGTGAATTATTATCAAATCGATAAAGATGTAGTTTTTCAATAATAAGCTTATGATCAATGAGATCAAATGCTTTGCTAAAATCAAGATACCACTCATCGCACCATTATCGATAGCATCAAGCCAATTATCTGTCATTCGGATCGGTGCAGTAGCACATGAATGATCTGATCTAAATCCAGATTGGTAAGCATAAAGAACATTGAAGGTTTCCAAATAAGTTTGAATTTGAGTGCTCAAGTGCCTTTCGAATATCTTTGAAATTGTGGGGAGAATTGAGATTGGCCTATAATTGTTCGGATCATCTTTAGCTCCCTTGCGGTCATTTTGGACATCGGACAAAACCCCAACCGAAAATGACGTCACAGAAGTGACATAATCTCAAAATTGTCTTTAGGGACAAATTTTGACACAGAAACAACCCGTCCCCAAATATCGTTTTGATTGTGACACACTAGCTAAAAGTTCACTAAGTTTACAGTAGGACGTTAAACTCCATTTCATTTCATTTCATTTCACTAAGTTTGTGCCCTGCCTCGCCGACGTTCAACATTTTAAATTTGACAGTCTACTTACGACTTTTGTTGAGTTTGCGGCCACCGCAGCTGTAGTAGTAAACTTATAAAATAAATCATAAAAAACCTGGGAAAATAAAAATGCCAAAAGGTTGCTTTTTCCAGAATAATCTGTTGATTTGGAAAATATATGATTCATTCAACAACAAGAATCATATAGCACCAGAAGAAGCATTTTCTTGTGAACATTGTGAGCCACATTCCATATTCATAGGTCGATCTTTTCAGGAGTTATGAAGGTTTCCCCGATGCGCTCAATTTCAATGAAATAACGGCGGCCATCTTTAAAGATAGCCGCCAAAATGCAATTTAGCAAAGTAACCCGGAAGTCCATCAACCAAATTTCAACACTTCAGCCACCAGGCTAACTGAAAATCATGGTTGAATTTATTCATCAAATTGGTAATGATGTTCCAAAATCCCAGGTCTGTCACATGGACTATATTGGGTCCCAAGTGTTTGTACGTACTCACTATCTTATTTTTGTCCTATCATACTGTTGTGTCGAAGTTGGCTTCCCCCGACAGGGATGTAGATAGATATGTAATAGAATTCCGCGAAAAAGAGATAAAACATACATTTTTTAAACGAAAAGTATAGCTGAACAAACTATTATTATTATTATTATTATATAGTCTAATTCATAAGAAAATGAAATAAAAGATACACCAGATAAAAGCGCTATTAAATATATTTAACTTGCATGACGCTTTTAAAAATCAGACGGGTAAAGTGAAAAATGAAAATTTAAATAGTAATTTGCGGGATAAAACTATTTTCCCTTTAGCCGGCAAAATAAATGCCTGAAATTCCACGATTTTTTGGTCTGAAGCCATTCCGGATTGTGTGTCAGTTTTCTGTCATCCATCATTAATTGTTTCATCAATTTTTCAAAAATAGAAATTTCTTTAAATTGACTAATGGATAAAACACCTAAAATCAGTGTAAAATCAGTGTAAAATCAGTGTAATTTAAATAAAAGTTGTCTAGCTTGACATGTGTTTAGGGCATATGTTTCATAAGTGACATGTGATACGAGATATCGCTCTCTGAAACTTCCTGGTCTCTTTTGCAATTTGTTTGGTAAGGTTTTCGTTGTTCACCCGAGTCACTCGAGTCGACACCAGACCGTTCGCGTTTTGAATCGAGTTGGTCACATGACTGACTCGAGTCGCATCACGTGCTGTGCTTGTGTACAATAAAACAGTGATTGTTGTCCCATATAACTGTGTCAGTTTTGTTTTTTTATTTATAGAAGGGTCTTGTAGATAAAGACTATAGCGCATGTGCAGTTTTAAACTTCCGAGACGACAAGTCGATAAGTCGATGATACGACAGTTTAGTGTTTTGTCGTACCGTCGTATCATCGACTTGTCGTGGCGATAAGTCGATGATACGACAGCACGACAAAATAAGGTCGATGATACGACAAAATCAGACGATCTTACGACAGTTTGTTGTGTCGTAAGATCGCCCGATTTTATCGTAAGATCGTGTGATTTTGTCGTGCCGTCGTATCATCGACTTATCGCCACTGTAAGTCGATGATACGACGACACGACAAAATCACACGATCTTACGACAAAATCACGCGATCTTACGACAGAACAAACTGTCGTAAGATCGCGTGATTTTGTCGTGTCATCGACCCAATTTTGTCGTGCCGTCGTATCATCGACTTATCGCCACAACAAGTCGATGATACGACGGCACGACAAAAAGCGAAAGTGTCGTATCATCGACTTGTCGTCTCGGAAGTTTAAAACTGCACATTGCACATGCGCTATAGTCTTAATCGACAAGACCCTTTCTATAACTATTCGCTAAAACACTTGGCAAATGTGAAAATAATATAATTTCAAAATTAAAATAGTTTTAGAAAATATATTTTTATAGGTCTGTTTTTTTTACGTTTTATCTGTCAACACTTTACCTACAGGCCGCGAATCTAGATGGACTTTGTTCAAATTTGGCACAATCATTACTTTCAAAGAAAGGATGACACCCACGGATGTAAATGCATGACCGAACCACGACTGTCATATTGAAACTTGTTTTTTAAAATCTTTTTTTCTTCGATCGGCTGCTTCCCTTGTTTTCAAGTTAAATGGTGTTCCATTAGAAGGAACATTTTGAGTAAATGTATCATTGATACGGATTCGAAATGTAATATTTACTACCCTATGTTGTTTAATCAATTTTAGACACATTAATTTCCAGTCGTATCAAACATCATTGATAGGGACCTGCCATTTTATTGATTCCGAAATTATTTGTTAAACAAAATAAGAGGGGGGGGGGGGTGCGTAGGGGACTTTCGGAGTGTGTTCATAGCTGAAGGCAATACTGGGCCTATTTTTAATCATCTAGGCCCCGATCCCATTAGTGATGCCAAACGGATGAATACGCGATAAGGTCAATAACAGCTGCAAATAGCTTTCTTCACCTCATAAAAAAACCTCCCCTACACCAATGCAGTGATTTTCTGTGATCTGATTTGAGGTTTTATATAATCCCCTTCCCACTCTAATAAAATAAATTGGAAATCTTCTGAAATCGCTTCTAAACTATCGCTTCAGTAATCTATAAGTATTGGTGGGTGTCGTACACGAGGCAATGCATGCTTGTTCGATACCTACCGACACCACTTCTTATTCAAGGAATTAACATAGCTGACTCACTTTTGTCCTGCTATTATAATTCTAGATTTTTTGAATATAATACCAATAATTCAATTTTGGGCGCAAAATGTTTCATTATTTTGAGAAAACGAATAATTAATCAACACTTTCCTATTATCTCTTTTGACGAGTCTTATTGTATCTAATCTGATGTAATGAGTGTAATGAGTACAGCTGTATTTTTGTGACTTGTAGAAAGAGACTATGCCAATAAGTCGACATCTCGACGTTAGGATAAAAATAAAACGATAATACGACAGAGTTAAGTGTCGTATGATTACGCCAATACTGTCGTGATGTCGTGTTGTCGCGTTATGAAAAGGGCGAGATTTAACATGGCCACTATCAGCCACCATAATTATCTGTGTAAATTCACGGTTGATTGTATCCATTAAGAGTTAGAAGTCTTGACTTGGCCAGTGTATGTACACATTCACAAGGGGTCAGCCACGCGTAGTCTTATCGTCTGCTACACGGTCCTTTATCAAGGAGCCTCTATGTGGGTAAGTCGCGGGTTTGCTAGCCTGGAGGTCGCATGTTTGATCCCTGCATTGGCCGAGAAGGTTCATCGGGATTTTTCCGACGGGGGGGGGGGGGGGTGTCAATGGTGCAGGAAGGAGGTGCCGACAAGGACAGCTGTCTAGTCGTCCAGCTGGTACGAAAAACCGAGGCCCGTGTATACATTGCGAACCCTCCTTTCCGAAGCCTATCACACCCTAGGGCGGATCTACGCCCACAATTTCTTTTCACACAACTCTTTGAAAATAACTTTCAATGCCGCCCATTGGTTCAAGTGTAAATGAACACCCTTTCGGGTAGATTTTGGTATTCGTTGCTCTTCCCACCACCAAAATCTATGAATGTTGACTCCAGGGAATTTGTTGTCCACAGTTATGTAAATGTACATCATTACTATCGTGCGTTGATTTCCTTACAAGGGTTCTTTGTAAATACTCGTCGACCTCGGGCACAGTGTTTATCAACATTTACCATTGTCTCTCGAAAAACATGATACCGTTTGAGGTTGGATACCGTGTAACCATACTGTCTGATGTGATAACACACCGTTTCTTGCTAAACATATTTCACCACCAAATAGTCATTTCCAATGTTCTTTCGATACAAGTCAAAATTCATGATGTTATTCGCTTTATCAACTTAATAAAACAATTCTACATTTGACCCCCCCCCCCCCCATGTTTATTTAAAGATACATTATGGGAGATAGTATAAAGAGATGGCAGTTCTCGCTATAATAGTTAAAAACTAGATAGTGTAAAGGTAATTTGCTGAAAATTTCAGTCAAATTGATCCACTATGAGCCGAGAAAGAAGCGGATGAAATTTTTGCATAGTCTCGGTCATCATTACTAAAATCATTAATATAAACAGCATAGTCTCGATTATCCACTTTTTCTGATTTAATCATCTTTGGCCGTTAGCGGCATATAGGAATCTAATCCAGCCAACATCGAAGGCTAGCCTTGACATCGAGAGTTTATTATGGTCTGGATAAGTTAATTAATGTCTAATTCATAATTTAGATAACATTTCAGGCCTAAAGAAAGACTTGTAATTAGCAGATTTTGCTCTTGTATAATGTATGTTTAAGTGGTCCGATTTTACTTTTTTCTGATTTTCTGTTTGTTATTATCAACAACATTGTTATTGCTGCTTATGCTGAAGAGCCCCGATTTGTTGGTCGTGAGGGGGGCTGAATGGTTAGCGTGCGCGCGCTGTATCATAAAGTCTGCCATTGAGTCGACTGGCGTGGTTTCGAATCCCCGGTTGTACGTGGCAAGGAGTAGGGTCGCCTGTCCAACCTCGTGGGTTTTCTCCGGGTCCTCCGGTTTCCTCCCACTACGCACAAGCGAATTATGTAAATACATTTTTTTTTAAAAAAACATATGTTAGTCCCGAAATGACCTAGTTTGTGTCGAGTGGGCGTTAAACCCCATTTCTCTGTTGGTCGTGAGTGAAGTTTAGGTTATTTATTTTGACTGGGTTCTTTTTTAAATTGCAGATGTAGAAGCAATTGTTTGAGAGAATGGCCATGGAATGGTTTGGGTTTATGAAAAGGAGATATTCCAGAAAGAATGGAAGATATTCTATGAAACATTATCTATTGTTTGTGGTTGTGATGGTTGTAGGTTACAACTTGTTGACAATTGAAGATCTAAACGATACATCAAAAATTAATTACAACTATCCGAAAATATTTCCCGAGAGATATGTCAGTAAACGTGAGATTAAAAGAATCCTATTCTGGACCAAAGATTATGGCTCAATCACCTGGCAAACCTTTGGCCATTATTCTATACGGGATGCATTTAAAGGATGTGCTGTGTCCAAATGTATTGTAACTGCTGATAAGGCTCTTGTGAGTGAAAGTGATGCTTTACTTTTTCATCCTCCAGATTTTATAACCACTTTCTCTCTGCCATCAGTTAGATTCCCTGAACAGATTTATATCTATGCAAGCATGGAGCCACCCCCAAATCATTATCTTATGAATCTGAGAAAATATTCTAATTTTTTCAATTGGACACTGGGCTATCGATCTGATATGGATATATTACATACATATGGCCATTTAAAAAAATTACCTTCTGTCAATAAATCTGTTGAACAAATAGACTTTTCCAAACATAAAACTCACAAAGTAGTTTGGGCTGTGGGGAATTGTTATCCTTATTCCCCTCGTCAATTAACTGCACAAGAACTGTCAAAATACATAGATGTGGATGTAATTGGACATTGTGGAAAAACATATCCTAAATGCAGCGGCGTAATTTGTCCTGAGGTTTTAGGAAAATACAAATTTTATCTTTCCTTCGAGAATTCCTTGTGTAAAGATTATGTAACTGAAAAATTTTGGAATGCTTTGGTTCGAGAACAAATACCAATCGTCCGAGGAGGGGCAGATTACACAAAGATAGCTCCACCAAACAGCTTTATAAATGTGTTAGATTTCCCAAATATCAAAAAATTAGCCGAATATATACATTATCTGGATAAAAATCATACAGCCTACAACGAATACTTTAAATGGAGGTCCCATTTTGAAATTGGGTACACAGATTGGAGATGTGAATTATGTAAAGCTTTACACGACACTAGTCGTCCTGCTCAAATGTATACGGATCTATACCGATGGATGAGTGAGGAAAACTGTCCAGTATGGAGTGTAAGTATTCGAATATTGATGACTTAACATAATGGGCTATACTATATACCGGAAAAACCCGGAAAACACCATGTTATACTGAATACTGGAAAACACCGGAAAACACACTGAATACCGGAAAACACACTGAATACCGGAAAACACCCTAAATAGGTAACTCGGAGGCTGGTCCTCTGGAAAACATCGGAAAAACAAAAACCTATATGTCATATATACGCGATAGAGGCTACGATTTACAACAACCTTTTTTTTCAAATTTTTAAATTTTTTATGCAGCAATGAGGCTACAGTTTTTAACGGATTTTTTTTTAGATTTGGTTTGAAGCATCTTGGTCAGGAGAGGTACAAACCCCACCAGTTCCAGAGTTACCCACCCCTCTTTACGAAAACCTTGTGTACGCGATAGAGATTACGGTTTATATTTTTCCAATTGGTGTGAAGTAATAGGGTAATGACAAGATGAAACCTATCGATATTCCGAAAACCTCGAGATAGCGGTAAAGGCTACAGTTTTTAATGGATTTCGATTTTATTATTTTATGTTTTTTGTTGAAAGTGAGAATTCAATGGGGAAAATACCTTTTACATGTATATATGTGGCAAAATAAAACGTTTTCATCGCGATAGCGTTTCTTCAGGCATTTATATTAAACAATAATTCAATATATATTTCAGTTCAGCAATCAAATTAGCAGGTACGTCAATGGTTTCTTCATCAACATGGGTATAAAATGGTTTTAAATCGGATACATATACCGGTGATAATATAGAGAAAAATCAAGAATTGCTTCCGCCGGCCCTGCAGTTATCACACAAACGATATCTAGTGCAAAATGTGTTATTGGGTGATACATATCTTTTATCTTTTCGTCGTTTACCGTGAAACAAAATAGTGTAGCTTTACTATTGTGCTAATATTTTTGGATCTATATACGATTGTTTTTATAAAAATATCTATGCAACTGTGTGTTTCTCTGGTGGCTTTGTTTGTATGCGTTTCCGTCCTGCTCCACTTACTATTAGTAATATAATAATTTGAAAACTCCGTTTCACGCTCTAGTGGTGCCCTAAAATTATGTGTAACACGCACGAATTAAAAATATAAATGTTGAGTATTATGTGTGGTGGAGATTGTTTGAACAATGTAAACCGTTCAATTTGCCAAGTTTAAAATTGGGTCGCATAATTTAGCTACAGAAAATAGTAGATAGAATACCTACTCTATAAAGGTGTAACTTTCTCCGACCGCTTTTCATACATTAGCTGAATTTGTCTAAAGAGCCTTTTGAATACACGAACAATATTTGGTATAATACTATAGGGTTATTTTAGTTCTAAGAAAGGTGTTCTGTTTAATATAGAAATCTTTACCTACATGATGTGTGACGAAAACTAGGGTAATGAAGTAGCTTGCATTACTCTGCTACTATCTTAGACTAACTCACAGACATTTACATTTTCTATATAGGAAAGAGCGGGTTTGATTTACCCTCAGACAATCATTCGGAGCTCAAGGGGAACATATCCATATCCTCCTCGGCTTAGAGGCTAGGGTGAACACATCATCATAGCGCGATCCTTATGTAGAACTATCAAGAAGTGTGTGGCTCTTGCCGCGTTTAAGCCGTTAGGATTTATATCCTATGTTTAACATTTAGAACAATTGTGACATTTAACTGATTGGATTATATATCTTAAGCTTGATATTTAGAGCAATGGTATATGAATATGTAAGACCAAACAGCTCTTTATTCGTAGTTCTTAATTCTTAATTCGTAATCCTTAATTCTTAGTTCTTCATTTGTTGTCGTATTCCGACATTTGTACTCTAAAATTAACATTTTTGTATCTTAAAATCTATATGTGTTTTACGCACGCACGCACACACACACGCACGTAGAAATTGACACAAATGGGTCGCACCTCATATAATAATGTAATATGAATGTATATAAACTGATTTATATTCAATCGTTTCTGTTTTACTCTAATTTCTAATCAGTTATGTTCGGCGAAATACGTCAGAAGTCTCAATTGAATGGCAATCTCTGGTGATTCCAGTCTACACCGTCTAGTATTTATTGTACATGTTCTCCAGATAAGAATATGATGTCACCGTTTGACATGACTTGTGAACTATGCCTAGTCTCGGTCTTCGAGTCCCTTGTTACAAATGGCGCTAAAATGCATTATGGTACACGATTCCTGTACCAATGGTAAAATGTTTATTTTGTTTTAAATATTGAACATCAGAAGCCCATAAGGTTAAGGTGAGTATCATCTCGATTGCAATACAATTTTAGAATCGATTATAGAACGAACAGCTGGTTTATATTTGAATAAAATGGGTAATATATAACAGGTTTATATTTTAATAAAATAGGGAATATATAAGATCTTTTGTATGTAAGGAGCCACGGTGGCTAGGTGGTTAAGACGCTGGCTCGCTAGCCTGGAGGTCGGGTGTTCGATCCCTGCATTGGCCGAGAAAGTTCATCCTGATTTTCCGACGTGGTTTCCCCTTGTCAGTGGTGCATAACGGAGGGCCTGACAAGGGCAGCTGTCTAGTCCTTCGGATGAGACGAAAAACCGAGGTCCCGTGTATACATTAGAATGCACGTAAAAGATCCCTTGGCAGTTGGAATTCGATATAAGAGTAGGCGGTAGTGCCGCTGCCCGGGCAAAATTTCCCTCATAGCACACTGTATGGCGTATGCCCGTCTTCATTAGCCCAGTATAGGTGCAGAAGAGTAGGACGTTAAACCCCATTTCATTTCATTTTGTATGTAAGTTACGCATATTGTTCATAATATGATTTGCTTATTCCTGTTTTATTACTTGAAACGATTTAATACTCTAACTTCATAAACACGTATTGATTTCCGAATAAACACCTGGCGCATGTGTCGTGGCTTTTAGTATCACACTGATCAGCAGTGAATATTTGCTAGGCCGCTACAATCACTGATAAGGATGACATCAATGCGACTTAACGAGTCTCAAATATTAACTTTTTTCCACCGACAAATTGAATTCTAAAACATTTTTTGATGTATTAGAAAAATAAATAAAGACGTTTGACTTATTTGTAGGTAAAAATTATTTCCTATTTAGTGTAAATGGGTATTGAAATGACTAAAAGACAGCATTCTGCCTGAAGCAGTAACGTCTTATGTAAACAATGCACGCGCCATTCAGCCAATGATTGACGCCGCGTGCTGTGACGGCACGTGTTAAAGGCAGTCATCTTTTACAGAGATATTAGAAGACTCGTAATTCTCTGTGAAACAGATTGTTTTAGTGTATGATAGATAGTCCAGGGGCCTGTTTCACGAAATTTTAACTAAGATAAAATCCAAATTTTAGTAATTTGATTGGATAATATTAGACTGATTGTAGTGCTTAGCCAATCAAAATTGAAGTATCTACTAAAATTTGGATTTTATCTTTAGTTAAAATTTCGTGAAACAGGACCCTGATAAGTATGAATCTAAAATCGAGGACCCAAACACGTGACTCATGATAGATTGTATTTTGGACACGTGATAAGAGATTTTACTCAGCCAAAAGGAGGAATAACTGTATTAAACATACATTATGCAAGAGCTAAATCTGTCTATTGCAGGTCTTTCTTTAGGCCTGAACTGTTATCTAAATTATTAATTAAACATTAATTAACCTATCCAGACCATAATCAACTCTAGATGGCATGGCTAGCCTGCGATCTTTAGTGGATTATGAGCCGATTTACTGCATAACTTTCCTTCACGATTTAACGATTAAATGGATAATCGAGACTATGCTGTTTATCGTACTGACTTTAGTAATGATGATCGAGGCTAGGCGAAAATTTCAATCGCTTAATTCTCGGTTCATAGTGGATCAATTTGAATGAAATTTGCAGCAAATTGCCTTTATATTATCTAGTTTTTAACTATTATAGTGAGAACTGCCAACTCGTTATCAAATCTCCCATAATGTATCTTTAAATAACTGGTAATATGAAATACCACAAATGTCAATAAATAATCATAAATGTGTATCATAAAACATCTGTGTATCTGAATGGACCTCGATTGATAGTTTTAAGTCTATGTGATCACGCGCGCATTAGATCTCGTCTCCCATTATCGTTAACCTTTGAATTTAGGCCCGTAATTTAAAACCAGTGATTATGTTCTACCTTCTGCAACAGCCAGCGGATGCCAGGCACGATACACTCGGCAATTCTCGGCAGATTCCGGTACCCTACATCTAACCTCGGCTGTATGATAGTAATTGATATGTACCTACGCCCATACATTTGCGATGCGGCTACCGGTTTAATTTAACAGTAAAACGTGCCGCTTTTACAAAAAAATCCCAAAATGGCGTCTTTTGTCGAGTGTATATAACTAAACGAGCAGAGATATTGTCTCAAGGCTGCTGGTTTGATATAATCCCTTGGTAATTCCCGAAACCCAATGCCAAACTTGACTTTTGTTGATATAATACACTCTCCACAGAAATCTCCATGGGCGCAGCCATTTTTCACCCGGGACCATTAAAATAGTTCCAATATGGCGGAATTCGTCATACAGCCGTGATTAGATGCGTAGAATTTGTCGAGGTTTGCCGAATGAGGCACGATAGAGAACAATTTAAACAAAGAAGCGATTTTTGTACAATAAGGGGCTATAATCCAGGAATCCAGGAAGTTATGGTCTGATATGCGTGAATATCGAAATGGATTGAGATATTTGGGATATAAAGATACATTTTAAGTTTCATCAAAATCGGACACAAAAATTTGACTTCTAGAGAGTTTAGAATCTTGGTATTACATACTTTTACACTATTTGCGTACAAGGAGCGGCCATTTTGTCCGGCAGTTCGGTTCAGATTTTTACATTACCCTTTTGGAACATTTGTTTATGAAACATTGATATCAAAACTCTAACGAAAATTCATCAACTAGTATGTATGTTTATTCAACATAAAACTAAAAGTTAAATCATACTTTTTGCATGAAATACATTGTTTGAGATAAAGTTTGAGATCGTCCATCTTCAGGTTACAAAACTTACAATGCTTTAGGAGGTGAGGGGCTAAGTGGGTAAGACGATTTCTTGCTAGCCTGGAGGTCGGGTGTTCGATCCCTGCATTGGCCGAGAAAGTTCATTTAGATTCCCCGGTGTGTTTCCCCCTTGTCAGTGATGTAGGACGTAGGGCCTGACAAGGACAGCTGTCTAGTCGTTCGGATGGGACGAAAAACCGAGGTACCGTGTACACATTGGCGTGCACGTAAACGATCTCTTGACAGTTGGAATTCGATATAAGAGAAGGCCGTAGTGCCGCTGTCCGGGCAAAATTTCCCTCATAGCACACTGTATGGCGTATGCTCGTCTTCATTAGCCCAGTTCTGAAGCAGAACAGTAGGACGTTAAACCCCATTTCATTTCATTTAGGAGGTGTAAATTAATTGACAGGGAAAACTGGGATGGAATGGAGTTTTGGTCTGATACATGTCAAAATCAGATATAAATTGGCAGACTGTCCAGAAACAAAACGTGCACGGACGGGTTAACTGGGTGGACAGACACCCGGAATTTAACAGAGTAAAAGACTGTTAGGTTTAATGTCTCGTCTACAATAATAACATCAATCTGTTTCACAGAGTATTACGAAAGTCTTCTAATATCTCTGTAAAAGATGACCACCTTCAACACGTGACGTCTCATCATGCCGCGTCAATCATTGGCTAAATGGCACGTGCATTGTTTACATAAGACCTTACTGGTTCGGGCGGAATGGAGCTTTTTACTCATTTTAATACTCATTTACACTAAATAGGAAATAATTTTTACCTACAAATATGTCAAACGTCTTTATTTATTTTTCTGATGCATAAAAAAAATGTTTTAGGATTTAATTTGTCGGAGGAAAAAAGTTAATATTTGTGGCTCATTAAGTCGTATCGATGTCATCCTTATCAGTGATTGTAGCGGCCTAGCGAATATTCACTGTGGATCAATGTGTAATGACATCTGTACTTTGTTCAAATGGCTGACTAGTTGAGGCTGATAAAATAGGACATACATGTACATTAAACATTGCATAAGTCTGATCTAAATGGACTGCCCAATTTTATCCGAGTTAAACAAAGATCTGAGTTAGCCGAAGATCTAGTTCAGCTCTGAACGTAGATCTCATTATCGCCCTGTACGTTCAGGAACAGTCCTATTGAATCCTTGTCGAAATAAAATCGGTTCCCAGTCAATTTTACTAGGCAACTTTTTACTGCTAAACGGTGGTGTGTCAGTCTCTGTGAACGCCTAAACAATGTAAAGGAATATTTTCGTGAGAAAATAAGACCTTGCTTATGTGGTAGAGTGATTTTATTTAGTTTATGGGTATTTTAATATGATCACAATACTAATGTAATTTTAAGTAATATGTCACACATCAATGCATCTTTAAACTATCCTGTTCTGTACACTCTTCTAACCAGTGAGTTCGAGTTCATCATCTGGTCACTGGGATTCAATTTTCACCTTTGACCCAAAGGTTTCTTGGATTTGTATTTCCTATCTCCTTGGTCACTTACTTATAGAATCTTGTAGTGTGAGGTTGAATATTTCATTCAACCTTGGTAGTGATTTTATATTTAAAGTTTCAATAGTTATAATAATAGTTTCATTTATTCGTATCAATTGTGTGTATTTGGTATTGGAAGAATTATTATCTACAGATTTATTGTTTACAGTTTAAAGGTATGTGTGGCTATTTGTTTTATCAGTTTTATAAGTTTATATATATTTTATTTGTCTTTGTTAAAGTTGGCGGACATGTTGGTTTTTGTTAATTACATTCTGCAAATACAAGGCATACAGTTTATAATAGTAATAATAGTAACGCTATTTAAAGCATTTCGCTTTAATAATATAATTAATATCAAATACCCCATATTTTATTACAGACAGAGCTATAAGGTACTTCACCTTGTTTCCAGACTCTGGTTACTTTATTAAAAACCCCTTCATGGGTAAGAACATTATTATTATTAGTAAGATTATTTAGATTATGCCTGTATATTTCATACGGGTTAACAGGAGGTAGTTTCCCTTTAAAGTATTTATATAGACTAAGTATATATAAAAGTAGTAGTTAGAATAGAGATTTTAGTGTTAATATGTAATATATTATTTTAATGAATATGAATGAATTGATTTTATATGTTGGATTATGTTATTTATACTGTAATTGTATAATTTCAGGGTTTTTATTATAAGGTAATAAATTGCTGTTTTACTGAACCCTTGGTGTGGTTATTTACTTCATATTTGATCCCCTACAACACTTACCTCGCTAGAGTCAGTATGTGCAACACAACTAGCTGATAAAAGTCTGTCCCTTTCTGCTAAACGTCTTTGGCAAATGCCATTGAGGTCTAGATGTGGGGTGGTGTACGGATTTACGTGGCTTGGCCATATTAGACGAAACGAAATTTATGGAGAGAGAGAGAGAGAAATGGGGTTTAACGTCCACTCGACACAAACTAGGTCATTTCGGGACTAACATATGGTTCAATTTTATTTCCATAATTCGCTTGCGCGTAGGGGTCTTTAGCAGTGGGAGGAAACCGGAGGACCCGGAGAAAACCCACGAGGTTGGACGGGCGACCCTACTCCTTGTCACGTACAACCGGGGATTCGAAACCACGCCAGTTGACTCAATGACAGACTTAATGATACAGCGCGCACGTGCTAACCACTAAGCCATCCAACCCCCCACGAAATTTAGGCTGGGGTGGAGAAAAACTAGAATCGTTGAAAAGGTGAGAAACTTCAGACAATCATTGCTTTGCCTAGCCCAATTACAATCGAATTTTTTTTCAAAAATTCCAATTTCGTTTTGTCTAATATGGCTGAGTTGCGCAAATTTGTGAGCTGCCCTGTATTTGGATTTCAATGGTGTCAGGCAGGCCGTTTTTTTTTGGGGGGGGGGGGGGCGTATTTTTAACAGCATGTTGTGAACATACTGCCAATCCGACTTAGGCGAAGGAAGAAAAAGGCTGGAAATATAACAAAAATGGACGGAACATTTTGATCGAGTTGAGCAAAGATCCGACTTAGGAAATCCAACTTACGCATAGAAATTTAATAAGAAAAACATGCAGGACCAAAGGGTCCAAAGGGTTGAGCGAAGATCCGATTTATACGAATCCGACTTATGCAAGGTTTACTTTATTTTTCATTCATAACAAACTAATTAAACTCCTTTTGTACAGATAGTACTATTTTTTCTTGTTCAATTGAAGAATTGAAGATAGATTTAATTGTATAAAGTTCTCCCCGTTTTTAACCCTCTAGGTTACAAAAACTTGCGGGTAAGACGCTAGCCTGGAGGTCTCGGGTGTTCGATCCCTGCATTGGCCGAGAAAGTTCATACGCCATACAGTGTGCTATGAGGGAAATTTTGCCCGGACAGCGGCACTACGGCCTACTCTTATATCGAATTCCAACTGCCAAGGGATCTTTTACGTGCACGCCAATGTGTACACGGGACCTCAGTTTTTCGTCACATCCGAACGACTAGACAGCTTTCCTTGTCAGCCCCTCCATCCTGCATCACTGACAAGGGAGAACCACGCCGGAAAATCTGGATGAACTTAGCCAAGCGATCCCCCACTGAAAAGGATGACATCGACGCGTCTTAATGAGCCAGAAATATTAACTTTTTTCCTGCGACAAATTAAATTCTAAAACATTTTTTTTTATGTATTGGAAAAATAAATAAAGGCGTTTGACGTATTTGTAGGTAAAAATTATTTCCTATTTAGTGTAAATGGGTATTAAAATGACTAAAAGGCAGCATTCCGCCCGAAGCAGTAACGTCTTATGTACATAATGCACGCGCCATTCAGTCAATGATTGACGCGCGTGCTGTGACGGCACGTGTTCAGGCAGTCATCTTTGACAGAGATATTACTAGACTCGTAATTCTTTGTGAAACAGATTGTCGTGTGTGGTGAAATAGTTCCGGCAGGTTAATCCGGACTAAAGAGGCGTGGTGATATGTAACAAGTGACAGCAGACGACGGAAAGTAGGCCTAGTGCAAATATGACATGCGTTTAATCTAAATAATAAATCATCTTGATCTATAATGAAGTTCTATAGGTACCTGATAACAAATTAATAAAATACGTCTTGTCTGTGCGAAACAATTGCCACCTTTTTAGAAGAACTGACTAGTTCAAAAATAAGGCAAGGGCCATCTTCAACCGCCCGAGTAACTCATTTCGGTAACAGATTGCGTAAAAAAGAAATCAAATACATGGACTGGTGGGGTTTAGGTTACCAAGTGGTTTGTGGAACACAAGGGCTGTTGTGGGTTCGATTCGATTCCAGGCATGTATGTTATAAGCAGTAATCTTGTGCGTTTTCTCTGCATACTCTAGGTCTAGGTTGCTCCAATTATTTATGACCCTTGTTCAAAAAAAAAAAAAAAAAATGAAATCATTGTAATAAAACGAAACAATATCATTATCCAGAAATGATCTGGTTAGCATTAAATGGACAAGAAACCCCATTCCTATCCAGACTAAACAACAGAAAAAGAATTTGGCAGAGGTTAATCCAGGAATTTACTTATAGGCTTCAATGTATATGGTAAATATACAGTGACTAACAACATAAACAAATTCAAACAAATGTGGACTAAATGAAAGAAAATGAAGTTGGCAAAGGTTAATTCATAAATATATTTATAGGCTTTGATATTTATCGTAAATGGACAGTGACTAACAATATATACAAGCTGGAATAGACTCCCTTCGCTAGCAAATCACATGACAAACAAGACCATTTAATAGGTTTATTATCAGGACAACAAGATACACATAGGGTATAATAGGTTAACTATCAGGACAACAGGATACACATAGGGTATAATAGCTTTATTATAAGGAAAATAATTTATTTTCAGAATAATATGCATTATACAGTTGTCTAGCTACCAAGCCAGACCAAGATATCAAGCAGTCCTTTGTAGATGTTACCTGTGTCGCGTAAACGTTAACCAACAACACTGTAAGAATTGGTTGTAGCACTGCAAGAGGAGTGGGACAGATTGCCTGAAATCGTGATTGGACAGTTGATTAGGAGCATGCCACAACGAATTGCTGAATGGTGGAGCAATTACTCATTATTAAGACAAAAATCAAAAATGTCCATTTTCATTTTTGACAGTGTATCTCTTTGCGAGTGAAATGGGGTCGTCAGATAAGCCGCCCATATGAACTATTTATGTTAATGTGTAGGCAATTGGCCTGTTATTAACATACACTGGTTACCTCTAATAAAAACGGGGTTGGATGACTGAATGGTTAGCACGCACTGTATCATAATATCTGTCATTGAGTCGACTGGCATGGTTTCGAATCCCTGGTTGTACGTGACAAGGAGTAGGGTCGCCTGTCCAACCTTGTGGGTTTTCTCCGGGTCCTCCAGTTTCCTCCCACTGCTAAAGACCCCAATGCGCAAGTGAATTATAGAAATAAAATTAAAACCATGTTAGTCCCGAAATGACCTAGTTTGTGTCGAGTGGACGTTAAACCCCATTTCTCTCTCTCTCTCTAATAAAAACAGCAGTGCATTTCCACAGTTTTGTATTGTTTTTGAATATCCCCTACTTTTTTTTGAAGAGTATACATGGTACGAGAGAGAGAAATGGGGTTTAACGTCGGCACAAACTAGGTCATTTTGGGACTAATATATGGTTTAATTTTATTTCAATAATTTGCTTGCGCGTATGGGTCTTTAGCAGTGGGAGGAAACCAATGAGGTTGGAGAGGCGACCCTACTCCTTGTCACGTACAACCAGGGATTCGTAACCCCGGCAGTTGACTCAATGACAGGCCTGATGATACAGCGACCACGTGCTAACCATTCGGACATCCCCCCCCCTCATAATAACATAATAAAATCGTAACCTGTGCCTTATCTCTATTACATGTATGTAACAGTACCATCTGGTTATTTACCACAGACAAACAACTTATGTCTCAATCATATTTATTGATTTAATTCAATAAACATTTATATTTATATGTCTTTGCTTTTTGATACAAGACAGCCAGTGGTAACAGTTTTTCTATAAACATCTTTTATGTTCACGTAGATGACTATTAGTGGTAAATGATTTTTTACAAACATCACAAGCAAAAGGTATTTCTCCAGTGTGACTTTTGGTATGTTGCCGTAGATGACTACAAGTGGTAAATGATTTACTACAAACATAGATATCAATTTATGGAGTATATCTACAACTTAATATTGAATGAATGACTGTATAAATTGGTTGATTAACCATTATTTTATTCTCAGTCTAGACTGTTTTTATGAATATAGAGCGAAGTTCTAAAGCATCATGCAAAGGGCAGTGCTTGAGCAAAGCTCTTTTCCAGTAACACAGGAGGATTACTAAAATTGTCACCCACAGACACCTTACCAAAACGAGATTACATGTCTCATAGAAATATTTCTAGGACGCTTTAATCAATGACGTCGCATATTTTTGACATCAAGAAAATGATCCTCACACTTTTTTTGTTCCATTTCTTTTAAAACAAAATTAATCATACAATTTAGATCTAAATTAAAATCAATTCGGAAAAACTAAATTTTTAACATTATCTGTATCAGTTGAGAAACTTAAAGTTGCAATTTCATATTTTTAAGTTATATTTTTAAAATTTATTAAAATAATCTATAAACAGTCCTACCTTGTTAAAGAATAATCCTATTAATCCTATAAGTCACTATTGCCAGTTGAGAAATTGGCAAAAATATCATTTTCCTCTTCAAATTCAAACGTTTGAAAATAGCTACTCCATGGTGGAGAATAGAAAACAAGGGAGGTAATTGTGTTATTATTTCCGGTGTAAATGAGTTTTAAGTGTGAGAATGACACCTATGATCGTATAATAGTGAGTTGACAACCTATTGAGCAAAAGACAGAAATAATTATGTTTTGACTTTCTTAGAAAATATGAAATTGTAACTTTAATAACAAGGTTTTATATTTATCAACAATCGCATCAGTTTTGATCTACTCAGGCAATGCCTCTTACATATTATTCTAACATTACATAATACATCATGGTGATACATAATGAAATTCTATGCAGGTACCTATACTTAAAGTAGGAAATAATCTTGTTTGCTGTAGTAGGGTGTTTTAGCCCCTTTAAATATTTTAGTAGGGTGTTATAGCCACTTTAACTATTTCAGTCAGTCTCTATTGTCTTGAGTATCCAGCTAGCCTTTTCTTTCCAGTGGTGATATTTACTTTAGTTTAAAGTTTAAAAATGCTATTGTTATAAGGTAGTGAGTAGATTTCATTCCCTTGGAAACCTGCTTTGTTGATTTTGGTTACTAACTTCACTCTTCTATTTTCTACCCATCTTTAAACAGCTCTTCTTAATTACAGCACAAATTAATCATTTATTTCAAGTGTTTCGTATTGTGTTGACTATAAAGTGTATAACTTTATAAATCATCTTTATTTTCCTGGAAAAAAAGCACCTGTCTTAGGTGTTTTTGTTATGTGTATGAAGTGTATTTTGTCCTGAAATAAACTGTTGTATTGTTAATTGGAGTCAACTAGTCTATACAACTTTACCCACGACCTGGACTGCCGGATAGTCTGTCTGTCCGTCAAAACTCCTGCTACATTGTCAGAAGTAATTGTCGCCATTTTAAAGTAAAAAATATGGCGTGGACCGTTGCCAACCCGAGTAACTCATTTCCATATCTGATGGCATATAAAATAAATAATCAAATTAAACCAGCTAAAATTTACAAAATTATTGCTGACCCTGTACTGACTGCGTTTGGTCTATAAAAAAAAACAATCACTGTTTACCATAAGGGCTGTTATGGGTTTTAATTTGATTCCAGGTAATGTAGTTATATGGATTAAATCCGTGCGATTATTCTGTTCACTCCGTTTTAGGCCTACTCCAATTTCTAATCACCATTATGCAAAAAAATCAACATTGTAATAAAACGATACCATATGATTGAAATGGTCAAACCTCATTTCTCTCTGTGGACTAAATGACAGAAAAAGAATTTGGCAGAGCTTAGTTAACCTAAGAATTGCCTACCCTTCGATATTTACAGTAGATTCTATACCCTTCGATATTTACAGTAGATTGTCAGTGACTAATGTCAAATACAAGCTGGACATCATTCTGTTTCACAGAGAATTACGAGTCTCGTATAATATCTCTGTCATAGATGACTGCCTTAACACGTGCTGTCACAGCACGCGGTGTGAATCATTGGCTGAATGGCGCGTGCATTGTTTACATAAGACATAACTGCTTCGGAGAGAATGCTGCATTTTAGTCAATTTAATACCCATTTACACTAAATCGGAAATAATTTTTACCTACAAATACGTCAAACGCCTTTATTTATTTTTCCAATATATACAAAAAATGTTTTAGAATTTAATTTGTCGCAGGAAAAAAGTTAATATTTCTAGCTCATTAAGCCGCATCAATGTCATCCTTATCAGTGACTGTCGCGGCCAAGCAAATATTTTTTACCGTCTAATCTGATTGACCTGCTCGTGTTTGTTTTAAAACAACAAAAACAAGCCACAGAAGTAATCTTTTTTGGCGTTATTGATGCCATCTTGCTTTGTTGGTAAACATTGTGATGTGACGTCACCCTTAGAACTACAGCGGTCTGACCTTTTAAAGGTCAGTCATCTTGGACAGAGATAAAAGACGGATGTCGCATTAGGTCTGTAGAACAAACACGGGCCGGTCAATCAGATAAGACGGTAAAAAATGTACTTCTGAAATAATTCCAGAGTAAACAAACAGAAAAAAACGTCAAATTGATGGTCACACGTGCGTTGTTTACATCGAACGTAGTAATATGAACTGGTACGGGCAAAATTATATCGTTTTACCCATTTTACGCCTCCGCGTACTATTTTCTGTACCTATTTACGCTAAATATGGAATATTTTTTATCAAGATATACTTCAAACACCTTTATTCATTTTTCTAATACTAAAAAAAAATGTTTCAGAATTTAATTTGTCGAAAGAAAAAAGTTAATATTTTGTGATGTGAAGCAAACTTTTGATAGATTAATTAGTTTGAATATATTTTTAATCCAAATATATCATCAAATCAAACTGAAGGCATGTTTAAACATACATTATACAAGAGCTAAATCTGTCTATTGCAGGTCTTTCTTTAGGCACGAAATGTTATCTAAATTATTAATTCGACATTAATTGACCTATCCAGACCATAATCAACTCTAGATGGCATGGCTAGCCTGTGACCTGTAGTGGATTATGAGCCGATTTACTGCATAACTTTCCTTCACGATTTAACGATTAAACGGAAAATCGAGACTATGCTGTTTATCGTACTGACTTTAGTAATGATGAACAAGGCTAGACGGAAATTTCATTCGCTTAGTTCTGGGTTCGTAGTGGATCAATTTGAATGAAATTTTCAGCAAATTGCCTTTACGTTATCTAGTTTTTAACTATTATAATGAGAACTGCCAACTCGTTATCGAATCTAAGGAATTAAGCCACCAGGTTACAATCCTTCACAGGTGTAAATAAACATTATTTTAATAAGGTTTTGATGTCATGTAGAATATTTCTGGTGGATAATCATGTACATGTATATTACAAGTTCTTGGGTCTTCCTGTTAATAAACACGACTAAATAACATAGAAGAGAGTACAGTATGATGACAGTTCAAGGCCCCATTAAACATAACACACACAGAGTACAGTGTGTTTAAAGTCTTTGGGATTCAGTTCTGTATAATAAGAGTTCAACACCAAGGCTCCCACCCTCAGCCTGTTTTCCTTTACCCTTCCACCACCCACCCCCAGTCTGTATCCCTTTACCCCTTCCACCACCTACCTTCAGTCTGTATCCCTTTACCCATCCCACCACCCTCAGTCTGTTTCCTGTTGCCCCTTCCACCACCCACACTCAGTCTGTTTGTGCTGCTGCATGACCTTTTAAAGTTAACAATCACCGATCCCCCAGCAGAATGAGTTCAATAATCAACACCAGATTAAATACAACAAAAGGCAAGTAGCAGTGTTTGTTTATTTGTTTTTTTTTCAATTGTTTTTTATTTCAACTTATTTCAATTTATTTTAACAACATAAAGGAAAAAGAACAAATCAATTTGAGGAACAAATGAACTAAGTACGAAACCGCATGCACCCAATCAGTTTATATAGATTCATATTACATTATTATATGCATTCCGACCAATTTGTGGTCATTTCAAGTTACCAAAGGATAGCAATTAAGCTCCTTTGAACTTCTTCTGTTTAGATTGTATTTGTTCTTGTTCATTTCTGAAGATTCATTTAATTGTAATATCTGCCAAAATAAATCAAAAGTTGTTCGTTTCTAATCATCTGTAAATAAATAATAAAATTTTTATATAAAGATGTTCCTGGTTTATGGAAGTAAAAAACCAGCCGCTGCCGCAAGATACACCCACACTTTGCAAGAGATGGATATAGAACAAGCTAAAAAAAAAAACCCTCATGATTTTTCGCATGATCAGGGGCCATAGTCCAAGAAGTCTAAAATGCACGAATATCAAAAGGGACTGAGATCTTTGGGATATAAAGATATATTTTAAGTTTCATCAACCTTGATATACCATATATTTTACACTATTTGCGTACGAGGGGCAGAAATTTCGTCCGGCAGTTTTGGTCTGATTTTCACAAAATTTGAACTCAATCGTCATTAGGGTGTAATGGTGATATATTCAAAAGTTTTTTTTTTAAATCAGATAATAATTGTGACCTCTAGAGGGACCACAAGTTAAAAGATAGGTTGCCAGGCAACGAAACATACGCCCACAACAGCTAAATCGTGTATAAATTTAAAGTCAATCGGATATTAACTTTGGCCTCAAGAGCGTCCACAAGATTTTTTTAGTGTTCAAGGGCCATAACTCTGGCAGTAATTATCGGAAATCGCTGAAAATCAATAGGCTTCTTTGCCTCATGACCTTAAACACTGTGTATTAAATTCAAGTCAATCGGATATTAACTTTGGCCTCTAGAGCGTCCACAAGATTTTTTTAAGTGATCAAGGGCCATAACTCTGGCAGTAATTATCGGAAATCACTGAAAATCAATAAGCTTCTTCGTCTCATGGCCTTAAACAACGTACGGACGGACGGGGGCGATGACAATATACGACCACATTTCAATGTGGGTGTATAAAAAGTGATTTTATGTACAATCAGGAGCCATAATTCAGGAAGTTACGATTCAATATATGCGAATATGGACAGGAACCAAGATCTTTGGGTTATAAACATGTATTTCAAGTTTAATCATCAAAATCAGAAGAAAATTGTGACCTCTAGAGTGTCCCCAAGCTAAAAAAGTAACTTTTCGTACAATCAGGCGCCATAATCCATGAAGTTATGGTCCGATACATGCCAATATTGAAAGGAACCAAGATCGTTGGGAGATAGACCTATATTTCAAGTTTCATTAAAATCGAATAAAAATTGTGATCTGTAGAGTGTCCAGAAACAAATTGTGGATGGAGGGACGTCCGGAGGGAAAAGACAGGGCCAGCAGCATAATACGTCCACATGAAAATGTAGGTGAATAAAAGTTTTTCCTCAAGTATGAGTTCTAATGTGTTGATGTAGATGACTACTAGTGGTAAATGATTTACTACAAACATCACAAGAAAAGGGTTTTTTGCCGGTATGAGTTCTGGTGTGTACATGTAGATTACTACTGTCTAGTCGTTGGGATGGGACGAAAAACTGAGGTCCCGTGTACATATTGGCGTGCACGTAAAAGATCCCTTGGCAGTTGGAATTTGATATAAGAGTAGGCCGTAGCGCCACTGCCCGGGCAAAATTTCCCCCATAGCACACGGTTTAACTCCACTTGACACAAACTAGGGTTTAACATATGGTTCAATTTTATTTCAATAATTTGCTCGCGCGTAGGGGTCTTTAGCAGTGGGAGGAAACCAGAAGACCCGTAGAAAACCCAGGAGGTTGGATAGGCGACTATACTACTTGTCACATACAACCAGGGAATCGAAACCACACCAGTTGATTCAATGACAGACCTTATGATACAATGCGCACATGCTAACCATTCGGCCATCCAATCCCCCTGTCGCTGGTTAGATGTGGAAAGTGAAATAAGCCAAAAAAACCTCCCCACATCCAACGTATAACACATACTCTCTCCTCTGCTACACATTTTATTAGGCTTGTGATCGTCTAGTATTGTCACTGGTTATATTTGTAATTCTTTTCTTAGGACTCCACTTTAATCATTGTGAATTAACAGCTTATTATATCTCATCATGGTTTCACACAGGAATAACAATACAATAGTTTGTTTCTACATTTTTATGTCAAGCACTGAATACATAGGTTACAAGCATAGATTAAAACAGAGTCATTCTCTACTCTCTCAACCCCACCATTTTGAAGAATGAGTTTATTGACGGACACATCTCCAAACAAATTTACATCTCCTCTATATAATTCTACATGGTGTTTGAAGTAATGGTCGCATAGATCTGTCATTTTCTATGCCTAGACTTCTGAAATCAATTATGTGATTGGTCACTCATGCCCACTGACGTCAAAAATTAGCCAAATATGGAATGGACATGCCTCATACCTTGCATACCAACAGGGATTGTTACCTTATTTGGTCAACAAACACATTTCATTACCATTAGTATGTTTATCATGAAGATGATATATGATGGTTGTGTTTATTAACCTATAGTTCAATTCATGTATCATAATATCACAGATTGCCGTTGTGTCACGTGCTGCTTTGATTGTCTATGAATCTGTTAACAATAATAAGTCAAGATCATAATATACTATTCAAAAAAAGTAGGGGATATTTGATTTTGGGGGCATAATACTAAAATATGCAAATGACTACGAAAAAAGTCACTATAGAACCTAACAGAAGAAACATTTCCAGTTACATGTGACGCCCAAACGCACCAATAGCTACCGCATGGAATGCAGGTGATGCTTGGGATCATCATGGGGGTCCAACCCAAGATTTGCACGACTCTGACTTTGAATGTTACAGTCATTGTGGCATTGAATTCCAGGGTGGAAACATCAGTTTAATTGTTTTAGTGACCAGAAAACAAATTTTGATATGCGTCGGCTTACCCAAAATGAAAGGTTACGTGCCCTTGGCATGCTACAGATCGGCACAACACAGGCGGTTGTGGCGCGGACGATGAATGTTTCTCATGGTCCAGATACCGTGATACACAATCTGTACAGGACAGACCACGCTCAGGTCGACCAAGGGCGACAACTCAAGCCCAGGATCGATTTATCCGTACCTTGGCCTTGAGAAATCGTGTCATCACAGCAAATCAGATCAGCGCTCGTCTTCAAACAGACACTGGTGTGAGAGTGAGTGGCCAGAGGATTCGGAATCGACTGCATAGGGGTCACCTTCGCGCTCGACGTCCTCGCGTGATCCCTTGTTTGAGAGATCATCACATTCAGGCAAGACGTCGTTGGTGTAGGGATCGTCAACACTGGGATAATCGACGCTGGAGCAATGTGATGTTTTCAGATGAGTCAAGGTTCACTGTTGATTTTTTGGACAGACGTAGGAGGGTGTGGAGTCGTCGAAACGAGCGCTTCCAAGACGTTAACGTCATCAGACATGATCGATTTGGGGGTGGTTCTGTTATGGTGTGGGGAGGCATCACTGTTGCTGGAAGAACGGCTTTACATGTTGTTGCAGGGCATGTTACAGGCCAGTACTACCGGGACAACATCTTGGCAGTCCATGTTGTGCCGTTCGCACGACGTCATGGTCGCCGTTTCATCTTCCAGGATGACAACGCAAGATGTCACAGGGCCAGGATCGTTACAGGTTACCTCCAACAACAGAACATCACCACACTACCTTGGCCAGCACTGAGTCCCGACCTCTCCCCCATCGAGCATGTCTGGGACATGCTTGGACAGAGGTTACTCAACGTCAACAACGTCCTGCCAATGTCAAAGAACTTGCTGCTGCGTTGCAACAGGAATGGGACAATCTGGACCAAAATGACCTTAGACGTCTCATTAGGAGCATGCCACGTCGGATCAATGCTTGTTTGGAAAACAGAGGAGGATTTACCCGTTACTGACTTGGTTGTGATGCTGTGGTAACTTTGCTGTTTGACCCCGGGTATCATTTTACCCTTATAATGGTCAGTCTGTGCCTTACTTAGTCTAACGATCATTTGGAATAAATCGATGAATGTGAACTTCATTTCATTTTGTCATTTGTTTCTTCGTCAGTTTCATTAGGTGACTTTAATAACACTTAAAAATCAAATATCCCCTACTTTTTTTGAATAGTATATTATTATACATATGTATTGTTTTTCACAAATCTTGCCATCAGTATTACTACATTGGTACATGAATCGTGTTTTGGAGAAATGTCTTCTATCTGTTTAGTTTTACAGGCCATTCTAACAGCTTTGCGATGACTTTTTTTTTGTACATCTTTTGTTTGTAATTACAGGATTTTTTTCTCCACTATTGGTTCAGATGTGGCTTGGTAGATAAAAATTACAGATAAATGATGTCCTAACAAAAGAGTTTAATCAGCAGTATGGGTTCTGGTGTGTGCACGTAGATTACCATTAGTGGTAAATGATTTCCTACAAACATCACAAGTAAAGGGTTTGTCACCGGTATGGGTTCTGGTGTGTTGTTGTAGATTACTACTAGTGGTAAATGATTTGCTACAAACATCACAAGAAATGAGGTTGTCCCCAGTATGTGCTCTAGTGTGTACATGTAGATTACTACGACGGGCAAATGATTTACTACAAACATCACAAGAAAAGGGTTTTTCACCAGTATGAATTCTGATGTGTCTATGTAGATCACCACTAGTGTTAAATGATTTACTACAAACATCACAAGAAAAGGGTTTTTCACCAGTATGAATTCTGGTGTGTCGACGTAGATGACTACTAGTGGTAAAAGATTTTTTACAAACATCACAAGAAAAGGGTTTGTCTCCGGTATGGAATCTAGTGTGTGATTTCAAATCACTTTTTAGTCTGAATGATTTTTTACAAACATCACATTTATATGGCTTCTCACCAGTATGAATCATAATGTGTCTACTTAAATGATAATTGTCTTTAAATGATTTACCGCAAATATCACATTTATAGTTCTTTTTGGCGGCAGAATGTTTTGACATTGTAGCTTTTCTCATTTCTCTGAAAATAAAAAAAAACTAGACTTAATAATTAATTACATATTTTGAATATTTTTAGCTGGAATATTTTTTTAAGTGGAGTGAGGTGGAGATTGGCCATCATCAAAATAGCTGAAACAGATTGTTTACCACAAGCTAAAAACACGTTTTTTCATACAATCAGGGGCCATAATTCAGGAAGTTACGATCCAATATGCGCGAATATCAAAAGGAACCAAGATCTTTGGGCAAAATTTCTCTCATAGCTCACTGTATAGCGTAAGTCTGTCTTCATTAGCCCAGTCGGAACAGAAAAGTAGGACGTTAAACCTCATTTCTATCTGTTAACAACACATAGAATAAGAGGTTGCCAAAAAATCAATATATACTCTTCAAAAAAAGTAGAATATAATATAAAACTGCAGAAATGCACTGTTGTTTTTATTAGAGGTAACCAGTGTATGTTAATAACAAGCCAATTGCCTACACATGAACGTAAACAGTTCATATAGACGGCTTATCTGACGGGCCTCATTTCACTCGCAAAGAGATACCCCGTCAAAAGTGAAAATCGACGTTTTTGATTTTTGTCTTAATAATCAGTAATTGCTCCACCAATCCTCAGACATTCAGCAATTCGTTGTGGCATGCTCCTAATTAACTGTCCAATCACGATTTGGGGCAATCTGACCCACTCCTCTTGCAGTGCCACGGCCAATTCTTGCAGTGTTGTCGGTTGACATTGACGAACACGTCTCCCGATCAAATTAAACGTAACACACTAAAGCACAGATACGCTAAACAGTAAATGTTATGCAAGAACCGATAGGAATGCTAACATGGATAGATAAACCAGCACGCGGCAGTTTTCATCAATCCTTCCTTGAAGTGTCATATTTGACAATGAACCCCTCCCCCGTGCATGGTGCTATTGCATGTCACAGATCAGTGGTTCTGTTGGGGCAATAAGTTCTTCATCTGTGAACATACTCTCAAAGCATGTCAAGTGTTCATGACTATTTATCATATCACAACCTGCATAGGTATTCGCATTTCAATATCCCCCTATTTTTTTTTAAGAGTCTATAATATACATACATGTATAACAATAATAGTAACTATGTTACAATATTTATATTGAATACACAATAGTTATCATTGGTAATGGTAGTATCTAATAACAGGCATTCATTCCGTTAAAGTTAAGTGTTTTTAGCAACTGGCCCCACATACATTATGGATGATTTAGAGACAAAGCTGGCGTCCTTAAATATACATTATGGAAGAATTAGATGACTAGCTAGCCGTTCTCAAAGATACATCATGCAAGAATTATTCCATTATATGAAGAGCTGGCTGTTCTTGTTATTATTTTGGTGGTTCACAGCCTCAAATATTTGTGCTAATAAAATCTGACCAGCTAGTTCCGCCCTAACATTTACCCAAAATAGACATTCACGTGACAATATTCATTCACTTATTTATCAATGAAGCCATGAAAAGAAATACTTCTTTACGCAATTCTATTGTTAATTTAGTTGATTGTAACCAATGACGTATATTGTAACGTTTCTTGGTTTAGAGTCCCCTCATGTACTTTCGTGCTTTTTCTATTTTTCAAACTTAAAATTGGACAACTTACAGACACTGCAAGATTGAAAATTTACTTTTATTTAATCTTAAAACCCTGTGGTTATTTGCTGCCTTAGTGATGGCCTAAAACATTCACAGGGTCAT
The DNA here is from genome assembly GCF_932274485.2 of Patella vulgata. Classification (NCBI taxonomy): domain Eukaryota; kingdom Metazoa; phylum Mollusca; class Gastropoda; family Patellidae; genus Patella; species Patella vulgata. The sequence goes on from NC_065884.2 coordinate 73,048,169, forward strand.
GCTGGATAATTTGATACCACATTTTTGATGTGTGAATATACATACATATTGTCTTATAAGTTGAAATAAGGGTGGATTTGGGCATAGGCATCTGAGCCAGGAGGGGCAGCTGCCCCCTAATTTTCGGGCAATCTGACTTTTCGGGCAGACAGGTAAAGTGAAAACAAAAATTGTTATTGCATCTAGTTGGCAAAACAAAGTGCCCAAAATCTAATAAAACACTAATTTTACTTTTATTTTAATTGAATACCACAAATCTGTACTGAATTGAATATGGACAGCCTGGAGTCGCTCTACTTTGTGCGACATTTTCGATTATTTTTGTAAATGCAGCTTAATTTTCTGCAGGGGGTGAGGCTCCCATACCCTGCGACGATTGATCGATCGTTTTAGATTCTGGTCAGCCACCTAAGGTACATGTAGGCTACATTGGACCACATTGAAGTTACCGTATTCAGGGGCTGGAATGGCAGGAAAACGCGTTTGTGGCAATTAAATTATGAAAAAATTTTCCAGATGATCTCGTCTCCGTGAACTATAAACGATTGATTAGTTCATTGGAATTCAAGTCAACCACCTAAATTCATGTTCCTAAAACAACCATCGCGGTTTTTACAACATGTAGACATTTCTAGGTTGGTCTGTAATTCACAAACTCATAGCAATGTTCTCTCCATTTACACTAGGGACCGGGTATCATTCAGATTTGATGAAAAAAGGAAAGAAACTGAGCTTACCATCTATAATCTAATACACATATTCAGTTAATAGATTGCCATGCAGAAAGTATTAAATACCATCAAGATTCATCAAAAACAACCCAGTTTGTGCTACAGTTTAGTTTAAGAAACATCATTTAGTTTTGACATCAGTCATCTAGTTTATGACCATTTAGTTTAGTTTTGATATTGGTCATCCAGTTTATGACCATTTAGTTTCATAAACTAAACAACCGATGTCAAACTAAACGGTAGCACAAACTGGGCGGTTCTTGATGAATCTTGATGGTATTTAACACTTTCTGCATGGCAATCTATTAACTGAATATGTGTATTAGACTATAGATGGTAAGCTCAGTTTCTTTCCTTTTTTCATCAAATATGAATGATACCCGGTCCCTAGTGTTAACGCAGACATGTTAACGAGGTTGTGACACAAACACATTCAAATCAAACATGGCTACCTCTACGGCAACCTTGAAATTGAACGAACCTACAATATGTCGAATATACCTGGCAAGAATGCTAAAGGTACATGTAGTGTTTATCAAATTTATATTCCAAAATTAAATAATATACTTATAGAGCGAAGCTCTGAAGCATCACACAAAGAGCAGTGCTTGAGCAAAGCTCTCTTCCGGTAATACAGGAACGTAACTGAAACTGTCACTCAAAGACTGTTTAGATCTAAATTAAAATCAATTCGGAAAAAAGAAATTATTTAACATTACTTGTATCACTTGAGAAATTTAATTACAAGTCTTTCTTTAGGCCTGAAATGTTAAATAAATTATTAATTAGACATTAATTAACTTATCCAGACCATAATCAACTCTTGATGTCATCATTAGCCTGCGATATTTACTGGATTAGGATCAGATTTGCTGCTCAACTTTCATTCATGATTTGATCATGAAATGGATAATCAAGACTATGTTTTTTTATCGTACCGACTTCAGCAATGATGATCAAGGCTAGGTCGAAAATTCAATCGCTAAATTCTCGGTTCCGAGTGGATCATTTTGACTGAAATATTCAGCAAATTCACTTTACATTATTTATTATAGTGAGAACTGCCATTATTTAATCTTCCATAATGTATCTTTAATTATGAAGGTTATATATTTGACAGTTAACAATCGCTCTACTCCGGCAATACCTGTTACATATATGACATCATCGTGAGCTATACAAGTACCTTATCAAATTAACAAAATATTGTTATGGCCGTCTGGAAACAATGGCCGCCATTTTAAAAGTATTGGGTTGGTCAAAAACGTAGCATGGACCCGCTACAACCCGAGTAACTCATTCCTGTATCTGATGACCTAAAAACATCTTTCAAATTGAACAAACTGATCAGCAGTGAATTGTTTCAATAACATTTGATAATTGAACAGGAGTATACAGGTGACAATTCTATGGAATACAATTACTGCTTATTACTGAGTGACGTTTCGACTAGGCTTGCTTGATAATGACTAGAGGAACCAAGTCAAAGCGTCACTCAGTAATAAGCAGTAATTGTATTCCATAAAACAGTGATCTGTGTATGACAAGTAGTAAATATTCTCCAGAGTGCTACAATCAACGAGAGGGCGAACATCAATGTGAGTTAATTAGCTCACAATATATACATTTTTCCTTCTGTAAATCAAATTCTAAAACATTTTTTAGAAGTATTAGAAAAATAAATAAATAAAGCTGTTTGAAGTATGGGGGGTGGGGGTGGATGGCCGAATGGTTAGTGTGTGCCAGCTTCATCATAAGGTCTGTCATTGAGTCAACTGACGTGGTTTCGATTCCCTGGTTGTACGTAACAAGGAGTAGGGTCGTCTGTCCAACATCGTGGGTTTTCTCTGGGTCCTCTGGTTTCCTCCCACTGCTAAAGACCGCTACGATCAAGCAAATTATTAAAATAAAATTATGGCATATGTTAGTCCCGAAATGACCTAGTTTGTGTCGAGTGGACTTAAACCCTCTCTCTATCTATCTATCTCTAGTTTTACTTGTCTATGAATCTGTATACAATAATTAGTCAAGGTCATAATAATATTATACATGTACATATGGGTTGTTTTTCACAAATCTTGCCATCTATATTATTATTACTACATTAGTACACGAATCGTGTATCAGAATGCGTTTTAGCGCCATTTCTAACAAAGGACACAAAGAACGGTGACACCATATTCTTATCTGGAGAGCATGCACAATAAATACTACCGGTGTAGACTGTAATAACCAGATGCAAGAGAATGCCATTCGATTGAAGCTTCTCACATATTTCGTCGCACATAACTGATTCGAAATTACAGTAAAAACAGAAACGACTGAATGTAAATCAGTTTATATACATTCATATTACATTATTATATGCGTTGCAACCCATTTTTGTCAATTTCTAGGTCCAAAATATAAGCGACTTAGTTCCTTTAATAAGGGTTATAGTTTGTGATTTCAAGTGGAATATCTCAGGTGGATAATGATGTATTATAATGAAGTGTCTTCCTGTTGATAAAAATAATGTCACTTATACTAAATTATAGAGGATATTCCACAGAGAGTACGTACAGTATGTTCAAAGTGTTTGGGTTCAGTCCTGTACAACCAATGTTTAGGTGAAATGAAATGTGGTTTATCGTCCTACTGTTCTGCTCCGAACTGGGCATACACCATACAGTGTGCTATGAGGGAAATTTTGCCCCGACATCCGCACTACGGCCTACTGTTGTATCGAATTCCAACTGTCAAGGGATCTTTTACGTTAACACCAATGTGTACATGGGACCTCGGTTTTTCGTAACATCCGAACGACTAGACATCTGTCCTTTTCAGACCCCCCTGTCCTGCATCACTGACAAGGGGGAACCATGCAGGAAAATCTGGATGAACTTTCTCGGACAATGAAGGGATCAAACACCCGACCTCCAGGCTAGCAAGCCAGCCACAGTTTAACACCATGGCACCACTAGCCAGACACAACCTATGAATAAATATTTCTTCAATGAAGTTTCGATTATCAATAAGGAAGCCAATATTGGAGAAATGTCCTCACACTGTTTAGTTTTACAGGCGATTCTGGCAGGTTTGTGATGACCTTTTTTGTACATCTTTTGTACACCTTTTGTAGTTCTTTGTTTGTAATTACAGGATTTTTTTCTCCACTATTGGTTCAGATGTGGCTTGGTAGATAAAAATTACAGATAAATGATGTCCTAACAAAAGAGTTTAATCAGCAGCATGAGTTCTGGTGTGTGCACGTAGATTACCATTAGTGGTAAATGATTTACTACAAACATCACAAGAAAAGGGTTTTTCACCAGTATGAATTCTAGTGTGTATATGTAGATTACCACTAGTGGTAAATGATTTACTACAAACATCACAAGAAAAGGGTTTGTCACCGGTATGGGTTCTGATGTGTACATGTAGATTACTACTAGTGGTAAATGATTTACTACAAACATCACAAGAAAAGAGTTTTTCTCTAGTATGAATTCTGGTGTGTTGCTGTAGATTAACACTTTGTGTAAATGATTTTCTACAAACATCACAAGAAAAGGGTTTGTCACCGGTATGAGTTCTGGTGTGTACATGTAGATTATTACTGTTGATAAATGATTTTCTACAAACATCACATTTATATGGCTTCTCACCAGTATGAATCATCAAGTGTCTACTTAAACTAGACATGCTTTCAAATGATTTACCACAAACATCACACCTATTGTTCTTTTTGGAGACAGAATGTTTTGACATTTTCAGCTGTTCTCCTTTCTCTGGAAATATAAAAAAATAGACCTAATAATTAATTAAATAATTGGAATATTTTTAGGTTGTATTGTTTTATCTTAGTGGAGTGATGTGGAAAATTGGCAGTTAAGAGAGGAGAGACGCAAATCAACATATGATTAAAATAAGGATATGCGTATTCCATTAGAGCCAGGGTATTTGCCTGATTTAATTTTATTTATAGCTTTCCTAACCTCAAAATCTTTAATTGGGTCATTGAATTGACAGTTTACATAACAGTCCCAATTGTCATTGTAATTATTATAATATTCCCAGCATTTACTAGAACTTATCATTCTCAGTTGCTAATAACTTGTTATTGAGTTCCTTGAAATGATAAAACCATGTTCTAGAGTGTGGGGCTTTAAAGGATCTAATATTAATCTACTAGAATGGTCAGATGTATCATATTGAAATAGCCTGCAATATTACAGTCAATGTTATAGTGTCGAGGGTGTTCGAAGTCCCACTTGGCATGTAAAGCGTCCGCATAAACTAAGTAATTTACCTTTGTAAGCATGTAGAAAAAACTGTGTACCGAATAGCGTTTGTGAGTTAGTTGTATTTTACGTCCGCTTCCACCGAGGTGATATCGCAGACAAGTGTGTGTGAAATAGCTTTATTTAACGTCCGCTTCCACCAAGGTGATATCGCAGACAAGATGGGTGACAGGTTTTATACCTCCAGTGTAGGGATACGGGTAGCTACGAGAACGTAACTAAAAACACTGAGATATACTGATGTGCTTGTTTTTAGCTACGATTGGATGCCTTTAGTTCCAAGTGGCAAACTCAATAGTTAATTTCTTTATTAATGTATGTAGTGTACCATCTTAAAAATAAGTTAATTTTATACTATTAGTACTTATTACACATACGCAGTCCAATCTACTGAAACAACATTCACTTATCAGCAAATATTGACAATAAAGTAAATCAAGCGTTGTTTTTATCAAAATTGATTCGGACGTTCATAATTACGCCGTATTACTACTGCGCAACTCTGATAAGATGGGTACTTTGATTGGAAATTCCACACGAGGCCCCGCCTTTATGTGTTACAAACGTAAATTTAAAATGTCGGAAAAAGCAATCTACTGTCGCTTTGATTTAAAAAGAGAGGATTTGTACCCGTTCCAGGTAGGATTATATGCTTAATTGTAGTTGGGTGTCGCAGAAATATTATAAATTACAATAACCAATCGTTGTTTTGATTAAAAATATTGTCAATTTTGTTTACAAATGCCGGGTGCGAATCACTCCCGCATGTGCTACATTGAAGGTAATAGCATCATCTCTTATCTCGAAACACGGAGGGTTGAGAGGTAAGGTTTGTTATCTAGGATACGGGAACTAAGTTTGGTAAGACTGGATAACCCCGATTATACAGGCGGGTCCTTCAATTTCAAAATTAATGCTGTTTAAACAGTATATTTGATTAAACATCTCACCTTCATGTCGAAAACATGCACTTACTTTAACTGAAACGATTTGACATTTTGTTCTGTTTAGTTGGAACTGGTGAAACAGATTGTGGAATTAACACTAACCTGCTTGAAACAGACTGCCGCCATTTTATCAGCGTTCGTTACGTCTAAAATACGACTTGGACTATCTCCAGTCCGAGTAACTCATATCTGTATATGAAGACGCACTTCGATATCAAGATTCATTATTAAATTGGTCGCTTTTAAGTAGATGTAATTAACTTGGTTTTTATGCAAAAAAAGTGACCGAAGACCATTTCTCAGCAACTATTGAAGATATTGGACTCAAAATTTCAGGAAATATCCTTCCGACCATTAACTATCTATTGGAATTTTTTAATTTGGGCTATATAATTTATTTGTTTTGATATGGGGTCTTCAACATGGACAAAAACCCCAAATTTGGTTAATTTGTATTGAAGACATTTTTTTTAAAGATAGAATTCACATATGATGGAGCTCAAATTTTGGTTATTGCTTTATGCCGACAGAATTATCCTTATAACAACTTCCTACACTGCTCCTCGATTTGTAGGTATCTGGGGATCTTTAATTATTATTATTATTATTCTTAAAACGATATTTATACAGCGCTCGTCTTCCACTGCAGAGCAATGCTCAGAGGCGCTTTACAAAAACATAAATTGAATCAATATAAAATTCAAATGTACATAAAAGTCTAAATGATAAAATGTGCGCCGCCAATCCGTACGTACGACCTTGTTTTGCATTCAACTTATCATTGTCAGGTTCTCTGGCGATTGAGCACTGGACATCCCATACTCATCTAGCCCATTCTCTTTTCTGGCAACGGAGCCACGGTAGCTCAGTGGGTAGGACGTTGGCTCCCTCAACTGGATGTGCCGTGTTCAATTCCTGCATTGACCGAACAAGTTCATTTTTTGTGTAATACACACCAGCCTCCCCCTGGATGTATGACGGGGTACCTGGTAAGTCAGAAAAAACTGATGTCCCGTGTGCGCATAGAAGAACCTTTGACAGTTGTATTCCAAATAAGAGTAGTCTGTTGTGCCACTGTTTTGGCAAATTTTAAGTTCCCCCCCCCCCCACACACAGCACACTCAACAGATTCCATATGGCTGTCATTTGATCATCAACAAATGAGAAAGTAATCCAAGAGATAATTTTTCAAAAAATTTAATTTAAGGGAAGTTAAATTAGAAACAATAAAATATTGTAGCAATAAATACAATACCAACATCTAAGGTACATATAAAACAAAAATTTAGAAAGAAATCACACAATTAATACTGCTTGCATAAACTTAACAAGGGTAAAATAATTATTATAAATAAAACATAAAAAATATCAACCTTCGATGTTATAATATAAAAAGTAATAACTATCAAAATCACATAAAAAAAAAGTTTTCCGGGGTGATTCCGGAATGCTGTAGGACGGAAATGAAATGAAATGAAATGGAGTTTAACGTCCTACTGTTCTGCTCCTAACCTGGGCTAATGAAGACGGGCATACGCCATACAGTGTGCTATGAGGGAAATTTTGCCCGGACAGCGGCACTACGGCCTACTCTTATATCGAATTCCAACTGCCAAGGGATCTTTTACGTGCACGCCTATGTGTACACGGGACCTCGGTTTTTCGTCCCATCCGAACGACTAGACAGCTTTCCTTGTCAGCCCCTCCGTCCTGCATCACTGAGAACCACGCCGGAAAATCTGGATGAACTTTCTCGGCCAATGCAGGGATCAAACACCCGACCTCCAGGCTAGCGAGCTAGCGTCTTACCCACTTAACCACGTGATCCCCCTGTAGGACGGAGGGCCTGGGTCTGGCAAAGAACCATGTATAGTCGTTCGGATGGTCCTGTGTACACATAAAAGAACCCTTGGCATTTGCAATTCAATATAAGAGTAGGCATAATGCTACTTTTCGAGCAAAATGTCCCTCATAGCACATTGTATGGTATATGCAGGTGTCGATTAGCCCAGTTGGTGCAGAACCCAAGGACGTTAAACCCCAGTTCATTTCATTTTCTTGATCAAAATAGAGCAATTCAAATACTTATTGCATCCAAATAAAAGGAGCTTTTGCCTTTCACCCAATACAGATAATAAAGGTGATTGTACGGCGAGGTAGATTTTCAAAAATCAAAGATACAGTGATGAAATGTTGATTGCACACAATCGACAAAAAGGTAGAAATTCATAAAACACATCGATATTGTAGTTTCGCAACATCTTTAATCTTTAAGGATAACAAGTTTCAAGTCTCCCCGCTTGTAATCTTCGTGTAAATTAAAAGAATAGATTGCTTCATCGTTTTCATATTTGATATTATACCAATGGGGAAATCCTGGGACAACATTTATGACGAATCTCCTATAAAATTTGCCATCATCAAACTTGTGTTCAATTGTGTTGTTCACAAGAAGGGGCAGATTTGGAGCTGTAATTTTTGATTTTGAGCCCGTGTCCAAAGCAGTCTGAACTAACTGACACAAATTACCCTTTAATTCATTAATAGTTAATCTACGATATTTTCCACTCTGTTGTTTTTTTGGAAAAGTTGAATATCTGCTTATCCCAATTTTTCTGGTTAAGAACACATTTTCTAAATTTAAGTTGAGCTTGTAAAACACATCTCAGTTCCTTCTCATTGCCAGCTAACTGGCCCATTCCTTCATCTACTTGATCGACCGATTGCCACAAACCATAATAACATATACTCAGCCAAATTAAAAACTTGACACTCGGGATTTTTGGGACTAGATTTTTAATATTTGGTTTAAGGCAACTATTTTAGTGTTATGTTGTGCACATACGACCTTGACATCAACAGAAAGCAAGAATACGTCTCGCCGAAATTCCTAGACATTGATAATGTTCGTGATGTCACAGTACCCCCCAAAATGAAATTCACAGACTTGGAGAACAATCGGAATAAAGTGTTTAGTAACGGTTGTGGCCTCCTCTAGCGTCTCGTACTGCCACACAACGTCTTCTCATGGATCTCAGAACATTAGTAAACACTACCAGAGGAAGACGTCGCCACTGCTCAGCAAGAGCATGTTGAAGGTCCTGCAACGTCAGTGGTGGATTCACTTGCTGACGAACACGTCGACCCAGTAGTCCCAGATGTGTTCAATAGGATTAAGGTCGGGGCTAAGCGACGGCCAATCCAGGACTTGGACACCGGCATTTCTTAAAAAATTCTGGGTAGCAATTGCTGTATGGGGTCGAGCATTGTCTTGTTGAAACGTTAGTCCAGGCCCATGTCTCTGCATAAACGGAAGAAGAAAAGGTTGCAAAATCTGATCCCTGTACTGGACAGCATTTAAGTTCCCTTGGACAACAAGAGGAGAACGTCCATGTGCACAAAAAGAACCCCAAACCATGACGCTGCCGCCACCAAATCGGTCAACTTCCCTGACGCATACTTGAGCGTAACGTTCACCTCGTCTGCGGTACACTCGGACCCTGCCATCGGCAAACCTCAAAGTGAATCGAGATTCGTCACTAAAGACAACCGAATTCCACTGTCTTTGGGTAAATCTTATGTGTCTTGTGGCCCACACAAGTCGGTTACGGCGATGAAGAGGTGTCAATATTGGTCCATTATAGGGCCTCCGAGCTCGAAGACCAGCAGCCTGCAAGCGATTTCGAACAGTTTGTGCAGTTACCCTTCCACCAAATATCTCTCTACTTGTGGAGGTTGCAGTGACAAATCTGTTTCTAAGATGACGTAATCGTATTGCTTGATCTTCCTGGAGTGACGTCACACGTGGCGCTCCCGCCCTTGGGCGGTCGGCAATAGTTCCAGTTTGAAGCACTCTCATTCTAAGATTAATTATTGTCTGGCGTGAACAATTAAAAGCGCTTGCAACAGTGACCACAGACTGACCAGCATAGAGCCTACCTATAGCACGTAGACGTTCTACATTTGAAAGGCGCGGCATTTTCTAACAAAAATGAAAATAACAATTTTAATTTGTTTTTTCAGTTCAAGTTACGTGTGCGTGTTCAGTTTAAGCAAACTTGCATCGATTGACCTCACGAGTTTGTGTTTGCACGTGTTTTTCATCTTTATATGCTCAAAAGTCACGTGATCCACGTGACTTTACAATTTTATGAAATTAAATGCTTCTTACTACTTACTATCGTTAGAAACACTTTAAAATTTATTTGACTTATCAGAAAAAAAATTTTGTTGAAATTCATCAGTGTCAAGTTTTTAATTTGGCTGAGTATATATTATTCGTAACGTCTTCCGCTTTCTTTATTCAAACGCCTGCTTTTTCAATTTCTGAATAAACTCTGCACGAACATTTCTGCCCTTTTTCTAGATTCATCCATGAGTTTTTCAAATTCTTTAGTTGGAAGCTCCTTTAGCCATAAAGATGTCTTGTTGAAGGCAAACATGATGTAAGCCTCATTAGCAAGTAGCGAAGCATTTGGTCGGAATGAAATTAGATGGTCCAGTTGGCCAAATATGAACTCTGGCAGTTTGTTATGTTTTTTGGCAGAAACTGTTTTTCCCTCAAAGATTCTGATGGATCCTAAAATTTTCCACCAATTAAATGTTCTGGAACCATTCTGCATAGTAATTCTTTCATTGACGTGAATAACGACTGTAACAAAGATAGAACAATTGGGTCAACACTTTCGTCTGGATTCATTAAAAAGTTTAGAATAACATCACTACTGTCCATTGGAGATCTAAATGGAATGTCTTCTCCAATTATGAACTTTGAAGTTTTGTCCAGATCTGATGCTGTTTTATCTACCTTTTGAATTTTTGATGATATCTTTCTGGTAATTGATTTATCTCTTCTATCTATTTTCCTTTTCAATTGTCTGTTGACTTCTTTTGTTTGTTGTAAATCTTTCCTATACCTTTGATGTTCTGGTACTGTAGCGATGGGTACGTCTGGTACTATAACAATAGGCTCGGTGGTGGATGCCGATGTCACTGTTGCAGTCGGCACACAAAATGGTAGACGTCTAAATTAGTTCTTAGCGATTTTAATTTTCCATAGTTGAGAAGTTCCAAAATTGCCCCATTGGTTAACTTTGCTACTTTTGGTTTATTGTCATAAAATACGCTGTCTACTGAAATCCCCAGCTCAGAACAATAAAAAGACATAATTACAGCATTTTAGAATTAAAAATTGTAATATAAATTTGAGGAATAAACCAGGGAAGCACCAGACACAATGGTCTGTGTTCCAACGTCATTTGTTCCAGGATTTCTTTGGTACAAATTGTCGCATACCATGCTGATAGTACTCGCATATATGTCGCCCACGATGAGCGTTTGAATACCCCTTGAGTTTGGATTTGTTCTCTTTATTTTTTTCCTCAATATTTTCGGACTTGAATGGAAATCAGATGAAGAGGCAGATAGGGTACATTGGGTTTCTAGCCGAGCTACCTGTAAAATAAAGAGAATAAATGCTTGAAACTGAATTTACTATACTGGTACATGTTACAGCAGTCTAAAGAGCTTTCCTAGCAACAAAACATACTCCCACAGCAGCTACATAATCTGAGCAGTCAACAAGGGTGTCATATATTTATGCTTTTGAAGGTAACCGGAGCATTTACAAGACATTGACACCAATTTCATACAGCTCAAAACATTCACAAGGTTCAGCAGTATGACACAAGGCTTTGGGCCATACATGTACATTTAACTCTAGATTAATTAACAGAAATTGTTGAAATTAAATAGGTTTCTTCGTCCTACTGATGTATATAAATTTCAAACTGATCACATAATAAATGTAGTCTAGAGTGGTCACCAGAAAAATGAAATGGGGTTTAACGTCCTACTGTTCTGCTCTTAAACTGGGCTGATGAAGAAGGGCATACGCCATACGGTGTGCTATGAAGGAACATTTGCCCGGGCAGCGGCATTACGGCCTACTCTTATATCAAATTCCAACTGCCAAGGGATCTTTACGTGCACGCCAGGGGGGTTGGATGGCTGAATGGTTAGCGTGCGCGCGCTGTATCATAAAGTCTGTCATTGAGTCGACTGGCGTGGTTTCGAATCCCCGGTTGTACGTGGCAAGGAGTAGGGTCGCCTGTCCAACCTCGTGGGTTTTCTCCGGGGCCTCCGGTTTCCTCCCACTGCTAAAGACCCCTACGCGCAAGCGGATTATGTAAATAAAATTAAACCATATGTTAGTCCCGAAATGACCTAGTTTGTGTCGAGTGGACGTTAAACCCCATTTCTCTCTCTCTCTCACGTGCACGCCAATATGTACACGGGACCTCGGTTGTTCGTCCCATCCGGACGACTAGACGGCCGTTCTTGTCATCACTGACAAGGGGAAACCACGCTAGAAAATCGGAATGAACTTTCTCGGCTAATGCAGGGATTGAACACCCGACCTCCATGCTAGCGAGCCAGCGTCATACCCACTCACCAGAAAAAAGTTTGCATATAAAAACACACATTTCACACTAAGGGATATTATATTTTTGATAACCTCACTTTATGAAATATAGTAAATAACATGCTTATTTTTTCATAAACTAATACATGGTTTATAATTTTAGCACTTTGGTTTTGCTTTCCAGTAAAATGAAGGATTAAGTGCATCGTAGTCTTGCAAATACTACAATCTGTAATTCTAAATAATTAACCAATAAACTTACATTTTCTGGTACAGCTTTTTTTTAGTCTGGTTGGGGAGGAATCGGACGATGTACAAAACTGTGATGTTTCCCAATAAAGAAAATTTCTTGCCTTCCCGGGAGCTTGAGTTTCTATCTGAAATGATCAATGTAGACTTAAGTAACTATATAAATGTATCTATTTGAAAACCAAAAAGGTTGTAAGTAAACAAATAAAAATTCAATTAACCTTTCAATGACAAATTTCATCTTCGATTAACTGTCAAGAACCCTGAAGTTTGGTGTTGACCGAGCAAGTTCCTCTAGAGATATTCAGTCTTATTTCTCCTTGTCAGTGGTGCAGGGCAGAAAGCCTGACAAGAACACATGCCTAGTTGTTCAGATGGGATGATTGTTTAGAACCCATGTTAACGGCCATTTTTTCAATATTATAACTAAATATTGCCATGTTCATTATTAGTTGAACAGTATCAAACAGAATGTTTCATATTAATGAAACCAATTCATTTTTCTCTTACTTCTTGATCACTTTCTTCTGATGTGAATAATCTTTGAGAATTTCCTTCGTATTCTATGGTAAAGATATGACTATGAAAAGAAACAATAGCAATTGAATAATTTATGATGGGAAATTCCTTCCAAGGAATGTCATTTTTAAGACAAAGTTTACTTTGTCATGCTTTTCTGAAGACTTAATAAAAATTGGAATTTACAATATTAACAATTCTGAGAAAAAAAAACTCGATCAAATCAAGCAATGTCGAATTATGTAAAAAATCTATATCTTACTTCAAGTTTAAAATATATGAAGATCTTGTTTAGTCACGAGTCCGGCTAAACATTCAGCGTTAGCAATGCTTTCGTTAAGTTTCTTGATAGCCTTGGGATCACCGGCTAAGCCAGCAATGCCTTTGGTTATTAAAAAAAACAACTTTGGAAAGGTCTGTAGGGGGAATCTCAAGAGAAACCTCGGTCGTGCCTTTGAAATTTTACTTTTTAAATTAAAAATATCAGAAACGTCGTCCTTTAATTGGTGTGTGTGTGTGGGGGGGGGGGGGGTGCATGAAATAATATTTTTTGGATTCCCCCCTCGTCGTCCCCCAGATTACTTCCCTGTCTACTAAGGGGAGGACTAGCATGGATAACCTGTGCGTGGCCCAAGGACTCGACAAGGGGTATACTCAAGCCAGATAGTAAAAATACTACTTCAACCTGATTGACCCAAGCTGTCGCTCTGTAGAATGTACTAAGGACACAAAGGTAGGTAATTGCTGAGTGATTAAACACCAGTATTAAACTGGGAAAGGGTAATTTTATAGAGCTAAAACGACCAAAGCCGATTGATCACAGTCGGCCACTCTGACCCCGTCTAGGTGAACCATGAGCCAAAGCAATGTGTTGCAGAGAAAGTGCTCCACATATTGTTTCTATTTCAGTTCTTACAGTATGGGCGACATATTATACATGTTCCGTAGAGGATTTTCCCATGTTAATAACAGTGTTATTAACCAGAGAAAGGGCTCCACTCAATTACCATCATCCACTCCCTACCAACACGGGTCGCAACGCACGGCAAACACGTTGCCACATTACAGGGATCTTTTTAATCGCCTTTTACGACACGCAGGACATACGAAGGGTATATTCTTATCACCCCCTACACCCCAGGGGGGTATCTTGCGGTAAAGTATGTAATTAGGTTGATGGGGGTCATAGGTTACCCATGGTATAACCTTCTTCTTATTAATATCTTTGATTTTTTATTCCAGTAATTCACTTTTGTTTTAATAACTTTAGCTTCATATTCACATGAAGACTCCCGGGGAAGAACGACCTAAGTTTTCAACGAACCCCAGTTAATGGCGCCATTTGACGTTGTAATTAAACCCACTCATTGTTCTGTTCGCGTCAAACATTCTCGTCCAAAAGTCTGTTTTGCCTTTTATGCGAAAAGACAAAAAACGTGACTTGGATCGTTCTTCTCCTGGGCTCTTAGGTAAGTTTCAAATTGAGTTAAATGGTAGCTGGTCCATTCTGGCTTGCTGCAAATATCCTTAATGCAGATGGCCCCACTGTAAACTATGATGCAGATGACTTGCTGCTTCTTTGCAGAATAAATTAGTTTTTAGGTTTTTTTGTTATCATTGATGACTTTAACTTCTAGGAAGGAGACTTCAGTATTGATATTCATTGTAAATTTGTCTTTAGCGAGTGTTGGTTCACGATTATTAGAAAATTCAGGAATTCTTCTCGTGTAGTCGAAGAGATGGTCATTATATCATTCGATTAATTGAAAGTGTGCATCTGGTCTATTAGGTAAATGATTCCAATATTTTTTTAACCAATATGGCGAAATGGTTTTATTTTGTACTTAGTTTGTAAAAATTAATCATTATTCACCAATAATCAATTGTACTGTTTACTTTTTAACTGTGATCCAGAAATTAAACACTTACAAATTGGACACAAGTACAAATTAGATGGTTTTCGTCCCGTAAAAAAAATATTTTCTGTCGTACTTGTAAGTCCCGTAATTCGTTATGGTTCCGTAAATATAGCCACTTTGAATCAAATATTCACAAGGTAGTCTACACTATTTTAAAATCATCCATCTCTAAGTCTTTCCATTATGCAATAACAATCGCTACCTTTCAAGTTTATTCTGATGAAACATATTAGTAAATCCAGCCATAAAGTCACTTCAAATCTCTTGAGTTGTTAGCTTTAACGGGAAGAAATCTAGCTATAAAGTCAATTGAAATCTCTTGAGTTGTTAGCTTTAACAGGAAGAAATCTAGCTTAGTCAATTGAAATCTCTTAAGTTTTTAGCTTTAACAGGAAGAAATCTAGCTATAAAGTCAATTGAAATCTCTTGAGTTGTTGACTTCAACAGGAAGAAATCTAGCTATAAAGTTACTTGAAATCTCTTGAGTTTTTAGCTTTAACAGCAAGACATCCAGCTATAAAGTCACTTGAAATCTCTTGAGTTATTAGCTTGTAAGCATGAGTTTCATCCTTTACATCACTACTAGACGACCAATACTGAACCCGAATAAAGTAAATAATCAATGGATAATAATCATCAGTTTCATCCTTTGCATCACTACTAGGGGATCAATACTGACCATCAATAAAGTAAATAATAAATATTAGCGACATCCTTAACATCACTACTAGACGATGTATGCTGAACCTGAATAAAATAACTCGTCGTGGGCGCCCAACCAATGTCACTCGACTTTATGGGGTGTCCATACTGATATGGGAACGTTGGTCGTTGGCTTCGTATTGCGTCGAATGGAAAGGGCGCCCCTCTGGGATAAGGTACCCCACAGATCATGCCGTTTTGGGCGGCTCATATATAACGACATGTTTGGCGTCCCACCAATCTCGTCGTGGGCGCCCAACCAATGTCACTCGACTTTATGGGGCGCCCATACTGACATGGGAACTTTGGTCGGTTGGGGCGCCGATTTTTTCCAGGCGGAAATCTGCCTCGGTATGCCGAATTTAAAACGAACCTTTCCACGAGCAATTTAGCAACCGTGATGGCTTCTATATTTTTGATGCGGAAAGCATGGGCAAACTTAGCCACACACTACCAAGATGTACCGATGTCCATCAGAGGTTGGGGGATCTATTATACAAACAATGTCCACACAGTCACCCGTTCGAAGGGTGCACCCGCCCTGTAAGAGGGAACTGGGGCTTTCTTCTTATTAAGTTTCAGGGCAGCAAACTTAGAGCAGGTATATATGTATTCCTGTAAGCCAGCCTTTAAACTGGTCCAGTAATAGCCTTGCTTTATTTTCTCCACTGTCTTATGAATACCAGTCGGAAGGTCATGCGACATGTGGAGGCACTTCTCCTCCGTGAGTTCAGGTACAACCACTCGTTTCACGACATGATTCCCATCAACTCTCTTCACATACAAGAGAATTCCACTGGGTCATCAATTTCTTAAGTACAGGACTTTGAGGAGAAATTACATTCCACTTTGGTTTCTCCTTCCTTTTTACCCATTGAATAATGAGGCAGATGTCCGAGTACTTATGTTGCATTTCACTTAATTGAGTAGTATCTACACTAATCAAACCGATCACCTTCTGACTTTCACTAACACAAGGTGCACAAGATAATGAATCAGCATTATGATGCACTCTCCCAGGACATTTTTCGATGTCAAAATCATAAGATGAAAGCTGTTTTATCCATCGTGCGATGGATTCAGTGACCAAAGCAATGCTCCGTCCGAATTAAAAATTTATTTCTGTACAGGTAAGCCTTGAAATAGTTCACGAAATATACAACCGCTAAAAGTTCCTTCCTGGTAACACTATAATTTCGTTCTTCCGTTGTCAATGTACGACTATCGTAAGTCACCACAAGGTCTTTACGTTCTTCCTTTGTCAATGCACGACTATCGTAAGTCACCACAAGGTCTTTACCATCATGAAGCAGCGACACGACAGCACCTATCACACATCCACTCGCGTCCATGTCGATTGAGAACCACTTTGAGAGATCTGGAAAAGCTAGGATGGGCGTTTCCGTTAGCTTCACGTCCACCTGCCCACAGGAACCCCCCCCCCCTCCTTTCTCTGTCAATATATTCCGAAGTTTAGCTAATTCCTAATTCAGATCCAACCCTCGTGGGTTTTCTCCGGGTCCTCCGGTTTCCTCCCACTGCTAAAGACCCCTACGCGCAAGCGAATTATTGAAATAAAATTAAACCATATGTTAGTCCCGAAATGACCTAGTTTGTGTCGAGTGGACGTTAAACCCCATTTCTCTCTCCCCTAATTCAGAAAATGCTTCGATGAACTGGTGATAATAGCTGCACAAGCCCATACAATTTCTAATCTGGTCAGATTAGTCGGGATCTTACAATTTCTCACAGGGTTTATTTTGTCAGGATTCGTAGATATTCCTTGTGACGAAACAATATGAACAAAAAAAAAACAATTCACTTCCTCCTTCGACAGGTTGGATTTAAATGCCTTCCATCTAAGCCCTGCACATCTCAACCTGTCCAACACACTTGCGATCCTATCCATGTGCTGAGAAAGGCTATGAGAAAAGATGATAATGTCCAAATAGACTAGACCAATATCCCATTGCAGGCCATGTAACACAGACTCCTTAAGTCTTTAAAACGTGTCTGGTGTATTGCACAGTCCAAATGGCATAACCTTGAACCGGTATAACCCTTTCGAGGTAGTAAAGGCGGTTTTTGCCCTGTCCTTAGGGTCGACCTGCACCTGACAGTAGCCTGATGCCATAGTCGATAAGCACTTACTTGCTAATGTATCCAATGTTTTGTCAATCCGGGAAAGTGGGTATGCGTCTTTCATTGTGATGTCGTTCAGCTTTCGAAAATCTATACAAAAACGCAAAGTCCCGTCGCGCTTTTTGACTAAAAGAACTGGGCTTGACCATGGCGTTTTATTATAGATAGGTGATAATGTCACACAATGATTGATACACTGTTTACAATACATCAAATCATCTTCTTTCTCTTTCCTTAATCGCGAAACAAACACCCCAGCCACGTCGACGTACCATGTCTCTGTGATCACCTTAATTAATCAAATTAATATTTATTGAGTTCACCTTAATTTATCAAATTAATATTTATTGAGTTCGATATTTCAATAAATATGTCCCAATCCACGATCCGTGAACGAAGTATATTTTGATGCGTTAATAGGTCGGGATGGTGGTGGTGGTGTTGGGGGGGAGGGGTGGATGGCTGAATGGTTAGCACGTGCGTGCTGTATCATAAAGTCTGTCATTGAGTCGACTGGCATGGTTTCGATCCCCCTATTGTACGTGACAAGGAGAAGGATCGCCTGTCCAACCTCGTGGGTTTTCTCCGGGTCCGCCAACTGCTAAAGACCCCTACGCGCAAGCGAATTATGGAAATAAAATTGAACCATATGTTAGTCCCGAAATGACCTAGTTTGTGTCGAGTTGACTTTAAACCCCATTTGTCTCTCTCTTCAATAGGTCAGGGGGGGGGGGGGTTAGCACGTGCGCGCTGTATCATAAGGTCTGTCATTGATTTAACTGACGTGATTTCGTTTCCCCGTTGTACGTTACAAGGAGTATGGTTTTCTTAGGGTCCTCCGGTTTCCTCCCGCTGCTAAAGATACCTACGCGCAAGCGCATTATTGAAATAAAATTGAACAATGCGTTAGTCCTGAAATTTACCTAGTTTGTCTCTTTAATAGGTCAAGACTTTTGATGAAGCTCCAGCTTGTTTACATTTGTTGATGTGGGAAGCATTTGGTGTGGCCCTCATTTCAATTTGAACTATAATCCGCTAAGAAACATTTGGCTATCCCAGACCCGATTATAAAATGGGATTTAACGTCCTACTGTTCTGCTCCGAACTGAGCTAATGAAGACGGGCATACGCCATACAATGTGCTATGAGGGAAATTTTGCCCGGACAGCGGCACTACGGCCTACTCTTATATCGAATTCTCTCCTCCGAACGACTAGACAGCTGTCCTTGTCAGGCTCCCCGTCCTGCATCACTGACAAAGGAGAACCACGCCGGAAAATCTGGATGAACTTTCTCGGCCATTGCAGGGATCGAACATCCGACCTCCAGGCTAGCGAGCCAGCGTCTTACCCGTCCAGCCACTGTGACCCCAGAAAATCTCGTTCTGCGCATGTCCGGTCTACTTAATGCTACATGTGTGCTTGACTAACATTGAATTTGTTTGCGTCAAGGGATTCTTACACAGATTGAAAGAGACTCAACACACGTCATCTTGGGACTAACATCTTGTTGACGTGTTTAGCCGTGTCGAGACACCGTAGACAAAACGGGAAGTAAGGCATGAATAAGCATATGACTGAAACCAGGTAAGTTGGATCGGTGTCAAATCTGATGATCTTAGCTAAACGCGTGACAATCTAGCCCGATTTCGTACAAAGAAGCAAGACTACATTGAAGACAAAGTGGTATATACAATATTTATTGGTTTGTTTTATTAATATCATATACCAATTGTTAGGCTTCTTTAAAACTAGGAATTGTATCTTTCTGGGTAAACAGTTGTTCTGGTGACATCCTTTCATCAAATAATTTCCAGCAGAGTTAAATCTCAAACAATAATTCCATGTTTCACATTTAGCAGCATTCAGACTACGGGTCTGAAAAGTAAATAAAAGTTTAAGCTCCTGTTCGTTTTTGTCTTTTAGTGTCTTTTAGGAATATTCCAAAGATGAAATGAAAACTTTACTAGATCTGTGCACGCTTCTTCAAACGTTTCGTCAACAACATAACAATGTGCCTCTATTTACCTGGCTTACCTATATAGACATATTTACCTGGCTTACCTATATAGACATGGGTGAGTGTAAAACCTGCCTGGCACACTTCCTGGTCATTGTTACTCACAAAACGTATTGTAGTTCCGTTACCTGTAGGTATGGTAATAGGTTCCGGTGCCACACCTCCACAATACCTGTATTAAAACCCAGTATTATAATCAGGGGATATATAGATATGTGATTAGTTTTAGTTTGTCTCGTTAAGTTCACCAAGTGATTTAGCAATATAGACTGGTTGGTATAATTCTTGGTTAAATAAGAATAGGCATACACCTTTTTATAAACTATATTATATTTATTGTCTAATGTTTGAATGATATATAGGGGGGTTGGATGGCTGAATGATTAGCCTGTGCGTGCTGTATCATAAAGTCTGTCATTGAGTCAACTGGCGTGGTTTCGATTCCCCGGTTTTACGTGACAAGGAGTAAGGTCGCCTGTCCAACCTCGTGGGTTTTCTCCGGGTCCTCCCACTGCTAAAGACTCCTACGCGCAAGCGAATTATGGAAATAAAATTTAACCATGTTAGTCCCGAAATGACCTAGTTTGTGTCGAGTGGACGTTAAACCCCATTTCTCCCTCTCTCAATCTATATATATATATAGGTTGAATAGAACTACGGCATATAACAAGAGATGGTGTATTGTGCATCGACTATGTTGGCGGATAAAGAATAGCGGATTTAATACGAAGTACAAAAGTAAATCTCCTACCTTTTTCCCTCTATCTCCACATAATCTTCCATACAATCTGTTCTTAGAATATCATTACAATTACCACCCGTAGTTTCAATACTAAAATCATCGCCAAACGTAAGGACAAGATCTTTCCCTGGAGAAGCGGGTAGAGTGAACGTTGTGTTCTGTATCCTATTGTATTTACCACCTGATGTTAATATTGCTGGAACTGTAATAAATTACCGATGACATCAATAGATTATGTAAATACATAACATTATGGATAAATACTGTTATTATACCACTACATGTATAATTATATATGACTAACAGAAAAATCACAGAAATATCTTGGTGGGGTGGGTATTGCTTCGGAGAGATGGATCCAGGTTCTGTCCAACTGAATTAATTTTATCGGCATTGACAATGAACATTTCAAGGGGGTCTTTCCTTTAGATTAGCAATGCTTAAGCTTGGAGACAGGGGATTTAGCTCTTTGTAAAAAAAATCTTTGTGAACTTTGAGCATTAACATGGTTCCTGATTATGTCTCGCCGAACAATCTCGGCATATTTACAGAGTACTTGGTTTGTGAAGCTTTTAAAGCTCATTACGATATCAAAATCATTAGAAATAAAAATTATTTTTACTCACATTCACAATTATTTCCCCCAAACCCTTCCATACAATTACAGGTTTGTTGTGTAGTGGGCGTTCCTCCATTTTTACAAGGATTAGAATCTGGTACAGCGTCTATATAAAATATGTGAATGGTTTCGTGTGCTTAAACAGTGGTACAAATGATAAATCATCTTCGAATTTTGTCCAGTGGTTTGAATTGTTCGTACTTGTTTTTTATTTCATTTGACTAATTTCATATCAAAGTAGCTAAGTCTCTAACTCAACATCATCCAAAGTTTTCAACATTGAAAACACGCATCATTTGTCAATTTAAATCAACATTAATGTTATGATCTTATCGGGAAAAGATCAGCTTCTGATATCCAATATGTAAGACAAAATAAACATTTTACCATCGGTACACGAATCGTGTACCATAATGCGTTTCGGCGCCACTTGTAACAAGGGACTCGAGGAACAAGGCTAGTTATTTTCCACAAGTCATGTTAAAAGGTGACGCATATTCTTATCTGGGGTGCATGCACAATAAATACTATCGGTATAGACTGGAATAACCAGAGGCTAGAGATTGCCATTCGATTGAGACATAACTAATTGATATGAGAATAAAAATGGAAACTACTGAATGTAAATCAGTTTATATACATTCTTATTACATTATTATATGCATTCTTATTACATTATTATATGCCTTGCGACCTATTGCATCAATTTCGAGGTCCCAAATATACTAAGTAGCAAAAGAAACGTCAGGTTGGTATGTTACTCTGAATAGACGCATTGCATAAAACTTGACAAATGTTTTATTGTATATTTGTGACCACATCTCCAACTTTACCTGAGCAACAAGGCTCCTTCCCAAACACAGAAATGAACCCAGGAAATGTTCTCAAAAACGTGGGAACACACGGAAGACCCATCAGTGCCGATACAGTGCGCTGACGTCTCACCAGAAAGAACATCCACTGCCGCAGACCTTACCGTGTACCAACCCTCACCCCTCGCCATCGACGTGAACGTCTACAGTTTGAACAACAACTCCAGAACTGGCGACACAGGCAATGGAGAATTGTTCTGTTTACAGATGAGAGTCAGTATTGCGTATCAACTGCAGATGGCAAGATCAGAATATGGCGTCGACGTCGTCTGACCAATGTGTCACGGAACGAGACTCATGGGGAGGTCCAAGCATAATGGTGTGGGGTGGAATCGGCCTGAACCAGAGAGTGGGTCCTGTGGTGTTCCAAAATCTTGGTCCAGGGAGAGGAGGCGGCATCACAACAGTGCGCTACATCGATCAAGCTCTCAGACCCCACGTCATACCACATTTCGCACGTCATCGAAACAACGTTTTCCAGCATGACAACGCCCGTTTCCACACCGCCAGAGTTACTCGGAACAATCTACAGCAGAACGGTGTCAACGTTATGCACTGGCCAGCGCTTAGTCCGGACTTAAACCAGATTGAACAGCTTTGGGATGAAATTTAGATGAGACTTAATAACGTCGTACCGAGACTACACACAACCGATGGATTGCGCCAGGCTTTTCTGAGAGTGTTGTTCCAGGTACCAATGGAGTTCATCAATCGTCTGGTCCACTCCATGTACAGACGCTGCGCTGATGTTATTGACACTTGCGGTGGACACACCAGATACTGATGTATAGCTTGAGTACAGACTCTAACCCTTCTCGTAATGTCTTGGAATTGTGATCAATTAATCACTAATATGTCAACATACTGTTCACAAAAAATTGCTTTGATTCATTTAGTAAGTCGTTTTTCTACAACTGTTGATGATGTAATTCGTTATATTTTGTACTCACCTATATATTGATAGGTCAATGTGAAACCTATAAATCCAATTGTACGATCAGTTACAAAGCGTACTTGGGTGCCATTACCAGTTGAAAGCATGATGTCTGCTGGAGCAGAGAAGCCACAATATCTGTACAAATAAAGAATCATTAAAAGTTTATGTGTCTTAAAGCGTCTATAAGGCAGTATTAGATGCAGCCACAAGACCTTTAATTTATATTCATACCCCAAACCGCTTCTTGAGGAAACCGGCCGTAGTGTAAAAAATCCACCATGTCAATATATTGATATTTTGAATTCTTTAAAAATCAACCTACCCTAATGTGCGGAAACGTAAAACCCCATTTCTTTGTTATGTACATGTAAGTTAATGTTATTAAAGACCAGTTTTTTGTCCGGGGGGGGGGGGGGGGTTAGTCCCATCTATACAACGAGTAGTTAATGCTGTATATGTTGGGGAGGGGTATATACGTACCGTGTACCTCCAATCACTAGGTAATCGAGGGAACAAGTAGAAAGAAGAAAGTCATCAATAAATGAAATGGTGAGGTTTTTACCAGTAACTCCAGGTATATTGGTTATAACATTCTGATTACTGTCATACTGCTTTATAGGTGTAACGACTGAAACGTCTGGAACAAATAATACTACATTTATGTTATACCAGAGCTGTGATCGATGCACTCCTACAGAAAAAGGTGGGCGGAGCTGTTTTGTGTCGCTTTGGTATTGGTCTTACTTTTTCAATCCATTCATTCATCTTGCCGCGAAAATCTCGACCAATATATTAACACTGTTATATTACTTAAATAGTTCATCACAACCTGGTTGGGTGTGTGCAGGTATTGTAGGATACTGTACGAGGTCGGATGTTAAGTCATTTATTTGTCCTAATTTTACTTCAAAGCAATCAACTATACCCGCCTCTCCCACTCCCACTTGTCACGTGGTTAACTTAACTTATACTAAACCGTGTTTCGTTCAACAACCTCATAATAGAAATAGACAAATGACATGGTCAGGTGTAATCTAGGTTTCACTCACCTTTGTACAGGCTATAATCAATATCATTTTGGAAATAAACCTCAGTTCTTAAAACACAACTACAGGTGTATCCACTAGGTGCAAGAAGTGGTACACAACGTGTAAAACTTACAGAGGGTAATTTACATAGATTTACTGGAAGTAAAAAGTTACGAGATAAACATGATTTTATTTCATATAGACTTAATGTAAGTTCATATAGACTTAATGTAAGTACCAAGATACGAGATAAACGTGATTTCATTTTACAAAGATTTTATGGAAGTACGAGGTAAACAATTCTATCTAATTATACTCTTCAAAAAAAGTAGGGGATATTCAGAAACAATACAAAACTGCTGCACTGCTGTTTTTATTAGAGGTAACCAGTGTATGTTAATAACAGGCCAACTGCCTACACGTGAACATAAACAGTTCATATGGGCGGCTTATCTGACAGCCCCATTTCACTCGCGAAGAGATACACCGTCAAAAGTGAAAATGGACGTTTTTATTTTTGTCTTAATAATGAGTAATTGCTCCACCAATCCTCAGACATTCAGCAATTCGTCGTGGCATGCTCCTAATCAACTGTCCAATCAAAATTTGGGGCAATCTGACCCACTCCTTCTTCAGTGCCACGGCCAATTCTTGTAGTGTTGTCGGTTGACGTTGACGTCGACGAACACGTCTTCCGATCAAATTAAACGTAACATTCTAAAGCAAAGATACGCTAAACAGTAAATCTAATGCAGGAACCGATAGGAAAGCAGACGCGGATAAGATAAACCAGCAAGCGGCAGTTTTCATCAATCCTTCCTTGAAGTGTCAAATTTGACAATGAACCTCTCCCACGTGTATGGCGCTATTGCGTTAAGTTCTTCATCTGTGAACATACTCTCAAGTTTCCATGATTATGTATCATATCACAACCTGCATAGTATTTGCATTTCAATATCCCCTACTTTTTTTAAGAGTATATTACATTGACCATATACAACTGTAACTAATTTTTACGATGGCTAATTTCAAATAACAACCACTTACTACTACAATCATCCCTATCGTAACCAGGCCTACATTTACAAATACCTGCTACACATATCTGGACGTCATTTAAACAGGTGACATTGTCACACAGATCGACTGAAATAAACAACAACAAAAACCTTGACAAATCACACATCAGTTCTAACATCTTGTAATTCTAGTTTATCTCATATTCATGGGCCACATCCTGTGGTATGTGAGGACGCTCCCCACAGAACACCAACCCGTCAACGCCCATGAAGAAGAAAGACAGCCGCCCCTCTCCCTCCCTTTCCGCCAATTCGAACCTGTACGCTTTAGTTGACAAACTCAACACATCAAACGACACTGTGTCGGATAACTCCAATTCGGAAGACACTGTGTCTCCCGTAATTTCTAATCAAAATTTCTCAACTCCTAGCAGATCTCCCGTGAATAAACGAATAAGCTTCTCCTCACCCACACGCGTCAAACCGTACCGCGCATCCAACCGCCTTAGCTTAGACATAGAGTCCCTCCCCCACAAAACAAGCCAGTGCTTGGCCTTAGGTACCACAATGGCAATGACAAAGCCTCCTGGTCCCTCCCTGGTATCGTCAAACAGATTTTAATGCTAGGTAGCTCGAACCTCAGCCGTATACCCAAAGGGGGAGTTGGTGTGCAAATCGAATCGTATGGGGGCGCCAAGATCCAACATCTCATTGATATGATTAAAGCTTACACCCACACTGGACAACCAAAAACCATCATTTTTCAAATCGGTACTAACAATAGGAACTGGTTGCCACTACCAAGTCCAAATTTCCCAACACCGCCATCTTTATATCCCAAATTCCGTTTCCCCCCCACCCTCAAACAGAAAGAAGGAACCAAACCATGTGAAAACCTGACAACTCTAAACCACTACCTCATCACGGAACCACCGAAACAAGAAAGAGTAATCGAACTTAATCACTCAGTGGTCCATGTCAACGCAAGTGACAAAATACATTGGACAGCCATTACTGCTGACAGACAATTCAACCACTGGCTTAGAGTTGTCGAGTCTTTAAATTAGAGTCTGAGGGGGGCCTCGTTGAAAACGCTACGCAACAAACCCCCACTCAAACTCCAGCTTCCCTTAGAAGGGCAAATACTTGACAAGGGCCTCAAATTCATACCTTCCCCTCAACCGACTACTGTTGATGACATCTTAGAATCTACTGACCAATTTTCTAGACGTATCAAATTGACCTATTTTTCTCCGCGATAAACCCCGCAAGACGGGCAATACCAAATTTATTGAAAAATCTGTACACCCCCTAACGCGGCCATTAGAGGGGATATTCTAGTCCATTTAGACACTATGAAGAGCGAGATAGCTGAGCTTCCAATCTCAAAAGAAAGGAACAACCTAACCCGAGTTGAAAGAACGGCACTCAACGCGCTCAAAAATGACAAGTCCATCGTCATTAAAAAGAGTGACAAGGTCTCATGTTGCGTCATACTAAATCGAAATGACTATATACTAGAAGCTGAACAGCAACTTAGTAACGAGATGTACTACAAGAGACTTCCCGAACCTATTTTTATGGAAAACGGTTTAATGATCAACCGCATTTTAGACACACTGGTCACTAATAAGTTCATTAATCCCAAACAATATGACTACCTTTCCGCGAAGCCTAACTGCCGCCAGAGACATTTTTACACTCTCCCGAAAATCCACAAAAATCCCAAAACGGAGTGGTTTGTACCGAAAGGTCGGCCCATAGTGTCTGACTGTTCGAGCGAGTGTCATAATGTCTCTGAATATATTGACTCTTTTCTAAAACCACTGACATCCCTGCATCCGGCCTATCTATTTGAGTTATATATTTCAAAATCACAATTACAAAACCAACCCACACGGCAATATAGTAATGACATCTGGCATTCCCGCGGCGGATATGCTCACTTGTTTCGTAACATATGTAATTTCTTTTCCATGAGATCGGCAGTTAGTTTGGAATGTTTCCTGGTAAAGTCCACGTATTATTAGACTAGTGTGTCGCTCAATTGCATCACCATTTAGGATGCATAGTTGTATATTTAATTAGTATTATTTTTAAAAACATACCTGGTGCTAGCTTAGTTCCACAATCTTCTCCACTAAACATTTGAGGGCAATCACATATACCATTGTTACATGTTGCATTGTTCAAACATCTGTTGTTACAAGAATCAACTAGAAATATACAATAGTAAACGTCTTGTACAATTGTTTGTGTGTAGTGTGGTCGCCCTGCACTTTATCAAGTGAACTTAATGGGGGAGACGACTTACAGTTAGCACCGAAAATAACATCAGCCTACTATCAATGTTTGTTGATTAAAAACTAGATCATCTAAAGGGAATATGCTGAAAATTTCAGTCAAATTGCTCCACTCTACACCGATATATTAGGGATTGAATTTTAGGCCTAGCCTCGATCATTATTACTAAAGTCGGTGTGATAAAAAAACCCAGTGTCGATTATTCGTTTTTGAATTTAACCATCAATGAGCGTTGAGCAGCAGGTATGATTCAAATATAGTAAAATCGGAAACTGGTAATGAAAAGCCTGCCAAGTGAGGCTACCATAGCCATTGAGCATGTTACTTGATAATTGTGAATATGTGGGTGGAGTTATCGTTTGTCAATCAAACGATCGCCAATTCTCATAGACGATGAAGACACAATTGATGGCTAGTTCTAGTCCGAACTTCTAACAGTGACAATTCCGTTGAGATCTAAGTAATTTGACTGAAAGTTTCAACATTTTCTTTTCTCATCATCTATTTTTGAATTATTATAGCAAGAATGGCCAACACTTTATAAAACTCTTAACTAATGTATCTTTAAATATACTAATATGACTTGACTCGTAATAAATATACTAATATTAGGTCTTTAAGACCCGTTTCGTATCTGTTGTTAATGAAGAATCTTACCACCACAATCTGGTCCAGAATATTCAGAGGTGCATTCACATATGCCTCTTACACATATACCTCCATTTAGACATTTAACAGATTCACAGGGGTCTGTAACATAAAATATATTCACAAATAATAATCACAGAGGTCTGAATAAAGATATAAAGTGCTGGCCGTTCTGCTATAATAGTTTAAAAAACGATAATGAAAAATAATATATTTAAAATGAAATGAATCGGGATTTAATGACTTCCTTGTCGAGAGCAATCTGACTAGGAAAACGGGCATACGCCATGCAGTGGGATTTCAGGAATATTTTGCCATGACAGCTGTGCTGCTACACCCTAATCTTATTAAGATGTCCGACGGGAGGTGGGTTTTGCATTCCACCCCATCACCCATTCAAGTCAACAAGGACTTTAGACACACCTTACACGTAACATCAAGGAACTGATAAATGTATCTTCCCTATCATCACAAACACTGTTTCTGCGTTTACTCAACTTAAATGGGTAAAACAGTTACTCCGCCATGGAGTGAATTTGACACGTCCGCACTGTTAACTTGATTACCTGGACAAGGACATCGATTACAGTACCGCTTTTCTTGGTTTCTGCCAATGCAGCGACGTCCATGATTCTCCGAGGCAGGGTTATTGCAAAATCGATATCGTTTTTGTGTGCCAACACCGCAAGTTGAAGAACATTCATCATAGTTAGACCACGATGCCCAATTACCATCAACTGTAAGAAAATAAAATGCTTTCAATCTGTTTGTAGCAGAATTTAAGATCGGGGCGAATATAGGTGCACATGGTTAACCACGCCGAAAATCCAAGAGAGAGAGAGAGAAATGGGGCTTAACGTCCACTGAATACAAACTAGGTCATTTCGGGACTAACATATGGTTCGATGTTATTTCAATAATTCGCTTTCAGAGGGGGAAAACCGGAGCACCCGGAGAAAACCCAAGAGGGGAAATTCAAAAGAAACTTTCTCAATGGCAAATCCTAGAACCTTTGGTTAACGGGTCAGCGCCTTACTCACTGAGCCACCACGGCGCCATTAGTAATGTGGGATAGACCCATATAGATAATTGTCTGGCTGATTCAACAGCACAACGTTCTACTGCACCGACTAGGCTAATTCAGATGGATATACACCATACAGTGTGCTATGACGGAAATCCCGCCTGGACAGCATCTTTACGACCTACTCTTATGTATCCACGGGACCTAGGTGTTTCGTCCCATGTGTACAACTATACGATGTCCCTTGCCAGGCCCTCGGTCCTGCACTACTGACAAGGGGGAAGAACAGCGAAAAAAGGGAGGGATCGAACACGGACCTCCTGGTTAGCGAGACAACGTCTTACTCACCAATCTGTTTCACAGAGATATTGCGAAAAATCGGCTTATAACATGTGACGTTACTGGTTCTGGCAGAATGGCGCCCTTTACTCGTTTTACATACCCATTTAAACTAAATAGGAAATAATTTTTACCTACATATACTAAATATACTACATATACTACAAAGGTCTTTATTTATCTTTCTAATACTTATTATCTGGAGTTCGTTAAGCCGCATCGATATCACCCTCACCAGTGATTGTAGCGGACTAGCGAATATTCACTGCTGAGCAGCGTGCTTATCCACTAGCCATACTACGACAAAAAGAAATTGTACTGCAAACCAGGGTCATACTGTGGGTAAAGAAATTGTACTGCAAACCAGGGTCATACTGTGGGTAAAACCAAGGTCGTAATGTGGATAACGAAATTGTACTATAAACCCGGGTCATACTGTGGATAACGAAATTGTACTGCAAACCAGTCTCATACTGTGGATAATGAAATTGTACTGCAAACCAGGGTCATTATGTGGGTAAAGAAATTGTACTGCAAACCAGGGTCATACTGTGGGTAAAACAATATGGGAATCCTAGAACCTAATTGTCGTTTTTGCGAGCCCTCACACCAACCTTACTCGAGCGGCCAACATTATCCTAACCAACTATTACATTAAAGGGGAACAGCGCATTTGTTTCTTTTACAGGGCCCTGCTAGGAACACCGCCTAGTCTTTCGAGTGGGAGAGAAAACCGAAGTCTCGTGTACTCTTGGTTGTTTGAATTCAATTGCTGCTACGACAACAGTCCCCATCATTGCAATCTGCATGCAAGGCGTATGCACGTCTGTATTCCCACAGTTGGAGCACAACAATGGGGCTTTAAAACCCAGTTCATTCATGTAATCGCCCATTCTGTTATATACTCTTCAAAAAAAGGAGGGGATATTCAGAAACAATACAAAACTGTGGAAATGCACTGCTGTTTTTATTAGAGGTGACCAGTGTATGTTAATAACAGGTCCATTGTCTACACATGAACATAAACACTCGCAAAGAGATACATCGTCATAAGTGAAAATGGACGTTTTTGATTTTTGTCTTAATAATGAGTAATTGCTCCACCAATCCTCAGATATTCAGCAATTCGTCGTGGCATACTCCTAAGCAACCGTCCAATCACGATTTGGGGCAATCTGACCCACTCCCCTTGCAGTGCCACGGCCAATTCTTGCAGTGTTTCGGTTGACGTCGACGAACACGTCTCCCGATCAAATTAAACGTAACACACTAAAGCAAAGATAAGTTAAACAGTAAATCTTATGCAGGAACCGATAGGAATGCTAACATGGATAGATAAACCAGCACGCGGCAGTTTTCATCAACCCTTCCTTGACATTGAACCCCTCCCACGTGTATGGCGCTATTGCGTGTCGCACTTGCAGCTCAGTGGTTCTGTTGGCGATAAGTTCAACATCTGTGAACATACCCTCAAAGCATGTCAAAGCGGGGATCTTTTAAAAGAGGGGGAAGGATGGCCGAGTGGTTAGCGCGTGCACGCTGTATCATAAGGTATGTCATTGAGTTAACTGGCGCGGTTTCGATTCCACGGCTGTACGCGACAAGGATTAGGGTCACTGTCCATCCTCGTGGGTTTTCTCCGGGTCCTCCAGTTTCCTCCCACTGCTAAAGACTCCTACGCGCAAGCGAATTATTGTGAAATAAAATTGAACCATGTTAGTCCCGAAATCACCTAGTTTGTGTAGACTGGACGTTAAACCCCATCTCCCTCTCTGATCTTTTAAAAAAGATCAACCAACGAAGCTTCTGTTATATTAAAGGATCAATTCACCCAAGCCTCTATTATATTGCGTTTCTATATTGTAACAGTGGGTAGATAATTAAGCATCCGTTCTACTCTTTCAATCTGACAATTACTGGTTCTGCTTCCGCCAGTGACGTCACGAAAATAGTCTTCAAATTATTAAGGCTTTTCAGCGTAGCCTCATATTAGAATATAGTAATAGATGAAAATAGAAATAATATTTTTAAAAATAATATTCTCACCTGGCTGAAAATATCGTCGGGATGGTGAATGGTTTCTTCTCGATCCTCTCCTTCCTCGTCCCCATCCGCGTCCTCCCAATCCTCGTCGACTTCCGCCGCCTCCTCCCCACCCTCTTCGTTTACGTCCTCCTCCTGTTCCTTGACCCCGTCTCCGACGATTGGCATCAGCCACCACAATACAAATAATCACTAACAATAGGCCTATAACGAACAACGTCAAACGCATGTTGAAAGATTTAACAGTTTCTCTCATAAACTGAAAGTTATGTGAAGAACAGCGACGTCGTTACTTCTTTTAAACATTTTTACATATCAACAGATGTTCTTATTTACTGGTCGTCTGCTTCCGCCATTAAAATAAAAGGCAATAAAACAGGGAAATATATCTGATGATGACGTATCGTTTTTTTATATATTGAATATCGTTTTTTTATTTGAGAATGTGGAAACAGAAATTATTACCGATACATTATAAACAAAAATTACTTCTACGTACCCCTGGTAAGATGCACGTCTTGCTTAATACATTTAGGTCCACATCTTTCCTTAGTAGCAGCCAAGTTAAATTCAAGATTGTAGGAGATATCTATAAAATCATTTACATGTAATGGTATAATATAATACATGCTGGCAATGGACAGCGTATAATCGTTCGGGTGGGACAAAAAAAACGAGGACCCGTGTACAAATTGGCGTGCACCATAATGATCCCTTGGCAGTTGTAATTCGATATAAGAGTAGGTCGTAGTACCACAGTCCGATCAAAGTTTATTGGGATTTTCCGGCGTGTTTTCCTCCTGTCAGTGTTGCAGATTAGAGGGGCCTGCAAGGGACCATGTATAGTCGTTCAGATGGGACGAAACACCGAGATCCCAATTACACATTAGGGTGCAAGTAAAAAATCACTGTATGGCGTATGCCCGTCTTTATTAGCCCAGTCGGAGCAGAACAGTAGGCCATTAAACCCCATTTCATTTTGAATTGTTCGGGTAAAATATACCTTCATAGTACGTACATGTACAGTAGGTATACCGGTAACCCTCTACGCCAGCTCTACAAATCCACCACAGAGCTGAAAATGGCATTTAATTTGCAAAAATACACAGGCGTCGGACCAGAGTATCATTTTCATCACATAAATAGGCGGAGGTTTTTTTTATCCATAGTCAGGTTACGCTGTATGTCAACAGTTATCTCCGCTTGACGATTTTAGTCGAAAACAGTAAATTTCGACGATTTGAGAAGTATAGAAATGAAATGAAATGTAATGGGGTTTAACGTCCTACTGTTCTGCTCCGAACTGGGCTAATGAAGAAGGGCATACGCCATACAGTGTGCTATGAGGGAAATTTTTCCCGGACAGCGGCACTACGGCCTACTCTAATATCGAATTCCAACTGTCCAGGGATCTTTTACGTGCACGCCAATGTGTACACGGGACCTCGGTTTTTCGTCCCATCCGAACGACTAGACAGCTGTACTTGTCAGGCCCTCCGTTGAGAAATATATGTTCTGTTTTCATTTAATAAAACTGAATATATTTAATTGGTAATTTGTGAATAACAGACGTGAACCGGAGTAGGATCACACATCACAAAACTGTATGATGAGTTTTGGATATGGCGGCCAATTAGGGGAGAGATCTATTCTCGAAGTAGAGTAGATAGTCCTCTGTGCCAAGAATTGGTTAAAACCTGCTTCGGGACACGGGCACGGGATGTTACATTCAGGCGGAAATTAAATTACTTTTGACATCTAGTGATTTTATCATAAATTTTAAATATATATATATATATCATTTCATTTTTGTATTTAATATTTATATGCATAAAAGCTGTATTTTATTTTTAATTTTATTAACTGTGATATTGTTTTTATTTATGCATATAATGTTTTTCTGTGATATAATTTAGCCTGTCTCGTATTATTCACCATATGTTTGGCGCAATATAGCCCGGTTGGAGTTGACGTGCCATTAAACATTTCATTTCATTTACATCTAGTTGCGGTAATAAAACGAATGTATTAAAGTTATGGATCAGTTTCATTTATTGATTTATTCGCATGGCTGCCATCTTGTATATGATAATCAAATTTTGTAAGTATGGTTGATTAAGTTACCAGGAAACAGAATAAAATTTATTAAGTTAAGTATATGTTTAAATTCATAGATTTATTGCATAGATGACATTTTATATATGAAAATAAAATTTTATAAATATGGTTGATTAAGTTACCAGGAAACAGAATGTAACAATAAAATTTCACGGCAAAAAAAAATATGTAGAGCTAGTCCAGCCCAGTTCACAATTATGATACAAATGTCAGTGATGCAGGACGGAGGGCCTGACAAGGGCAGCTGTCTAGTCGTTGGGGTGGGTCGAAAAACCAAGGTCCCGTGTACAAATTGACGTGCACGTAAAAGATCCCTTGCAGTTGGAATTCGATATAAGAGTAGAGCCGCTGTCCGGGCAAAATTCTCCCCATAGCACACTGTATGGCGTATGCCCGTCTTCATTAGCCCAGGTAAGGAGCAGAACAGTAGGACGTTAAACCCTATTTCATTTCATTTCATTTCATTTCATTTGTTATTGGTGCGTAAAAAAGATGTGGAAGTAACCTTCTAAGTTACGAAAACTTATAATATTTCGAACATGTAAATAAAACAAATATAATTCAAAAAGTCACATTTTTTTTATATTCTGATGAAATTTCATCTGTTTATTAAAAAAAAAGATTTATAACAAACATCAAAAGAAAATGGCTTTCTACGAGATTTCATTGATTGGTATTTAGTTCATTGAGAAATGTCTTTTCTTCATTACAAGATAATGCTTCTTCTCCAGTACCCCCCCCCCCACCCTTGTCAGTAGTGCAGCACGTAGGGCCAAAGATGGCCAGCTGTCTAGTTGTTTGGAATTCGATATAAGAGTAGGCCGCAGCGCACTGTATGGCGTATGCCCGGACCAAGCGTTCCTCATAGCACACTGTATGGCGTATGCCCTTCTTCATTAGGCCAGTCGGAGCGGAACAGTAGGACGTATTAAACCCTATTTCATTTCTCTTATCCTTTCTGAGTTTTTGTGGTGCTGTAGATGATTACATGATATAAAAGCTTTTTTTCAACCGTAGCTTGATTATGGGCTTAGCATGTGAATTAATGTCTAATTAATGATTTATATAACATTTAGGGCAAAACTAAATATCTGTAATAACCAGATTTAGGTTTTTAAATTCAAATTTTAAAGTAGAAAATGAAATGGGGTTTAACATCCTACTGTTCTGCTCCAAATGGGCTAATTGAATGAAAACGGGCATACGCGATCAGTGTGCCATGAGCTACTTGCTACTCTCACATCGAATTCCAAATGCCAATGGTTCTTTTACATGCACTCCAATGTGTACACAGGACCTCGGGGTTTCATCCCATCCAAACGACTAGACAGCTGTATCTTTCAGGTCCTCCGTCCTGCACCACTTATAAGAGGAAACTACGCAGAAAAATCTCGATGGACATGTCTTACCCACTGTGGCCCTTTATAAAGTAGAGAGCTTACCTTAAAATATAGTTTGAGTTAACAGAAATAAAAGACGACCTGGATTCAACATTTTATTATAGCATATACAATATTATCAAAAATACTAAATACATGAGAAATCGGGGACATCTCACTTTCCCCACATCTATTGTTTAGAGTCTAGGTCCACCCGGCCATGACTAATTAACCAACAAAGGGGGTTTAAGGGGATTTAAAGTATAGTCTGTAACAAGTTTGTGACACTTCAACATAGCAAATAAATAAATAAATACATTTTTATAGTATAAATAATTATAAACAGTTTGATATATAATAAGTACAAATATATAATAAATAATTATATATGCATATATTAACTAAATAAAAACAATTTTATAGTATAAATATTTATAAACAGTTTGATAAACATGACTTAACGCTGAATTTAAAACCATCTAGCACTAAATTCTGACCACCTTTAGTATTAGCATTGTATTTAAAGTTAACCAAAGCGTTCGCCATTTTGGAATGACCATTTGCGATTCAGAGGAGCTATATATATCAACTGATAAGCTGTGATTAAATACCAGTATTTTATTTGTTTTTATTTCAAATTAATTATTACATCAAAACAGCTCACAATGTAAATTTATTAGTAAACTGATTTCACTAATTTGCCCAATCCACTAATGGTGGGAAGTGTTCACCGGTAACAATAATTAGAGTGAGAAGTTTACACCAGTGATACTAATTAATTAAAACAGACTATAGTCCTACACCCACGGTCTACTAACCTCCTAATCCTTTATAAAAACAATCAAATGTGGGGAAAGTGAGGTTAAACCGAGAAATCCTTCTCTGGTGAGCAACCAAAGCCTGTCTGATTTCTATCAAAAACCTAAGATAATTAACTATAATAATATATTCATTAATGATATTGAATAAAAGAACTGATATAAATACTACATAATAAAATCAGCTGTCATTGATAGATTATCTCATTATAATCATTAGTATAATTATATATACATTAATGATAGTGAATAAAAGAAGTACATAACAAAATAAGCTGTCATTTATTTAAGCATATGACAGGCTAACGATCAGTTGATGTGTGACAACTGAACACTAGTCAAAGAGGAAGACCAACGATTTTCAATAAGGTTTCCATAAATAATAAATATACATTTAGAAATAATCCCTCCTATAACATATGCAAAAGATAATTTGTAAGCGAGAAATTAATTTTTATTGATACCGGAAGTGACGTAGTTGGTTCGACACGCTCACTGGTCACTATAGTAAACATACAAATTTGGAGTAAGTTTAGCGCTGTATTTTGTGATCGTTTCGCCGTTTGGCAGAAAATCTGATGAAAGGTAATCTTTATTAGGATATTAAGAACAAGAACTTACGGTGTTTTGAAGGTATAATATACAACGCGTTTGTGTGAATTAAGTTTCTAAACCGGACACTGTGACACAATTTAAGCCACATGGCTAATTGTTTACATCACGTGATAGCTGGCACTTGACAGATATAAACCGAACACAAATTGGCGACCTATTCGGCTAGCGACCTATTCGACCGATCCAGCTGTAAACAGAGGTAAACAAATAGCGGACTTCATTAATATTAATAATTTGTGTTTTTTAAATAATGACTCGCCTACTTATGTACATCCTGCCACGGCTTCTTTTTCTTCCCTCGATCTCACCATTTGTTTCAGGATTTTACATGGAGAGTAAATGAAGATCTGTGTGGCAGTGACCATTATCCGATCTTGATAGAAAATAATGGACCCTGTTGATAATACCACCCTAACGACATTTCCTGATATCGCTAATTCTCTGGCCAGTACTTTCTCATTCAATTCATCATCCAATTTCTCCTCTGATGCATTTCAGGGCATTAAACATCAGCAGGAGAAAAGGCGACTTAATTTCAAGTCCCGTAATGATGAATGTTATAATGCAAAGTTTTCTATTGCTGAACTTCGTGATTCTCTTAAACGAGCTCGAGATACTGCAACTGGACCAGATGAAATTCACTACCAAATTTTAAAACATTTACCTTTTTCTACACTTTAAATATTAGATCTTTATAACCGAATTTGGGTTGATGGGAATTTCCCTCCTTCGTGGCATGAAGCCACAATAATTCCCATCCCTAAACCGGGTAAAGATCCTACAAATCCTACTAATTATCGCCCGATCGCTTTAACTAGCTGCATTTGCAAAACCATGGAGAGATTTATCAATCGAAGGCTTGTTTGGTACCTAGAGTCAAACAACCTCATTACAGACCTCCAATGTGGATTTCGGTCCCAAAGGAGCACTCTTGATCATCTCGTTAGATTTGAAACGTTTGTCAGGGATGCTTTCATCCAGAAACAACATTTAGTTGCTATATTCTTTGATCTGGAGAAAGCATATGATACCACATGGAAATATGGTATCATGCGCGACCTGCATAACCTCGGTCTGCGGGGTCGCTTACCTATTTTCATTAAAAACTTCTTAGAAGATAGGTCGTTTAAGGTACGTTTGGGATCAATATTCTCTGACCCATTCCCCCAGGAAATGTCAGTCCCCCAGGGAAGTATATTATCTCCCACACTGTTTTCTATCAAAATAAATACGAAGCCGACGTGCCTTAAACGCGGGGTCGACGGCTCTCTTTATGTTGATGACTTTCAGATGTGTTACGGATCGACAAGCATGCAGACAATCGAACGTCAGTTGCAGCTTTGCTTGAATTCTATTCAACGATGGGCAACTGACAATGGATTTCGATTTTCGAAATCCAAGACTGTGTGCATGCACTTCTGTCAAAGAAGAGGTTTACATCCTGATCCGGAGCTTACACTGGATGGTAGCCCCATTCCAGTTGTAGAGGAAACAAAATTCTTGGGTTTGATATTTGATAAGAAATTATCATTTATCCCTCATATAAAAACACTCAAGAAGAAATGTCTGAAAGCCCTCAACATATTGAGAGTCTTATCAAACACTGACTGGGGAGCAGACCGTAAGGTCTTGCTCAGATTATATCAAGCATTAATAAGATCAAAACTCGACTATGGGTGTATTGTGTATGGGTGAGCCCGCGAGTCTTATCTCAAAGAGCTTGACACCATACACAACCAAGGACTTAGAATCAGTTTAGGAACATTTCGTACATCTCCAGTGCAGAGTTTATACGTCGAGGCGCACGAGCCCTCATTGCACGACAGACGTGATAAACTTGCACTGCAGTATGCTACAAAAATTGCATCTCTGCCTAATCATATTTCATTTAACACCATATTTAGACCCTATCATGAACATCTATATTTACTGAGAACTAATGTTATTCCATCATTCGGTATTCGCATCCAACCCCTTTTGTCAGAGGCCGGCATCAGTCATGACAGTATTGCGAATACCCCTTTGTAGGGTACTCCACCCTGGACTATATCGCCTCCATAGATCGATTTAGATCTAACGAAAAACAAAAAGAAAGATACTAGTTCCACGGTGTTTCAGTCTCTCTTTCGAGAGCTGAGGTCTAAATATGGTGATTATGCTCCGATTTATACAGATGGTTCCAAAGATGGCAATCGGGTAGCTTCGGCTACCGTCACACCATCTGGAATCATTTCTGTCAGACTTCCACCTGCTGCTTCCATATTTACTACTTTAAAACACGTTATATTTACTGATTCTCTGTCCTCTTTACAAGCAATAACCAATAAACAACTTGTACGCCCATTGGTAGCAGACATTTATCGTCTGCTACTATCAGACGAGTTTATCGGCAAGGACACAGTCCTTTGCTGGCTCCCCAGTCACGTTGATATTAAAGGGAATGATCAGGCAGACTTAGCTGCCAAGTCTGCTTTAGATCTTCCCATATCAAAATTCCTTTTATCATTCACCGATTTTAAATCCCCCTTTAATTCTTTCATATATGGCCGCTGGCAACGGTCTTGGGATCTTGCAGGCAAAAACAAACTTCATCACATTAAGCCTCTCCTAGGATATTGGCACAACTCCTATAGAACCAACAGGAGGGATGAGGTTGTTTTGTGTCGCTCTCGAATTGGTCATACCTTTTTAACTCACATTTTCATTTTGAAGCGAGAGCCTCAACCGGAATGTGTTCACTGCCATGTTCCTTTGACAGTGAAACACATCTTGATTGAGTGCAAACATCTCAAGTTTATTAGATCTAAATACTACCGTTGCCAGTCATTACGTCAGCTATTTGCTCAACCGGAGCTATATGATAAAGTGTTAACATTTTTAAAAGAGACAAACTTTTATTCTCAATTTTAATTGTATATTTTTAATCATGGATATCGTTTTAAATATTTATATATGTAAATGATTTGTTATATTTATTTTTAATTATATATTTTCTGTGATATTTGTTTTTATTTACATATATAAATTCAATTATGTGATATTGTTTTAATTTGTCTCGTTAGATTCACCATATGTTTGGCGCAATATAGCCCGGTTGGAGCTGACGTGCCATTAAACAACATTTCATTTCATTTCATTTCCTGAAGCAATGGCCCGAGAAATCCCTCTCTGTCCATTGCTGGATAAGCTTCTGATACTTGCGCTTTTGAGGGAGTGTGTCTATTCTTCCCGTTCAATCAAATCTATCCACAAGCACAGCAATATGACAGCCCTTCTTTTAATCAGGGGTCTTCCCTAAAACTTTGGACAGTGATTTAAGGTATTAAAAACAGTGAAAGTGTTGTTCGACTCAAAAGAGTATTGTTTACATTATATCCGTGCTGATAGCCTTGCTTGTCACACAATTAGTTTTTCTGCAATATTCTGCTATGCACTGGTGAATTGGGCATAATAAGATCGTGAGTCATGACGTAACGTTATTTAAACATATTTGGTCCATTTTGGAGCTCTGTTTGGTATTGTTACACAGTTAGCTATTGGTTGTTAATCGGACTATTGACCAGTCATAATTTAGAACAAGAATTTGCCTTCTTTACAGCAGTGGGTAGCGGGATTAGCTCTAATCAAACGAAACACTGCGAGGAGTATGAGGAATGATCTGTACGGTTCGTTTTAGAGAAGAAGAAAAATAACAAGGTAGATTTACAAAAAACATTTATTTTTTTAAATATGCATTATGTAAGATTTTGATAAAAAAAAGCTGGACATTCTCACTATTATAGTTTAAAAACAGATAATGAAATGGGAATATTTTTAAAACCTCAGTCCAATTGCTTTATTCTTAGTGGAGTTATGGCCGTTTGAAGAACAGTGGTACTCTCGATTGTCATTGCTACCTTTGTTAAGATAATAAACAAAGTCTTGATTATTCAATTTTCAATTAAATTATTAACTGTCGTTCGTGTTTAAATCCACTGAAAATCAAATCTGATGGTCTTGTGTTGATTATGTGAAAAAATGTCTAATTAATAATTGATATAACATTTGATAACTAAACGAAATGAAATTAAATGAAATGGGGTTTAACGCCCTACTGTTCTGCTCCTAACCTGGGCTAATGAAGACGGGCATACGCCATACAGTGTGCTATGAGGGAAATTTTGCCCGGGCAGCGGTGCTACGGCCTACTCTTATATCGAATTCCAACCGCCAAGGGATCTTTTACGTGCATTCCAATGTATACACGGGACCTCGGTTTTTCGTCTCATCCCAAGGACTAGACAGCTGTCTTGTCAGGCCCTTAGTTCTGCACCACTGACAAGGGGAGACCACGCCGGAAAATCTGGATGAACTTTCTCGGCCAATGCAGGGATCGAACACCCGACCTCCAGGCTAGCGAGCCAGCGTCTTAACCAACTAGCCACCGTGGCTCCCGATAACTAAACGAAAGATCTGCACTAGGCATGATTTATCTCTAATATAATGCATCTTAAATATAACAAATCACAACGTTTATTACATGTATTTCACTTACAGGAACTTATGTTTTATATCAAATAAACTTTCAAATAAATATTAATAGTATCTTTTTTTTTTCAATGAAGATTCAGGAGAAAAATTGAAAATGTCAAAGCATTCTGTCTCCAATAGAAACTATAAATGTGATGTTTGTGGTGGTTCACTAACAGGATTCTCTTGTTTAAATAAACACTTTATGATTCATATTGGTGAAAAGCCTTATAATTGTGATGTTTGTAGGAAATCATTTAAACAATGTAGTAATCTATATTCACACATCAGAACCCACTCTGGTGACAAACCCTTTTCTTGTGATGTTTGTAGGAAATCATTTAAACAATGTAGTAAATGAAATGAAATGGGGTTTAACGTCCTACTGTTCTGCTCCTAACCTGGGCTAATGATGACGGGCATACGCCATACAGTGTGCTATGAGGGAAATTTTGCCCGGACAGCGGCACTACGGCCTACTCTTATATCGAATTCCAACTGCC
The DNA here is from genome assembly GCF_932274485.2 of Patella vulgata. Taxonomy (NCBI): domain Eukaryota; kingdom Metazoa; phylum Mollusca; class Gastropoda; family Patellidae; genus Patella; species Patella vulgata. The sequence goes on from NC_065884.2 coordinate 73,089,621, forward strand.
AAGGGATCTTTTACGTGCACGCCAATGTGTACACCGGACCTCGGTTTTTCGTCCCATCCGAACGACTAGACAGCTTTCCTTGTCAGCCCCTCCGTCCTGCATCACTGACAAGGGAGAACCACGCCGGAAAATCTGGATGAACTTTCTCGGCCAATGCAGGGATCGAACACCCAACCTCCAGGCTAGCGAGCTAGCGTCTTACCCACTTAGCCACGTGATCCCCAAACAATGTAGTAATCTACGGGAACGCATGAAAATTCATACTGGAGGAAAACCGTTTACTTGTGATGTTTGTAGAAAATCATTTACTAGTAGAAGTTAATAAACATAAAAGAATTCATATTATATAATAAGATACTGTTAAAAAAACCTTTTACATATTGTAGTCATCTACAGTAATATTTACAGTACATCATTCACCACCAAAAGTATTCAACATGAAATCCCACTTAAACCCAACTTCTTTATTTCTCTCTCTCTCTCATATAACCCATATGAAAGGGAAACCATAATCTCTCTCTCTCTCTCTGTTCATCTCTCTGTCTCTGTCTGTCTGTCTCTCTCTCTCTCTGTTCATCTCTCTATCTCTCTCTCTTTCTCTCTCTCTCTAATACTATAAGCCATATGTAATGTTTGTGATAAATCATTTACAGCCAACCTTACATTTTTATAACCAGGTGAAAATTCATCAGAATAATAAAGAACATTATATTGATATTTACACCTCCAAAGTCTTGTATGAATTTGTAAAACAGGAAGAACTTTATAAATTTGAATCAATCTTCAAGGATGCTAAAATATAGCCGTTGAAAAATAAAATTCTAAGATGGTGCGGTAGATAATGTTAAAACTTTGTCGGGAGGAGGTAGATTTTGATGATATGAGTTTGGAAATTTTGTTAATTTGGAGATTCCAATCTAAATTTTGATCAACATACATTTTCTAATGATTCTCCATTAATTTTTAATGATAAGCTGTTTGTGTTTGTTTGGTGTTTTGAAGCTATTAGCATGGCTTTGGTCTTTTTAGCATTCATTACCATACCATTATCATTACACCAATTAAAAGATAAATATTACCCTAATCGACTATTGATATGTGAAATAACCCACAGCCGGATAAGAACAAATAAACATTATACCATTGGTACACGAATCGTGTACCAGAGTCATTTGTAACAAGTGACCAGAAAGAACGAGGCTATACATATTCCACAACTCATGCCAAACGGTGACGCTATATCTTATTGGAGAGCATGCGCAATAGACTGGAATAACCAGACGTTAGAAATTGACATTCGGTTGAAACTGATATGAAATTAGAGTCAAAACAGAAACAATTGAATGTAAATCTGTTTATATACAATCAGATTACATTATCATATGCGTTGCGACCCATTTGGGTCAATCTCTAGGTCCCAAATATTAGCAATTAAGCTCCTTTAAATTATGGAACATAATGTAGACCAACCCACGCTGAAACAATGTCGAATTCTAAAGTCCAGATATGAGTTATTCGGGTTGGAGAAGATCCAAGTCAGATTTGAAACTCATCCAATGCTAGCAAATGGCGGCCATCTGATCGAGCGATCAAGAGTCAAGAGATATTTAGTATTTTGTTATATCGTACAGGTGTTTAATATATCATACAGGTATTTAATTTCATTATAGATGATTAAGATGCATTAAATATCAAGAAATACAACATAGAATTTAATATCATCCAAAATCTTCGACATTGAATTAAAAACACAAATTATTTGTCATTTTAAATCAACATTGATGTGATCTTACGAGAAAAGATAGGCTTCTGATATCCAATATTTAAGACAAAATAAACATTTTATCATTGGTACACGAATTGTGTACTATAATGCATTTCAGCGCCCTTTGTAACAAGGGACGCGAAGAACAATCCTAGACATCCTACAAGCCATGGCAAACGAAGACGCCATATCCTTATGTGCAATAATCAGACGCTACAGATTACCCTTCAACTGCCATTAAGAACAGTATACAAAACATACAAACACATCAATATACACATGGTACATGTAAACATATTTTAAGTTTCATCAAAATCAGACAAAAATTGGATAAAAATTGTGACCTCTAGAAGGTCAACAAGCTATAAGATCCAGGAATTGACTGTCCGTTGTGCACGAAAGGAACCAAATTCTTTTGGATATAAACACGTTTTAAGTTTGATTAAAATTGGATAAAAATTGTGACCTCTAGATGGTCCACAACCTTGATATTACATGTACATGTAGGCTACATGCTTTAACACTATTTGCGTACAGGGAGTGGCCAATTTGTCTGGTAGTTTCGGTCTGATTTTCACTAAATTCAAATTTTCAAATTGGTGTAACGGTGATATACTTCAATGTATTTTTAAATCGGATAAAAATTGAACATATGATTTTTCATTCAATTAGGGGCCATAATCTAGTTATTTACAGTCCGATATATGCAAATATCGAAAGAAGCCTAGATCATTGGGTTATAAACAGATATTTCAAGTTTCATCAAAAACGGATAAAAATTGTCACCTCTAGAGTGCCCACAAGCTAAAAACGTGGTTTTTCACCCAATCAGGGGCCATTATCTATGAAGTTTACGATCCGATACATGCCGATATCGAAAGGAACCAATATCTTTGGAAGATATAACTATATTTCAAGTTTCGTCAAAATTGGATAAATCCAAGGTAAAAGTAAAAGGTAAAATATTTGAAAAGAAAGTAAAAATAATCTGATGACTTGATTTGAAAAAGATCGACTCAAACACAAAAAAAAATCAGTGAGCCAGCGTCTTGCCCACTTAGCCACCGTGGCCCCTAAACTTTTTATATGAAGTACCATCTCAAACATCATCTAGATTAAAAATATACATGTAGGGCCTATACAGAACATAATCTAGATTAAAAATATACATGTAGGCCCTATACAGAACATAATAAATACAGCATCAAAATTTCCTTGTCACTTTTATTGTGTACACTTTATTAATTTGTTGACATTTTTATGACTTCTCCAATCACCATTTTAAACTTTGTTATCCCAGTAAAATAGCATGTTAAACTATATCTCATTTCTCCATTCACCATTTTAAACTTTGTTACCCCAGTAAAATAGCATGTTAAACTATATCTCATTTCTCCATTCACCATTTTAAACTTTGTTATCCCAGTAAAGTAGCTGATGTTAAACAATATCTCATTTCTCCATTCACCATTTTAAACTTTGTTATCCCAGTAAAGTAGCTGATGTTAAACAATATCTCATTTCTCCATTCACCATTTTAAACTTTGTTACCCCAGTAAAATAGCATGTTAAACAATATCTCATTTCTCCATTCACCATTTTAAACTTTGTTACCCCAGTAAAATAGCATGTTAAACAATATCTCATTTCTCCATTCACCATTTTAAACTTTGTTATCCCAGTAAAGTAGCTGATGTTAAACAATATCTCATTTCTCCATTCACCATTTTAAACTTTGTTACCCCAGTAAAATAGCATGTTAAACAATATCTCATTTCTCCATTCACCATTTTAAACTTTGTTACCCCAGTAAAATAGCATGTTAAACAATATCTCATTTCTCCATTCACCATTTTAAACTTTGTTACCCCAGTAAAATAGCATGTTAAACTATATCTCATTTCTCCATTCAACCTTTAAAACTTTGATATTAAAGTAGGATGTTAAACCATATTTCTCTTCTATAAGTGGTATGGTTGATTATTTATGCCACATGTTAAGTATTATCAATTGATATTAATTATTTACCTTGATCAGGGTCAGTGTTGGTCAACCTTTCACCTGGAATAAAACTATTTAAAGTTAAAACCTGGAATGTTTTATGGTTAATATATTGAGAAAAATAATTAAACTGTGAAATTAATTATTATTTTGTTTTTTTTTTCAGAGAGAAGATTCAGGAGAAAAGTTAAAAATGTCAAAGCATTCTGTCTCCAATAAAACCTATAAATGTGATGTTTGTGGTAAATCATTTGAAGGCCTGGCTGATTTAAGTAAACACATTATGATTCATACTGGGGAGAGGCCATATAAATGTGATGTTTGTAAAAAATCATTTATCACTAGTAATAATCTACAACAACACACCAGAACCCATACCGGTGACAAACCCTTTTGTTGTTATGTGTGCTGTAAATCATTTATCACTAGTAGTATTCTACAGCAACACACCAGAATTCATACCGGTGACAAACCCTTTTCTTGTGATGTTTGTAAAAAATCATTTACCACTAGTAGTCATCTACAGCAACACACCAGAATTCATACTGGTGAAAAACCCTTTTCTTGTGATGTTTGTAGTAAATCATTTATCACTAGTAATAATCTACAACAACACACCAGAACCCATACTGGTGAAAAACCCTTTTCATGCAATGTTTGTAGGAAATCATTTAATCAGAAGGGTCATTTGAATTCACACATCAGAACCCATACTGGAAAAAAACTCTTTACTTGTGATGTTTGTAGTAAATCATTTATCACTAGTAGTCATCTATATTTACACACCAGAATTCATACTGGGGGAAAACCCTTTTCTTGTGATGTTTGTATACAGAAGGAGTTGATTAGTTTGTTATAAATGATAAATAAAGGATATCCTAATTTATCAACTTGTCAGTTATTTGAACATCTTTTTATAGATGTTATTATTGTTAAACTATTTGTTATACTTCATCTTTACCGTCCCTGGTCATCTATATATTATCTCTAACATGGGGGGGGGGGGCACAGGGGTCTTTAGAAGCGGGAGAAAACAGAGGCCCCTATATCCCTGTCACTTGGGGATCACAGTGGCTAAGTGGGTAAGACACTAGCCTGGAGGTCGGGTCTTTGATCCCTGCATTGGCCGAGAAAATTCATCCACATTTTCTGGCGTGGTTCTCCCTTGTCAGTGATGCAGGACGGAGGGCCTGACAAGGACAGCTGTCTAGTCGTTCGGATGGGACGAAAGACCGAGGTCCCGTGTACACATTTCCGTGCACGTAAAAGATCCCTTGACAGTTGGAATTTGATATAAGAGTAGGCCGTAGTGCCACTGTCCGGGCAAAATTTCCCTCATAGTACACTGTATGGCGTATGCCCGTCTACATTAGCCCAGTTCGGAGCAGAACAGTAGGACGTTAAACCCCATTTCATTTCATTTCAAATCCCTTGTCACTTACAACCCTGGGATTAAACTCATGACTAGCATACATGACATGCCTTACAATAGAACCCTTGTGTACACTTTGATGTACATGGGTCCCGACTAGGTAGATGACCTCGTACAAGCCCATTGATACAGAGTTCAGAATACAATTTGTAAAATTGAGATGGGGTTTATTGTCCATTTAACATTAAGTAAGTCATTTTGGGACTAACATGGAATCATTTTATTACTTTAATAGTTTCTGCTCAGGAGTTATTTGAAGTTGAAGAAAATGGAACGAGAGAGAGAAATGGGGTTTAACGTCCACTAGACACAAACTAGGTCATTTTTATTCAATAATTTGCTTGCGCGTTGGGGTCTTTAGCAGTGGGTGGGATCTGGAGGACCTGGAGAAAACCCACGCGGTTGGACAGTCGACCCTACTCCTTGTCGCGTACAACTGGGGTATTGAAACCAAGCCAGTTGACTAAAGGACAGACCTTATGATACAGCATGCATGCTAACCATTCGGCCATCCAACCCTCCTGAAGAAAATGGAGTACTTACAGAAAATTCAAGAGGTTAGGCAATTGCCTGAGACCCTTAAGACCAAACTGTGCCACAGTCTTTTTTTACTGATAAAGGCTTGGATTTATTAGGAGTGTGGGGGGGTCGAGAATTGTCACCTTTTATTGTGCTGTATACAATGATAAAGGCTTGGATTTATTAGGAGGGGAGGGGTGAAAATTGTCACCTTTTACTGTGCTGTATACGATGATAAAGGCTTGGATTTAGGGGCATAGGGTGGGGTGAGAATTATCACCTTTCACATACCATTCTTTATACCCATTAACACTGAATATGAATTTTTTTTTATCCAGATATACTTCAAATGCCTTTAATTTTTCATGTGGACGTATATTGTCGTCCCCCTGTCCGTCCGACGACAATTTGTTTGTGGAGACACTATACAGGTCACAATTTTTATCTGATTTTGACGAAACTTGCCATATAGGTTTATCTCCCAGAGATCTCAGTTCGTTTTGATATTGGCATGTATCAGATTGTAACTTCATGGATTATGGCCCCTGATTGTATGAAATATCACGTTTTTAGCTTGTGGACACTCTAGAGGTCACAATTTTTATCCGATTTTGATGAAACTTGAAATATATGTTTATAACCCTACGATCTTGGTTCCTTTTGATATTCGCGCATAATGGACCATAACTGCCTGGATTATGGCCCATGATTGTACGAAAAATCGCATTTTTATACGCCCACATTTTCATGTGAGCGTATATTGTTTATTCAATTTTGACGAAACTTAAAATATAGGTCTTTCTCCCAAAGATCTTGGTTCCTTTCGATATTGGCATGTATCGGACCATAACTTGTACGAAAATCACGTTTTTAGCTTGTGGACACTCTAGAGGTCACAATTGTCATCTGATTTTGATGAAACTTGAAATACATGTTTATAACCCAAAGATCTTTTGATATTTGCGCATATCTGATAAAAACACAGATCCTATTTTGTTTCGTTTTTATAGTTCAAAATTTCGTTTTACTTGTCTTTACTACACTAGGATCTGGAAGAGTTGTTATATAACAGGCGTTCTACTTGATGTGAGGAATTAGCTAATGAAACGGTCTGTAACGGCGAGTTCTTGGGCTTTTTATGCACGGAACTGTGAGTAAAACACTAGAAAAGACACCGCTAATTGATGTCATAGGGTCAAAAGCCAATCGTTTGAACCCTGACATGAACTCCCACTATAACTTGTCAGATCTTCATTTAGTGTAGGCCATCGAAAGTATAAAAAATGAAACGAAATATAGATCTGGCAATTTCCTGAACTGTAGAGTTCACAATTGTTATCCGATTTGAAAAAAAACCCTTTGAATATATCACCGTTACACCCTAATGATGGTTGAGTTCGAATTTCGTGAAAATCAGACCAAAACTGCTGGACAAAATGGCCACCCCTGGGAAATCGGTGACTCCGTCGGAAGTGTACATGACGAATACGATAGACTGTATAATATCGTTTTTCTAAGCTTGACTGATGTACCTTAAAAATACAAATAACCTCCCGTTAAGGTCATTCTCCCAAGTGGTCTAATCCCTATAAAATCATACATAACCCATGTCCTTTCCTATTCAACATTTATCGAGCAAGCTAAAACAAAAATCTGATTTTAACCCAAAATGACAAGTTTGACATCAGGAATGTTCAGAATACGAAAAAATATAGAAATATGATACACGAGTTGGTTGATTTGTGTCACTCATTACATCGCCATCTTTATGTGTCTCGGAGGATAGCTTTGGGTGAATTTGGGCAAATCGTGTCACTTTTATACGCCTTCGCAAGATGTGTTGGATAACTTACAAACAAGGTCTACAAAATAAACAACAAACTAAGAAATATCAAACATAAAGTCTGTTTATTTTGCGATATAGGTTATATTTTAATATCTTGTAATGGTTTGGATCTAGTTGTTTTCAAGAAGTACATATCAATATACATACATTATTGTAGTTTTGGGTTTAGATGAATATATTGTTGACTTAGAATTATATTTTATAAAGAAAGTACTGCATTTAATTAAATAAGTGCCTAATTATTACAATATAGTTTATTATGTTAAATATTGAATCTGATAATAGTTGCTCGCTGTACACTAGTGGATATATAGCATAACATAAACTAGTTTGTTTAAAACAAACTACAAAACGATTCTCCACATGCAACACCTGAAGAATAAAAAAAACCATGGTTTATATGATATAAATAAACAAGCCTTCATGAAACTCGTTCCTGGTCATAAAATTGACTTACTGTGTATATAAGAAAACAAGATTCGTTTAAAAAGCAATATGTTAGTTTTACATTATAATGTTAATCAAGTATATTTTAATTGACCGGCCTGTCCAACCTCGTAGGTTTTCTCCGGGTCCTCCGGTTTCCTCCCACTGCTAAAGACCCCTACGCGCAAGCAAATTATTGAAATAAAATTATGTTAGTCCCGAAATGGACTAGTTTGTGTTGAGTGGTCGTTAAACCCTCCCTCTCTCTCTCTCTCTCTCTCTCTCTCTCTCTCTCTTTAATTGATCGAAACAGATGTTTGACGATGCCACGTTGGTTCAATGACAATAGCCGAATAATCCCCTTGTTGACCAAAGACTTTATGCTTGAGTTTACTAAAAGACCCAACATGACATGTTATTACATTTTGTCCAGACTTGATTATATCTAATACATTAAGTGAATAAATGAAATGAAATGAAATGGGGTTTAACGTCCTACTGTTCTGCTCCTATGCTGGGCTAATGAAGACGGGAATACGCCATACAGTGTGCTATGAGGGAAATTTTGCTCGGGCAGTGACACTATCGCCTACTCTTATATCGAATTCCAACTGCCAAGGGATCTTTTACGTGCATTCCAATATATACACGGGACCTCGGTTTTTCGTATCATCCGAAGGACTAGACAGCTGTCCTTATCAGGCCATCCGTCCTGCATCACTGACAAGGGGGAACCACGCCGGACAATCGGGATGAACTTTCTCGGCCAATGCAGGGATGGAACACTGAACCTCCAGGCTAGCGAGCCAGCGTCTTACCCACTTAGCCACGTGATTCCCCCATTAAGCGAATAAAGTAATTTAAAAGTAGGTCTGATTTGAGTTTACTAAGTGTAAACCTTTAGTACACCATGTTAGTTAATAATAACATTATTGGGTGACGGCACGTGTTAAAGGCAGTCATCTTTTACAGAGATATTAGAAGACAGATTGGTTCACGTCATCTATCTGTGGAGTGCAGTCTAAAAAACATGTGACTGTTTTACGCTCAGGGTAACGCAGCAAGACGCACGTGTAAATGCAATACTACTCAGGTCGTTTCTCCACTGCGAAATCATTCTACCATGAAATGTAGCGCGAGGCACAGAAAAGGATAAATGAAAGAGCAGAAAGTATTTGTCACATTTCGCTTGACACGACTCGATAATAAATACCATTTTTCACATTTCGCTTCACAATACTCGATATAAATGTAATGTAAGTAACTTATTCAAACCTTTCCTCGGTGTATCGGTGAAGATCAGGAAAGTTTTGGTCGGGGGCCGCCTCGGCTGGGCCCCTCGACCAAAACTCTCCTGATCTTCACCGATACACCGATGAAAGTGTGCTAATAACTATTACGTTAATATGATTAATAAGATAATTGGGTGAATTTTGCTGTTTGTTATCATCTTATCTATCTTATTTAAATAAAGACGTTCATTGTTTATATATATACAAATCAGGTCATATTGATGGGTGATATATTCAAACCAGGTCATATTGATGGGTGATATATACATATATATACACACCAGGTCATATTGATGGGTGATATATACATATATACACACCAGGTCATATTGATGGATGATATATACAAATCAGGTCATATTGATGGGTGATATATTCAAACCAGGTCATATTGATAGGTGATATATTCAAACCAGGTCATATTGATGGGTGATATATACATATATATACACACCAGGTCATATTGATGGGTGATATATACATATATACACACCAGGTCATATTGATGGATGCTATATACAAACCAGGTCATATTGATGGGTGATATATACATATATACACACCAGGTCATATTGATGGGTGATATATTCAAACCAGGTCATATTGATAGGTGATATATTAAAATCAGGTCATATTGATGGGTGATATATACACACCAGGTCATATTGATGGGTGATATATACACACCAGGTCATATTGATGGGTGATATATATACACACCAGGTCATATTGATGGGTGATATATACAAATCAGGTCATATTGATGGGTGATATATACACACCAGGGGCCTGTTTCACGAAATTTTAACTAAGATAAAATCCAAATTTTAGTAATTTGATTAGATAATATTAGATTGATTTTAGTGCTTAGCCAATCAAAATTGAAGTATCTACTAAAATTTGGATTTTATCTTTAGTTAAAATTTCGTGAAACAGGGCCCTGGTTATATTGATAGATGATTATAAATAGAATAGTGAATATTTACGTCCACAGTATCCACCAACACATGGGTTACCTCGACAATCATTGTCTTCGTCACATTGTACTATAAACATAATTAATCATAATTAATATATCATTACACACACCAATACCAAACTATGTATCAAAACATGTGTGCAATCCAGATGAAGAGGTGGTGGTGGGGGGGGGGTGTAACAGCCCTCGACTCGAATGATTAGGTCCTCCTTTCCTGACTAACACTGCACACTTTGTAACAACCGACTGGTTAAAGCAATAACTACTTGCATGGATAGCGGGCCTTATAATCAAAACCATGTGCGTATGACCACTCGGCCACCCAGCCCCCTTTTTAAAGATCAAATATTGGCCAATATTCTGTTTAGTAAACGGCGTTCTTATATACGACCTTACAGTGTTAATCTCACCAGACAGATAAAATTTGATAAAATATTTGCAACAGACTCTGAATTCTTTCAGGCTAGGAGTACACACTAATAGAGATGGACTTGATTTACAGATTTCTAAATATATTATCTTGACAAAAAAATAAATACATCGGGTTTGTATAAATGAATGATCCACTGCCTATAGTATGTATATACATGACCCACTGTCTAAATATATCGGGTTTGTATGAATGGCCGACTGTCTATTATATATATAAATAGCCAGGGTTTGTATAAATGACCCACTGTCTATAATATAAATCATATTTACCGAGACAAACACCATCTGAACATGTCAACATGTACTGGTTCTATGAATGTAGCTCAACTAAACATTCTCAAATTATATAATATTGTAAGTTTATAAAGCAATACATACCTATATCTGAACAAAACATAAGTATGCCATCTATTAGACCGCAATTCTCACCTGAAATATAAAACATGTATATAATATCAATTGAACACCAAATTAATGGTAAATTTTTTGTGGGTGCTAACTCTATGATGCAGAAATTCCCGGATTGTGTTGAAACTTTGAATACATGTGATCAACATGCAAAAGATGGCCACGCCCTGTTTTCAGACTGGGAGCCACGGTGGTGGCTAGGTGGTTAAGACGCCGACTCGCTAGCCTAGAGGTCGGGTGTTCGATCCCTGCATTGGCCGAGAAAGTTCATCGGGCTTTTCCGACGTGGTTTCCCCTTATCAGTGATGCAGAACGGAGGGCCTGGCAAGGACAGCTGTCTAGTCCTTCGGATGAGACGGAAAACCGAGGCCCCGTGTGTACATTGGAATGCACGTAAAAGATCCCTTGGCAGTTGGAATTCGATATAAGAGTAGGCGATAGTGCCGCTGCCCGGGCAAAATTTCCCTCATAGCACACTGTATGGCGTATGCCCGTCTTCATTAGCCCAGTATAAGAGCAGAACAGTAGGACGTTAAACCTCATTTCATTTCATTGTTTTCAGACTGTATGGTCAAACGGTAATGCTATTGATTAAATCGTAGTTAAAATATCAACAGTTTGTAAACCTTGTGAAATCAGTAAGACGTGCTGCTCCACAATTTTTAGCAAGATTTCAAGATTTTTATAAAGTCTTGAAAATGTTGAACAGTTTCGATGATACTTTTCACTAATTCATTGTATTTGATCTTGAGTTTAAATTTTAACAGTTTATAAAGTTAAAGATAAGGGTCTAGCTAATGTCATTTAACTGTTTGTAAGTTCGTTAGCAATTCAATTCTGCGGTACCAGTTTTAATCAACGAACAGGTAACATGTTATACTTACTTCTGACTACACAAGCATCATCAATACACACTTCATTGTTAGTTTCATTACATCGTTTACCTGCACAATTGGTAGCTGAAAAATACAATCAAATTACAAGTTAGATGCACGATATACTTATTGACGGTGGCTAAGTGGGTAAGACGCTGGCTCGCTAGCCTGGAGGTCGGGTGTTCGATCCCTGCATTGGCCGAGAAAGTTCATCCTGATTTTCCCGCGTGGTTTCCCTTGTCAGTGAAGCAGGACGCAGGGCCTGACTCACAAGGACAGCTGTCCAGTCGTTCGGATGGGACGAAAAACCGAGGTCCCGTGTACACATTGGCATGCACGTAAAAGATCCCTTGACAGTTGAAATTCGATATAAGAGTAGGCCATAGTGCCGCTGTCCGGGCAAAATTTCCCTCATAGCACACTGTATGGCGTATGTACGTCTTCATTAGCCCAGTTCGGAGCAGAACAGTAGGACGTTAAACCCCATTTCATTTCATTTTCACTTTTTTTCTTATTTACCTATTTAGCCATATTAACAAATGGTAGCCATGCACGATACGGACACATTTTGCAAGAGATGGATCGAGAACAATTTAAAAAAAGCGATTTGTCGTACAACCAGGGGCCATAAAGCTGGATGTTACACTGTTAAAATTATATGTATATTAACAGTTATAAACATAGTAAAAACACAGTGTCGAGTTTTCACATCACATGGTTATTTCTATTAAAGATACATTATGGGAGATTCGATAACGAGTTGTCAGTTCTCATTATAATAATTCAAAACTAGATAACGTAAAGGCAATTTGCTGAAAATTTCATTCAAATTGATCCACTATGAACCGAGAACTAAGCGAATCAAATTTCTGCCTAGCCTCGGTCATCATTACTAAAGTCAGTACGATAAACAGCATAGTCTCGATTATCCATTTAATCGTTTAGTGGAGAAGGAAAGTTATGCAGTAAATCGGCTCACAATCCACTTAAGATCACAGGCTAGCGATGCCATCTAGAGTTGATTATGGTCTGGATAAGTTAATTAATGTCTAATTAATAATTTAGATAACATTTCAGGCCTAAAGATTTAGCTCTTGCATAATGCATGTTTAAAGTAGCTAAGTCTCTAACTCAATATCATCCAAAATCTTCAACATTGAAAACACAAATTATTTGTCAATTTAAATCAACATTGATGCTGTGATCTTACCGGAAAAAGATGGGCTTCTGATATCCAATATTTAAGACAAAATAAACATTTTGCCATTGGTGCACGAATCATGTACCATAATGCGTTTCAGCTCCAGTTCTAGCAAGAGACTCGAGGAACGAGGCTAAACATATTGCACCAAACCAGACGGCGTATGTAGACTGGAATAACCAGGCGCTAGAAATTTGCATTCGATTGAGACTGCGGGCTTATTTCGCGGAACATAACTGATTTGAAATTAGAGTAAAAACGGAAACCATTGAATGTATAGCAGTTTATATACATTCATATTACAGTATTATATGAGTTGCGACCCACTTGTGTCAACTTCTAGGTCCCAAATGTTAGCGATTTAGCTCCTTTAAATTAAACACAAAGTAAATGCATATGAATACAAGGCTTATGTAAGATTACATCAAACGTAACGTGGAACTATAACCATATATGTCATTTTACAAAATCTGAGCTGTGCATTAACAGAAATATTATTTTTACTGCAAATTGTAAATTTACTGTCAAATAATGGGCACATTGGTATTCCCCTTTTAAAGGCTCAATACCACTCTTGTTGTAACTGAATAATATGTCCCAATCTTTATTCTGGTCAACAAATTGCACTATTTTACAATATTCCAATTAATTGATGATACAAATTTCATCTTAACGCACCTAATTTAAAAAAATGGAAAAATTCAACTAAATGATTTGAAAAGCCTGACGTAAAGCTTTTCAAATGTGACTTGGATTTGAAAATATTTTTGAACCTCTGGACAAGTAAAATGGGATTTAATGGATAATTTACACAACAGGTGGGACACTAACACATCTAGTACTTAGAATAAGGCTATTTTTTATTTTCTGGAGCTGTCAAGCCAGCAAGAGTGTTTTTTGTCCCTTTAAACACATGTATAATTTTGAGAACATATTTACTGTTCTGTCAGTCAGTTTAGTTAGTCTATTTTAGAGAAATGGGTTATTGAAAATCTGAATGCACCTAATAATAAGCCATACATTGTGTTGTGTAGGGCATTTTGCTTGGACAGTGTCACCCCACCTACTCTTTCCATCGTTTGATGTTGCTTTTTCATGCTCGACTGAAAGGTCGCCAAAACTTTCTATGTTGGCCAGGATCTAACCTAGAACTACTTAGCCACGCTGGGAGAGCCATGTTCCCTTTAGTAAGTTTACCTCGGCAAATTATATAATATGTAAATCTACACTAGAATGGTAAATTTACTTGCAGAAATATTGCTATTTGTAACGAGGTATAATTACACAATATAGTTTTACCAATTTATATAAATGGTGATTTTACATGTAAATTTACCTTGGGTGTATAATAGCTAGAGGTAAAGTTATAGACTGTGAAATAACATCCAATGTTAAAATACAGTTGTGATGATGGCAACATTTTTGCCAGCTTAAAAAGGGTAAAAATACATAATAATTTAAACAGTGTACGGCCCCGACTTGCGACAATATCAAACGGAACCAAGATCTTTGGTATATAAACATACATTTTAAGTTTCATCAAAATTGGATAACGTGACCTTTCAGGCGTCCATAATCTAAAAAAACACAATTTTTCGTACAATCAGGAGGCATAATCCAGGACGTTGCGGTCCGATATGCGCGAAAATATCGGCAGGGGCCCCTGAGATCTTTTTGGATACAAACATATATTTTAAGTTCCATTAAAATCAGATCAAAATTGTGACCTCTAGAGGGTTCACAACCTTGTTATTACATACTTTTACACTATTTGCGTACAAGGAGCGGCCATTTTATCTGGCAATTCCTGTCCGATATTCCCGAAATTCGTACTCGTCTGTCATTATAATCTAACAATGTTTTTTTTAAATCGGATATAAATTGTGACTTCTAGATATGCCAATATCGAGAGGAACCGAGATATCAACCTATATTTTAAGTTTCGTCAAAATCAGATTAATATGATAGAGAGAGAGAGAGAGAGAGCGAGAGAGAGAAATGGGGTTTAACGTCCACTTGACACAAACTAGGTCATTTCGGGACTAACACATAGTTCAATTTTATTTCAATAATTCGCCTGCGCGTAAGGGGTCCTTACCATTGGAAGGAAACCGGAGGACCCAGAGAAAACCCACGAGGTTGGACAGGCGACCCTACTCCTTGTCACGTACAACTGGGGAATCGAAACCCCGCCAGTTGACTCAATGACAGACCGTATGATACAGCGCAGCGCGCATGTGCTAACCATTCGGCCATCCAACCCCCCAGATTAATATGATAACCTGTAGGGTATCCACAAACAAATGTGAACAAACGGACAGAAACACCGACGACAACATCCGTCCACATGAAAATGTGGATGTATAAAATGATTGAAGGGACAATAACACTCTTGCTGGCTTGAAAGCTCCAGAAAATAAATAATATCTCTATCTAAGTACTAGATGTTTAAGTGTCCTACCTGTTGTGTAAATTATCCATTACATCCTATTTTACTTGTCCAGAGGGTTCGAAAATATTTTTAAATCGAAGTTTCATTTGAAAAGGTTTACGTTAGACGTTTCAAACCATTATGTTGAATTTTTCAAAATGTTTAAATAAGGTGTGTTAAGATGAAATTTGTATCATCAATTAATTGAAATATTCTAAAATAGTACAATTTGTTGACCAGAATAAAGATTGGGACATATTATTCAGTTACAACAAGAGTGGTATTGAGCCTTTAAGTGACATTTAACAAAACATTCGAAGGAATATGTCTAGTTAATCCACAAATTATATGAGTGAAATTTAAATTTGATCAGTAAATAGATATCTTACCATCGGTGTTACATTTTATTAGAGCACAAGTTCCCCCGCTAGCGTCACACTCTGTCACATTACAGACTCTCCCTGTAAAATAATATTATAATACTGTTAATATAAATAAACACTCATTATTAGATATGTGATAAATCATTGCACCCTGGATGTTAATCGCAGCATCTGATCATATGATTCACCACCTGGAACAGTGATCATTCAATAGAGAGATACAACTCACAACACAATGTCCACGTAAACATTTCACATTCAATCTAAAGTAATAATACTTTGTCCTTTTTGTTCCTAATATATTTATCTGATAGGTTACCGCCTCTGACAAGTTTAAATCTATAGTTATCGTCTGTCATTGCACCAACTGAAATTCTGTCATTCTAATAGCAACTTTGTTTTTATACACGTCTACAAGGTGGCTTTCATTAATCAAATCATAGTTAACATGTAAATATGATTTTGTCTCACCCCCTTTCACCGGTGTTGTGCCTTCTTCAGAATCTGAAATAGAGACAAAATCAAGGACAACGTGGCATCCATTAATTATGGGGATCACGTGGCTAGCCTGGAGGTCGGGTGTTCGATCCCTGCATTGGCCGAGAAAGTTCATCCAGATTTTCCGGCGTGGTTCTCCCTTGTCAGTGATGCAGGGCGGAGGGGCTGACAAGGAAAGCTGTCTAGTCGTTCGGATGGGACGAAAAACCGAGGTCCCGTGTACACATTGGCGTGCACGTAAAAGATCCCTTGGCAGTTGGAATTCGATATAAGAGTAGGCCGTAGTGCCGCGGTCCGGGCAAAATGCCCCTCATAGCACACTGTATGGCGTATGCCCGTCTTCATTAGCCCAGGTTAGGAGCAGAACAGTAGGACGTTAAACTCCATTTCATTTCATTTCATTTCATTTCCATTAATTATACTTTAGTTAGAATGTAAATATGATGTTTCCTGGTCATCTTTAATTGTGGTTGTGTTGCAATTTTCTAATTCGGTAAAACGTGGCGAATGGGTCAACACAACAGCCATGGCTGGAAAAATCACAGAAATCAACAGATCGAAACAGTCTGATTCGAAAGGAAAACTTGAAGATAGGAGATAACTCTGATAGTAATAAATTTAATTCAGTGAAAATCAATATTATTGTGCGTCTTATGATCATAAACACTGTTTATAAATATCAAGCTAATCGACTTAAGTCTTAATTAAAACTGTGTTATTAATTGTATCCAAAATACGTGACGGGCAGGCGAGCGATCAAATTGTACTAGTCCTCCGAATTCATCTAAAGGCGACAGTGCAGCAAATAGAAAATTCATCCTAGCTTTTCTCTGCGACCATAAAACTGTATTTTTACAGTGTAACAATATGTGCACATTACACAGGGAGCAAGTTAGTACAAGCTTACCTTGGCAAAAGGCTCCTATAAATGTAACAGAGTGATTTATACCTGAAGTTGACGTTTATATTGTGTTCGTTATTTATTTTTAATAAATAACCTGTTGTGACAATCTGATCTATAACTGAAGTTGATGTTTAAACTCTCGACAACTTCTGTGAAGACACGTTCTTAATAAACATCTAGTTTATTCAAGATGTTCTTGAACAAGCTACACATGATCCGCGTGTAACACTAGACTGAACTTCAAAGAGAATGTATCATATATACCTTGACCTGACAATGACTTTTAAAGAAATATGCAGTTTAATTACAAACACCATAATTGATAATAAACAATACCATATATGATTATCACTCCTGCCACCTCAGCTAATTGTTAGAGGCTTTATAAGCAGACGTTTACTGACAGCAAGTCAGACTTGGAATAGAGCTTCCACCGATTTATGTCTATTTCATGTTCTCAATAAATGTTTTATACATTATGCTGATATTCTGTTATCTGTAAGAAAGTGTTACATAAATCCAAGAGGACAGCTACAATTTGCAACAAATTCTGATGGATAACACGTGCCATTATTTACACAGGGGTCGTATACATGACAGGGATTTACTAAAAATAGATTTAAGAAATGTAGACCTCACATACGTTAGTAAACATGTATGTGAAACAGTTAGTGATCATAATTCCAATTGTTAATAAAGTGATAATGTAATATGGATATTTCTTATTTAAACGAGGATAATGGCGAGTTAGAAATTACCAGGGATTTATACATACATTATGCAAGAGTTAAATCGGTCAATTGCAAGTCTTTATTCAGGCTTCAGATGTTATAGAAATTATTTATTAGACCTTTATTTACATGACAAGCTCAAAATCAATTCTGTAGACACACGGATGGCTTGCATTTAAACAGTCGTCCATTTAAAATTATATTAATAAATGGCTAACCAAGCTAACGTTTACCGTTAGTCACTGACGTCACTACCGGAGACTGCCGATGGAAGGCCTGCCAAGCGAAGGTACCGTAGCCATTGAGAATGTTACTTGATAAGAGAATATGTGGGTGGAGTAATCGTCTGTCAATCAAACGATCGGCAATTCTTGTAGACGGTGCGGACACAATTATAAGTAATTATAGTGGCATCTGACTGTATAGGATGTTAGTGAAATGGTCCAATGAGTAGCAGATAAACGAGGGAATAATATTCAATAACCCCGTTTACATTACAAATTTTTAAGCGTGCCAGGAACGGTACCAGGCACGGCACGGTTAATTTTTTTAACATAAGCGAACCGTACTGAGTACCGTGTCAATCTGGCCCACTGAAATGAGGTGGTCTCGGCACAGTACCAGGCGCGGCGCGGTTAAATTTTCTTAGTGTAAACGCTATCCTGTCTGAGCACGTTTTCAGTATGAATAACTGCGCATGCGCGGAACGAACCTTGACCATTTTCCCCTGCAAACTTTGACAGTTCTGTCATCAGTTCTGTCAAAATGGCTGCTCAAACTAAATCAACCATCATAATTGTTTTCATCTGGGTAATTTGTATAGGGACTGAAATTAACTTTTATGTGAAGAGTTCCACATTTGGCGTGCTTGGCACGGTTCAGAGACCGGTTATTTTAGATTAATGTAAACGGGTCAATTTCTTGAAATTTATCGCGGCCTCATGGTACCGTGCCCAGAACGGCACGCTTATCGCAGCCAAGTGTAAACGGGGCTAATGGCAATGAATTTATACTAGACTGTCTTGTGTATAAAAAATATACTAGCAACTGTAAAGGAGGTCGATTATATGTAGGTTTTATCGATTTTAGGTGCGTCTCTGTCCGAATTAATCGATACATTGTTAGAGCATTATTACATTGTCCAATGATTTTTATTTTACAAAGTATTTACATTATTGTAAAGATTTAATTCAGATGTAATGGGCGAAATCTTATTTTAATCTGGTGTCAAACAAGGCTACATCCCGAGTCCTTTCAGGTTTGGTTTGTTCATAAATGAGCTTGTTGGCTGGTCAATCAAGGGTGACTAAATTATTATGACAATAAAGAATGTACGTAACTTACCGTCACAGTTTTCTCCTAAATATCCTGTAGCACAATTACAGCTGTAACCGTTATCAACTGGTGAACAAGTGCCATTATTTTTACACGGGTTAGGTAGACACACATTCACTAGAATTAAATATGCACAAATAATATAAACATCATGGCCGGTTTCTCTACAAAAGTATTCGCCCGTGCATTAGTTCCCTGTATATCTGTAAATACAATCAGTTTAACCCTCCCTCCCTCCCCCTCTCTTCTCTCCCGGGAAATTATTGATACACAATGTATATACAATTTATCTTACCGTCACAGTTTTCCCCTAAATACCCCGGAGTACAACTACAGCTGTAACCGCTATCAACTGGTAAACAAGTACCATTATTTTTACAAGGGTTTGGAGTACAGGCTGATCCTAGAATTAATAATATTAACCTAAGTAACAACTCTGATAGTTTTTCTATTACACAGTTATACATTAATTACTTGGTAAATGTTATAAAGGATTGACACAAAAAATTTAACGTTTATAAAAGTGAAACATAAAATGTGGGCGTAAATATTTGTTTACCACGATGAAGATCATTTTGAAATGGGTTAATAAATAGAACAGCGTTCTATAATCATTGTACCCACAGAAGAATATCAATGCCTGAGTGAAGGTGCGGGAATGGTGAATCAAACATATTCTTCACCGTGATGGGATCCCAAGGAAACCAGTTTGTCAGAGGGCCCAGAGCTACCCAGTCAACCCGGACAACAATGGACGTCACTTGGGGTTTGTTGTGTTTTGATAAAGCATGCCAGACATTATATTATATAGGTCGGCAGTCCAACTGTACAGGGAGTCATTGGTCGAGAAAGTTCATCCAGATTTTCCGGGATGGTTCCCAGTTCGGAGCAGAACAGTAGGACGTTAAACCCCTTTTCATTTAATTTCATATCCACCTGTACAGTGTAATCGAAAACAACAAATCTTTGAAAATAGAAAATAAATATTTAAAAATAACAAAAGCTCACCTTTGCAGCAGGATTCACACAGATGAGCCTCTTTTACCTCTGAGCAACTGATGCATCTTGGATTTCGCATCCCTCCATATCGTGCCCAAGGCCACCCACTGTTTTGTCCAGAGACATTCACAACAGTGGTCAAGACCAACGCAATCCACAAAATAACATGCATTGTGATACTATACTATTAAAAAAAAGTAGGGGATATTTGATTTTGGGGGCATAATACTAAAATATGCAAATGACTACGAAAAAAGTCACTATAGAACCTAACAGAAGAAACATTTCCAGTTACATGTGACGCCCAAACGCACCAATAGCTACCGCATGGAATGCAGGTGATGCTTGGGATCATCATGGGGGTCCAACCCAAGATTTGCACGACTCTGACTTTGAATGTTACAGTCATTGTGGCATTGAATTCCAGGGTGGAAACATCAGTTTAATTGTTTTAGTGACCAGAAAACAAATTTTGATATGCGTCGGCTTACCCAAAATGAAAGGTTACGTGCCCTTGGCATGCTACAGATCGGCACAACACAGGCGGTTGTGGCGCGGACGATGAATGTTTCTCATGGTCCAGATACCGAGATACACAATCTGTACAGGACAGACCACGCTCAGGTCGACCAAGGGCGACAACTCAAGCCCAGGATCGATTTATCCGTACCTTGGCCTTGAGAAATCGTGTCATCACAGCAAATCAGATCGGCGCTCGTCTTCAAACAGACACTGGTGTGAGAGTGAGTGGCCAGACGATTCGGAATCGACTGCATAGGGGTCACCTTCGCGCCCGACGTCCTCGCGTGATCCCTTGTTTGAGAGATCATCACATTCAGGCAAGACGTCGTTGGTGTAGGGATCGTCAACACTGGGATAATCGACGCTGGAGCAATGTGATGTTTTCAGATGAGTCAAGGTTCACTGTTGATTTTTTGGACAGACGTAGGAGGGTGTGGCGTCGTCGAAACGAGCGCTTCCAAGACGTTAACGTCATCAGACATGATCGATTTGGGGGTGGTTCTGTTATGGTGTGGGGAGGCATCACTGTTGCTGGAAGAACGGCTTTACATGTTGTTGCAGAGCGTGTTACAGGCCAGTACTACCGGGACAACATCTTGGCAGTCCATGTTGTGCCGTTCGCACGACGTCATGGCCGCCGTTTCATCTTCCAGGATGACAACGCAAGATGTCACAGGGCCAGGATCGTTACAGGTTACCACCAGAACATCACCACATTACCTTGGCCAGCACTGAGTCCCGACCTCTCCCCCATCGAGCATGTCTGGGACATGCTTGGACAGAGGTTACGTCAACGTCAACAACGTCCTGCCAATGTCCAAGAACTTGCTGCTGCGTTGCAACAGGAATGGGACAATCTGGACCAAAATGACCTTAGACGTCTCATTAGGAGTATGCCACGTCGGATCAATGCTTGTTTGGCAAACAGAGGAGGATTTACCCGTTACTGACTTGGTTGTGATGCTGTGGTAACTTTGCTGTTTGACCCCGGGTATCATTTTACCCTTATAATGGTCAGTCTGTGCCTTACTTAGTCTAACGATCATTTGGAATAAATCGATGAATGTGAACTTCATTTCATTTTGTCATTTGTTTCTTCGTCAGTTTCATTAGGTGACTTTAATAACACTTAAAAATCAAATATCCCCTACTTTTTTTGAATAGTATATAATGCTATACTATAGCGCAAGAGTACGTAAAACAATTAGACTGTTGAACGCGTAGTTTATCGTTTGTTTTATACACAAATACCTGATCACATGTGTTCTTTTGTACATTATGTTTTTGGCGGATTCTCCCAGTAAATAATATGCATAAGTTGTGCTTGGAAGTAAAATCTATAACTTTTATTTGGTCGTTAATTTTAGATCTGAAGGTTTTAGCAATCAGCTTCTTGTCGACATGTTGATTTGATTTTATTCCCGGAAATAATATTTTATATTTGGATTGTTAGTGTTTCCTCCTTGAACGTGATTGGTTATTCAAGATAAACGTGGCTTAAGGACAGTCATTGTCCATGATGCACGGTATACCCAGGCTAATGACTGGAAACTATAATAATAGGAAACGAATTCAGGTCAATGTTATATAAATTCAAGCAATAAACAAAGCACGGCTAGCCATGAATGTACATCCACTTATATGATTGGTAAGATCGTGTAGGCCGTTTTACAAGAATTGTTGGCGCAGTCGAGGAGGAATTCAACAACAAAAGACCCCCTCCCCATCCCATTTCGCTTAAGAGTAGCAACGCTTATTGCGGAAATCAAGACAAATATGTTTGTACATTTACAAACAAATTCTTTAATCGGCTTAAATCGATTGCAACACATGTTTAAATATTTATATCCTCAGCAGTTAATAACCTAGCTAATGATTGGTTATATCATATCCAGTTACCATGAAATATAGATTTATTATATATCTTTACAGATACTTACAGGGAAACATTATTGTCATTTTAATAAATAATAATAATAATAATCGTTTTCTATAGCGTTGAACATTCAGTCAGTCTGACTGTTCTGTGGAGCTTTACAATGTAGATGTGATTATAAAAAAAACATACATGTACATGTATATACAAATAAACAAAAGAATACAAAGGAATAGCCAAGTTGCAATATACAAATGGAAAGTGAAGCATTTAAATTATAGTTCAAACGTTTGGGTAAAAAACAGTGTTTTTAGACGTCGTTTAAATATAGCCAAGTTTAGACTTTGTTTTGACTTCCAGAGACAATTTGTTCCATTCTTTGGTGTTGCGTTTTACAAACTGTTATAGTCACGTGCCATGAGCAATATAAGGACGTCGTTTAAATATAGACTATTTTGGACTTCCAAAGGCAATTTGTTCCATTCTTTTGGTGCTGCGTTTTACAAACTGTTATAGTCACGTGACTTGAGCAATATAAGGAATGACTTGAAAACTATAATATTGTAAAAATGGTTCATCAATCTCAATCTCTGCTTCTCTCGACTGCCATCTTTATAATTCGCGAAATCTATGTGTTGTTGTTGTTTATTACAAATGTAACATTCACTACATTGTAATATGATATTATAGACAGGTTGATTTAATTGCGGTCTTTACATATATGAAGGCGTAATATAAAAAGGAAAATTGGTAAGCCATTTTTTTAAAAAAGTTCTTGTATATCAAAATGTTACTGTTAAACACGGTGTTAAAACTCGCTGCCAATGCGAATAGAATAAATCACCTGGAGAAAAAAAAGCTAGTTTTAAAAACTATATTGTACTCAATCAGAATAAACCACAAAATAATAATTTTAAAAAAGTTAATTTACAGTATTCTGTTAGTTATTTTAGTTTGTAAGAGCCCAAATTTAAAGCAAGGGTCATATTACTTTGGATTTCGACGAATCGTATTCCACTTGCTGTTGTCTTGTAGCTGATACCATAAGCTTGATTTTATGTTGTAATAAGCAGTTATAGGTCCTTTCCCTGCGACGTTATATGATTTATGTTTCGCCTACCTCTGTTTTTGGTTTATAACCGGGGAAATTTCAACAAAACCACGGAAAATAAATTATTTTTGGACTCAAGAAGGTGCGACCTCGATAAAATGGTGTACCAGGTGATCCTGGACTACTAGCTGGGATCTCTGGCCTTAACTGATTACTATGGTTTAGATCCCGTCTTGTAACAACTTGGACACTGGTCAGTTGTCCAGCCCCGAATGTCAATCCCATGTCCACACACTGTGGTCTGATTGGATAGTCTTCAGCCGAGGATTGGCTATGTTCCGATTGGGTAGAAAGCGTAAGCCAATCAGCTATCGACCGACGCTACAAGGATGTCAAAATTCTGAACAAATTGAAAATCGACAGATATATCATAACACAGGCCAACAGCATCTGGTAATGAGTCAGTTATCTGGTCATGACCAATTGACTTATAAAGATGCCTCGATAGCAAACAACCGTCAATCCCCAACAACAATTCATTGTGCTGTTCGAGTTTGTTTAACGAATAACGTGACAGGACTCGTTTCTTTATTCGGGACTCAAATAAAATCATTGTCCATTTGTCAAGATAATTTTTTGTTATTTAATTGCCATATAAGAAGGACACCGCGGCATAAAATAGTAATTTTATTTCGATCCCGAATAACGAAACACGTTCTGTGTCGTTATTCGTTACTCCAAATTTGAATCCCGAAAAACGAAACGTGTTATGTCTCGTTCTTCAGGAAATTGACACAAATGGGTCGCAACGCATATAATAATGTAATATGAATGTATTACATTCAATCGTTTCCGTTTTTACTCTTAATTTCAAACCAGTTATGTTCGGCAATGGCAACATCTAGCGTCTGGTTATTCCAGTCTACGCCGATAGTATTTATTGCGCATGCTCTCCAGATAAGAATATGGGTCACCGTTTGACATGACTAGTGGTATATGTCTAGCCTCGTTCATCGAGTCCCTTGTTAAAATAGTGCTGAAACGCTTTATGGTAACGATTCGTATACGCATGGTAACAAGTTTATTTTGTCTTAAATATTGGATATCAGAAGCCCATCTTTTCCCGGTAAGATCACAACATCAAGGTTGATTTAAATTGACAAATATTTTGTGTTTTCAATGTCGGAGACTTTGGATGATATTGAGTTAGAGATTTAGTTTCTTTAACTTTATGGGGGGTTGGATGGCTGAATGGTTAGCGTGCGCGCGCTGTGGTTTCGATCCCCGGTTGTACGTGGCAAGGAGTAGGGTCGCCTGTTCAACTTCGTGGGTTTTCTCCGGGTCCTCCGGTTTCCTCCCACTGTTCAAGACTCCTACGCGCAAGCGAATTATGTAAAAAAAAATTAAACCATATGTTAGTCCCGAAATGACCTAGTTTGTGTCGAGTGGACGTTAAACCCCATTTCTCTTTCTCTCTCTCTTTAACTTTATAATGTCCCTTTGACTCCCTGGTTTGATTCCCGGTGTAGAAAAGACAGGGGCTGGACTGAAAATGGAATATCCCGTCCTTCGGATTATACAAAAACCCGTGATCGGACGTATCTAACGATATTTCGGTTGACTCCCTGGTTTGAATACATTTGCTAGCAATACCAAGAACACACGGAATTTATTACAACAATCAATATGTTTCATTTATTGATTTATTCGCATGGCTGCCATGTTGCATATGATAATCAAATTTTATACACGTGATGGATTAACTCATCGGGAAACAGAATGGGAAAATAAAATTTTATTTCAGCAATGGAAATGTTTAATTTATTGATTTAATTACATGACTGCCATGATGCATATCATAATCAAATGTTATATATATGGTGGATTATAATAGAGAGGGAGAAATGGGGTTTAACGTCCACTCGACACAAACTAGGTCATTTCGGGACTAACACATGGCTCAGTTTTATTTTAACAATTCGTGTGTGCGTAGGGGTCTTTTAGCAGTGGGAGGAAACCGGAGGACCCGGGGAAAACCCACGAGGTTGGACAGGCGACCCTATTCCTTGTCACGTACAATCGGAGAATCGAAACCACGCCAGTTGACTCAATGACAGATGTTATGATACAGCGCGCACATGCTAACCATTCAGCCATCCAACCACCCTGGTGGATTAAGTTACCAGAACACAGAATGGAACAATAACATTTTCACGATAAAAAGTAGATAGAGTTAGTCCAGTCCTTATATTACCTTCCCAATTCACAATTATAATTATAATACGAACTGGAGAACTGCACATCGATGGACGGACTTTGAATCTTTACATGACGTCAGAATTAATGGTCGCTTCCTAGCCCGTATAGTACGCTCGTTCTTGGGTAAAACATCTTCTAAAACCAGCAGCTCTCGTTCTATTATACTATTCAAAAAAAGTAGGGGATATTTGATTTTGGGGGCATAATACTAAAATATGCAAATGACTACGAAAAAAGTCACTATAGAACCTAACAGAAGAAACATTTCCAGTTACATGTGACGCCCAAACGCACCAATAGCTACCGCATGGAATGCAGGCGATGCTTGGGATCATCATGGTAGTCCAACCCAAGATTTGCACGACTCTGACTTTGAATGTTACAGTCATTGTGGCATTGAATTCCAGGTTGGAAACATCAGTTTAATTGTTTTAGTGACCAGAAAACAAATTTTGATATGCGTCGGCTTACCCAAAATGAAAGGTTACGTGCCCTTGGCATGCTACAGATCGGCACAACACAGGCGGTTGTGGCGCGGACGATGAATGTTTCTCAGTCTGTCATAAGCAGGCTATGTTCCAGATACCGTGATACACAATCTGTACAGGACAGACCACGCTCAGGTCGACCAAGGGCGACAACTCAAGCCCAGGATCGATTTATCCGTACCTTAGCCTTGAGAAATCGTGTCATCACAGCAAATCAGATCAGCGCTCGTCTTCAAACAGACACTGGTGTGAGAGTGAGTGGCCAGACGATTCGGAATCGACTGCATAGGGGTCACCTTCGCGCCCGACGTCCTCGCGTGATCCCTTGTTTGAGAGATCATCACATTCAGGCAAGACGTCGTTGGTGTAGGGATCGTCAACACTGGGATAATCGACGCTGGAGCGATGTGATGTTTTCAGATGAGTCAAGGTTCACTGTTGATTTTTTGGACAGACGTAGGAGGGTGTGGCGTCGTCGAAACGAGCGCTTCCAAGACGTTTACGTCATCAGACATGATCGAATTGGGGGTGGTTCTGTTATGGTGTGGGGAGGCATCACTGTTGCTGGAAGAACGGCTTTACATGTTGTTGCAGGGCGTGTTACGGGCCAGTACTACCGGGACAACATCTTGGCAGTCCATGTTGTGCCGTTCGCACGACGTCATGGCCGCCGTTTCATCTTCCAGGATGACAACGCAAGATGTCACAGGGCCAGGATCGTTACAGGTTACCTCCAACAACAGAACATCACCACATTACCTTGGCCAGCACTGAGTCCCGACCTCTCCCCCATCGAGCATGTCTGGGACATGCTTGGACAGAGGTTACGTCAACGTCAACAACGTCCTGCCAATGTCCAAGAACTTGCTGCTGCGTTGCAACAGGAATGGGACAATCTGGACCAAAATGACCTTAGACGTCTCATTAGGAGTATGCCACGTCGGATCAATGCTTGTTTGGCAAACAGAGGAGGATTTACCCGTTACTGACTTGGTTGTGATGCTGTGGTAACTTTGCTGTTTGACCCCGGGTATCATTTTACCCTTATAATGGTCAGTCTGTGCCTTACTTAGTCTAACGATCATTTGGAATAAATCGATGAATGTGAACTTCATTTCATTTTGTCATTTGTTTCTTCGTCAGTTTCATTAGGTGACTTTAATAACACTTAAAAATCAAATATCCCCTACTTTTTTTGAATAGTATATTTTGAAGTGTCATTCATTAACTCCTAGCTATTTGCCCGGTGTTGCGCGGGTGGGCCTCAGTGACAGTTCCTGTTGGGAGTTTTGTGAATCTTGAATTCGACTACGCAGAAAATAATCCCCAGCCCCAATAACGCACTGCATGACGTAGGCCGACTTCTATTTCCAGGGGCGAATCCAGGAATTTTTGCAGGAGGGAGTTTGCCAGGTTCCTGAGACAATATATCCCACCTCGAATTTTTTTTCTCAGAAATACATGGTCTCTATCGTGATTTTGGCGTATATACATACACACTGGGCTTTTTAAACAGAGAAATCCAACATCCCATTTGACGTCAATTTTTATTATGAATTCATACGATGACATTGTGATATCACATATGTCTATATCATCCCATCCCACCATCTGACGATAAAGGATAAAGCACACGGCCGAGAAACTTTTCAAATCATTACTAACAATTGTATCATTTCTAACATATACTAACAGCTTTATCATTACATACGGGAACAGTACACCCACTCGTGCAATATTGTGTTCCATAATTCATTTAAACTTAGATAAATGTTCCTTCATACTGAAACTGCTAACTAAATACCATGCACAATATATTACAAAATTTGACTGTTTTAATTCTATAACATACCATGAATAACTATTAACATGGTCTGTTAATCTGGATATTTTACTGTCTCAATGATAAACGCAGCAATATGAAGTAAACAAAATAAACAACAAACAAGCAACATACATAAGGTAAGTTTGTTTATTGTGCGATCTAGGTTATATTTTAATATTTTATTGGATCAACTGGTTGGTTTAATGAAGTAAAGAATAGTATATTGTAGTTGTTGGTATCTGGGTGTTGGTATCTGGGTGTTGGTATCTGGGTGCTTTAAAGAGTTACAGTAGAATATATTTAGAGTTGTTGGTTTATCAAAAACGACAATATGACTCTCCACAAAAGACATCTGAAAATACAAAATAATATAAATAAACAAACTGTCACAATCCTTCTTAATTTCATTAAATTTATGACAGACAGAGCGTAATTTTACAGAACACCATGGGTTATACCATCCATAACAACATCTGGTGTATATATTCAAATTAACCATGGAAGATAGAGGTACATCCTCCAGTTTACACCATGGTAGATGACTACAACATCATAAGGTAGATGTACAGTTAACATCATGACGGACAGAGAGTAAACCTATAATACACCCCCTTCAGTGTACATCATGGTCCACATATTACACTCAACGGGAACTAGGAGAGACGACATAAAGTTGTTGGTGTCAAATAATTTGTGTCTTTCTTCTTTATATATAAAGACGCTAAACTTGTTTATATATATATCATATTACGGTGGGTGATTATAAATAGAATAGTGAATATTTATAAATAGAATAGTAAATATTTACATGCACAGTGTCCACCAACACATGGCAAACCTCTACATTGCTTGTCATCATTACATGGTCCTATAAATAGATGTATTATATCATTACGACAATATGAATATCATGAATATTGAAGTTGTATTCATCAACATGGCAATAGGAACGAGTTATATTTACAGATTCTAGAAATATTATCGATAATATATATAAATAGCCAGGGTTTGTATAAATGACCCCACTGTCTATAATATAAATCATATTTACTGAGACAAACACCATCTGAACAAATGCCATCGGTGCAACTTTTACCATCAGTCCCACTACCACATATATCTGTATCTATAAGTAAAGATAATTTACAACTATCACAGCGTTGTATATCTATAATAAAGACAATTTACAACTGTGCTTTCATAAGATAAAAGGCTAACATGATCTGTTAGACAAATCATCCAACATAGGATAGTGTCACCAAGTGTACCTTCTGTAAACAATTTATAAGGAGGGCCTGACAAGGACAGCTGTCTAGTCGTTCGGATGGGACGAAATATCGAGGTCCACACATTGGCGTGCACGTAAAAGATCCCTCGGCAGTTGGAATTCGATATAAGAGTAGGCCGTAGCGCCGCTGTCCGGGCAAAATTTCCCTCATAGCACACTGTATGGCGTATGCCCGTCTTCATTAGCCCAGTTTAGGAGCAGAAAAGTAGGACGTTAAACCCCATTTCATTTCATTTATAAGCACAAAGTATCTGTCACTCGCATACGAATGAACCAATAATTTATAATAGAAACGGACGCGTTATGAATAACATATATCTATATTATACTTACACCTGCACGTGCCATTTAGACATTTAGTACCTATACGACAGAAGTTATCTCCACATGAATCACCTGAAACAATACAATATGCTTTATTTACAGCAACTTACAGTTTCTCTTAGGAGGTCGGTTTTTACCCATTTCTTGAATACAGCTAATTGTCTTTGTGTTGTTATCGATAACATTCCAGTTTACACAGAGAGTAGATAATTAGTGTATATAGGGTGGCCCAGAAAACACGAGTACACAAGACAGGGAACATGTTGACCATTTGTTTATGTAACCTGTGGTGACTGTGATGTGACTTCTTAGTCCGGCAAAACTTGATTTGACATTCTGTTTTAAAACCCGTATTATGTAAATAATATTTTTGCTGTGGATCTACAATTAGGAGTTTAGTTTTCAAACATCCATATTGTACGACATGTGAAACGTTAATGATACAAAACTTTTATAAATTATTCCACTTTAAATAGTGTAATCGAGTTTTTCTGGGCCACCGGATATAATCATTAACGTAATCATATAATTGCAAACATGAACTGGTTATATAATTATGACTTGTGGAATTAAATAATACTGTAAGATAATTTAAATATTTCAAAAATTGCAGGGATAGGTTTTTGAATAAAGTCGACTGTAGGTAGTTACACGTGTGATTCACGAGACGGGCTATACTTCCTCTGGAACACGTGATCGATATAACTTCTCATTTTGTTGTAATTAGATGCTTACTGCTGCGTACACATTTACCATCAACACAGACCTCGCCAATAGCTGTATTACAGCGTGTACCACCACAATTGATAACTGAAAAATACAACCAATTTAATGGTTAGAAGATTGATAACCTAGTTCAAGATTTATATATATTCAACAACTTCAGATGTAGATATTATCGTTGAGGAAAGATTCTTTATGATTGTCGTATTTGACCGTTTTTTTTTAAATTTGACAAGCCAGCGTCTTCCTCGCATAGCCATCGTGGCTCCAGTAGCTGAAAGAAGACTAGGTATCTTACCATTGGATGGACATCTCAATCCATAACACCGACCACCTCTCTCTTTACACTCTGTCACGTTACATTCTCTCACTGTAAAATAATAATATAGTATTGTTAATATAAACACTTCAGAAATCATTCCGCCATCTGAACTGTAGGACTTAAACCAGGTTTCTCGTGACTCAATACCAGACCTTATGTTCTAAAGAACACGCGCTAATCCATTCGGCCACACAACACCCCTGTAGGAATCGAGTACACGAACAGACAAAGACAATCGTTGTGAAACTAAATCGGAGAGATTTCGATTTGAGAGTTTTTACGTATTTTTGAAACAGGTTTCGAAGTGTTTTACTGCTGTTGTAGGCTACAAGATCTTTTTCGACATAGAAAAAAAAACGTACGGTGCTAAGGACACCCTAAAGATAAATTTTAAATGTTTCTATTATTAATTACAACAGGTTTCTCTTTAGTTTTTATATTTTACGCTGACGTTTATTGCGTTAAATCTTCCTAGTACAAAAACGGAAAACTTGACCTTTTGACCCCCAGGGTCACATAGAAAAAAGGTGAATTTAGCAAGTTTACATTTTTATTTAAATAATGATTACTTCCGATCATTGAGAGTATTTTTTCATGATACAAGAATGTCTGGCATTCACTTTCAGTGTAAATGATGTTACATAATCACAGATAATATAGACGCTTCCTGCCAACTTGACACCTGTTCGCTATCGACATCCCTGGAGTTCTTAAGGTAGCATCCCTAGGTGATTATGTAACGATTATGTAACCTTACCTTGTTGGCATGTCATATTTAAACTTTCTTTGATGATAAGCAAACTGTACTAAACGTTAAAACTGATATGATACATGATACATTAGCGAGATGTCTAATAAGATTCCTTTGTCTGGAAGGGTTTATAAACCCAGATAACAAACGAATCGACAGTGAGGTCCGGCCAGGACACGAGGGCGCAGGCCATGGGCGCACAGTCACTACACAAGACGGAACGAGGGAGAGGGTATTGGAGTTGGCACATTTGTGCCAAGCTAGGACATGGCTCCCTCAATACAAGTTAGTTCTGGGCGTCTTTAACATTAAGATGTTTGTACTTGATATGTAAGAAGCAGAGAATAAAAGTATTATAAGATGCTAAACTAGTCTTGTCATCTGAACCTGATAGAAAGCAATACTGTAACAATGACCTCATTTGACCCTGAATATTTCGAAAACGCACCAACGGCTGACTGATTACCACTCGGCATCGTATTCTTCCCCAAAAAATACTTGAGAAAAGTTGAGCCTGGTTTTGTGCCCATTTGATGGACCCCCCCCCCCGCACTGAACCTCTAGACTGTCATCTCATTGTCCAATGCTTCACACCAAATTTGAAAAGAACCTATAGCCCCTGACACGTTGACAGGCCAATTTCGGATGAATTTATGACCTCTAGAGCATCCACAAGATAGGCAGGGGTATTATACAATAAAAGATTATTTCATATTAAATGATATACGTATTTTCAATTTGACATTTAGTTACATGAGTCGTTTTTAATCCTTAACACATATTTCAAGTTTCATCTACATCGGACTGAGAAGCAGACGACATTATGCGTCCACATGAAAATTAAAAAGTTTATAACAGTCAAAATGAGAGAGAAATGCCGGAAAAATCTCGAACAAAGCAGTATGGCCCCAGACAAAAACCAAAAAGTATTTTTTTCCAACTTTACCCGCCAACCCGAATAGTTAGTACAAATTAATTCAGTAAATGTTTTTTTTTTAAATATTTCAGTTGATTCCATTTCAAATTGAGCTGTTGAATCAATGTCTATAGAAACAACTGGTTTAAATTAAATAATTGTTGGTTCGCTCGACCTGTGTTCATAACTGAACGTTTCTTTTTTTAAAAAAAGCTACTTCACGTCGGGTATGAGATGGTAGTTCATTAATTACTAAACTTTAAGCAGTCTTTAATAAATTTTCGGGTCTTTAATCAATACTTGAAGATGAAAAACGAATTCCCCTTTATTTTCAATATGTGTTTTCTCACATTTGTTTTATACAGACAGTAAAACTGAATAAAATATGGATATAACAGTGAAGGTATGAAATATAAATCTCTAAGAACAATATCATTAGATTTTGTCTTATTTAACCTATTGTATAAATGACAAGACACACTAAGTTGTGCTGGTGAGTTTTTTTGTTTGCTTATACTGTACATATTTTATTGAATGTGGATTTTTCTAAATTATAATTTTCAGAGTTAGTTAACAAGTCTGTTCAGCACATTTCTTGATTCAAAACAGCAAAGTGGGACAATATGTTTTCCCTGAAATCTAAAATATTATTTAGAAATATCCAGTTTTTTGGAGGAATATTCATTGTAAGGTAACGTGTTGCTAGGTAATATAATTTATTTGATACTAGGGTGAAGTATCCGGTAATAATTAATGGTTGGTAGAAAGTTAATATTGTAAATCAATATTTACACTGATTATCTTCAAGCATCAATTCACACTAGTACCAGTAATTTTAGATGATTTCATGAAATCTAAAACTTGCAATGACTAAATTAATAATAAAAAGAAAGAGGAATATTTTGGTTTGAGTTTTACATTATTGTTATTCACCTGCTTGTCCGTTCCACTTTTCGGGACAAGATAAATCTGCCTGTAAGAGCCAAACTTGTCTATTTTATGTCTTTCTTGTGGCCTCAAATGTAATATAAACTATTATTTAGACATTTATTCCCCTGACCAGCCTATAAAATCATCTCTCTAGACCATCAGATTGTCGTGATTTTCAATGCATTGAAATAATTTGATTTAAACAGGGATAATTGACACTGTTAATTATCGTAGCAATGATACATTACGATCAAGACAATATTGTGAACACTTCAAAGTCTGATAACGTCGCTCCGCAACGAGTAATTTGGCTAAGATTTTCAATTTATTCATCTTTAGACTTTAGTTTTGCGCGTTGTGTTGTACGTGTAGTCTTGTCTTGTAGCGTCACCTGCCAATTGAGGTATAACCTTCCTATGTGACACCATAGCCCGACTCAAGATAAGGAGTCCCCGAGACTGTGTAGAAAGTTTGGTGTCTACTGTAAACCACACGTTGATGGGGGTTCGTTATATTTTACGCCTGAGATAGAATTAACCATATTTTAGACCTGGGCTCTCCTTTCGGTACGATGAATATTATAAATGCTAACTAGACGGCCAGGATACCGTGAAGAACTTACTAATTCGTATTCAAAATTGGGGGTTTGAGTTGGTGAAAAAAAACTAGTTTCTTTGTAGACCCAATTTGTGTTTGTCTTATAAATCGTATATCTAGTAGATGAGGAGGAAGTGAGAGTCGTGGCCGGACAACTAACCGTAGCAATTATAGGGTAAGATCCGTCATATAAGGTCTCATGATGGACGTTCGGCGTAAAATATTAATATGAGTTATTCAACTTGAATCGAACTTTCTCATCGGTTGAATACAGATTCTAAGAATATATTTTGTAATTATTAAACTTGAAACGCCTATTAATCCAGAGGTCAATATAAATCGAACCTACTGATCAACTCAATGCAAGCTTCTCCAGATAAACAGATTAAATTAGACGGAAAAAGAACTGACTGGGTCAACTATCTCGTACATTTTGAATATGTGGCTATCTGTAAAGACCAGATTAAACGGAGCGGGCCCTGGGTACCTACCACTATGAAAATCATTTGTAATGGAAAAAGAAAAACAAATCCCCTAGAGACAACACGAAAGTAAACAAATAGGGCTGATTCGCAAATCACATTATAATAATGATAGAAAGCCCATGTAAACGTTTTAATATAAGACTGTTTCCGTATTTCACCAAACGTGAAATTGGATATATATATCACTTTATATACACTTATATTACACTAAACATACATTATGGCGTCACATTAATAATGATGTCATTGTATTAATCATATTAAACATACATTATACAAAAAAATATAACTGTCTATTGCTGGTCTTTCTTTAGGCCTGAAATGTTATCTAAATTATTAATAAGACATTAATTAACCTATCCAGACCATAATCAACTCTCGATGTCATCGCTAGCCTGCGATATTTACTGGATTAGGATTTTTTAACTTACCGACTTTAGTAATGATGATTGAGGCTATGGGAGGAAAATTCAATCGCTAAATTCTCGGTTCAGAGTGGATCAATGTGACTGAAATTTTCAGCAAATTCCAGTTAGATTATCTAGTTTTTAACTATTATAGTGCGAACTGTCAGCTCTTTATATAATCTCCCATAATGTATCTTTAATGCGTGCTTTTAAGGTTCTAAAAATTAGAGCTAACGACCTTTAACATAAACTGTTCAGAAAACACGCCCCGAGCGATACATAACTCATATTCTAATATTCGTGTGAAAGTGATAAGGAAATTTGAAATGCAACGGTATGAAAAGCAATCATATGAAAATTTATAAAGAGAAGGATATTTGAAATGCAATGATGAAATTAATTAAAACTAAATTACAGAAAATGAAAAGCGTATTGAACATTTTCACGTGGACGTATATTGTCATCGTTTCTGTCTGTCCAGTTCAACCAATAAAATATTAAAATTTAACCTAGATCGCACAATAAACTAACTTACCTTATGTATGTTGCTTGTTTGTTGTTTATTTTCTTTACATCATATTGCTGTGTTTATCATTGAGACAGTAAAATATCCAGGTTAACAGACCATATTAATAATTATTCATGGTATGTTATAGAATTAAAACAGCTATTTTAATATATCGTGCATGGTATTTAGTTATCAGTTTTCAATATGAAGGAAACATTTATCTAAGTTTAAATGAATGATGGAACACAAGATTGTACGAAAGGGTTATCGACTGAGACAGAGGGGTTCAAGTTAGGTGAACACGTTCAATTGCGCGAGCTCGGGTGTTCATCTAACTTGACCCCGAGGGTTGAAGGTCGGTAACTGACTTACACACTGGATTCTTTGTGTAAGAAGTTGAATGAGTCAATGAAAATGGGCGGATACGAGGAAGACGCAAGTTTATCACAGGCCCTTTATCACACAAAATAATTTTACTAAAATGTGGATTGGTATATGGATAAATGTATTTTAAGCCGATATGCTGATTTCCGGTTTTCGACACTTTTGTATACGCCAATATCGCGTATATTGTCGTCGCTCCCGTCAATTATGGCCATGAGACGAAGAATTCTGTTGATTTTCAATGATTTCCAGATTTATGGTCTTTGATATTTAATGTTTTTAGTAGGGCAGAATTAGAAGCCAAACAAGTATGACAATTACTTAATGGGTTTGTCATTCGTAATTATATTTTAGTGTGTTGTAAATGTTTTCCTTACCGACAAGGGGGCGGGGGGTTCGACGGCCGAATGGTTGGCGCGTCCGTGTTGTATCATAAGGTCTGTCATTGAGTCAACTGGCGTGGTTTCGATTCGCCGGTTGTACGTGACAAGGTGTAGGATAGCCTATCCAACCTCGTGGTTTTTCTCCGGGTCCTCCGGTTTCCTCCCACTGCTAAGGACCCCTACGCACAAGCGAATAATTGAAATAAACCCAACCATGTGTTAACAGTTGCGGTTCTCAATGAAAAATGATGCACAGAAAATATTTTCTTGGTCCCTACTATTGGGTGTTCAGCTAGACTGTTGTCTGGGATTTTCCACCCCGGGGGCTTATTGAGCAAGGTACAGGTACAGAGTCCGTGTGTTGACTAAGAAAGTTCCCCAGGATATACCAGCATGGTTTCCCCTTGACATAAAATGATATAGGATTTAACATCCTACTGTTCTGCTCCTATATTACTGGGCTAATGAAGACAGGCATATACCATACAGTGTGCTATGAGGAAAAGTTTGCCCAGATAGCGACGCTATGGATAACTCTTATTTCAAATTCTAACCGTCAATGGTTATTTAACATGTACGCCAGTGTGTATGTACACAATCCCTCGGTTTTTGTTCAATTCGAATTACTATACACCTGATGAACTTTATCTTCCAATGTAGGGATCGAACTCGGAACCACATTATTAATTATCGTTCTGCGACCTTCCATTCCGGAATTATGTAACACTACCTAGTGATAACAGTAGATCAGTTAAGTAAATATATGATTTATTTACATCAGGTATATAAAACAGCTACAGTTACATACATACAACGGGAACTAAACTACAACGGGAACTAAACTACATCGGGAACTAGACTACGACAGGAACATATATAACAATATTAAATCCACCATTCCTCCATTTGCCAAGACATCGTCTGAACTCGAGTCCATACGCTGGTCTCTTGTCTGCTTCTCTGCTTGTCTAGTCGTCTCCCCTTGTCTCAAGTCGTCTGCATAACTGTCGGTACACTCCTGATTATATAGCGCCGGAGAATAGATAAGACTCATGATCATGCATGCAATTGTCTATTTATCACGTCACGGTATGCTTACTGACCAGTGCATATTGCTTTGAAGTCATGTGGATCTTGTACACAGAGCAAATGTAGTTTGTAAATGACATATGGGATTAATTACATGTTTTAGATCATAGCCAGTCCGTGTGCCTTAACAGAATTTAAAAAGTCAATATCATATATTATCAAAAACACCTTAGGTCAATAAGTTCTCTACACCTAAATGATCGTTCAATTTGATGAAAGTTATAGAGTAGTTTGTCACAATTACCACCCTTTTCTGAAAACCCTGTCACCATAATAGAGGTCCAGTTTGTTGAAGGCATATCAACTTTGATCAAATTTCCACTCTTTGTGCAGCTATCAGCTTTCAGTTTAGATTAGAAATTAACCATACACTAACAGTTTGAATCCTGACACAAAAATTTACTTTAGATTAACATTCAATTTATAACTAATAACAAATATGTTAATATTATGTCTGAATTCCACATATTTATCATTTGTTAGAATGTACACACACTGGTATAATTATTTGATCCAAAATTACCGTTATTCAAAGCGAATAAATTATTACATCATTTTCTAACATAAAAATAACCATAACTATTCTGACGTAAAAGTAATACATTTAACAATATGATTTTTTACCACAGACATACTTATATATATTTACAATCTAGTCTATACATACTTGTACTTGCATCTCTTTCTATTTTAACAGGACAACTACTTGTGTGTCGTCTTAGATCATTATTAGTGGTAAATGATTCACTACAAAAATCACAAGCAAACGATTTTTCTCTAGTATGGAGTCTCATGTGTTTTTTTATATTACCCTTTCGCGTAAACGATTTACGACAAACATCACAAGAAAAAGATTTTACTCCAATATGTGTGTTCATGTGTTTCTGTAGATTACCCTTTCGCTTAAACAATTTTCTACAAATACTACAAGAAAAAGGGTTTTCTCCGGTTTGAGTTCGGGTGTGTGTAAGTACGTGTACACGTAGATGACTATTAGTGGTAAATGATTTACTACAAACATCACAAGGAAAAGGTCTGTCACCAGTATGACTTTTGTTGTGTGTTTTCAAATTGCTCTTTTGTATAAATGATTTATCACAAACATCACATTTATATGGCTTCTCACCAGTATGAATCATAATGTGACTATTTAAATGAGAATAGCTTGTTAGAGATTTACCACAAATATCACATTTATAGTTTTTATTGGCAATGGAATGCTTTGACATTTTCAGCTTTTCTCTTGATTCTTCTCTCTGAAAATTATAAAAAAAAAAATAGGCTTATAACTAATTACACATTTTAAATGTTTTTCTCTAAAAAAAATATTAATAATTAATTACAGAGTTCAAATGTTTTTTTCTATCAAAAACTAACCATAAACCATATTATCTTTAAGGTTGAATAGTTTTAATCTCAGTGAGACAGTTGCTTGTGTCTTTTGTTGTTAGATTATCTGCCAATAAACTTCATGTTTATATACAGTCCATTATAAATTAAATATTCTATCAAATTATTCATTTGTTTACCCTGGCCTTAACTTGAAACGATCACAGCTTAATATGGGTCTATAGAAAGTTAGTATGTAAGTGACTTAATAAGATGACTATTTGTGACACTATAGATCTATAAAAATAGCTTTCAAGTTTATTTTGATGAAATATGTTCAAAATGTTAGGCCTTAATTTACTCTACCTTTAACTGTAAGAAATTCCGCTATAAAGTCACTTCAAATCTCTTGAGTTGTTAGCTTGTAAACATCAGTTTCATCCTTTACACCAAAACTTACTCTGAATAAAGTAAGTAATTAATATTAGTTGATAATGTCTATAAAAGGCATTAATATTACAATGACCATCCACAATTAAATGAAATGAAATGGCGTTTAACGTCCTACTGTTCTGCTTCTATACTGGGCTATTGAAGATGGTCATACGCCATACAGTGTGCTATGAGGGAAATTTTGCCCGGGCAGCGGCACTATCGCCTACTCTTATATCGAATTCCAACTGCCAAGGGATCTTTTACGTGCATTCTAATGTATACACAGGACCTCGGTTTTTCGTCTCATCCGAAGGACTAGACAGCTGTCCTTGTCAGGCCCTCCGTTCTGCACCACTGACAAGGGGAAACCACGTCGGAAAATCAGGATGAACTTTCTCGGCCAATGCAGGGATTGAACACCCGACCTCCAGGCTAGTGAGCCAGCGTCTTAACCACCTAGCCACCGTGGCTCCCCCACAATTAAAAAAAATGTCAGAAATGAAAATACCGGTAGTCGTAAATCCATTACGTTGTGTTATGAATATCTTACTTTTACTTCTAATGTCACTGAAGGTTATTATGTTTCTTCGTATTTAATAGAACATTAAATAATGTATCTCAATCATCTATAATGAAGCTTAATACCCGTAAGATACATTAAAGTAATAAAATATCTCTGGATTGCTCGATCAGACGGCAGCCATTTTGTACCATTGGTTGAGTTTTAAATGTGACGTGGACCTTCTCCAGCCCGAGTAATTCATATTTGGACTTCAGGATTCGTCATTGTATCTGCGAGGGTATTTAATCCATAACTTAACTTATCAATATGAATGAGTGAGAGAGAGAGAGGGAGGGGGGCAACCCTACTCCTTGTCACGTTCAACAGGGGAATTGAATCCACGCCAGTTGACTCAATGACAAACTATCCGGTCACCCATTCCCTCTATTTCCCTTTACACCTTCCACCACTGACCCCCATTCTGTTTCCCTTTACCCCGCCTCCAGCTTATGATAAATATCTTTTATTGTTCAAAAGGCTGCCAAGTTATATTATTTCCTTTATTTTTCATTCATAAACAAACTAATTAAAACTCCTTTTTTACAGATTTTATTTTTCTTGTTCACAAGAAGAACCATTTTTGAGAGAGAGAGAGAGAAATATGGTTTAACATCCACTTGACACAGACTAGGTCATTTCGGGACTAAACATGGTTTAATTTTATTTCAATAATTTGCTTGCGCGTAGGAGTCTTTAGCAGTGGAAGGAAACCGGAGGACCCGAAGAAAACCCACGAGGTTGGACAAGCAACCCTACTCTACATTTGCTCCCAGTTCAACAACGAATCAAGTTCAAAATATTACTGTTAACTTTCAAGGCGTTACATGATCAATCACCAAAATATATCAAAGATCTGATTACCCCATATAAATCCATGAGAACTCTTAGATCCACAGATAAACAATTCTGTATCAACCATCAGTGAATCTTGAAATAGCAAAAAAAGATCTTTCTCGTTCTCTGCTCCTCTATTATGGATTTTGTTGCCTTACCACATTAGAACAATTGACTCCCTAGATGTATTTAAATCTCAGCTAAAGATGTTTCTGTTTACAGAAGCATTTCTGTAGTTCAAGCAAGAAAACTTGAAAAGCGCAATAGAAACTTTAGTTTTAGTATTATCGCGCTATATGAATAGAGGATTATCATATTATTATTATTGTCACATACAACCGAGGATTCGAAACCACGCCAGTTGACTCAAACCATTTTTGAAGATTCACTAATTTGTTATATCTGGTAAAATAAAGCAAAAGTTGTTCCTAATTTATGAAGTTAACCCAGTAGGTTATAATAGTTTATGATTTCATGTAGAATATTTCTGGTAGATAATGATATACATGTTTATTATAAATATTACAAGTTGTGGTGTCTTCCTGTTGTTAATGTCACGTATAGAGGATATTCCACATACACAGAGAGAATACAGTATGTTCAAAGTGTTTGAGATTCTCTTCTGTAAAATGAAAGTTCAACACAAAGCAACCACTAAACACAACCTACACTGTATATATAAATACGTCTTCAATGAAGTTTTTACTGTCGATAAAGATAGTAATTTTTATAGTCAATACATGGTTTTTACTGACGTCAACATCCAGGGATTCCACTTGACATCCACCATCTTGTGGTATGCTGACACTCAAAGCATGTTCAACCGGTGTTGACGTTACTGATTTAACACCCGATTTTTAAGAGAGATTTTAATACGACGGACAAATTGAACAGTTTATCATCAAAAACCAGGTATGCTGACACTTTTGATCCAATTTCCAAAGCTCGGTACTTCGATAAAATTAATCTAATTGATGATAAAGATCCATACAAAATACCGAAGAAAGAATGGTCAACTGAAAACAAATATCCAGAAATCCAGTATCCCGATATTGTTAACTATCTTGTGAATACACAAAGTACATATACCCTAAATGACATAAAGGCATATAAATCGTTAGAGTCTTATAATATCCACTGTTGGTCGATTGCCGAAAACTGAAATGAAATGAAATGAAATGGGGTTTAACGTCCTACTGTTTTGCTCCGAACTGGGCTAATGAAGACGGGCATACACCATACAATGTGCTATGAGGGAAATTTTGCCTGGACAGCGGCACTACGGCCTACTCTTATATCGAATTCCAACTGTCAAGGGATCTTTTACGTGCACGCCAATGTGTACACGGTACCTCAGATTTTCGTCTCATCTGAACGACTAGACAGCTGTCCTTTGTCAGGTCCTCCGTCCTGCATCACTGACAAGGGGGAACCACGCTGGAAAATCGGAACTTTCTCGGCCAATGCAGGGATCAAACACCCGACCAAGGAACTGTTCGTAAATATACATGGTATAACATGATCTATATTATATAACATTATCATACATGGTATAACATATATCTGATCTATATTACATAGATATATATACATAGTATGGCAGATAATAACCTGATCTATATTATATAACATTATCATCTGTCTGATCTATATTACATGGATATATATACAAGGTATAACATTCCATAACCTGATCTATATTATATAACGTTATCATCTGGTTATTTACCACAGATATACAACTTCTGTCTCAATCATATTGTAAGTCTATACATATCACAAGAATAATCCTGTTCTCTAGTATGAGTTCTAGCATGTACATAACCCCCTACAAAATGAAATGAAATGGGGTTTAACGTCCTACTGTTCTGCTCCTAACCTGGGCTAATGAAGACGGGCATACGCCATACAGTGTGCTATGAGGGAAATTTTGCCCGGACAGCGGCACTACGGCCTACTCTTATATCGAATTCCAACTGCCAAAAGGGATCTTTTACGTGCACGCCAATGAGTACACAGGGCCTCGGTTTTTCGTCCCATCCGAACGACTAGACAGCTTTCCTTGTCAGGCCCTCCGTCCTGCATCACTGACAAGGGAGAACCACGCTAACCCCCTACAAACATCACAAGAGGTACGGTTTGTGTCTAGTATGAATTCTGGTGTGTCTCTTTAGATGACTACTAGTGGTAAAAGATTTACCACAAACGTCACAAGAAAAAAGGTTTTCACCAGTATGAATTCTGGTGTGATAATGTAGATTACGATAGTTGGTAAATGATTTTTTACAAACATCACAAGAAAAGGGTTTTTCCCCAGAATGCGTTCCAATGTGTTGTTGTAGACCACTACGGTCGCTAAATGATTTATTACAAACATTACAAGGAAAGAGTTTTTCCCCAGTATGGGTTCTGGAGTGTGAATTTAAACTGCTCTTCTGACTGAATGATTTCTTACAAACATCACATTTATATGGCTTCTCACCCGTATGCGTTCGCATGTGTAGCTTTAGATTTCTTCTTTGCATAAACAATTTTCTACAAACATCACAAGCAAAAGGTATTTCTCCAGTGTGACTTCTGGTATGTTGCCGTAGATGACTACCAGTGGTAAATGATTTACTACAAACATCACAAGAAAAGAGTTTTTCTCTAGTATGACTTCTGGTGTGTTGCTGTAGATTAACACTTTGTGTAAAAGATTTACTACAAACATCACAAGAAAAAGGTTTTTGACCAGTATGGGTTCTGGTGTGTTGCTGTAGATTATTACTAGTGGTAAATGATTTACTACAAACATCACAAGGAAAGGGTTTTGTCCCAGTGTGGGTTCTAGTGTGAGTTTTCAAATTATTCTTTAGTG
This sequence comes from Patella vulgata, assembly GCF_932274485.2. NCBI lineage: Eukaryota > Metazoa > Mollusca > Gastropoda > Patellidae > Patella > Patella vulgata. The sequence goes on from NC_065884.2 coordinate 73,133,226, forward strand.
TAAATGATTTACCACAAACATCACATTTATATGGCCTCTCTCCCGTATGAATCATAATGTGTCTACTTAAATCAGAATAGTTTGCTAGTGATTTACCACAAATATCACATTTATAGTTTTTATTGGAGACAGAATGCTTTGACATTTTCAGCTTTTCTCTTGATTCTTCTCTCTGAAAGAAATTGATCTAATAATTATTTACACTATTTAAACATGAGCTAAATCTGCCTATTGCAGGTCTTTCTTTAGGCCTCAAATGTTATCTAAGTTATTAATTAGACATTACTTAACTTATCCAGACCATAATCAACTCTCAATGTCATCGCTAGTCTGCGATATTTACTGGATTAGGATCCGATTTGCTGCTCAACTTTTATTCATGATTTAATCATGAAATGGAGGAGAGAGAGAGAGGGAGAAATGGGGTTTAACATCCACTCGACACAAACTAGGTCATTTCAGGACTAACATATGGATCAATTTTATTTCAATAATTGGCTTGCGCGTAGGGGTCTTTAGCAGTGGGAGGAAACCAGAGGACACGGAGAACCCCCACGAAGTTGGACAGTAGGAAAGTAGGGAAGTTGCACATGTCTTGGTCTCTTGAATAGTCGTAATGACTCCACCTAAAAACCAACATGTTAGTTTGATCATAACAAGATTCTGATTTGGATCCAAACATTGAGCAAATTATATTCAAAGAACAATAATTTTTGTCTATATTTAGATATAACAGTAGTTATAAATTACAGGAATCAACAACTATTCACAATATTGTATATACACATAAAAACAAGGTAGCCTACAATATTTATAAAATCTCTTTTATTATATCTCTAAATCTTTCAATTGTCCAATAACAAGTTTATTTTGATGAAATATGTTCAAAATGTTAGGCCTTAACTTACCTTACCTTACTTTTAATCGTAAGAAATCCAGCTATAAAGTCACTTCAAATCTCTTGAGTTATTAGCTTGTAACCATCAGTTTCATCCTTTACATCACTACTAGATGACCAATACTGAACCTGATTAAAGTAAATAATTAATATTAATTGATACCGGTAATGTTCATAAAGTGACATAAATTATCATCACTACTACGAGGACCAATACTGAACCTGAATAAAGTAAATAATTAATATCAATTGATAATGTCTATCCCATAAAAGGCATAAATATCAATAAGAATGACCATCCAAAATTTAGAAATGAAAGTAGGTCAATAAGTTCTATACACCTAAATGATCAATCAATTTGATGAAAGTTGTAGAGTAGTTTGTCACTATTACCGCCCTTTTCTGAAAACCCTGTCACTATAATAGAGGTCTTATTTGTTGAAGGCATATCAACTTTGATCAAATTTCCAATCTTCAATAAGAATGACCATCCAAAATTTAGAAATGAAAGTAGTGGTAAATTATTATTATAATTTCATTTTTAAAGCGCTACATTGTAACAATAGTTATTTCTAAGTGCTGTACAGTCATATTTACACAATGGTAGGCGCATGACTCTATTTATATGAGTTACTAAACAGATGAGTCTTCAGTTTAGATTTAAACCGAGATAGGTGGGTATACTCTCTGATGTTTCTGGGAAGTACATTCTGAAGTTTGGCATCCCTAATGGAAAATGAAAACTTGCCCACCTGGCACTGAAAGTGTAAACATTAAACATATCCACCATACAATTAGAAGCTGTTTTGGGTATTACTGATTTATTCTGGGCGTATAAAAACGAGAATTTTAAATTTTATTCTGGCTCTCAGTCTTACCGGTAGCCTGTGTAGCTGCTTCATATACAATGAGATGTGATCCTGTGGCAAGTTATGTTATTATGAATATCTTACCTCTACTTCTAATGTCAATAAAAACAGAACTCAATGACCATTGAATACCGCTCAGGTTATTTAATGGTTCAAAAGAGTGTATCCCTGCACAAGTATTCCACGAGCAATAAGTTCTGTTTTTATTCTATAACTACATGCAAATCTCGAAATACACTGTACTATCCAGATTAACAACAAAAAAATCATCACCAATAAAATTAGAATTCATCATATGTTCTGCCCTTTTTTCTTACTTTTTACAAAAATTGTAGTTGCCTAGTGTTAACATCATTACTGTTTGACGTAATTCTGAAAGTTACGTCATTTTGGACAAAAGTAGTGCGTTTTCAAGCCATTGAATACAACCATAGGTTATTCAATGAAATGAAATGCAGGTATAACGTCCTACTGTCCTGCTCCTAACATGGGCTAATGAAGACGGGCATACGCCATATTATACAGCGTGCTATGAGGCAGCGGCACTACAGCCTACTCTTATATCGAATTCCAACTGCCATGGGGTCTTTTACGTGCACGCCAATGTGTACACAGGACTAAGTTTTTCGTCCCATCCGAACGACTAGACAGCTGTCCTTGTCAGGCCCTCCATCCTGAATCACTGACAAGGGGAAACCACGCCGGAAAAGGTTATTCAATGACTGTATTTAAAGGCTGTATTCAATATTTGCTTGTATTTGCGTGTAGTTATAGAATAAAGGCTATTATTATGTTTCTTTATATTTAATAGAACATTAAATAATGTATCTCAATCATCTATAATGAAGCTAAATACCGCTAAAATACATTAAAGTAATAAAATATCCCTGGATTGCTCGATCAAACGGCAGCCATTTTGTAGCATTGGTTGAGTTTTAAATGCGACTTGGACCTTCTCCAACCCGAGTAATTCATACCTGGACTTCAGGATGCGTCATTGTATCTGCGGGGGTTGATTATATTCCATATCAATACGAAGGTGAAATACAATTTCTACATGTGATTGATGTATTTGATGAAGAAGATAAGTTATGTCACAGGATGGGCGAGGCGTGACCGTTTTGGGGAATAAAGAAACTAAATACAAAAGAATTCATTTTATGTAACTCAAAATACAATATAACAATGAACACTTTAAAGTGCGCGCACTATATAAATTATGAAGCTAGGGAAAAATGTCCATCCGTCAGCATCACCATATATCGACACCATTTAACAAATATCATACATCGACGATACCATTGTTCAGCGACCACTCAGACGATACCATTCCCATAACACAGTGTCCACCCATCGGCAAGACCATACATCGACGAAACCACTTATCGGCGACTAATCATAGACGATACCATTCACAGAACAAACAGTCCACCCATCGGCAAGACGATACCATTTATCGGCGACTATCATAGACGATACCATTTACAGCACACAGTGTCCACACATCGGCAAGACCATACATCGACGATACCATTTATCGGCGACTATCATAGACGATACCATTTACAGCACACAGTGTCCACCCATCGGCAAGACCATACATCGACGATACCATTTATCGGCGGCTATCATAGACGATACCATTTACAGAACAGTCCCCCATCGGCAAGACCATACATCGACGATACCATTTATCGGCGACTAATCATAGACGATACCATTTACAGCACACAGTGTCCACCCGTCGGCCAGACCATACATCGACGATACCATTTATCGGCGACTCCAAAAGTGAACAGTTAACATCCGTCAGTAGGTACCCAAAAGGGGACCTGTAAAATTAGTCAACATTTATACATGAAATATTTACTCATACTAACAAAATATACAACGATGAGTAAAATATACGATACCTGCACATCGGAACCAAGAAACCAAAATTAATAGCATAACGATTTTACTCACCCAAGTACCCGATGGCAGTATCGAGTCCTCCAATCCAACTGTCATAATCCATCTCCTAAACCTGCCCGTTTGTCAGTTTATATACTACCTGTATGCACGTGCATTGAAGGTAGACAGTTTGGGCGAGCCTTAATATTACAGGTAAATAGTTTGGGCGAGCCACGCGGCAGAGTTTGGGCGACCCATAGTGACACTAATGAAATATGACCGTGACAAGTTACATTTGATAATCGTCACTGCAGCTTATCAACTCCCATCTTCACTAGAAGGCTTGATCTCGCTTTAACTACGTACATCAAGACCTTCACGTAATACCCTGCATATTTTGGCACTAATTTTGATTGGGTAAAAGCCCAGCTTGTGAGCCTTCCCGTCTCATCCTTTTTAATTATAATCAAATTGTAATATATACAATAGTTGCGGTTCTCAATGAAAAATAATCCCCACACTATCTGGGATTTTCCAGACAGGGGGCTTATTGAGCAAGGTAAAGACTAACCTGGAGACTGAGAAAGTTCCCCAGGATATACCAGCATGGTTTCCCCTTGACATGAAATGATATGGGATTTAATGTCCTACTGTTCTGCTCCTATCCTATTGAAGACAGGCATATACGAGATAGCGCACTATGGGTAACTCTTATTTAGAATTTTGTATGACATTATAGTCATCAGACAACAGACCCAATCCATCCATATTCATTGTTGCATAGCTTTTTGAAGTTAACCCTGCCGAAAACCATGTGAACAGGATAAAGACTAAGTTATTAGCATATTGGTTTGGGTTAAGCATTTCAAGGCCATGATGATGTTCAGAATTCGACAACTGTACACCGACAATTTTACAAAACCTTGTGAACATGATAGAGGCTACAGTCTTTAATAGTTTTTTTTTACAACTCTGATCTGTAGCATTAGGGTAATGAGAGGACAAATCTCATAAATAATTATCGTTCTGCGACCTTCCATTCCGGAATTATGTAACACTACCGAGTGATAACAGATATCGGTAAAGTAAATATATGATTTATTTACATCAGGTATATATAACAGCTACAGTTACATACATACAACAGGAACTAAACTACATCAGGAACTAGACTACAACAGGAACATGTATAACAATATTAAATCCACCATTCCGCCCCTCTGCCAAGGCAGCGGCTGAACTCGAGTGAGTCCATACGCCGGTCTCTCGCCTGCATCTATGCTCGTCTAGTCGTCTCTTCTCGTCTCAAGTCGTCTGCCTAGCTGTCAGCCAACTTCCGATTATATAGCGTCCAACAAATAGGGAAAATAGATAAGACTCATGATCATATATGGAATTGTCTTCTTATTACGTCATGGTATGATTACTGACCAGTGTGTATTCTTTTGAAGTCATGTGGAGCTTGTACACAGATGTAGTTTGTAAATGACATATGGGTTTAATTACATGTTTAATTAGATCATGGCCAGTCCGTGCCTTAACAGATGTATATAAAGAGTTGAAAAGTCAATATCATTTATTATCAAAAACAGCTTAGGTCAATAAGTTCCAACACCTAAATGATCAATCAATTTGATGAAAGTTGTAGAGTAGTTTGTCACTATTACCGCCCTTTTCTGAAAATCCTGTCACTATAATAGAGGTCTAATTTGTCGAAGGCATATCAACTTTGATCAAATTTCCAATCTTTGTGCGACTATCATTAGTGAGTGGTAGGTGAGATTAAAATGTTAGCATTGCATCTTCCAGAATGTATGTCTAAAAAACTTGCATCAAAAATATTTATCCTAAATAAGATAAAAGATCATTTACCTTACGAGACAAGAATTTTGTTTTATAACAGTTACATACTACCAATATTTGATTATTGCTCTATTATTTGGGGAAGTGCTACCAAAAGTAGATTAGACATTCTTTTAAAATTACAAAAGAGGGCAGCAAGAGCTATTCTTGATGCACCGATTGAAACTCCGTCCACCTCTTTATTTACAAAACTCGGTTGGCTTACCCTTACACAGAGGATTCTTTACAATAAAATTGTCTTATCATTCAAAATTATTACATTTAATACTCCACTTTATCTAAATTTCCATTTTATTGAAAAATCTCTTGTTTCCAAAACGGATATCTTGCTCCGTTCACAGACCAGTAAATCTCTTTTTCTTCAAAAATGCAAAACGGAATCCATGAAACGTACTTTTCATTATTCTGCATGTCTTTTATGGAACAATCTGCCCTTTGATATAAAGATGTGTAAAAATGTTGAAAATTTTAAGATTAAACTGAAAACTCATTTATTTTGCACACTGAAGGAACCATAATATTCAACTGATGACATACTTATTATTTTTAACTTGCAACTGCATTCTATTTTATTTTGTGTGTAATTATAGTGTTCTTCCTATATTCTACTTGTATAATGTATATGTTTTGTAGTTTGGGAGTGACTTATCAAACTTCCCACTTTAAAATGCTATTGCATTTCTAATGATTTTAAATTTATCCTGATATTACATGTATATATGTCTTTGTAGTTTAGGAGGGACCTATGGAAGATTAGGTTTTTTTTTGCAAACTAAATACGTTGCCTCATTAAATAAAGTTTTTATTATTATTATTATTATTATTAATGTACATGTAGATTAAAAACATACACTTAAAATTAAGAATATTTAAGATTAGGGTTAGATAGCTAAAGTAATTTAATTGTTTTGTTAGTATCCTAACATTAAAGTTACTTTCAAGTTACCAATCTGTTTCACAGAGAATTACGAGTCTCGTATAATATCTCTGTCATAGATGACTGCCTTAACACGTGCTGTCACAGCACGCGGTGTGAATCATTGGCTGAATGGCGCGTGCATTGTTTACATAAGACATAACTGCTTCGGAGAGAATGCTGCATTTTAGTCAATTTAATACCCATTTACGCTAAATCGGAAATAATTTTTACCTACAAATACGTCAAACGCCTTTTTTTATTTTTCCAATATATACAAAAAATGTTTTAGAATTTAATTTGTCGCAGGAAAAAAGTTAATATTTCTAGCTCATTAAGCCGCATCAATGTCATCCTTATCAGTGATTGTCGCGGCCAAGCAAATATTCACTGCGGATCAGTGTGTCAAGTTACATTAGAAACTTAATTGTTAGTATCCTGATATTAAACCAGCTTTCGGTTTATGTTAGAAACTAATCATAAACTAACAGTATGAATCCTGAAGCAACAATTTATGTGAGATTAACATTCAATTTATAACTAATAACAAATATGTTAAATATTATGTCTGAATTCCACATATTTATCATTTGTTAGAATGTACACACACTGGTATAATTATTTGATCCAAAATTACTGTTATTCAAAGCGAATAAATTATTACATCATTTTCTAACATAAAAATAACCATAACTATTCTGACGTAAAAGTAATACATTTAACAATATGATTTTTAACCACAGACATACTTATTATATATATTTACAATCTAGTCTATACATACTTGTACTTGCATCTCTTTCTATTTTAACAGGACAACTACTTGTGTGTTGTTTTAGATGACCACTAGTGGTAAATGATTCACTACAAAAATCACAAGCAAAAGATTTTACTCTAGTATGGATTCTCATGTGCGTATTTATATTACTCGCTCGATTAAATGATTTACTACAAACATCACATTTATACGGTTTTTCGCCAGTATGAGTTCTGATGTGTTCACGTAGATGACTACTTTGTGTAAATGATTTACTACAAACATCACAAGAAAAAGGGTTTTCACCGGTATGGGTTCTGGTGTGTACATGTAGGCCACTATTAGTGGTAAATGATTTTCTACAAACATCACAAGAAAAGGGTTTTTCACCAGTATGACTTCTGATGTGTACATGTAGAGAAACTTTTTGGCTAAATGATTTATCACAAACATCACATTTATATGGCTTCTCACCAGTATGAATCATCATGTGTTTACTTAAACTAAAATAGTTTGTTAGTGATTTACCACAAATATCACATTTATAGTTTTTTTTGGTGACAGAATGCTTTGACATTTTCAGTTTTTCTCTTGATTCGTCTCTCTGAAAATAAAAAAAAATAGGCTTAATAATTAATCACACATTTGGAATATTTTTCTCTAAAACATATTGTTAGGCATAATAATTAATTAGAGAATTCAAATGTTTTTCTATCAAAACTAACCATAAACCATATTACCTTTAAGGTTGAATAGTTTTAATCTCAGTGAGACAGTTGCTCGCGTATGTTTATATACAGTCCATTATAAATTAAATATTATATCAAATTATTCATTTGTTTACCCTGGCCTTATCTGACATGATACGATCACAATTTAATATGGGTGTATAAAAGGTTGTATTTAACATAAGATGACTATTTGGGTACTGATTTTTGTAATGTTAATAGATGGATTATCCCATAAAATACTAGTATTATCTATTGTCTCTGTTACAGCTGACTATTGCCTATTAAAGGGACAATAACACTCTTGCTGGCTTGAAAGCTCCAGAAAATAAATAATATCTCTATCTAAGTACTAGATGTTTAAGTGTCCTACCTGTTGTGTAAATTTTCCATTACATCCTATTTTACTTGTCCAGAGGGTTCGAAAATATTTTTAAATCAAAGTTTCATTTGAAAAGGTTTACGTTAGACGTTTCAAACCATTATGTTGAATTTTTCAAAATGTGTTAAGATGAAATTTGTATCATCAATTAATTGAAATATTCTAAAAGAGTACAATTTGTTGACCAGAATAAAGATTGGGACATATTATTCAGTTACAACAAGAGTGGTATTGAGCCTTTAACAGTGAACTATCAATAATTGAACTCTAAATAATCCATAAAGTATTATTGTCTATAATCTCTGTTACAGTTGACCATTATGTCAAGTTATGATTTATATCTACAACTTGGATGAATGACTGTATTAACGAGGTATTATTCAACAACTAAATCTGCCTACATGTATTGCAGCTCTCTCCGTAGGCCTTAAAGTTATGGAATTACGTAACAAGATGGGGGATGACGAAATATCTGGTGCACAATAGCCGGGCATCGGAAGTCTTGATCATAATGATTGTGATGTATGTACATTCATGTAAATAGAGATGTCCATCCAGAATTATATCATGATTATTATATGATGAAGTAATTATGTGTCATTCCATAATTGTACATTTCAGAAGGATGACTCATACTATACGTCACCCGCTCATGCGTAGTGCGCAGGAAGATGTTCGCCATGCTGATTTCTTGAAGTATACCATTTCGATGTTGTTTAGATGTAAATCATTCTTTTACTAATAAATGTTTGTCTACAACGAACATAATAATGATAGGTCTAAATTATCAGTGATATGCTTCTAAGTTAACCGTCCGTTTGTAATTCATTCATTCTTGCCATTTCATTTCTTCATGATCTTTCCCTACTTTGACAGGTTACGAAATGATCTGTTCCAATCAGGATGATATTTAAATATTTAAAAGCATAGGCCCTACCTTTGGATTTTTAAAGCGGAAATTGCAAATTTTCTAAGAAAGTCAAAACGTATTTATTTCTATGTCTTTTGCTCAATAGGTTGTCAACTCACAATTATACGATCATAGGTGTCATTCTCACACTTACAACTCATTTACACAGGAAATAACACAATTACCTCCCTTGTTTTCTATTCTCCAACATGGAGTAGCTTTTTTCAACGTTTGAAAATGAAGAGCAAAATGATATTCTTGCCAATTTCTCACCTGGCAATAGCGAATTATAGGATTATGGGATTATTCTTTAACAAGGTAGGACTGTTAGTGTTTATGGATACCATCTATTTTCAGGCTTTATTTTAATAAATTTTAAAAATATAACTTAAAAATTTGCTATTTCCGCTTTAAATACAACAGAAGTTAGATTATTAAAATGTCAGTCCAAAGAATTTATTACACATATGTTCGTTTCTCTAAAATTGAAGAAGAGAGTACCAATAACCCTTAAGTTAATTGTCTTCAACTTTGACCCCATCGGCACATATGGCATCGTGATATAATATAAATACTTCCATAATTTTGTGTGTCTTCATCAAAGTATTCACATTTACTAGTATCAGGGCTAGAAATTCATGTGAATCTCCAAATCTGATTCTCGCAAGGATTCTCAAAAGAGCTTACGCTGCGAATCTATAAAGATTCGCGTAAAATTTTTCTTAAAAAAAAAAAAAAATCTCGGAGAATTTTGAGTCCAACTGTTGAATGTCAGTCAGGGTTAGTTTTCTTAATCGATTGTATTTTGTAGGATTTAGCCGATTGATGTTTAATCTAGCCAATTGGTAAAACAATGAATCGGCCACATGGTATCATAAATCAATCTACTTGTCTTTTATCTAATATTACAACGCGTTAATTATTACTTGTTAATAAAGAAGTGTCGGCTACAACAACAGTCATATTGCGAATCGGCCATATGTGATTCATAATCCGAGAAATTAGCACATTTAACGGTGATTTTGATAATCCGGTAAAAAAACAAAACAAGCTTGCTGATAATTCATATCCTACTAGGTTCAGTAAAATACACCACGTGGTGAATGAAGACGATTGCGGCATGGTTTGCGAATCGCGCATCTTCCACACTCCGCCTGTGTGAATTCCAGGTATTAAAATAATAACTGGATCATACATTGATGGATTCACTGACCAGTTGTTAGGTAAAATTAAATCTTCATTGAATATAATCCCCTGATAGAACACCGAATACACGGAGAGATAAACAGTGGATATTTTCCCAACAGAATCTCGAATCCCGAATTCAATGACATGTGACATATTGGTTGGAATTAGGTCAATAAACCAGTTCTAAATAGCGTTTACCGTTATAATTTTTTATTTTATATACATGCTGACAGAGACTTAATTTTAAAAATATTATTGAAGGCTATATCATAGTCGTACCGAAGTTTATTTTATAGCAATTTCAGTTATGGTTGTCACGTGATCATTGTGCGGTTTGTCTATCATCGACGAATGAATAAAAACTTTTGCAAGTTACGTGACTAGTTGTGTGATGGACAAAAGACTACAAATTGTGCTATGAAGAAATGCCATGGTGCTGTATCAGCTTATTTTGACTACGGCATTTTCTGGATATTACTTTTGACACAATTTAAGTGTTTACTAAAAGCCCCATCTGACTGGGGTTTTTTTATCATTGTTGTTGTATTTTGGTGTTTTAGATAATCACAATAAACACAATTTTGTTTTTTAGACAGTACATGTATTATTAATTAAGATTCGGAGGATTCGCGCAGATTCCATCTTTGGTGAAAGAAAATGCTGCAGCAACAATTCCTTGGTTTGAATGACAGATATGTTACGGCTTTTTTAACTTCCGCTTTCACGTATGGACTTACTTATTTTTTTCACATTCTAGCCTACTAGACTTATCACCTACAGTGTCATGTTTATCGACAAATAGTCGATTTTAATGCGCCAATTGATTGTTCATATTTGAAGGCAAACAAATATAGTTTTACAATTTTTGCAGGATGAATTTGTGACCTCACTAAATTTGACCAAATAATTATGGAAGGGGTGCAGGCTGTTTCGTAACTTGGCTGTTTCGTACTAATAGTTCATTTGTACCTCACTTCGTACCACAAATTGATTCGTACCTTTTCCTATGTTGTTGAAATCAGTTGGATTTGATCAAATCGTTTAATATGTTTCATCTTTATTTCAATTTCTTTCAAACACATTTAGGAAAACAAACTAATCAATTTGAGGTACAAATATCGTGCATATTCTAATTATGGCTCGGCAGCCACTTTTATAAATTTAGCGTAGCCGTTGGATTTGATCAAATTGTTTCACCTTTATTTCAATTTATTTCTTTTAACTGATTTCAACAACATAGGAAAAGGTACGAATCAATTTGAGGTCTGAAGTGAAGTACGAAACGGCTCATGCGAGGTACGAATGAACTAAGTACGAAACAGCCAGGTTACGAAACAGCTGACATCCTATGGAAGTGCGTAATTATTACGGATGAAAACAGACATGCTGGCGGGTCATGAAAAACTAACAATCAATTACCCGCAGCCTTACCTTTAATATTAAGAGTAATAAATCCAGCTATAAAGACTCTTGTTGTGAAGATGTTTATTTAGCACCTTAAGCTCAGAATAGTTTACCTCCAGTTAAAAAGTCACTTGAAATCTGTTGAGTTGTTAGCTTGTAAACACCAGTTTCATCCTTTACATCACTACTAGTAGAGGACCAATAGTCAATACTGAGCCTGAATAAATCAAAAACAAATAGTAGGCCTACATCACTACTAGAGGACCAATACTGAACCTAAATTAAGTAAATAATTAATATTAATTCATAATGCCCATCACATAAATGGCATAAATATTAAAATGACCATCCAAAATTAAAATAAATTTAGAAATGAAAGCAGCTGTACTGTAAATCCATTACGTGGTGTTATTATGAATATCTTACTTTTACTTCTAATGTCACTAAAGGTTATTATGTTTCTTCGTATTTAATAGAACATTAAATATTTATTTTAATCATCTATAATGACGATATATACCGGTAAGATACATTAAACAAATAAAATATCTCTGGATTGCTCGATCAGACGGTTGCCATTTTGTACCATTGGTTGAGTTTTAAATGTGACTTGGACCTTCTCCAACCCGAGTTTTTCATATTTGGACTTCAGGATTGGTCATTGTATCTGCTAGGTTATTTAATCCATAACTTAACTTATCAATATGAATGAAAGAGAGAGGCAACCTGCTCCTTGTCAGGTACAACAGAGAAGTCGAAACCATGCCATCTGACTCAATGGCAGATTGTACCTATCCGATGTCTATTAATTCAGATAATAAAGAATATGATGATTTATCTGATATTGCTAATATTACGAATAATCATTTTACCAATGTTACTGATGATATTAAACCTGTATATAACCCCCTTTCCAATAAATATTGTGAAAAGATTGATAAATTTGTTCAAAAAACAATTCCTCCTGACAAAGAATTTACCATAAATTATATCTCATGTGCAGATGTACACAAATATCTAAATATGCTCGATCCAAGTAAGGCTACCGGTATTGATTCTATAGGACCAAAAATTCTAAGGATGTCGACAGACTATATTTTCAAATCATTAACTTATATAATAAATTTATGCATCTCAAAAAATATTTTCCCTGAACAATTAAAATTTGCTAAACTTATCCCAATCCACAAGAAGGAAGACAAGGATCTACCAAATAATTATAGGCCAATTTCTGTCTTACCCACCATATCAAAAATATTTGAAAAACACATTAGTTCTCAAATTACAGAATATTTTGAAAAATACAAACTATTTTATGAATTTCAATCGGGTTTTAGGAAAAATCATTCGTGTTCAACAGCCTTATTGAGAATTACAGATATCTGGCTGACAGAAATAGACTCAAGTAATATGACCGGAGTTGTTTATCTCGATCTTAGTAAGGCTTTTGATCTTATAGACCATAGATTAATCCTCCAAAAGTTAAAATTATACAAATTTGACTTGAAATCGCATGAAATAATTTCATCCTATCTGGATCCAATATTTGTCCATTACTTTTCTTGATTTTTATGAACGATCTCCCACTTCATGTCAGTAAATGCCATACTGATCTTTTTGCTGATGACAGTACCCTTCACTTCTCTAGCAACAATCTAGCTAATATAGAGATTGCCCTTCAAGAGGATTTACTAAATGTATTTAATTGGTGTAATGATAATGGTATGGTAATAAATGATAAAAAGACCAAAGCCATGCTAATCGCTTCAAAACACCAAACAAACACAAACTGCTTATCACTAAAAGTTAATGGAGAATCATTAGAAAATGTATCTGAAGCAGTGTTATTAGGACTTACTGTTGACTAAAATTTAGATTGGAATCTCCAAATTAACAAAATTTCCAAAATCATTTCCTCCAAAATCTACCTCCTGACAAAGTTAAAACCTTATTTACCACACCATCTTAGAATTTTATTTTTCAACGGCTATATTTGACCATACTTAGATTACTGTTCCACAGTTTGGGGTAATGCCAATAAAGGTAAACTAGAGGTCCTGTATAAACTGCAAAAGCGTGTGGCAAGGAGCATTTTGGATGAAAAACCTGGAGTCGTCTTCATATTGATTACGCGGGACCAGTGGAGGGGAAGATGATATTAGTGGTAGTTGACGCACATTCGAAGTGGATAGAAGCGTTAATTTGCAGTACAAATTCATCAAAAGTAACAATTACTAAGTTGCGTAGTATCTTTGCAACGCACGGTTGTCTCTGACAATGGTTCGTGTTTTACTAGTGAAGAGTTTAAGACTTTCCTTTGTAAAAATGGGGTTCATCAGTTATTCAGTTCACCCTATCACCCCAGTTCTAATGGTTTAGCAGAGCGTGCAGTAGAAACTGTGAAGGATTGGTTAAAGAAGAATAAACAAGGTACACTAGATGACAGATTAAATAGACTTTTATTTACATATCGCATATCTGTACACGCTACTACAGGAAGGTCTCCTGCAGAGTTACTTATGAAACGTCAGTTGAGATCTCGTCTTGATTGTGTGTTTCCAGATAGTAAACTGAAAATTCAACAAGAACAAGAGAGTCAAATTAAGTCACATGATAAGAAGGTTAAGCTTCGAAACTTTCAAGTCAATGATCGCGTTAGTGTAAAAAAATTATGGTTATGGACCTAAATGGATATCTGCAAGAATTGTTAAAGTTACAGGTCCATTATCGTATCAGATTCAGACATCAGATGGAAGAGTCTTGAGACATCATATAGACCAGATATTATTACGTCATGCATCTGATGATGAAGTTGTTGAGCCAGTGGTGGATCCGGTCCCTGACAGTAATATTCCAATGGATATTCCGGTGCTAAATGAAAATCATTTGCCTGTAGATCGTCATGGTGTTATTCCAGACAATGTGTCACGTTTTCCTGCTCGTGTTAGGAAACCACCTGCTTACTTAAAGGACTATGTTGTTCAAAAATAATAGTTCTATTAACCTTACGTAAAGTTTAGTGACTCTATGTTCTTCTGTGTTAATAACCCTTTTTATGGTTTCTAGGTGAAATTGAACTGTTTAGTTTTTTTTAAGATTATGTTTAATCTTAGGATGAGGAAATGTAATAAACTAGGACTTTAACAAGAGTTTCCTCCCTTATACTATACTATGGGCTGTACATTGATAAAGATAATAAACAGAGGGCGCTTGGTGTTCGCTTCGCCATTGACATGACTTTCTTGTTTGAGGCCTTATAACTTCTTAAAATGTCAGTCACCACTCGACTACCCGACAAATGTTCATCAGAAGGCATAAATCATCAGAATGGGGTTTAAAGTCATACTTTACTGGAACAACAAAGTTTTAAGGGTGAATGGAGAAGTCATAAAATCTTTTCAAAAGTAGGCCAGTGAAAGGAGTCATGGTGGATTTGTGAGCAAGGCATTAGCTCACTAACAATGTGGCCCAGTTATTGACTGAGAAAGTTTCCCAGGATTTTCCAGTGTGGTTTTATGGTTTCAGTTGCTGTCTGTGACAAATTTCGCTAATGTTGCTTGTTAAAATATTTATAATATAAAGAAGATAGAAAACTTTTAGTTTATATATGACTTTATTTTTACGAGTATCCGTGCAATGGTTTCAATATAAATCTCCTGGCGCTATTGCACTTTCGTACCTCTACCAGTTCCCGTAGTCGTAGGCACTTGAAATTTTCAGAGGATGTTAAGGGGGGCTAGCAATGACCACACACCAAATTTCAGCCGAATCGATAAATAACTTTTTATTTTACCGACCTTTTAATTTCTAACGAGAGAGAACTTCATCCGTTTGACGCCATTTGCTTTGTTTACTAATTAGACTTGAATAACAAGACACTAAGACGGAAACCGACTCGAATAACAAGACACTTAGACGGAAACCGACACACTGCACCAGCTGCCTAACACTGCAGTTCATAAAAATTAATATAATTTTCGTATACTTTAATTTTTGCGCGAAGCCACCATTTTCTATAAAATACTATTTGGTGTGGATCAGTGGATTGGCCGTTAGGTGTAAATATTGCCGTGACCTTGATTTTGACCTTGAGGCCAAACTTCCCACCCATATCGGGGCCTTTGCGTTTATGCTTGCCGTGGCCTTATTTCTTACTGTATTATCAAAGTTAATGTTCGAGGTGAAAGCAGAGATGACGTCCTTCAGAAAAGATAATTGGGTCAAAGTCGTAGGTCAAGGTCATGTTACAGAAAACTAAACTCAAACTTTTCAAAGTCATTTTTGGGACATTTGACCTTGACTTACGACCTTGACCCCGTAACCATTTTCGAAGGCTATCACATTGGCTTGAAACATGAACGTTTACCTTGGTCCTGTCGCACACTGCTCGGTCAGAAAACGGTCAAACGCAGAGGGTCCGTGTCCGAAAGGAAGTCAATGGGCGTGGTCAATGTGAAAGGTCGTGGTGACCTCCACTAGTCACCGTTAACCATCCGTAACCTTGACTCTGACCTTGAGTCCAAACGTCCCATCCATCTCGGGCCCTTTGCGTTTATGCTTGCCGTGGCCTTATTTCTAACTGTATTATCAAAGTTAATGTTCGAGGTTAAAGCAGAGACGACGTCCTCCAGAAAAGATAATTGGTTCAAAGTCGTAGGTCAAGGTCATCTTACAGAAAACTAAACTCGGACTTTTCAAAGTCAGTTTTGGGACATTTGACCTTGACTTACGACCTTTACCTCGTAACCATTTTCGAAGGCTATCACCTTGGCTTGAACCATCGACGTTTACTTTGGTCCTGTCGCACACTGTTCGGTCAGAAAAGGGCCAAACGCAAAGGGCCCGTGTCCGAAATGAAGTCAATGGGCGTGGTCAATGTGAAAGGTCGCGGTGACCTCCACTAGTCACCTTTAACCATCCGTGACCTTGACTTTGACCTTAAGTCCAAACTTCCCATCCATCTCCGGCCCTTTTCGTTTATGCTTGCCGTGACCCTATTGCTTACTGTATTATCAAAGTTAATGCTTCAGGTGAAAGCAGAGACAACGTCCTTCAGAAAAGTTAAAAAGGTCAAAGTCGTAGGTCAAGGTCATGTTACAGAAAACTAAACTCAAACTTTTCAAAGTCAGTTTTGGGACATTTCCCCTTGACTTACGACCTTGACCCCGTAACCATTTTCGAAGGCTATCAACTTGGCTTGAATCATGGGTGTTTACCTTGGTCCTGTCACACACTGCTCGGTCAGAAAACGGTCAAACGCAGAGGGGCCCGTGCCCGAAAGGAAGTCAATGGGCGTGGTCAATGTGAAAGTTCGTGGTGACCTCCACTAGTCACCTTTAACCATCCGTGACCTTGACTTCGACCTTGAGTCCAAACTTCCCATCAATCTCGGGCCCTTTTCGTTTATGCTTGCCGTGACCCTATTTCTTACTGTATTATCAAAGTTAATGCTTGAGGTGAAAGCATAGACAACGTCCCTCAGAAAAGATAATTGGGTCAAAGTCGTAGGTCAAGGTCATGTTATAGAAAACTGAACTCAATCTTTTCAAGGTCAGTTTTGGGACATTTGACCTTGACTTACGAGCTTGACCCGTAACCAGTTTCAAAACCCATCATCTTGGCTTGAACCGACGACGTTTACCCTGGCCCAAAAATGACTTTGAAAAGTTTGAGTTTAGTTTTCTGTAACATGACCTTGACCTACGACTTTGACCCAATTATCTTTTCTGAATGACGCCGTCTCTGCTTTCACCTCGAACATTAACTTTGATAATACAGTAAGAAATAAGGTCACGGCACGCATAAACGCAAAGGGCCCGAGATGGATGGGAAGTTCGGACTCTAGGTCTGGGTCAAGGTCACGGATGGTTAACGGTGACTAGTGGAAGTCACCACGACCTTTCACATTGACCACGCCCATTGACTTCCTTTCCGACACGGGCCCCTCTCCGTTTGACCCTTTTCTGACCGAGCAGTGTGTGACAGAACCAAGGTAAACGTCCATGATTCAAGCCAAGGAGATAGCCTTCGAAAATGGTTACGCGGTCAAGGTTGTAAGTCAAGGACAAATGTCCCAAAAATGACTTTGAAAAGTTTGAGTTTAGTTTTCTGTAACATGACCTTGACCTACGACTTTGACCCAATTATCTTTTCTGAAGGACGTCGTCTCTGCTTTCACCTCGAACATTAACTTTGATAATACAGTAAGAAATAAGGCCACGGCAATCATGAACGCAAAGGCCCCGATATGGGTGGGAAGTTAAGACTCAAGGTGAAAATCAAGGTCACGGCAATATTCACACCTAAAGGCCAATCCACTGATCAACACCAAATAGTATTTTATAGAACATGGTGGCTTCGCGCAAAAATTAAAGTATACGAAAATTATATTAATTTTTATGAACTGCAGAGATAGGCAGCTAGTGCAGTGTGTCGGTTTCCGTCTTAGTGTCTTGTTATTCAAGTCTAATTAGTAAACAAAGCAAATGGCGTCAAACGGATGAAGTTCTCTCTCGTTAGAAATTAAAAGGTCGGTAAAATAAAAAGTTATTTATCGATTCGGCTGAAATTTGGTGTGTGGTCATTGCTAGCCCCCCTTAACATCCTCTGAAAATTTCAAGTGCCTACGACTACGGGAACTGGTAGAGGTACGAAAGTGCAATAGCGCCAATCTCCTTTGTAATCAGCTTAATTTTAATTTGATATTTTTCATTGCCTAAACTCAAACGATCTACACTTGGATCCCCACCCCTGCAACAACTTCATTGGTTTCTCCTAACAAGTGACAAAAGCCATGTTGTCTTCCACTCAGTCGTAATTACAAGTAAATAGTCAAAATTTTTAAGAGATAACTTTTTTATTTGTTGGAATATTTAATTGTGCAATGGATTTTATTTAACAGGAGTTGATTTCAAACACACAGTTAAGTTTATAATATCCAGAGGTAAGTAGTTTGTTCATTTTAAATCGAAGAAATCCGTTTAAATTTTCAGAGGATGTTAAGGGGGGCTAGCAGTGACCACACACCAAATTTCAGCCGAATCGATCAATAACGTTTTATTTTACCGACCTTTTAATTTCTAACGAGAGAGAACTTCATCCGTTTGACACCATTTACTTTGTTTACTATTTAGACTCGAATAACAAGACACTAAGACGGAAACTGACACACTGCACTAGCTGCCTAACACTGCAGTTCATAAAAATTAATATAATTTTCGTATACTTTAATTTTTGCGCGAAGCCACCATTTTCTATGAAATAATATTTGGTGTTGATCAGTGGATTGGCCTTTAGGTGTGACTATTGCCGTGACCTTGATTTTGACCTTGAGTCCAAACTTCCCATCCATATCAGGGCCTTTGCGTTTATGCTTGCCGTGGCCTTATTTCTTAATGCATTATCAGAGTTAATGTTCGAGGTGAAAGCAGACGACGTCCTTCAGAAAAGATAATTGGGTCAAAGTCGTAGGTCAAGGTCATCTTACAGAAAACTAAACTCAAACTTTTCAAAGTCATTTTTGGGACATTTCACCTTGACTTACGACCTTGACCCCGTAACCATTTTCGAAGGCTATCACCTTGGCTTGAACCATCGACGTTTACTTTGGTCCTGTCGCAAACTGTTCGGTCAGAAAAGGGTCAAACGCAAGGGGCCCCGTGTCCGAAAGGAAGTCAATGGGCGTGGTCAATGTGAAAGGTCGTGGTGACCTCCACTAGTCACCTTTAATCATCCGTGACTTTGACTTTGACCGTGAGTCCAAACTTCCCATCCATCTCGGGCCCTTTGCGTGTATGCTTGCCGTTGCCTTATTTCTAACTGTATTATCAAAGTTAATGTTCGAGGTGAAAGCAGAGACGATGTCGTCCAGAAAAGATAATTGGGTCAAAGTCGTAGGTCAAGGTCATCTTACAGAAAACTAAACTCAAACTTTTCAAAGTATTGGGACATTTGACCTTAACTTACGACCTTGACCCCGTAACCATTTTCGAAGGCTATCACCTTGGCTTGAACCATCAAAGTTTACTTTGGTCCTGTCGCAAACTGTTCGGTCAGAAAAGGGTCAAACGCAAAGGGCCCGTGTCCGAAAGGAAGTCAATGGCCGTGGTCAATGTGAAAGGTCGTGGTGACCTCCACTAGTCACCTTTAACCATCCGTGATTTTGACGTTGACCTTGAGTCCAAACTTCCCATCCATCTCGGGCCCTTTGCGTGTATGCTTTCCGTGGCCTTATTTCTAACTGTATTATCAAAGTTAATGTTCGAGGTGAAAGCAGAGACAATGTCCTCCAGAAAAGATAAGTGGGTCAAAGTCGTTGGTCAAGGTCATCTTACAGAAAACTAAACTCAAACTTTTCAAAGTCATTTTTGGTACATTTGACCTTGACTTACGACCTTGACCCCATAACCATTTTCAAAGGCTATCGCCTTGGCTTGAACCATCAACGTTTACTTTGGTCCTGTCGCAAACTGCTCGGTCAGAAAAGGGTCATATTTGTAGATAAATTATTAAAATTTGGTTTATATAAATAAGCCTCTAGTATATACCAAAAACCTACAATACTTTGGATGTGTAAAGAAATATTTTTTTTTATATTCTGATGTTTTCCTCTCTAATAGGTTATAGTATATTATTTCATGTTGATCTTCATTAGCCCAGGGCGTTAAACATCATTTCATGTTGAATACGTTTGGTGGTAAATGGTTTACTACAAACACTACAAGATATTCTCTAGTATGAATTCTTTAATGTTTATTCAGATTACTTCCATTATTAAAAGATTTACTACAAACATCACATGTGTTCTTGTATGTTTTTTTCTGCAGTGTGTGATTTCATGTGTCGATGTAGACCACTACTTTGTGTAAATGATTTACTACAAACATCACAAGAAAAGGGTTTTTCTCCAGAATGACTTCTGGTGTGTTCATGTAGATGATTACTACGAGCAAATGATTTTCTACAAACTTCACAAGAAAAGGGTTTTTCACCAGTGTGAGTTCTGGTGTGTACATGTAGATTACTACTATTGATGAAAGATTTACTACAAACATCACAAGAAAAGGGTTTTTCGCCAGTATGGGTTCTGGTGTGTAAATGTAGATGACTTCTACGGGCAAATGATTTTCTACAAACATCACATTTATATGGCCTCTCTCCCGTATGAATCATAATGTGTCTACTTAAATTAGTAGAGGTTCCTAGTGATTTACCACAAATATCACAGTTATAGTTCTTTTTTGAGACACAGTGCTTTGACATTTTCTAAATCTTCACCCTGTAAATACACAAAACAAAATGATAATTAGGAGATAAACACCGACTGTTTAGAATTTAGAGATCTGATATTGTCCATTTGATACCGCTTTAAATCATAGATGATGGTCGTTTCTTGATATTTATGATGTATTATTATTACAGAGGTTTTCATTAGGTCAAAAGTATATTCTTTGGCTTTTACATCATTGTTGACAGTCGTTTTGGGGTGTTTAATGATGTAATGCAATCACTAGGTTCGCCGATAATGCGGTGAACCACTGGCATAATTTCATCGTCGCGAGTCATGTCACAGATACGCTAGTGCAATTTGCGTATTGGCTTTTCTTCCTCGTCGGATTGTCCATTGGTATGAAACTGCGGTTTCAAAGACTAGCTTTTCACCTCTTTTTCGAATTTTTACTCTAGCTGCTCCGAGTGCGGAGAAAACTAAAAGTCAAAATGAAAGTAGAAAACAACTTGATTTTTGGGACGGGTACCAGGATAGCATAGGGTTAATAATATATTGATTTGAAAATACATATATTCAACTTTAATTCTGTGAGTTTTCAATGAAATCGGTAGGTGCAGAGTCAAAATATGAAGTGTGGAAAATTTTTGAACCAGTTTCGAAGTGACTGCCATGTAAGAAATTGGAATTTTACCGCTCGCAACCGCGCAGAATGACCTCACTTTACATTCATTGTTCTTCAGACAAAAGGGGCGTTAATTAAATTAGCAACAATTAATATAGGGCCTTTCAAGCTCATTTTGGTGTCATTGTAAAGCTGTTGGACAGCCCTATCCAGACATAACAGAATTAATAATTAATGCCATACGGGATAGTTGAATTTTTTGTTGTCCTCCCTACAATCACTAAAGATTATAATAAAAAGGCCTATCTATATTTAGATATTCTGATATTCCGAACCTGAATAAAGTTGTACATTAAGTGGCATAAATAATCATCCATAAAACATATAAAATATATTGGGGTTTAATGTCCTACTACTGTGTGGTCTACAATATGGCGGGCTTGGTGGCCAATTCATTTCCGGTGAGTGTAACTAGGTCGTGCAGTTAAATCATTACCTTGTAGTAACTAAAATTATTTGTTATGCTTCTTCATATTTAATTGAACACTAAATAACAGATATTAATCATCTACAATGAATTTATATATCGGTACGTTATATCAAATTAATAATTACGTCTTATTTGCTCGAGTCAGATATCCGCCATTTTATAAACATTTGGAAGTTCTAAATTTGACGTGGACCCTCTCCTACCCGAGTAACTCATAATTCAAGATTACCAACCATTATAGTTTGAGTGAGTGTACATTATACACTATAAAGGATAAATACAGTCTGTAATTTATATCATAAGAATGATCCAGGAGATCAATTTTGCAGCTTATGACCCACACATATAAAATCATCTCCTAGCATTCATCTCAAACAAACTGCATGCTGAACTCCGTCACAATAATGGCAACTTAAACATACTGCTAAGTATAAAGTGTAAATATTGAAATTGTATTTTGTAGTATTTTGTATTGAGAAGAAGGCGATTTACTAAGAGGTTTTGACATCAATGTATATGTGTATTTGACATCAATCTTATTGGAATAAATATTGTTAAAGATAGTTCAGTAGAATGCTTAGTGAATTCAGGACCGTATCTTATAAAACACGATGTCGTCTCTTATAGATTATATCTTGTCTCTGATTTCTTGTTGAGGGGGCGGGGGGCGGACTTCATTATTTTATTTTTTTAATATCATCTGCAATCTGACACAGATTCTATTTCGTTTTGTTTTTAAGAGATCTAAATTTCATCTTACTGGTCTTTTACACTAGGATCTGGAAGAGTTGTTATATAACCCGCTTGTATGACCCCTAGCGCGATCTCCCACTACAACTGGCCAGATCATCATGTAGTGTAAGCCATTGACAGTATAAAAGAATGAAACGAAATATTGATTAGTATTTTATTCAGATTGTGTCATCGGCTTTATATAAACAATTGTTTCTTTAAAAGAGCTAAATCACTAATATTTGGGACCTAGAAATGGACACAAATGGGTAGCAACGCATATAATAATGTTATATGAATGTATATAAACTGATTTACATTCAATCGTCTCTCTTTTTCCGGTCATATGCCAGATGTCTCAATCGAATGGCAGTCCCTAGCGTCTGGTTATTTGGGACCTAGAAATGGACACAAATGGGTAGCAACGCATATAATAATACTATATGAATGTATATAATCTGATTTACATTCAATCGTTTCTGTTTTTACTGTAATTTCTAATCAGTTATGTTCGGCGAAATACACCAGAAGTTTCAATCGAATGGCAATCTCTTAAGTCTGGTTATTCCAGTCTACACCGATAGTATTTATTGCGCATGCTCTGCAGATAAGAATATGACATCGCCATTTGACATGACCTGTGGAATATGTCTAGCCTCGCTCTTCGAGTCCCTTGTTACAAATGGCACTGAAACTCATTACGGTACATGATTTGTTGATCAGTTTTATTGTAAGATGAATTTATATTGTTTAAAGGTAAATAAAAAGATCAATAACGAAATCTGTCATCGCTAAATATAAGGTCTAGTTATGACTAGAAGCTCTTCATGGTCAGGCCTTTCATCCTACAACCTTGTTAGGCCTTCCACCCTACAACCTTGTCAGGCCGTCTATTCCACAACCTTGTCCGGCCGTCGATCCCACAACCATGACCTTGTCAGACCTTCCATCCTACAACCTTGTCAGAGGGAAACCATGCTGGAAAATACTGAGGAACCATCTTGTCCGAGGTGTACCCCAATTTTACAAGATATGACAGAGAACAAGCTACAAAAAGGGTGATTTTTCTTACAATCAGGGGCCATAATCCAGGATGTTGCGATCCGATATGTATCAATATCGAAAGGAACTGAGATCTTTGGGATATAAGATAGATATTTTAAGACAGGTTTAGGGATAACAATATAGACCTTAGAGATATAAGATACATATTTTAAGACAGGTTTAGGGTTAACAATATAGACCTCTAGAGGATGACAAAACACATCCATTTGAAAATCTGAGCATATAAAAATTGATAGAGCAATGGGGTGATGGGTTTAATGTTATCTGTAGGTCTACGTCGTTTCAAATAGCTGACTAGGTTGATAAATGAAACTATCCTTTATTTTTCATTCATAACAAACTAATTAAACTCCTTTTGTACAGATTTTATTTTTCTTGTTCAATTGAAGAACCATATTTGAAGATAAATTTAATTGTTATTGGTGCTAAAATAATTCATATCTAAATCTATTTTATGGAAATAACCCTAGACAACAAAAACTTACAATACTTTGGATGTGTAAATAAATAACTTTCTTAATATTCTGAAGAATTTTCACCTGTTTATAAAAATTTATGTTGGCTGTAAATCATTTATAACAACTATCAAAAGAAAATAGTTTTCCTCTCTAATGTTATATAGTACATTATTTCATGTTGATCATCATTATCCCAGTCGGTGCAGAATAGTAGGACGTTAAACACCATTTCATCAACAGTTTTTATGTTGCTGTAGATGACTACAAGATGTAAAAGTTTTTTTCACCAGTATCTCAATCTCTTGTATGAATTCTTATATGTTTATTTAGACTACTTTTGCTTTTAAATAATTTGTCACAAACATCACAAGAAAAGGGTTTTCCTCCAGTATGAATTCTAGTGTGTATAAGTAGATTACTACTAGTGGTAAATGATTTCCTACAAACATCACAAGAAAAGGGTTTTCTTCCAGTATGAATTCTAGTGTGTATATGTAGATAACTTCTAGTGGTAAATGATTTCCTACAAACATCACAAGAAAACGTTTGTTTTACCAGTATGTGTTTTTGTGTGTTGTTGTAGATTGCTATTTCGTGTAAATGATTTATTACAAACATCACATGAAAAGGGTTTATCACCAGTATGAATTCTGATGTGTTGTCGTAGAAGACTACTGTTGGAAAATGATTTGCTGCAA
Source organism: Patella vulgata (assembly GCF_932274485.2). Classification (NCBI taxonomy): domain Eukaryota; kingdom Metazoa; phylum Mollusca; class Gastropoda; family Patellidae; genus Patella; species Patella vulgata. Next base: position 73,158,328 of record NC_065884.2, read on the forward strand.
ATATCACAAAAAAAAGGTTTAACACCAGTATGAATTCTGGTGTGTCGCTGTAGATCACGACTAGTGGTAAATGATTTTTTACAAGCGTCACAAGAAAAGGGTTTTTCTCCTGTATGGATTCTGATGTGTTGTTGAAGATTACCGCTAGTGATAAATGATTTATTACAAACATCACAAGAAAAGGGTTTTTCACCAGTATGAATTCTGATGTGGTGTTGTAGATTACTGCTAGTGGTAAATGATTTATCACAAACATCACACGAAAAAGGTTTTTCACCAGTATGAATTCTGGTGTGTCGCTGTAGATGACTACTAGTGGTAAATGATTTACTACAAACATCACAAGAAAAGGGTTTTTCACCAGTATGGGTTCTGGTGTGTTGCTGTAGATGACTACTAGTGGTAAATGATTTTTTACAAACATCACAACAAAAGGGTTTGTCACCGGTATGGGTTCTGGTGTGTTGCTGTAGATTACTACTAGTGGTAAATGATTTACAGCACACATAACAAGAAAAGGGTTTTTCACCAGTATGAATTCTGGTGTGTTGCTGTAGAATACTACTAGTGATAAATGATTTACAGCACACATAACAACAAAAGGGTTTGTCACCGGTATGGGTTCTTGTGTGTTGTTGTAGATTATTACTAGTGATAAATGATTTTTTACAAACATCACATTTATATGGCTTCTCACCAGTATGAATCATCAAGTGTCTACTTAAATCAGCCAGGCCTCTAAATGATTTACCACAAATATCACATTTATAGTTTCTATTGGAGACAGAATGCTTTGACATTTTTTAATCTTCTCCCTGTAAATACACAAAACAAAATGGTAATTAGGAGATAAACACCGACTGTTTAAAATTTAGAGATCTGATATTGTCCATTTGATACCTCTTTAAATCATTGTTGATGGTCGTTTTCTGGTTTTAATGATGTAATCGGTATTATTATCATCGCATTACATCACAGATGTTTTCATTATGTCAAAATTATTTTCTTTGGTTTTTACATCATTGAGCCTACAATCACGAACGATTTTGTCACCAATAAGATTTCTGCTCATTGGGGAAATTACATTAGTCGTCCATTGTCTACATTGATACAATAGGTAGAACTAAAACCAACATGTTAGCTTGTATCATATCTTGATCATTAAACAATAAAACCAACATGTTAGCTTGTATCATATCTTGATCATTAAGAAATAAAATGGGGCTATGGATACGTTTACTCTGATTTCAAATTCCAACTGTCATAGGTTGATTTACTTGCAAGTCGATGTGTAGACAGGACTTCAGTTTTTCGTACCATCCATACAACTTGACAATGTCCCATTCCAGGTCGTCCATGTGGCCTCACCGACAGGGATGGGTGTGGGGAGACCTACTAAGCAACTTTCTCAACCAACATTAGGTAGCGAACCTGAGATCTACTGGTTAGTGAGTCAGAGTTTTACTTACTGATCCATCATGGCTCCCTCGATCTTAGTCTTAACTAGATTATATAAACATTATAATCTATAGGCCTATCTATATTTAAATATTCTGATACAGGATATACTTCAGAGACTTTAAGCAACCACTTTCTTGTCTTATAATAATAGTTTTATATACAGGAATCAACAACCATTTACCATTAAATATATACAAACAATAATCACATATTCACAAGGTAAATTTTATCTAAGCCTCGTTTCATAATTATCTTTTTCTAAATCTTTCAAGTTTACTTTGACAATAAGAAATTCAAATATTGAGGAAATATTTTAATAAAGTTGTATTACCTTTAGCAGTAAGAAATCCAGCTATAAATTCCCATCAAATCTCTTGAGTTGTTAGCTCGCAGACATCAGGTTCATCCTTTACATCACTACTAGAGGACCAATACTGAACCTGAATAAAGTAAATAATTAATATTAATTGATAATGTTCATCAAGTACCATAAATTATCAACCATAAAACTTATAGAATTTTAAACATACATCCCTATTGCAGGTCTTTCTTTAGGTCTGAAATGTTATATAAACTATTAATTAGATATTTATTAACAAAACAAGACCATAATCAACTCTCGATGGTATGGATACTTGAGATTTCAACTAGATTAGAACGGTTCGCTATTTAAAAATTTAATTAAAAAACGGGAAAGCGAGGCTAAGTCTTTGAATATACCAGAGCCCTGGTTACCACTATGCACACATCTTTTCAAAACTAGAAACAGTGATAACTTAGCTCAGAGTGAAGTAATTTGAATGAAATGTTCAATATTTTCATTTTACATTATCTATTTTTGAGCTATTATAGGAAGAATGGTCAGCTCTATATCTAAATCGTACATAATGTATCTTTAATAAAATAAATAACTATATAGATCTTTCCACAGATTTAATAAAACACAAGCCCTCATATTGTAAAATATATTCTTTTTTTGAAATATGATATACATGTATGTACAACAATTTTCATCTTTCCATAGATTTTATAACATACATGTCAACACACCATATTGTTGTGTATTTCCCCCACTATAATTATCTTTATATTATTATAGGTTCCCCCTGCTATTGTTATCTTTATATTGCTATAGGTTCCCCCTGCTATAGTTATCTTTATATTGTTATAGGTTTCCCCCGCTATAGTTATCTTTATATTGTTATAGGTTTCCCCTGCTATAGTTATCTTTATATTGTTATAAATTATTAATCAGACATTAATTAACTGATGAGCCAAATGTCATGAAGGAAGGTTAGATAAGCGTTATATAAATCAAATCTACCATCGCCAACTCCATCAGAACACTATAAAATATATAAAATCACCTTGTCTGCTAGACAAGCGTCCATTAAACACATAAAATTAACTGGTTTGCGAAACAAGCGACCATTTCCTCAAACCAACCTCAAATGTTAGAAACTTGTCAAAAGATATCAGCTTCTGGGAAGTTACAAAATCACCCAATGAATTCCGATGTTTATAAGTGAATTCCGGTGACTAGTCTACGCGTAAATTATCTATTAAGCTTCTTCGTCTTTAATTGAACATCAAATAATAGATATTAATCATCTACAATGAAGTTATATATCGGTAACGTATACCAAATAAATAAATACGTCTTGTCAGCTGCAATCAGAAATCCGCCATTTTATAAGCATTAGGAAAGTATAAAATATGATGTGGACCGTCTCCTACCCGAGTAACTCATATCTGAAGATTACGGACCATTATTGTTTGTGTGAGTGTACATTATATTTTATAATTTAAATTATTAATATAAATGTTAAACAGAATCTGTAATGTATTTGATAAGAATGATGCTGAAGAGAAATTCTAAATCATAATCGTCACTGCAGCTTATAAACCCCCAACATATGAAATCATCTACTACTATTATAAAATCTGCCTATTGCAGGTCTTTCTTTAGGCCTTAAATGTTATATCTTTTATTAATTAGACATTTATTAACTTGCCAATAACCAACTCTCTATTACATCAGATACTCTTTATTTTCAACAGATTTAGACATGATTGGCAGTTAATAATTTAATTAAGAATAGTAAAATCAATAATTTGTTTACTATTGTAAAAATGATATCAATGTCAATCGAGATTCCTGTATTTTCTAAACAGCCTTAATGTCGCTCAAAATGAAGTTGACTGGAATGTTAAAAGATTCAATAACGAGTTGGCAGTTCTCACTATAATAGTTAAAAACTAGATAATGTAATGGCAATTTGCGGAAAAATTCATTTAAATTGATCCACTATGAACCGATAACTAAGCGACTGAAATTTCCACCTAGCCTCGATCATCATTACTAAAGTCAGTACGATAAACAGCATAGTCTTGATTATCCATTTAATCGTTAAATCGTGAAGGAAAGTTATGCAGTAAATCGGCTCATAATCCTTTAAAGATCGCAGGCTAGCCATCTAGAGTTGATTATGGTCTGGATAGGTTAATTAATGTCTAATTAATAGAGCTATGTCCCTTGGTTACAACTTTCAAACTTGCTTATAAATCACATTTAGAGGGGCATTTTGACATAAAAACGTTACTTTAAAAGCAAATATGTTTGAATTCAATCAAAGTTTGTGCAACTTTTTTCTTTCTTAAAATTGTTTTATTGGAAATTACATTTTTTGCATGATTTTCAGAACATATTTTTATTCCTATTAAAGCAAAGATATTGCCACTATCTTGTTGTTTTTCATATGGCAAATAGGAGTTATGGAATTATGCAAGCACCCTATTGGTATAAGATACCATGGCACAATTTCTAGACCTGGAATTGGAATAATTAAAGCGGTTATTTTTAAACTGGTATAATTAAAGTGGTTATTTTTAAATTGGTATAATTAAAGTGGTTATTCTTAAATTGGTGTAATTAAAGTGGTTATTTTTAAATTGGTATAATTAAAGTGGTTATTTTTAAATTAGTACAATTAAAGTGGTTATTTTTAAATTGATATAATTAAAGTGGTTATTATTAAATTGGTGTAATTAAAGTGGTTATTTTTACATTGTTGTAATTAAAGTGGTTATTTTTATATACCTGAGACACCGGAATAAAACAGGTTTTAATCTGTAAATATTCCACAGGTCAAGCTATTTGGTTTTTATAAAGAAAACTTTGCTATTCTACATAAAGCAAGCAGATTCTTTTTCCCCACAGTTTTTTTTCTATCTGCACTGATCACACCAACAAACATCAACTAGCTGGACTTCCTGTTTTAATTTGTCTTTATTACGACAAAGGGAGAAGATGACCTGCCTTCTCACTACAGCGATTTTAACACCAAGTGACTGTCCACAATATCATATTACAATGTACTGGATGTTAAATTTTTTTATATTTTATATTACGCCTCCATATGTAAGTAAATTACTCAAATCAACCTGTCCATAATATCATATTACAATTTTAAATTTGTAATAAACAACAACAACGTAAAATCTTTCAGAAGTCCATCATCGAGAAAAAACATGGGTCTGGTCAGGTAATCATACTCTTCATTACCTACAACCTTTCAGAACATCCATCGTTAAGAAAAACCATGGGTCTGGCCAGGTAATCATACTCTTTAATTACCTACAACCTTTCAGAACATCCATCGTCAAGAAAAACCCATGGGTCTGACCAGGTAATAAATTAAGAAATCTTTTAGTTTTTATTGATAAAAAAAACTAATTAAACTGCTTTTGAACAGATTTTATTTTTCGTGTTTAATTGAAGAACCATATTTGAAGATACATTAAATTATTATTGGTGCTAAATTAAATCATATTCAAATTTCTTTTATGGAAATAATCCTCTAGTAGAGGGTGTGTAAATAAATAATCTTCTTTATAAATTGTGATCTATCACTAAATGCCACTCAAGGATTATATTCATCATCAGTATGGAGATGAGGCAGTTAAGTGTGTTAGTAAGTCAACTTAGTAAACTAGAAGGTAAAAATGTTCACACATGTAATAACTTAACTTTTCTCATGCGGTGTAGGGACTGTGACATTGTGCCCAAGGGATTTCAGCTTAAACCATGTGTGCACTCTAATGCTGCGAACAGGATACTACACATCGCAAGTAAGCTTCAGGCCCGTGAACAAATACAACACCACAGAAATACCAAACGATTATTTCCCCAGATTTACCAATTACACCAGAAGCTACAGAATCAATTCACAGGAAGATTACCAGTCTCTTCATACCATTATCAGCTCCGCAAATCTTACCAAAGATGAGAAGATTGCCAACAAAAGAAATTTGAACATCTAAAAAAAAGCATAATGACCACCACATTCTAATGAATTTTATCTGGATATCAAAATTTCTATTGACTGTAAATGATTATCACAAACATCAAAACAAAATGGTTTTCTTTTCATGTTGAATACCTGTCTTTATTAGACCTAGTGTCGGTGGAGGGTAGTGTTCATTATCCCAGTCGGTGGAGGGTAGTCTTCATTAGCCTAGTCGGTAGAGAATAGTCTTCATTAGCCCAGTCGGTGCAGAATAGTGTTCATTAGCCTAGTCGGTAGAGGGTAGTGTAGCGTCTTAACATTTATTAGAGACTTTTTAGGGGTTCGTTCCAGCCTAGCACTTCAATCGAAAGAACTAACAAACTCGGGTGTAGATAAAATAAACATCTTTATTTGAATCAATTTATAATTGGGATACATCGCATTAAGGGGAGATAATTTGGGTGAGACGCCAACCCTTTGGATAAATTCCCAGGTATGGAAACAGGAATTAGGTAAATAAATACATTTGCCCTGTCAGGCCGGTGGATATGACGGGATTAAATCGGAGATTTGATGACATAAGGAATTGGTAAGACTTGGCCTTGGGGGAATGGGTGAACCACAACTAGGCCTAGTCTATCTTGGATCAAGCCAGTCAAGGTTAAACCAACCTATGAGTCTTTAAATAGGAGACCAGTTAGAGGTCTATGGATAAATTACCACAGCCAAAGCTAGGATATTAATTCCTTACCCATTTTTGGTGATCCATATCCAATTTAAAATAGCTGGATTACTGCCAATTACGTAAGGAGCTTTCCCGAGTGCACCGAGTGTCCACTGAGGATTTCCTTGTCGTCTGCTTTTATTTATAAGGGGATTCCGATGACGTCAGTTGTCGACCAATCAATGCGAGCGTTACTAACAATGACGACGTTATAGCCTTGACCGCGCCAAAGTGTCATGGCCGCCGGCTGTTTGATGTCGCTTGTTTCGCTAACTGATTTGTGTCAATTCATCGGCCTAACGGGAATGTTATAAATATAATTATGTGAAAAGGACAAGATGGATATCGGGCATTATATTGTGATACATGGTAATGTATGACATTGTTATATAAATGTGTTTCGGGCGTGAACTCTACAAGGGAGCTGGTCTCATTTTTTTTTGACACTCTCAGTCGGAAACGACGTGCGAAAGACTGGAATCGCCTGGACCGTAACATTGCCCCCTTCCTCGGAGAAGTTCGTCCCGAACGCTAAAACGGTTATCCAACACACACTGACTCTGACGTGATTGACTTTGCCAATGTTATCTTCCATGTGATGACTGGAAATAAGGAAAGAACAACTCACTTCTGCAGTGGTAAACGTGGATATTATTGCCACAAGATTAATTTTTATTTTAATACAGGTGAGTGGCTCAATATAATATTATATTATAAACATTAATATTAACATACGGGGTAATAATATTGAGTAAAAATAGTATATACAATTTCATATATGTTAAAGTTTAACATCCTCACTTGAAAATTACATTTAAGTTAATTACAATTTTGAATTAGATATGTTTATATTATTATAATGATAACAAAATTCACAATGATAAGAGCATTAATATTATAATATGGAATTAACATAATTTTATAACAAGATTTTAATAACAGGTATAATACATTAATATTCGCTCATTTTCTCTTTAGTGACTTCTAGTAAGGCATCTAGTTCATAGAATTTCGCTTCCTGGATTATGGCAGCGAGTTTAAGACCTTGGATAGGTAACAAATGTTTAAAAGATATGGGGGAGTTAAAATTTCGAAGGTACTCTAAGATAATGGGGAAATGATCAGGGCTACGGTCTAAAAAATAATAACTATAATAGTTGTCTTGTTTGTAGGGTTGAAAAGGGGAGTCAGGGGTTATCATCTTGGCCAGGATACAGGATGGGTCTTTGCTTAAAATGAAATTGCTTGTGTAAAATAGGGTACCTCCAACATTTAACGCAATACGGTTGTCCTGGGCGGTTTGAAAGGATTTCAGTTTTAAGGTTATTCTGTTCGTAGGGATTGGAGTTCGCTACTGTGGGGGTGTAAGGCAACAGCCCCAGGAATGGCTGGGTTAATTGTATTACTATTATTGTTACAATTATTATTAGATTTCGACACGGATGACAATGATGATGATGAGGATGATGATGACGACGATGACGATATTGAAGATAAAAGTAGATCTTGGATTATGGAAACTGGTGTCTTCGTCTTCTCTGGTGAAATTGGTGATTTCTCTGACAACACTGGTGTTTTTTCTGACGAAATTGTTTTTTTCTGTAAAGGAACAGATGTCTTGTCTGATGCAGCTGATGTCTTCTGTACGGTATCGGGTATCTTCTTTAATGTAATTTTTGGTATTGTAGGAACTGGTAATTTAACTTTAGGATGAATATAATTTTTATTTGACTGAATAGGTGGGGCAGGCGGGTCAATCGATAGTTTCAGGTGCTTCATCCCATTGTATGGTTTTTCTGGTATCGTACGCTTTCGAAACGGGGCTTGTGGATGCTTATCTGTAGGTAAAGATTGTCGTGTAATTATTAATGCCCTTCTCCTTCCACAGAAAGCTTTATATTCATCCTCGTCGTTTTGATTGAAGGTCATGGTTGCTTTATTGATCAGTTTCATCCTGGCAGTTCCAGGACATTTTGGATGTTTTACGTCCGCTCTAGCGGCCAGTCCAAAACAGTGCGTGCACTGATAGCCAAAGTTACTATGACATGAAGTGACGTGCCTCTCCGCATACTGATATTTGGCGAATTCTGCGTTCATACATAGTTTACACCCATACCGTATGTTCTATCAAAAAAAATAAAAATAAAGAGTTGATAATTTATGACATCTTTAACCAATTGGGTATATTATTTCCCGTATACGGTTTCAGATGATTATGGTGGACCACTTTAGGTTGGGTCTTTGGGGATTTTTGTATTTTATAGACTACATTATTAAGACATTTTGTCACCAGGTAGGGTCCCTCCCATGGACACCTTAACTTTGAACCTCCACCTTTGTATTTGTGGTTATAATACCATACAGGACTGCCGGCATTGTATGGATTTAATTGAATAGATCTATCGTGATCAACTTTCATGTTTGCCGTGGCTTGTTTTAAACGCCCTCTAGCAAAACTATGTATTCGTTCTATTTTATTTTGTAAGTCAAAAGCATAGTCTGACTTTATTTTTAAATTTGTAGGTTCCACTGATCCGAGAATGAGATCTACTGGAAGACGGATGTTGCGGCCGAAGACCATTTCACATGGAGAAACGCCCAGTGATTCGTGTTCTGCAGAACGATACGCTGACATGAGTAAGTATATGTGATCATCCCAATCATTTTTATTAATATTTACAAATGCTGACAACATGGCACTTATGGTACGATTGGCCCTCTCAACCATTCCATCGGATTGGGGTCTATAGGGGGTGGTTCGAGTTTTCTCAATATCTAAAATTTTACACATTTCTTGGAACACCTCAGACTCGAAGCTTGGTCCTTGATCGGAATGGATTTGCATGGGGGTACCAAAAATTGTTACAATTCGGTCAATAAAGGTTTGGGCTATTGTTATAGCTCTTTGATCAGGTATTGGCATAGCCTCAACCCATTTAGAGAAATAATCGGCTGCCACTAGTAGGTATTTATTTCCATGCTTTGTTTCCGGTAATGGACCCAGGACATCTATAGCCCATCTTTCCATAGGTAAACCCACGTTGTAGGTTTTTAAAGGGCCTTTGGCTACCTTGGCAGGGGATTTGCGAGAGGCACAAATATCACAAGTCTCACACCATTTCCTTATGTCATTATGCATTTGATACCAAAAGTATCGGTTTTTGATCTTAGATAATGTTTTTTTATAGCCTAAATGACCCCCTGTTCTGTGTTCATGAAGTTGGGACCATGCAGAATTTCTCAGGATATGAGGGAGAATAATTAAGATGGCTGGATCTTGGCCTTTCCCCTTATCCCAGATATAGTATAACCGATCGTGATCAATTAAAAGGGATTCGAACCGCATCCAATAGTATTTGGTGCGCTGATCTCTGTCCGATATGTTTGGTCACGAAGGTTTATCGTTATGCTTAACCCACTGGATTATTTCATGGAGTGTAGGGTCTCCCAACTGTAGGTTGATTATTAATTTGTCGTCATATATATTTATTTCTTTATTTATATTTTCAGGAAGGGAAGAGGAAGATAATGGATTTTTGTTTAATTGGTCTATTGGAGCACTTGTGCAAGCCAAAACATTAAGGTTTTCATTGGAGGTACGTGGATCTTCGATAATACTATGCTCGTATCTCTGTTCCGCTTTGGTACAGTGGAGACAGTCAACCATGCATGGTCGTCGAGATAGTGCATCTGCATTATTGTGTACTCGTCCTGCCCTGTACTGAATAGTGAATTGGTAGGAAGACAGGAACTCAAACCATCTAGCAAGTTGTCCTTCAGGATTTTTAAAATTTATAAGCCATGTTAATGCACCGTGGTCACTTCTGACTGTAAACGGTTGACCATAGAGATAATGGTGGAATTGTTTCACTGAACTTATAATTGCTAGTAATTCTCTTCTGGTTACACAATATTTCCTCTCCGTTCTACTAAAAGCTTTACTATAGTAACTTATCACTCTTTCTACACCATCTTGTGTTTGTGAGAGCACAGCACCTAAACCATTATTGGATGCGTCAGTGTCCAAAATAAAATGACCTTCTAATTTAGGGAATGCAAGTATAGGCGGACTGGTTAAAGCTTCTTTGAGATTATCGAAGGCAGATTGGCATTCATCGGACCATTGGAATTTAGTTCTTATCTCTGTTAGTTTATGAAGGGGTTTAGCGATATCTGCAAACTTATTGACAAATTTTCTATAGTATGAGCATAGCCCAAGGAATTGTCTGACCTCTTTAACATTTTGAGGAATAGGCCAATCGCGTACTGCGTCTGTTTTAGATGATTCAGTGGTAATTCCATCCTGATTAATTATATGACCCAAGAATGATACTTGTTTTTTAAACATAAAACATTTCTTTGGATTCATTTTCAGGTTTGCTTGTTGGAGCCTCTGGAAGACTTTTTCTAAATTGGATAAGTGCTCGTCAAAGGATTTTGCAAAGATAATGATATCATTCAGGTACACCATACATATTTCCCATGATAAGTTAGCTAAGACCTTCTCCATCAGTCTTTCGAACGTGGCCGGCGCGTTGCACAATCCGAATGCCATGTTTTTGAACTGCCACAGTCCACATCCGGGTACAGAAAAAGCAGTTTTGGGCCTATCTTGTTCGGCAATCTTGACTTGCCAATATCCCGATCTTAAGTCAATCGTTGAGAACCAAGAGAAACCAGACAAGGCATCAAGAGTAGTGTCAATCCGAGGTAATGGATGACTATCTTTTATGGTGACATCATTTAGACGTCTGTAATCAATACAGAACCGTAGTGTATTGTCTTTCTTTTTAACTAAAACGACAGGAGAACACCAAGGACTATCAGATTTTTCTATTATATTTTTCTGTGCCATGCTTTCTATTTCCAATTCAACCTCTTTTCTGCTTGCCAGGGGGACGCGACGAGGATGCTGACGAATTGGTGGAGCACAACCAGTATTAATCCAATGCTCAGCTTCATTGGTGATGCCTATATCAGATGAATCTTTGGAAAAGGTATGTTTGTATTTTAACAAAAGGGATTTGAATGAACGTTGCTCGTTCTCAGTTAATTCATCTATTGAATTATTATAAACTTCCATCAAATAATCAGGAAGGATGTCTGAATCCAATGCAGGAGATTGATTAGTGTCTATTTCATTAATGGGAATATTACTTTTCATTTCTAAGACCAGCTGAACTGTGTCAATACGGGCAATAATTGTGTTTTTTCGGACTCTTATTTCTGTGTTGGTAGCGTTCATTAAACGTACGGGCACAGACCCCGAGCTAGGGTTAACAACACTTTTTGCCATTAACAGTTCTGTCTTTTCCAGAAAATTCTCAGTAGGTTCGACAATTGCGCCACCACTTCTAGGTATCGGATCCATTAAGATCCCAAAGACAAAAGTCTCACTATTAGCGGGTATAGTAATATCCTCATTCATGCAAATCCTACTGCAAGTTTGCTCCATAGAACTTTGAAATCTATAGCATGGTAGATCATCTCCTTTAATATTCAGGCAATTCCTGTCGAGAAATATATTTATTGAATTGGAAGTAAGTAGGTCAATGCCAATAATTCCTTGCTGTGTAATATCAGCTATTAAAAACTCATGTTTTATCCTATGAGTACCAAGGGTTATATCGATCCAGCATTTACCATGGAACGGTTTCTTTTCGCCAGTGGCAGTTACCAGGTTAAGATTAACAGGCTTTATATTTAATTCATCCAAAGCCCCTAATGTTTTCATAAATTGCGTACTAAGTATAGACACATTAGCTCCAGTGTCTACAAGTAAGGATATAAATTTCCCCATTATATTTGCATTAATAAAAAATCCATGTTTATCATCATTAATATTACTTATTGTTACATTATTGGGCCCTTTGTTATTTTCAATTTCTGCTGAATTCTGACCCTCGAGTTCAGCAACATTTAGTTTTCCTGGTTTTGGAGATCCCTTTCCCTCTGTAAATGGGGATTATAGGTTGTCTCCCTTGGTTTAGATTGTGACTCCTCATCAGGGTTTTGATGATTAGGTTGATTCCAATTATATGGTGGACGAGACCATCCATTTCTTGTGTTTGCCATATGCTGGGGCCTATCTGTTCTCCTATTGGAGTTATATTGATACCCGCCATAATTATTATTAGAGTTTGTATGTTGTTGGTTATTTGGCCAATGACTCCGACTGTACTTGGGATTTTTATTCCAGGAGCTACGTGATGATTGCTGCAATGGTTGTCCCTTATTTAGGGTATTTATCAAGTGTTTGGTAGTTTTATCCAATGATGTGATTGAACCATTCAAGGTAAGTATATCAATTTTGCTTTGACCCATATCATCAGATTTTACAGCTCCAGCTCCAACCTGGTTTATATTATGATTTAGATCTACAGAATGAACTGAACGTCCTCTTTGTTTATCTGCCAGTCTGTGGGCTTCGATAGAATGTATCTCAGCCTAATTGATATCCTTGGGTCTTAGTTCCCTAATTCGTAATCTCATTTCTGAGTCTGGTATGGAGTCTATAAAATGTTCTAAGGCTAAAATATTGGTGAGAGATGCATCTGCCGTGGGGTAGGCCTGTCTCGTTAGTTTGCGAATGGATTGAGCCAGCTCAGATAAGGATTCGTTTCTTCCTCTAATACGAGTTTGTAATTTTGCTCTATATATTTCAGATTTTTCCATTGATCCAAAACGAATACTTAGGAGGGTTGTGAGGGTATGGAAATCCGTTCTCTGGATAGTATTTAATTCTGACAAGATTGTCCTGGCGTTTCCAGACAAACTACTGGCTAGGTAAAGGGATTTTTCTTCGTAGCTCCACTTGTTCAATGTGGCTATTATATCAAATTGGGAGATATATTCCTCAAAATCTTCACTTCCATCATATGATTGTGGTTTGATCCTAAGGGGGTTATTAATTCTAGGACTGGTGGGAACATGTGCTTGGATTGAGGTATGATTAGAATTTTGATTATGGCTTGGTGTGCTTCTGTTTTGAGCCTCTCCATTTCCATTTGAGTAAAATGTGGCAGGATTTGGATCATTTACTTTTTCATCCAATTTATTAACATGGTCTTTTAGTAATCTAACATCCTCCTTTAATTCCTTTAAATTGTCTAAAAAATCATTTTGAACCTGAGCATTTTCCAGGAAGAATTGATTAAATTGTCGGCTAATTTCTTTAAGAATTCCATCGTCACCCATATTCTGATTTTCTGATTCTACCGAGGGCATATCCGGATCAGTGTCTGGGATAATTTCGAACTCTGGGGACAAGGATTTGGTGGCCATTTTTATAGATGTGTTTAGAATCTATTACTATTATTATTAATATTAATAAAGGAACCTAATTTATTTATTTATTTGGAGTTTGTGTTTATTAGAACTTCCGATCCACTAGACACTGGAATAAGCTTCAATGAAATCAATTTAATTTGAATCCCACTTCTGACACCAATGTAGCGTCTCAACATTTATTAGAGACTTTTTAGGGGTTCGTTCCAGCCTAGCACTTCAATCGAAAGAACTAACTGTTAATGTTCTTTATTTCACCTTTTTATAATTATACTTTCATTTTACCTTTATCACTTTACTTTCACTTTGTTTATACCGGAAGTGGAACTCTTCACTGAAGGAGTCTGGGTAAGTGTGAAATAAATATGGTTGACAGAGCACATGTGTTTTATTGAATAAGAGCCAATTTTAGCTGATTAACAGTGGTAGCAGAGCGTGGTTGATAAACTACAGAGTGTAATATTGAAATATTAAGTGAACAATCAAAATGACCACAAAAATTAACCCACCAGACTTAATGGGTAAAAGCTATGAAAGCTACAAGCAGGAACTTTTAGCATGGTCAGAAATTACAAATTTAGATAACAACAAAAAAGGTGTAGCAGTGGCACTGCTTTTGCCAGAATTAAAGGACCAAGTAGCAGATAAAATAAGACAGGAAAGACCAGAAGTGTTTAAAATTAGAGGACAAGTTTTTGACCAGATTCCAATTGATGATTTGAAAGAAGAGGATGGGTTAGAAACTCTCATAGCTTTCATGGATAGACATTTGGGTAAAGATGATCTTGTTGATAGTTTGGAAAAATATGAACAGTTCGATAATTTTATTAGAGGAGAAAAAGAATCCATAGAATGTTATATTGCTGAGTTTGATATATTATATAGGAGAGTGGAAAAGAAAAGAATGTCACTTCCCTCAGAAGTACTTGCCTTTCAATTGTTAAAGAGGGCAAAATTGGCTGAAGATGAGAAGCTATTAGTCTTAACAGGGATGGATTATTCCAAACGAGAAAGTCTATATGAACAGACGAAAACTTCTTTGAAGAAATTTAAAGGGGGTGAATGGCGTTCGAATTTTCCCAGTTCCACTATTCCTGCAGTAAAATTAGAACCAGCATTTCAAACAGACCATGAAGAGGCTTTATACTCATCAGGCCATGTAAGGCGTGATAATTTTTATGGAAGAGGTGGTTACAGAGGCAATAATTTTAGAGGTTATAGAGGTTATAATAGTGCTAGAGGTAATTTCCAGAGAGGGGGGATATTTAGAGGAAATTATAGTGGTGTACCAAAATTGACGAAGAAGTTAAATTCTATAGGACCCGATGGTAATCCGCTTACATGTAGATCATGTGGCTCCTACAGACATATGCTTGCAGAGTGTCCGGATAGTTATGAGAATATATCTAGAGTTAATTTAGTAGAAGGTGAAGAAAATGTAATTCTTTTCACTGGAAATCAGAAAGCTGATGTCTCTTTTTTAGGAAGAGATGCTCAAAATTGTGCTGTACTAGACAGCGCTTGTTCAAGTACAGTATGCGGATCAAAATGGATGGACAACTTTATAGAATATTTAGATGATGAAAATAGACAGAAAATAAAAGTTACAGAGGGTCATAAAAATTTTAAGTTTGGTGGTGGTACGTGTCTTAAATCAATGAAACATTGCGAAATTCCAGTTACAATGGCTGGTAAAAAGGTGACATTGAACACAGATGTAGTAGATTCAGATATACCATTGCTGTTATCACGTGATGCAATGAAGAAAGCTGAAATAAAACTGAATACAATTGATGATACTGCTGAAATTTTAGGAAAAAATGTATCATTAAATCTGACGGCATCTGGCCATTATTGTATACCAATTTGTCCTACGTTTGATGAGATTCCTATAGAGACAGTATGTTTGGCTAGTTTACCGTGTGAAAATCCTGAAGATCAACTTAAAGTTTTATTAAAATTACATCGCCAGTTTGCACACCCCACAAAAAATAAATTCGCTGACTTGTTGAGAGATGCTGGGGCTTGGCGAGAAGAATATGAAGAGATATTGCTGAAAATTTATGAACGGTGTGATACATGCAAGGAGTTTTCTACTACCCCTCCCAGACCAGTAGTCGGATTACCCATGACCAAAGTGTTTAATGAAATTGTAGCTATAGACCTAAAGTATCGAAGAGGAAAACTCATTTTACACATAATTGATATGTGGTCTCGTTACACACTGTCAGTGTTTGTTAATAGTAAAAAACCTAGAGACATTATAAATCATCTGCTAAAAAATTGGGTTGCTGTATTTGGTATTATGGGTGGCATAATGAGTGACAACGGAGGCGAGTTTAGTAATGAAGAGATTCGCGAAGTAGCATCTATTTTAAATATTAGGCTAATAACGACAGCTGCTGAAAGTCCTTTTCAGAATGGGCTTTGTGAGAGAGTTCATTCAATAACTGATGCCATGTTAGATAAATTAGAGGCAGATTATCCTAAAACAGATCTTCATATATTGCTATGCTGGGCCAATATGGCCAGAAATTCACTAAATATGTGAAACGGTTATAGCAGTCATCAGCTAGTATTTGGAATGAGTCCAAACTTGCCAAACATAATGAATGAAACATTACCTGCATTTCATGGAACAACTACTAGTGAAGTATTTGCAGAACATTTAAATGCTTTACAGAGTGCACGTAGAGCTTACATACAAACAGAGGCTAGTGAAAGAATCAGACGAGCGTTGAGAAGTAAAATCAGAGTTTCAGAGGAGAGTTATTTAAATGGTGACCAAGTATTTTATAAAAGGGACGGTAAAAATTGGTGGTTAGGACCGGGAAAGGTAGTATTCCAAGACGGGAAAGTCATATTTATTCGCCACGGTGGCGTATTTATCCGTGCTTCTCCTAACAGGGTTAAAAAGGCCGAAAATCCGTTTGAAAAATTTGCTGAAAATGATGACCTAATTGCTAATCCAACATTAATTAAATCAAAAGAAAACTTTGAAGAAACCATTGGTGAGGAGCAAAGTGAACAGGAAAATTTTAATTTGCAAAATGGAAATGGTCAGAGACAATTAGATCATGATGGGATTATGATTCCAAATCTAAAACCAGGAGATAAAATACTATATAAGATTGAGGATAATAATCAATGGACAGCAGCTGAGGTATTAGGAAGAGCAGGAAAAGCAACAGGGGTTAATAAATACTGGTATAACATTAAAGATACACAATTGGAAGGAGAACCAGGAAAGAAAAGTATTAATTTAGAGCAAGTTGAATGGAGGCACCAAGAAGATTTTCAAATAGAAGAAGTCAATAGTGTTGAATTAGAAGAGGCAAAAACTGAAGAATTAAACAAATTTAAAAAATTTAACACATATCAAGAAGTAGATGACTGTGGGCAAACAACAGTATCAACTCGTTGGGTGATAAGTAATAAAAATGGTCAAGTTAAAGCTAGGCTTGTAGCGCGAGGCTTCGAAGAAGAAACTGATTTTAAAACAGATAGTCCCACAGTTGGAAAAGGGGCTATTCGACTATTTTTGTGTATATGTGCCAGTAAAAAATGGACAATAAAAACAACAGACATTAAATCTGCATTCCTACAAGGGAAGTGTTTAGAGAGAGAGGTTTATTTGACACCGCCTAAAGAAAGTAAAACTTCAAAGGGGAAGATTTGGAAACTGAATCACTGCCTGTATGGTTTGAAAGATGGAGCTCGACAATTTTATTTAAGTGTTAAAGAAGAGCTGATAAAGTTGGATTGTAAACAATCTGATTTAGACCCGGCTTTATTTTCTTATTGCATCAAGACTGAAACTGTTGGTATTGTATGCTGTCACGTTGATGATTTTTTACATGGTGGTACAGAGGTGTTTAATAAAATGATGGTAAAATTAACAGAGAGATTTAGAGCTGGTAAAGAAGAGAATACAGAGTTTTGTTACATTGGATTCAGGTTTCTCCAAAATCAAAATGGTATAGTATTAGATCATTCAGATTTCATCGAGAAATTAGAATATACACCTCTTCATACGCAAAGAGCCAGAAATAAAGATGATATATTGACAAATGACGAACAAACAATATACAGAAAAACAATAGGCCAATTAAATTGGGTTGTACAAGTTTCACGACCTGATATGGCCTTTGAACAAATTGATTTGAGCACCAAATTACAACAAGCAACAGTTGGTGATTTGAACCGTGCAAATAAAGCTATAAATAGACTAAAAGATGTAAAGACACAAATATCATTTAGGTCATTTGCACTTAACCCAGAAAAATGGGAAATACATGTTTATAGTGACGCATCTTTAAATAATATAAATGATGGAACTGGAAGTGTTGGTGCTCATATTATTCTTTTATATGATAGATCACTGGATATATACAGTCCAGTAGTCTGGCAGGCTAACAAAATTAAACGAAAAAAAAAAGGAGGCAATGTTAATGTTCTTTATTTCACCTTTTTATAATTATACTTTCATTTTACCTTTATCACTTTACTTTCACTTTGTTTATACCGGAAGTGGAACTCTTCACTGAAGGAGTCTGGGTTAGTGTAAAATAAATATGGTTGACAGAGCACATGTGTTTTATTGAATAAGAGCCAATTTTAGCTGATTAACACTAACAAACTCGGGTGTAGATAAAAATAAACATCTTTATTTGGATCAATTTATAATTGGGATACATCGCATTAAGGGGAGATAATTTGGGTGAGACGCCAACCCTTTGGATAAATTCCCAGGTATGGAAACAGGAATTAGGTAAATAAATACATTTGCCCTGTCAGGCGGGTGGATATGACAGGATTAAATCGGAGATTTGGTGACATAAGGAATTGGTAAGACTTGGCCTTGGGGGAATGGGTGAACCACAACTAGGCCTATCTTGGATCAAGCCAGTCAAGGTTAAACCAACCTATGAGTCTTTAAATAGGAGACCAGTTATGGATAAATTACCACAGCCAAAGCTAGGATATTAATTCCTTACCCATTTTTGGTGATCCATATCCAATTTAAAATAGCTGGATTGCTGCCAATTACGTAAGGAGCTTTCCCGAGTGCACCGAGTGTCCACAAGGATTTCCTTGTCGTCTGCTTCTATTTATAAGGGGATTCCGATGACGTCAGTTGTCGACCAATCAATGCGAGCGTTACTAACAATGACGACGTTATAGCCTTGACCGCGCCAAAGTGTCATGGCCGCCGGCTGTTTGATGTCGCTTGTTTCGCTAACTGATTTGTGTCAATTCATCGGCCTAACGGGAATGTTATAAATATAATTATGTGAAAAGGACAAGATGGATATCGGGCATTATATTGTGATACATGGTAATGTATGACATTGTTATATAAATGTGTTTCGGGCGTGAACTACAAGGGAGCTGGTCTCATTTTTTTTGACACTCTCAGTCGGAAACGACGTGCGAAAGACTGGAATCGCCTGGACCGTAACAGTAGTCTTCATTAGCCTAGTCGGTAGAGAGTAGAGTCACTTAAATTATGAAGGCCATCAAATGATTTACCACAAACATCACATTTATAGTTATTTCTTGAGACACAGTGCTTTGACATTTTCTGAATCTTCTCCCTGTAAATACACAAAACAAAATGGTAATTAGGAGATAAACACCAATTGTTTAGAATTTAGAGATCTGATATTGTCCATTTGATACAGCTTAAATCATGGTTTAAATCATTGTTGACAGTTGTTTTCTGGTTTTAATGATGTACATGTAATGGGTATTATTATCATCGCATTACATCACAGATGTTTTCATTACCTTAACATTAATTTCTTTAGTTTTTACATCATTGAAACAAACAATCGCCATAAATGGGAAATGAAATGAAATGGGGTTTAACGTCCTACTGTTCTGCTCCGAACTGGGCTAATGAAGACGGGCATACGCCATACAGTGTGCTGTGAGGGAAATTTTGCCAGGACAGCGGCACTACAGCCTACTCTTTTATCGAATTCCAACTGTCAAGGGATCTTTTACGTGCACGCCAATGTGTACACGGGGCCTCAGTTTTTCGTCCCATCCGAACGATTAGACAGCTGTCCTTGTCAGGCCGTCCGTCCTGCATCACTGACAAGGGGGGACCACGCCGGAAAAAAAGAAATGGGGTTTAATCTCCTATATTGATATGCTAATGAAGATGGGCATACACCATGTTGTGTTCTATGAAAGAAATTTTGCCCAGAGAGAGAGAGAGACAAATGGGGTTTAACGTCCACTCGACACAAACTAGGTCATTTCGGGACTAACATATGGTTTAATTTTATTTTAATAATTCGCTTGCGCGTAGGGGTCTTTAGCAGTGGGAGGAAACCGGAGGACCCGGAGAAAACCCTTGTCACGTACAACCGGGGATTCGAAACCACACCAGTTGACTCAATGACAGGCTTTATGATACAGCACGCACGTGCTAACCATTCGGCCATCCAACAGCCCAATTTGCCCAGGCAGAGGTGCTATGGTTTAGCCTACTATGATTTCAAATTACACCTGTCATGGGTTCATCGACTTGAAAGCCAATATATAAACAGGACTTCAGTTTTCCGTCCAATTCATATGACCAGAATTCTTCGGCTACATTTTTATATACACATTACAGATATAAAGAAATGAAACATTCTTTTCATTTGGAAAATTTGCCATTCATTAAGAGTTCTATACGGTCCGTGATCAACGACTCCACGTGCTGTACTTGATGGCAAGCGGTAAATTTTACCTGCATGTTATTTTTATAAAATTGTTTTTAGCTTATTATAGATTGATTTGAAAGTTGTGTTCAACCTTTCCTTTCAACTTATTCCCCGAGTCCGAAACGGATGTTGTAAGTCCGAAATGATGATGATGATGTACTTTTTTAATATAGAATATACATGTATATATAACAATTTTGATCTTACCATAGATTTTATGGTATCACGTCATTTGGGACTCACGTCATTTGGGACTCAATATAAACGACAGTTGGGACTATTTATTTATGAGATATATAGTAACAGCTGTCTTAGTTGTCTTTCGTTTTATTTAGTTGATCGGGGATTGTTGAGACCGCGATTAACACTGCTAGTTCTCCTTTGTTTTGTTTTATCTGCGAGTATAAAACTTCTCCTTTGTTTTGTTTTATCTGCGAGTATAAAACTTGACAATAATATATAGTTGAAAATTTGTGTATATTTAGTAATACCAGGTACTTCTTTGTTTTTCTTTTATCAAATAGTAAACGAGCTTGATTGAGCGACCACTGCTAATGTTTTTTCGTGAAACGGTATAACTGCAATCAACACACGGCCGCCATTCTCGATGATTGACAACTCACATTTTTCCTCATCCACCAAAGAACCGTCAGGTTTCTTTGAACATACTGCAATAACATCGGGATTATCAGTTAATCAGCTTTAATTATCCCGCTTTGATCGTTGCCATTTCTTATATTTTCCACAAAAAAACTTTACCTTGTACGCACTAATTTATCGATTGGTATTGCCATCTACGACAAGCATGTCAACGTGCAGCTCACGGATTATCGTTAACAATTTCTAGGGGCTTGTAAAAAAGATTGCATGTCGTGTAAATATTTATTTTGTTTTTTGTGTAGGTCATTTTCAAATAAATTCATCAGCATATTATTCGTTTTAAATAAATATATAACTTTTATGAGAAACGATGATTATCAAAGAACCGTAAGTGCAACTAATGTTTTATCGTTTGGTTGAACCTTTTACTAACCACGTGTTTCATGTTATTAAATATTTTCTTTCGTGTTTTGAATTGGCCTATTTCTAATAAATTATCCCGAGTCCCAAACGTCGTATACCTGAGTCCCAAACGACGTATACCAAAGTCCCAAACGTCGTATACCCGAGTCCCAAATGTGGTGGTCATATTTTTTTTAGTCCCAAATGACGCGAGTCCCAAATGACGTTAGTCCCAAATGACATGTAATCGATTTTATAACATGCATGTCCACACACAATATTGTTATAGGTTTCCCCGCTATAGTTATCTTTATATTGTTATAGGTTCCCCCGCTATAGTTATCTTTATATTGTTATAGGTTTCCCCTGCTATAGTTATCTTTATATTGTTATAAATTATTAATCAGACATTAATTAACTGATGTGCCAAATGAAGGAAGGTTAGATAAGCGCTATAAAAATCAAATCTACCATCGCCAACTCCATCAGAACACGGCGCTATTGCACTTTCGTACCTCTACCAGTTCCCGTGGTCATAGGCACTTGAAATTTTCAGAGGATGTTAAGGGGGCTAGCAATGACCACACGCCAAATCGATAAATAACTTTTTATTTTACCGACCTTTTAATTTCTAACGAGAGAGAACTTCATCCGTTTGACGCCATTTGCTTTGTTTACTAAAAAATTAGACTGGAATAACAAGACACTAAGACGGAAACCGACTCGAATAACAAGACACTTAGACGGAAACCGACACACTGCACTAGCTGCCTAACACTGCAGTTCATAAAAATTAATATAATTTCTGTATACTTTAATTTTTGCGCGAAGCCACCATTTTCTATAAAATACTATTTGGTGTTGATCAGTGGATTGGCCTTTAGGTGTAAATATTGCCGTGACCTTGATTTTGACCTTGAGGCCAAACTTCCCATCCATATCGGGGCCTTTGCGTTTATGCTTGCCGTGGCCTTATTTCTTACTGTATTATCAAAGTTAATGTTCGAGGTGAAAGCAGAGATGACGTCCTTCAGAAAAGATAATTGGGTCAAAGTCGTAGGTCAAGGTCATGTTACAGAAAACTAAACTCAAACTTTTCAGAGTCATTTTTGGGACATTTGACCTTGACTTACGACCTTGACCCCGTAACCATTTTCGAAGGCTATCACATTGGCTTGAATCATAAACGTTTAACTTGGTCCTGTCGCACACTGCTCGGTCAGAAAACGGTCAAACGCAGAGGGTCCGTGTCCGAAAGGAAGTCAATGGGCGTGGTCAATGTGAAAGGTCGTGGTGACCTCCAATAGTCACCGTTAACCATCCGTAACCTTGACTCTGACCTTGAGTCCAAACGTCCCATCCATCTCGGGCCCTTTGCGTTTATGCTTGCCGTGGCCTTATTTCTAACTGTATTATTAAAGTTAATGTTCGAGGTGAAAGCAGAGACGACGTCCTCCAGAAAAGATAATTGGGTCAAAGTCGTAGGTCAAGGTCATCTTACAGAAAACTAAACTCGGACTTTTCAAAGTCAGTTTTGGGACATTTGACCTTGACTTAAGACCTTGACCTCGTAACCATTTTCGAAGGCTATCACCTTGGCTTGAACCATCGACGTTTACTTTGGTTTTTCTCTAGTATGAGTTCTGGTGTGTGACTGTAGATTACTACTAGTGATAAATGATTTACAGCACACATAACAACAAAAGGGTTTTTCACCAGTATGAATTCTGGTGTGTTGCTGTAGAATACTACTAGTGATAAATGATTTACAGCACACATAACAACAAAAGGGTTTGTCACCGGTATGGGTTCTGGTGTGTTGTTGTAGATTACTACTAGAGGTAAATGATTTACTACAAACATCACAACAAAAGGGTTTGTCACCGGTATGGGTTCTGGTGTGTTGTTGTAGATTACTACTAGTGATAAATGATTTACAGCACACATAACAACAAAAAGGTTTTTCACCAGTATGAATTCTGGTGTGTTGCTGTAGAATACTACTAGTGATAAATGATTTACAGCACACATAACAACAAAAGGGTTTGTCACCGGTATGGGTTCTGGTGTGTTGTTGTAGATTATTACTAATGATAAATGATTTTTTACAAACATCACATTTATATGGTTTTTTCACCCGTATGAATCATAATATGTTTACTTAAACCAGTAGAGTCTTTAAATGATTTACCACAAATATCACATTTATAGTTTCTATTGGAGACAGAATGTTTTGACATTTTCAGTTTTTTTCCTGATCTTCTCTCTGTAAAAAAAACAAACATTAATTAATTTCCTAGGTTAATCTAATTCAAACAGGTATACTTTTTAACCTCTGATAAAATATCAGTAATAACTCAATCGTCATTGAAAGGCAACAGACAACTGACGTGAATTCTTTCCTTCATCCAGCTCTTACATTTCCCTAAAAAAACATTCAGATGACCGATTTTAATCACAAATTGAGCAGCATGTGGTAATGTCTTGCTCAATAGAATGTATAAGTCATGAAGCTGACGAGGCAAATTTTTCGATACACAAACTGTAACTTAAAGTGGGAGCTATCCTCATTCAAAATACACTTAAAGATAGGTTGCCAGGCGACAAAACATAATCCCACAACGTCCAAGTCATTCAGGTAGTCAACAAGGTTGTCGCATATTTCTTCTTTTGTCAGTAACGAGAATGTTTACAACACATGAAAATCTTTTTATGAGTAATAGTCCATTAAGTAATTATCAGAAATCATTAGAATTTGTTTCGATTATTTTTTGGCTCATGAGCCTGAACAATTTATACTAACTTTAACCTCTAGAGCATCCACAAAATTTACTCAAAGTGACTAAGGGTTATAACTTTGGCAGTAATAATCGGAATTGTTGAAAATCGATATGATTCATCGTCTCATTGTATTAAATACGTATAAATTTGAAGCCAATCGGAGATCAGTTTTAGATATTTCAAAGTGATCAAGGGCCATAACTCTGACAGTAATTATCAGACTAGGATCCTTCATCTCATAACCTTAAACAATGTGTATATATCTAAAGTCAATCGGGTATAAACTTATCCCTCCAGATCATCTACAAGATATTTCAAATTAATCAAGGGCCATAACTCTGGCAGTAATTATTAGAAATCATTGAAAGTGACTAGGATCCTTCATCTCATAACCTTAAACAATGGGTATATATCTAAAGTCAATCGGGTATAAACTTATCCCTCCAGATCATCTACAAGATATTTCAAATTAATCAAGGGCCATAACTCTGGCAGTAATTATTAGAAATCATTGAAAATCAATATATTTTTAGTCTCATGATCTTAAACATTGTCTATAAATTTAAAGTCAATCAGATATTAACTTTAGCCTCTAGGGAATCCACAAGATTTTTCAAAGTGATCAAGGGCTGTTGAAAATCACTGGGTTTTCTGGTCTCGGTGACATATAGCACTGTGCAAGTCAATCGTATATGAACTTTAGCCTCTAAAGCATTCACAACAATTGTGGACGCCGGAACGATGCTAATATATGACCTCATTTTAATGTGGGGGTATAAAAATGGTAAATGGAGAAATCATAAAAATGTTAACTATGTGTTATGTATACATAAAAAGCTCATCAACACAAGTGTCAAGGATATTTTGATGTTGAAATTAATCTATTTTCCACATAGATCATACATTTTTAATCCAGATGATGTTTGTGATCATACCCCAAACAAATGATTTAAAGATGTCCAATGAAAACGACCATGGTGGCTCAGTCATCAAAGCACTGGCTCAATAACCAGTAGGACCAGGTGTTTACAGAGAAAGTTTACACAGGATTTCCAAGCATAATATAACATTGCTCAGAATAAAAGGTGGCAGGTTTCACCCAAGTCCACTGTTATTTCAAATCATATGATAATAATTTACATCTATTTTTGATAGTATACTGTTCTTTGTGCAAAATAGGCATTTTTAATTTAAAATGGTAACGTTTTTGTTTCAAAAGTCCCTCAAAATGAAATTTAGAAACAAATGATTTTGTGCAATACACAAGTTATGTCCCTTGGTTGAAATAATAGTGGATTTGGTTAGATTTGGGTAAATCATGCTACGCCAGAATAAATATGTTCATTTTTCATAATAAACACAAGTTTCAAGGCAATTTTATTATTTTCCAAATAGACCCTACATTTTAATCCAGTTTATAGAGGTTCACAGAAAGGAGCCATTTAGAAAAAAGGAAGATTTAAGAATATGGCAGCCCACTCTGACAAAATATCCCCAAGATACGTCTTTGCTGAATAAAATTGCAAATAACTCGCTTTCACTCCTTATTTTTGCACTAGTTGTTGAACTTGATATGTGCGGATAGTTACATACTCTTTTAATGGCTACCCATACATTTTGTACAGAATTATTTGAGAAAAGCTTCAGAAATACGACATTTTGACATGATGGTGTAAATAAACACTGTTTAATAAATGTAGGCTACTGTAACGGTTGATAAATAAAAGCATTTTTAAAAATTCCATTTCTTTTGATATCTTGTCATGTGCATGTCCAATTACACTTCATCAATCAAGAACAGACAAGAAAGTGATTTTGACAGTGCCATAAATTTATTGTAGGACAAACTCAAATTATATAATACTATATGTTGACTTTATATTCTATGAGTTGGCGTAGGATCTAGTGATAGCGAGTCCACGGAACATTGACACAACAATACTGGGCTTCCCATATGCCTTGCAATCACAAATTATACCACTGTAACTGCAAGCCAGTTGTATGTGTATTAATTATTTACACTCAAGTTACATCAAATAATAAACAAAAACAAGCCTCTCTCTTCTGTGATGGATTATAATACTACTCAATATAGATATTAATCCAGAACAATTTACTTATATAGGCTACCGGTACTATGTTATATCAATTTAATAATTACGTCTTTTCTATCGAAATCAGACATCCGCCATTTTATAAGCATTGGGAAGTCTAAATTATGACGTGGACCATCTCCTACCCGAGTAACTCATACCTGACGGTCACGGGTCATTATTGTTTTTGTGAGAGAACATAACATTCTATTATTTCACTTATAAATATAACGGTTTAATAGAATATGTAATGTATGTGTTAACAAAAATGCTGAAGAGAAATTCAAATTTATAATCGTCACTGCGGCTAATCAAACCCCAACATATGAAATCATCTACTACTATAAAACTCTTTCAAGAAGAGTTCAAGATTCATTGTGCATGAGCTAAATCTGTCTATTGCAGGCCATCTTTCATAATTTTGTTTTTAGTATAATTTCATTCTTAGTTGTGACTATATTTTACAGATAAAGTTGGTAAAATGTAATTTTTATGTGTTTATTATAATAGGAGTTTATTATAATACTGACTGATAAAACCAATAATGAGACCATATAAAATAAACAACTGAAATTAATAATATGAATGAATTAAATCTCATAAGCTGATAAGTATAATATTCTCAAAATACACAAATTTAATATTTATGGAAATCTACTAGTAGCTTCATTATTTCATATATAAAATACACTCAAAGTCATTAAAAACGCAATGCCTGATTCATGAAATATTTCTGGTAAACGTTTTCTTGGGCTTTCCTATTTTATGGCACATAGGTGAAACTTGTGATGGGTCTCTTTTTGTGGAGTTCTGGGTTTGAACCCAATATCAGTTCTCGGTAATGAACGAACTTTGTCCGTGCAAACCCAACACTTGCCTTTTTTAACAATTTTAAGCACTCCCATGTCACACGTTTTGCATGTGCATTCCCTGCAATCTGGCCCTTTGAATACAGATCAAAATTTCAACATTCGGAGAAATCCCACGCCTTACACAAGAAAACAGGAACAGAGATATTGGCATGCTGGATCAGGGGGGCTTCACAGGTAGCCGTTGCCGGACACTTTAATGTCCACCTATCAACCGTTCCACGCCACTGAAGAGTTTCCATTCGATCCCCAACCTAGAGCACCACCTGAAACAACCACTGCTCAAGATTGCCACATTCAACTACAGCATCTGCGCACAGATTCCAGTCAGCTACTGCTACTGCCAGGGGAACTGTTGGAACACGACAACGTCAGATCATATTAAAGAGATAGCGGTCATCTAGACACCTCTTCATTACACTATCTTTTGTTTCTTCATTCATAACAAACTAATTAAACTCCTTTTTTACAGATTTTATTTTTATTGTTCAATTGAAGAACCATATTTAAAGATAAATTTAATTGTTATTGGTGCTAAAATAAATCATATTCAAATTTATTTTATAGAAATAATCCTCTAGTAGAAGGAGATAAATAAATAATCTTCTTTATATTCTGATGAATTTTATCTGTTTATAAAACTTCTATTGGCTATAAATGATTTATCATAAACATCAAAACAAAATGGATTTCCTTTCATATGAGTTATAGTTGAATACCCATCTTCATTATCCCAGTCGGTGCAGGGTAGTCTTCATTAGCCCAGTCAGTAGAGAATAGTCTTCATTAGCCCAGTCGGTGCAGGGCAGTCTTCATTAGCCCAGTCGGTACAGAATAGTCTTCATTAGCCCAGTCAGTGCAGGGCAGTCTTCATTAGCCCAGTCGGTAGAGAATAGTCTTCAATAGCCCAGTCGGTGCAGGGTAGTCTTCATTAGCCCAGTTGGTACAGAATAGTCTTTATTAGCTCAGTCACTGCAGAATAGAACATTTCATGTTGAATATTTTTGGTAGTAAATGAACAACTCCAAGAATCACAAAAACATCTTTTTCTCCATTATGAGTTTTTGAGTTGCTATGACTACAATATTTAATAGGTTTTTTCACTAGTATCTTATTCTCTAGTATGAATTCTTTTATGTTTATTAAGATAACTACTCTGTTTAAATGATTTTCTACAAACATCACAAGAAAAGGGTTTTTCCCCGGTATGGGTTCTGATGTGTTTGTGTAAATCACTGCCAGTGGTAAATGATTTTCCACAAACATCACAAGAAAAGGGTTTTTCACCAGTATGAATTCTGGTGTGTCGTTGTAGACTACTACTAGTGGAAAATGATTTACTGCAAACATCACAAGAAAAGGGTTTTTCGCCGGTATGGGTTCTGGTGTGTACACGTAAAAAAGTGCTAGTGGAAAACAATTTTCTACAAACATCGCAAGAAAAGGATTTTTCACCGGTATGAATTCTTTTGTGTGCATACAGACTTGTACTAATAGTAAATGATTTTCTACAAACATCACATTTATATGGCTTCTCACCAGTATGAATCATCATGTGACTATTTAAACCAGTAGAGTTTTTTAGTAATTTACCACAAATATCACATTTATATGGTTTAGCTACAGAATGGGTTCTGGTGTGGTGTAGTAGACCACTACTACTGGTAAATGATTTACTACAAACATCACAAGAAAAGGGTTTTTCACCAGTATGGATTCTGGTGTGTGAAGTAAAATTGATCTTCTGACTGAATGATTTATTACAAACATCACATTTATATGGCTTCTCACAAGTATGAATCATAATGTGTCTACTTAAATTAGAATAGTTTCTTAGTGATTTACCACAAATATCACATTTATAGTTTTTTGGGGAGACAGAATGCTTTGACATTTTCAGTTTTACTCCTCAATCTTTGCACTGAAAAAAAGACGTTAAATAATTTTACAATTTAGTTTTTTAAATCAAACGCAATCCATAATTACATCAGAAGCAACTTTTTCGCCATTAAAAGGCAACTGATCACTGACTTGAATTCTTGTCTGCATACAGCTCTTAAGCGGTGGACACACTAGCTTACTATGAACGAAGGAATCGGATATTAACTTAAGACTCTTGTGGGCGTATATATAAAAAAAGGTGATTTTTTTAAACAGTTTGATACCTAATATATAGAGTTTATTTTGAAAAATATATGTTAGAGGGAGATTTTGAGAAAAGGATATATCACCTTTAACAGTAAAAATCCAGCTATAAAATCACTAGAAATCACTTGAGATGTTAGTTTGAAACATTGGTTACATCATTACTTGAAGACCAACACTGGCCCTGAATAAAGTAAATAATTAATATTAAACATACATTATGCAAGAGCTAAATCTGTCTATTGCTGGTCTTTCTTTAGGCCTGAAATGTTATCTAAATTATTAATTAGACATTTATAAACCTATCCAGACCATAATCAATTCTAGATGGCTTGACTGCGATCTTTAATGGATTATGAGCCGATTTACTGCATAACTTTCCTTCACGATTTAACGATTAAATGGATAATCGAGACTACGCTGTTTATCATACTGACTTTAGTAATAATGATCGAGGCTAGGTGGAAATAGTGAGAACTGCCAACTCGTTATCGAATCTCCCATAATGTATCTTTAATTGAGGCATGAACATAAAAGAATTCGTGGCAGTTGGAATTTTGTCGCTGCCTGCCTAATATTTCCCTCAAAGTAGCCTACACTGGCACTGCATGGCGCACGCCTGTCTAGCTTAGTTTAGGGCAGAATAGTAGCATGTTAAAGCCCATATTTGTGTATATTCAAATCTTTATATTTAATTGAACATTAAATAATGTATCTCAATCATCTATAATGAAGCTAAATACCGTTAAAATACATTAAAATATCTCTGCAATGCGCGATCAGACGGCCGCCATTTTGTACCATTGGTTGAGTTTTTAATGTGACTTGGACCTTCTCGAACCCGAGTAACTCATATCTGGCTCCGTATTCAAGGGATATTTTCCTTAACTATACGTAACGTCGTGTAAGTTAAGGGTAAGTGGTAATCAAAGGCAATATTAAGTATCAAATTTTCCATTAAAGTTAATCTGCCTTAACTTATAAGTGTTTAGTATTTTAGTGGTATTCAAAGGCCAGTTTAGGTGAGAAAATAGAAATGGGGTTTAACGTTCATCCGACTCAATAATTCGCTTGTGCACAGGGGTCTTTAGCAGTGGGAAGAAACCGGATGACCCGGAGAAAACCCACGAGGTTGGACCGGCAACCCTACTCCTTGCTATGTACAATCGGGGAATCGAAAACAAAACGCCACTTGACTCAATGACAAACCTTATGATACAGCGCGGACATGCTAAACATTCGACCATCCAACCTACCCTGAGTACAAGCAGAATTTTTGATAAATAGATAGTCAGAAGATATTAAGTGAGATAGTGTAGGCCTATCTATCTATTTACAATACAATATTTGTTGTTTCTGTAGCCAGATTAATTCATGAAGCTGGGAATGTGATGAGAAGAGGGGATTATATTACCTGACATAGACTTTCTACCTAAATTAACCAAACAATTTTTTAAAATCTTATAATGTGTTAACATGTGTATATTATTGTGAAAAACAGTTTAAAATTCCATCTGGTTGCTGTGTTGTCTTATTGTTCATAATTTAAAAATAATAAATTTGGGAGCTTAAGTATTAAAGGGAGATAATGAAAGCAAAATGTTGGGCTGAAAACATAAAAGGGGGACAATTCTTCTTTTACTTTCCACAGATTTCAAAATAATTAGCTGCAACAAGATTGTGATAGATTAACAATATTAGAAAATAAATATTTTATACACTAAAAATAGCTATATATAATACAAATACACTTGGGTCATGGGACAGTTGGGTCAAAGACACCAAAGTTCTAGGTCTCAGACCCAATATGCCGAAAATGACTCAAGATCTAGGCCAAGGGCCAACACTTTGTGTAATAATAATAATAATAATAATCGTTTTCTATATTGCTGAACATCCAGTCAGTCTGACTGCTCTGTGCCACTTTACATTGTAAATAAACAAAGAAATACAAAGAAATGAGGCAAAGTCTGGAAATGAGGCACATGCCACTAACAATGTCAGGCACAGATTCAAGCTTTGTCAGGCACAAAACCTCTGGTGCCTGTCATTTTGTCAGGCACTGATTTGTCTTTTTTTAATAATATTAATGCATGTCCGGCAATAAATTAAAAATGTCAGGTACCATTTCATTAGGGCCCGACATTTTGTCAGGTAAATCTAAAACAGTTATTATATATATAGAATATATATATATACATTAGGTTTTAGAAAGAAAGAAGTAATTTCTTCTTTTCAAGCGCTTTCACAAACTACGAAAACAGAATATGCTGAAAATTTCGGTCAAATTGTTTGACTCTGAACCGAGATATTAGCAATTCAATTTTAGACAAGCCTTGAACGACATTACTAACTTTGGTGCGATAATAAACCAAGTCTTGATTATCCATTTTTATGTTAAATCCTCCATCACAGAATGTATTCAAATCCACTAAATATCGCAGACTAGCGATGACACCGAGAGTTGATTATGGTCTGGATAAGTTAATTAATGTCTAATTAATAATGTAGAAAAATGATTTTTTCTTCAGAATATCAAGTTTGAATACTTTTATGATTACGTAGACTTCTCATCTGTGTAATTGTTTACAACAAATATCACAAGGGTATTTATCCAGTATGAGTTCTGGTGTGTTGTTGTAGATTACTACTAGTTTTAAATGATTTATTACAAACATCACATTTATATGATTTTTTACCAGTATGAATTCTTGTGTGTTCCTGTAGATGATTATGACAACTAAATGATTTACTACAAACATCACATTTATATGCTCCCTCCCCAGTTTGAATCATAACGTGTCTCTTAAAATGACCATTTTCTGTAAACGATTTAGTACAAACGTCACAAGAAAAATGTTTTATACCAGTATGGGTTCTAGTGTGTGAATGTACACTGTCAATAGTGGAAAACGATTTCTTACAAACATCACAAGAAAAGGGTTTTTCACCAGTATGAATTCTGGTGTGTTGTTGTAGATTACTACTTTGTGTAAATGATTTACCACAAACATCACAAGAAAAAGGTTTTTTCTACAGTATGAATTCTGGTGTGTATCTGGAGACTACCACTAGTGATAAAAGATTTTTTACCAACATCACAAGAAAAGGGTTTTTCTCCGGTACGAGTTCTGGTGTGTCTCTGTAGATGACTACTAGTGATAAATGATTTTTTACAAACACCACAATTATACTCAGCCAAATTAAAAACTTGACACTCGGGATTTTGGGGACTAGATTTTTAATATTTGGTTTAAGGCAACTATTTTAGTGTTATGTTGTGCACAGAAGACCTTGACATCAACAGAAAGCAAGAATACGTCTCGCCGAAAGTCCTTGACATTGATAACGTTCGTGATGTCACAGTACCCCCCAAAATGCAATTCACAGACTTGGAGAACAATCGGAATAAAGTGTTTAGTAACGGTTGTGGCCTCCTCTAGTGTCTCGTACTGCCACACAACGTCTTCTCATGGATCTCAGAACATTAGTAAACACTACCTGAGGAAGACGTTGCCACTGCTCAGCAAGAGCATGTTGAAGGTCCTGCAACATCAGTGGTGGATTCACTTGCTGACGAACACGTCGACCCAGTTCATCCCAGATGATGAATTTCAGAATCAAGGAAATTTCAGCTTTGTGCAACAATGATAGTTATGGACAATGATAGACCCAGTTATTGACAATTATAGACCCAATTATGGACAATGGTAGACCCAGAACAGTAGAAAATTTATCCCCATATTTATAGACATAATAATTTTTTATTTAATTATTTCTGTAGTTTTGTCATCCGAGTTCAGCTTTAAATAAAAATAAATACTTGCAGTGTCGGTAAGTTGCCACATGAGTGAGTTTAAAAGATAGACAAGCGGTTGCCATGCAAGATACGCCCACATTTGGCAAGAGATGGACAGAGAACAAGCTCAGAGGCCATAATTCAGGAAGTGATGGAAGGAATTTCGAAAGGAACCGTGATCTGTTGGTTATAAACATACATTTCAAGTTTAAACCAAATCGGATAAATGAAATGAAATGGGGTTTAACGTCCTACTGTTCTGCTCCTATACTGCTCTAATGAAGACGGGCATACGCCATACAGTGTGCTATGAGGGAAATTTTGCCCGGGCAGCGGCACTATCGCCTACTCTTATATCAAATTCCAACTACCAGGGGATCTTTTACATGCATTCCAATATATACACGGGACCTCGGTTTTTCGTATCATCCAAGGACTAGACAGCTGTCCTCGTCAGGCCCTCCGTTCTGCACCACTGACAAGGGGAAACCACGTCGGAAAATCTGGATGAACTTTCTCGGCAAATGCAGGGATAGAACACACAACCTCCAGGCTAGCGAGCCAGCGTCTTAACGACCGTGGCTCCCCAAATCGGATAAAAATTGTGACCTCTACAGTGTTCACAAGCTAAGAACGTGATTTTTCGTACAATCAGGGGCCATAATCCAAGAAGTAACAGTCCGATATGCGTGAATATCTACAGTAATCTAGGTCTTCGGGATATAAAAATATTTTAAGTTTCATCAAAATCAGAAAAAAATTATGACCTCCAGAGGGTCCACGACCTTGGTACCATATACCTTGACACTATTTGCATATAAGGATTGGCCATTTTGTCGGGCAGTTTTGATCCTATTTTTTACGAAATTCAAACTCAACCATCGTTATGGTGTAACGATGATATATTTCACTGGTTTTTAAAATCTGATAAAAAATAGTGGCCTCTAGAAGGTACACAAGCTAACAAGGCAATTTCTCGTACAATCAGTGTAACATAATCCAGGAAGTTACAGTCTGATATTGTCAAATAGCGAAAGTAACCAAGATCTTTGGGACATAAACATATGTTTTAAGTTTCATCAAAATCTGATAAAACTTGTGACAGATAACAATATGTGGGCAGATAACAATATGTGGGCATATAAAAACAGACGAAACTACATGAGGTGATTCTGAATTGAGAACCGTTACAATATATACGTCATTGGTTACAATCAACTAAATTAGGAAAAAAATCGCCGAGTTCTAGCAAAAATTTTAATAAATTCGTAACTACATATTTATAAAAGTCAAACGAATAAAGAAGTTTTTCGTCTCATTTGGCGGTGGTCGAACACAATCATAAGCCATGTCATGTATGCTAGTCATGAGTTTAATCCCATGGTGTTAAGTGAGAAGGAGTAGGGTCTGCTATCTAACATCATGGGTTTTCTCCCGCTTCTAACAACCCCTGCACACAAGCGAATTAACAGATAAATATAATGTGTTAGTTCCAAAATGTCTTGGTTAAAGATGAGTGGACTTTAAGCCTAAAACTAAAACATCAACAAATACTTATAAACAACAAAATTTGCTATTATATATGGTATATTACATCAACAAATACTTTAAAACTTTAGAATATGATATTATATATAACGTATTACATCAATAAATATGCTATTATCAATGGTATATTACAAAGATATATACATACATATAATGTCTATTACAAAGATATATTACAAAAATAATGATTGACAAGAAAATGATTTTCCTACAGTGTAGTTTTGTCATCCGAGTTCAGCTTTAAATAAAAGTAAATTTTAATCTTGCACTGTTGGTAAGTTGCCACATGAGTGAGTTTAAAAGATAGAAAAGCAGTTGCCATGCAAGATACGCCCACATTTGGCAAGAGATGGACAGAGAACAAGCTCAGAGGCCATAATTCAGGAAGTGATGGTCCAATATGCTCGAATATCGAAAGGAACCGTGATTTGTGGGTTATAAACATACATTTCAAGTTTAAACCAAATCGGATAAATGAAATGAAATGGGGTTTAACGTCCTACTGTTCTGCTCCTATACTGGGCTAATGAAGATGGGCATACGCCATACAGTGTGCTATGAGGGAAATTTCGAACGGGCAGCGGCACTATCGCCTACTCTTATATCAAATTCCAACTACCAGGGGATCTTTTACATGCATTCCAATATATAGATGGGACCTCGGTTTTTGACGGTTGTAATAGTTAATAGATTTGTAGAGAATTGCATGTGCCATGGCTATTTATAGTATCATACTGTCAGAAAGTTGGTCTCGACACGGCTAATGTGCATGCTTCAGTGGTAGTCTCGAACTATCAGCGATGGACTGTATTTCTGTAGAGTGCATGGTTCACCCTATCTCTGGTATGAGTTTTGGTGTGTTGCTGTAGATTGCTACGAGTAAACGATTTACTACAAACATCAAGAAAAGTTTTTTTTTTCTTCAGTATGGGTTCTGGTGTGTCGTTGTAGACTATCATTAGTGGGAAATGATTTACTACAAACGTCACAAGAAAAGGGTTTTTCCCCAGTGTGAATTCTGGTGTGTCTCTGTAGATTACCACTATTGTTAAATGATTTACTACAAACATCACATTTATATGGCTTCTCGCCAGTATGAATCATCATGTGTTTATTTAAATTACATCTGTCTTTGAATGATTTACCACAAATATCACATTTATAGTTTTTATTGGAGACAGAATGTTTTGACATTTTCATCTTTTCTCCTGAATCTTCTCTCTGAAAGAAAACCCATAAATAATTAAATTTACTGTTTAATAATTTCCTTCAAAATTAACCATAAACCATCTTAGCTTTTGACTTGAAATGCTGTAGTTTTATTTCAGGTGAGAAAATGACAGATCATGTTATTTTTACCTGGATCTAATTGTTAGAAGTAATGAAATAGCCAGTTTAATTTAATTAAATTCAGAATTCAATTTATTTCAAACACTAACCATAAACACAGGTATATTTTTCAACCTCAAATAAAATATCAGTAGCGACTCAGTCGCCATTTAAAGGCAACAGACATTGTTTTACCACAAATGGAGCCGTTTGTGGTAACATCTTGCTCACATGAGGTTAACAAGGTATCTCTTTATTTGGGTTGAAGGTTTTTTTACCACAGATGGAGCAGTATGTGGTTAACAAGGAACCATTTAAAAATCAACAGTACAATCGCATAAAAAGTGTGACCTCTAAAATGTGATTGTTTTTGTACAATTAGGGGCCATAATCCAAGAAGTTGTGTTTTGATATGCAAGATCTTTTGGATATAAACATATAGCTTAAGTTTCACCACAATCAGATAACAATTGTGACATATGTGCCATTTTGTCAGGCAGTTTTGTCCCGATTTTCACGAAATTTGAACTCAACCATCATCAGGGAGTAAAGATGATATATTGAAATGCTTTTAAAAATCACACAAAAATTGTTACCTCTTGAACATAATCCAGAAAAATATAGTCCAATATGTGCAAATATCGAAAGGAACCAAGATCTTTTGGGGATAAACTTATATTTAAAGTTTTGACAAAATCAGATGAAAATTGTGACCCGTAGAGGGTCCGCAAGCAAATGGCAGTGGCTAAATACCACGCTCCAAAATACCACGCTCCAAAATACCACGCTCGTCCCTATTACTTCTATACAAATGTAACGTGGTACGAGATTTTGGTACCACATACTTTATAATTTTGGTGATTTTACCTTATTAAAAGCTTATTTTGCAAATTACATTAATTATTTAATGAATTTCGATGTTTTATACTATTTATAGATGATATTTACACTTAATGTTTAATATATTCTAATTCAGACAGTAGATCGGTCCGTTAAAATAATCGCCATTTAGGTTCGGTGTAAAATTTATTGTAACCCATTTAAAAAGACCCTACGTGGTATATTGGACTACTGGGTAGATGATGAAACAAACCGTAGCAGATAAAAAGTGGTACAATAAAATAGGATGATACGAAAGTGCAATGAGTTGATAAGTAAAAAAAAACCGTGGTACAGTAGAATCCAAGGCTGAGATAACAGTACCACGTTCGCTTGCTGCTTCTATACAAACGAAACGTGGTACACGACTTTAGCAAATTATGTTGATTATTTAATCCATTTTGATGTTTTTATAGGGTATTAATATTATACTGCACCCCATTTAAAAAGACCATACGTGGTATATTGGGTAGATATGAAACAAAATATGGCAGGTAAAAAAGGTGTATAATAAAATATGTGGATGATACGAGAGTACCGTGAGTTAATAGTTAATAAAAAAAAGTGGTATAATAGAACCCGGGGCCGAAATAATCGTACTACGCTCGCCTTACCGGCTCTATGCAAATGGAACGTGGTACGCGACTTCGGTACGGAAATGTGGTATGCTCGCCTTACTGGTATAATAGAATCCAGAGCTGAGATAACCGTACTACGCTCGCCTTATTGGTTTTATACAAACTGAACGTGGAACGCGACTTCGGTACAAAAAACGTGGTATAATAGAATCCTAGATTGAGATAACCGTACCACGCTCGCCTTACTTCTATGCAACGGAAACGTGGTATGTTCGCCTTACTGGTATAATAGAATACGAGACTGAGATAATCGTACCATGCTCGCCTTACTTCTGTGCAACGGAAACGTGGTATGGTCGCCTTACTGGTATAATAAAATTCAGAGCTCAGATAACCGTACCACGCTCGCCTTACTGGTTTTATACAAACGGAACGTGGTACGCGACTTCGGTACAAAACACGTGATATAAAAGAATACGAGACTGAGATAATGATAATCGTACCACGCTCGCCTTACTGGTTTTATACAAACTGAACGTGGTACACGACTTCGGTACAAAAACGTGGTATACTAGAATTCAATACTGATCCAGATAACCGTACCACACCCGCCTTATTGCTTCTATAAACTGAAACGTGGTATACTCACCTTACGGCTCCAATACAAATGAAACGTGGTACGCGACTTTGGTACCACGTGCTTTTATAATTATAGAAATTTTGCATTTTTTGAAGAAGATTTTGCAAATTGTGTTGATTAATTAATCCATTTTGATGTTTTTTTATAGGCCATATTTACACTTTATGTTAAAATAAATTACATGACAGATAGTCGATTGTTCGGTTAATAATCATACGGTTAATAATACTTGTACTGTGTAAAAGTTATTGTACTATACCCTACTTAAACAGACCCTAAGTGGTAAATTGGGCTATAGGCTTGATATGAAACAAAACGTGGCAGGTAAAAACGTAGTATAATAAAATATGAAGATGATACGAAAGTGCAATGGGTCGATAAGTAAAAAAACGTGGTACAATAGAATCCGAAGCTGAGATAAGAGTACCACGCTCGCCCTACTGCTTCTTTACAAACGAAACGTGGTATGCGACTTTGGCTTATTTTGCAGACTATGTTGATTATTTAACCCATTTTTATGTTTTTATAGGCCATGTATTCTAACCCATTTAAAAAAGGGTAAACGTGGAATAACAAATATAAGGATTACAACAATCGGACGTTAAATAAAGCTATTTCACAAACACACAACAAACTCGCGGGTTGAAATGGTTAAGCTACTTCGGAAGAGTGCCATTAGGAAAAAGGCAGCATTCAACAACCAGTTTCCTACCGACTTTTAAAACCCTTTTCAGTCGAAATTCATGTCAAAGTGTCATGGCCATAATAGGATCAAATCTTTTTACAGGTCACAAGTTGACAAATTGTAGGCTATACAGTTATCTCAGCCTCGAATTAAAAGGCACGTGGTACCAAAGCCGCGTACCTCGTTTCCGTTGTATACAAGCAGTACGGCGAGCGTGGTAGGGTTATCTCAGCCCCGGATTGTATTATACCACTTTTTTTTAACTATCTCGTATCATCCACATATTTTTATACCCCGTTTTTACCTGCCACGTTTTGTTTCATATATACCCAATCTACCATGAGTTGATAATTAAAAAAAAGTGGCATAATACAATCAGGGGCTGAGATAATCGTAGGACGCCCGTCTTACTGGTTCTATACAAACGGAACGTCGTAGCGACTTCGGTACAAAAAACGTGGTAACCGCGAGTATACCACGTTTCAGTTGTATAGAAGCAGTAAGGCGGGTGTGGTACGGTTATCTCGATCAGTATCGAATTCTGATACCTAGGACGTCCGCCTTACTGGTTCTATACATATTGGACTATTGGCTAGATATGAAACAAAACGGGACAGGTAAAAACGTGGTATAACAAGCCAACAGTGAGGCTGATGTCCCCCGCCGAAATAGGAAAATAATTAGAGGACACATATAAAAATCAAATTGCGTATCGCTCTGCTTACCCTGAGCAGAAAATGCTCATTATCAAACTTAGTCAAGGTATTACTGTAATGAAACTATACACCAAGTTTCATCAATCTCACTTAATTAGAACTAAAGTTATCGTGTCCCAAAGCATCAACCAATCAAATTGCTTATCTCTGCTTACCCTAAGCGGAAAATGCTCATCTTCGAACTCCATCAAGGCA
This sequence comes from Patella vulgata, assembly GCF_932274485.2. Taxonomy (NCBI): domain Eukaryota; kingdom Metazoa; phylum Mollusca; class Gastropoda; family Patellidae; genus Patella; species Patella vulgata. Next base: position 73,198,067 of record NC_065884.2, read on the forward strand.
TTGACCTAATCAACACATACACCAAGTTTGAACATTCTAGCTCAATTAGGAAGAGAGTTATCGTGCCCCAAAGTATCAACCAATCAAATTGCTTATCTCTGCTTACCCTAAGCGGAAAATGCTCATCTTCGAACTCCATCAAGGCATTGACCTAATAAACACATACACCAAGTTTGAACATTCTAGCTCAATTAAAAGTTATCGTGTCCCAAAGCATCAACCAATCAAATTGCTTATCTCTGCTTACCCTAAGCGGAAAATGCTCATCTTCGAACTCCATCAAGGCATTGACCTAATCAACACATACACCAAGTTTGAACATTCTAGCCCAATTAGGAAGAGAGTTATCGTGTCCCAAAGCATCAACCAATCAAATTGCTTATCTCTGCTTACCCTAAGCGGAAAATGCTCATCTTCGAACTCCATCAAGGCATTGGCCTAATAAACACATACACCAAGTTTGAACATTCTAGCTCAATTAGGAAGAGAGTTATTGTGTCCCAAAAAGTGTGACGGACAGACAGACGGACGGACAGACGGACAGACAGACAGACGGACAGACAGACAGACAGACAGACAGACAGACAGACAGACAGACAGACAGACGGACAAACCCATTTTAATAGTCCCCTGCTTTCTTCGAAAGGCGGGGGACAATAAAATATGAGGATGATGCGAAAGTACAATGAGTTGATAAGTAAAAAAAAAAATTGGTAGGCTACAATTGTATCCGAGGCTGAGATAACGATACCATGCCCGCCTTACTACTTCTATGCAAACGAAACGTGGTACGCGACTTCGCTTATTTTGCAAATTATGTTGATTATTTAATCCATTTTGATGTCTTTTAGTCTTTACAGGCCACACACTGTACCACATTTTAAAAGGTCCTACGTGGTATATTGGGTAGATATGAAACAAAACGTGGCAGGTGAAAAGGGGGTGTGATAAAATATGTGGATAAAACATTTCCCTCGCAGAACACTGTATGACGTATGCCAGTCTTCATTAGCTAAGTCGTCGGAGCAGAACAGTAGGACGTTTAACTAAACCCCATTTCATTTCCAATATATCATGTAAGGTCTTTTTAAGCAGGGTATAGTATAATAACTTTTACACAGTATTATTAACCGTATGATCATTAACCGACCGATAGGTTATCTGCATTGTAATTAATTTTAACATAAAGTGTAAATATTAATATGGCATATAAAAACATGAAAATGGGATAAATAATCAACACAATTTGCAAATTTTGCTACAAATAATGTAAAGTGCCTATAAATTAAAAAGACGTGGTACCGAAGTCGCGTACCACGTTCCGTTTGTGTCTATAGCACAAGTAAGCGTGGTACGGCTCTCGCAGCCCCGGATTCTTTTACATCATTTTATTTTTTTTAAATATCAACGTATGGTTCTTTCTTATCGTCCCCATATTTTATTATACCACGTTAATTTTTACCTGCCGCGTTTTGTTTCATATCTACGCCTATCTAATATTCCAATGTACCACGTAGGGTCTTTTTAAATTGGGTATAATAAAGGTTACACCGTATTATTAACCGTATGCATCAACCGACCGATCGGCTATCTGTATTATAATTTATTTTAAGATAAAGTATAAATATAGGCTATAGCCTATAAAAACATCAAAATTGATTAAATGGTCAACATATTTTGAAAAATTAGCTATAAATAATGTAAAATCCCTATAATTAAATAGTAAGTGGTACCGAAGCAGCGTACCACGTTTCGTTTCTATAGAAGCAGTAAGGCGAGCGTGGTATTTTGAAGCGTGGTAATAACCAGAGTTAAGTAGTTTGTTCATTTAAAATCGATGAAATCTGTTTAAAATTTACAACGGTTCAGACAGTACCTTACATAAGTTTTGAGATAGGGGTTTCAGGTCTAAATTTTAAATGACAGAAAAAATTTTTTAAAAAATATTTTCTGAAAATATAGGCCTACATAAATGCTACCCAATTTTTTTTATTTCATCAAAATATTCTAATTAGATCCAAAGTTATGCAATTTTAAAATTCGAGATTGATGTCAATAATGTAATCAAAATGCTCTATACCAGTCAATGCCTACCATGGAACCAAAATAAGTGCTTTTCAGTCATATCTGAGTGACGTCATAATCGGTATTTTCCCTTCAGAATTGCTAGTACCAATTTTAAAACCCAAATACGCATGTTATAGTCAGGTAAAATTTATTAAAATCGTAATAATTTGAATGATAATATTTCAAATATTTATAATCTGGATGATACCACAAAAAATGTAGGCTATATTTAGTCAAAATTTAGCAAAATTCAGTCAGCAAAACAGAAAAATCCTGATTTCTACGGCTGTAATTGTCGTAGCTTGGGGTATCACACATCATAAGAGCGGTATTTTCTCGTGCATTTCCTGTACATAAATGGTAATTTCAATTACATTTCAATAATTTTTGAGTCTGAATCTTTGCAGATATTGAGACTGATACTAAACTATTACAATACAATTGCTAGTAATACATTTAAATAAAATAGTAATTCAGAATCATAGATTGAAGTGGGCTATATTTCAGACGCTGGCTGTCAGATTTCACTCTATGGTCACACGACCTGAAACCCCTACTATGTAATTGGCCTATTTTAATTTGATATTTTTCATTGCCCAAACTCAAACGATTGAAATGATCGGGCTTTGTTTTAATTGCTACACGTTGGATCTGTCCAAGTTAAACCACCCCCGCAACAACTTCATTGGTTTCGCCCGACGTAGTTGTCTTCCAATCATTCGAACATGTTTATCATGAAAGGAGCGCTATATAAATACATGTAATAATAATAATAATAAAAAATACTCAAGAGAGAATTTTTCTATTCGTTGGAATATTTAATTGTGCAATGGATTTTATTTAACGGGAGTTGATTTCAAACACACAGGTAAGTTGATAATAACCAGAGATAAGTAGTTTGTTCATGATCGATGAAATCCCATTTGGAGGTGGTCGAACACAATCATAAGCCATGTCATGTATGCTAGTCCTGAGTTTAATCCCATGGTTTTAAGTGACAAGGAGTAGGGTCCGCTATCTAACTTCATGGGTTTTCTCGGGGTACTGAGGTTTTCTCCCGCTACTAACAACCCCTGAACACAAGCGAATTAAGAGATAAATATATGTGTTAGTCCCAAAAAGACCTGGTCAAAGTCCCATTCCTCTCTCTACTATCAAGACTGAAAAATCCTTTAAATCAACAAAATATGCTATTATATATGGTATATTACACCAACAAATACTTTAAAACTATAAAATATGCTATTATATACGGTATATTACACTGACAAATACTTTAAAACTATATAATATGCTATTATATACGGTATATTACACTGACAAATACTTTAAAACAACAAAATATGCTATTATATACCGTATATTACATCAACAAGTACATTAAAACAACAAAATATGCTGTTATATATGGTATATTACACTGACAAATACTTTAAAACTATAAAATATGCTATTATATACGGTATATTACATCAACAAATACTTTAAAACTATAAAATATGCTATTATGGTATATTACACTGACAAATACTTTAAAACTATAAAATATGTCTATATTAAAAAGATATGTATACATATTATTTCTTTCAAATTATCTATGGTATATTACAAACATATATATGATATATATACATGTCTAAATTACAAAAATAATGATTGACAAGAAAATGATTTATCTTGGGTGTCTTATTCTCTAGTATGAATTCTTTTATGATGAAAAAGACTACTATGGTGTGTAAATGATTTTTTACAAACATCACAAGAAAAGGGTTTGTCACCGGTATGGGTTCTGGTGTGTACATGTAGATCACTACTAGAGGTAAAAGATTTACCACAAACATTACAAGAAAAGGGTTTTTCACCAGTATGGGTTCTGGTGTGTCTATGTAGACCACTTCTAGTGGTAAAAGATTTTTTACAAACATCACAAGAAAAGGGTTTTTCGCCAGTATGAATTTTGATGTGTTCCTGTAGATGAGTTCTACGAGTAAATGATTTATTACAAACATCACAAGAAAAGGGTTTTTCACCAGTATGAATTCTAGTGTGTTGATGTAGATCACTACTAGCAGTAAATGATTTATTACAAACATCACAAGAAAAGAGTTTTTCACCGGTATGAATTCTAGTGTGTCGATGTAGATTACTACTATTGTTAAATGATTTCCTACAAACATCACATGAAAAGGGTTTTTCACCAGTGTGGCTTTTGGTGTGTACATGTAGATTACTACTAGCCCTGAATGATTTACTACAAACATTACAACTAAAGGGTTTTTCACCAGTATGAATTCTAGTGTGTTGCTGTAGATTACCACCAGTTGTAAATGATTTACCACAAACATCACAAGAAAAGGGTTTTTGTAAAGCATGAGTTCTGGTGTGTCGTTGTAGATTACCACTTTGGTTAAATGATTTACCACAAACATCACATATATATGGCTTCTCGCCAGTATGAATCATCATGTGTTTACTTAAATTAGCATAGTTTGTTAGTGATTTACCACAAATATCACATTTATAGTTTTTATTGGAGACAGAATGTTTTGACATTTTCAGCTTTTCTCCTGAATCTTCTCTCTGAAAGAAAACCCATTAATAATTAAATTTACTGTTTAATTATTTTTATCAAAATTAACCATAAACCATTCTAGGTTTTGACTAGAAATGCTGTAGTTTTATTCCAGGTTAGAAAATGACAGATTTAACCTGGATTAAATTAGTAGAAGTAATGAAATGGCCATAATTTCACAGCTTAATTCAATTAATTTCAGAATTCAATTTATTTCAAACACTATCCATAAACACAGGTATATTTTTCAAACTCAGATAAAATATCAGTAACGACTCAATCGCCATTTAAAAAGTCAAGACATTTTTTTTACCACAAATGGAGCAGTATGTGGTAACATCTTGCTCACATGAGGTTAACAAGGTATCTCTTTATTTGGGTTGAATGTTTTTTACCACAGATGAAGCAGTATGTGGTTAACAAGGAATCATGGGCGTCACACCTGGAGTCCGCCCCCCCCCCAATTGTTTTTCTAGGGGGGGGGGGGTCTGAATATACTTGGACACCCCCCCCCAAATTTACATAGTAGGCCCAAACTCCTATTTATTTACAACAATTATTAGGATTAGTTAAGATTCTATCTGTATAAAACCTGTACATATCCCCATATTATGGTTTATATTGCTAAAATAAAACACGGACATAATCATCCTGGAAACATGTGTGAAGTGAAAAGTACCTGTGTGTTCCATAAAATTGTGGTCTAGTTAGCCTGTCAGTAATATTTTGTTAATTGTTTTCTGCCACTTATCAGAGTGAATCGCATGTAGGTACCCAAAAACATAACCGCCTAAACCATATATCTTTCGCCCGCTCAGCCAGCAACGTAACCATAATGCTTTTGCACGCGGTGTCTTGGTAGACAGCATGGTCACATGGTGTTTGTTTATATTTTTTAGGCGTTTAAAAAATGGGTTAGGGTTAGGGGTTAGGGTTGCGGACCCCCCCCCCCCCAATATATATTTTATGCCTACGCCTCTGCAAGGAATCATTTAAAAATCAACAGTACAATGCATAAAAAGTGACACCTCTAAAATGTGATTTTTTTTGGTACAATTAGGGGTCATAATCCACGAAGTTGATTTTTGGTATGCAAGATCTTTTGGATATAAACATATAGTTTAAGTTTCATCAATCATAATCAGATAACAATTTTGACCTCTAAGAGTGACCATTTTGTCAGGCAGTTTCGTTCCGATTTTCACGAAATTTGAACTCTACCATCATCAGGGAGTAACGACGATATATTGAAACGGTTTTTAAAATCACACAAAAATTGTTACCTCTAGAGGATTCACAAGCTAGTCACAATATTTTCGTAAAATCAGTGACTATAATCCAGAAAGATATGGTCCAATATGCGCGAATATCGAAAGGAACCAAGATCTTTGTTATATAAACAAATCGAAATTGGGTAAAAATTGTAACATCTACATGTAGAGGGTTCACAACCTTGATATTACACACTTTAACACTATTTGCGAACAGTGGGTGGCCATTTTGCCCAGTAATTTCATTAGGGTGTAACGGCGAGAGAGAGAGAAATGGGGTTTAACATCAAAAGCCATGTTGTCTTCGACTCAATCGAAATTACAAGTAAATAGTCAAAATTTTTAAGAGAGAACTTTTTTATTCATTGAAATATTTAATTGTGCAATGCATTTTATTTAACCGGAGATGATTTTTTCAAACACACAGGTAATTCTATAATAACCAGAGTTAAAAGGTTTGTTCATTTAAAATCGATGAAATCTGTTTAAAATTTACGACGGTTCAGACAGTACCTTACATAAGTTTTGAGATAGGGGTTTCAGGTCTAAATTTTAAATGACAGAAAAAAATTTTTAAAAAATATTTTCTGAAAATATAGGCCTACATAAATGCTACCCAATTTTTTTTATTTCATCAAAATATTCTAATTAGATCCAAAGTTATGCAATTTTAAAATTCGAGATTGATGTCAATAATGTAATCAAAATGCTCTATACCAGTCAATGCCTACCATGGAACCAAAATAAGTGCTTTTCAGTCATATCTGAGTGACGTCATAATCGGTATTTTCCCTTCAGAATTGCTAGTACCAATTTTAAAACCCAAATACGCATGTTATAGTCAGGTAAAATTTATTAAAATCGTAATAATTTGAATGATAATATTTCAAATATTTATAATCTGGATGATACCACAAAAAATGTAGGCTATATTTAGTCAAAATTTAGCAAAATTCAGTCAGCAAAACAGAAAAATCCTGATTTCTACGGCTGTAATTGTCGCAGCTTGGGGTATCACACATCATAAGAGCGGTATTTTCTCGTGCCTTTCCTGTACATAAATGGTAATTTCAATTACATTTCAATAATTTTTGAGTCTGAATCTTTGCAGATATTGAGACTGATACTAAACTATTACAATACAATTGCTAGTAATACATTTAAATAAAATAGTAATTCAGAATCATAGATTGAAGTGGGCTATATTTCAGACGCTGGCTGTCAGATTTCACTCTATGGTCACACGACCTGAAACCCCTACTATGTAATTGGCCTATTTTAATTTGATATTTTTCATTGCCCAAACTCAAACGATCTGGCATTGTTTTAATTGCTACACGTAGATCTGTCCAAGTTAAACCACCCCCGCAACAACTTCATTGGTTTCGCCCGACGTAGTTGTCTTCCAATCATTCGAACATGTTTATCATGAAAGGAGCGCTATATAAATACATGTAATAATAATAATAATAAAATATACTCAAGAGAGAATTTTTCTATTCGTTGGAATATTTAATTGTGCAATGGATTTTATTTAACGGGCGTTGATTTCAAACACACAGGTAAGTTGATAATAACCAGAGATAAGTAGTTTGTTCATGATCGATGAAATCCGTTTAAAATTTACGACGGTTCTGAGTAACTTACAAAAGTTTTGAGATTCGATTTTAGCCCGTCAATGTTAGTACTTTTATTTGGCTTAGTCCATATGTATGAAATATGAATATGTCGCGAGAATTCTAGTGTTTATCAAATTTACATTTTAACATTAAATAATATATCGTGTGACCTGTAATAAACTTCTATACTGGTCTTCTATACTGGTCTTCTATACTGGTACCTATCATCCGCTTGAAAAAGATTGCCGCCATTTTTGAAGGAAGTCAAAAATATGACACGGACCGTCTCCAACCCGAGTAACTCATGTCGGTGAACAAGTGCGTAAAAGATAAATCAATTACAATTAACGGTGTTTTTATCTAATTGCCAAATCGCTTTGAATTTAGTGAAGATGTCCGTATACTCGATTTCAAATCACTTTAGCTATTTCATTAATTTGGTTATTTTAAATTGGAATAATTAAAGAGGTAATTTTTTAAGGAAATGTCACAACTAACAGGTATCATGATGTAGGGAAATAGCTTCAGACTATTCCTAGTGTAATATTAGTCTGTAAATTGAGCCATTGCTGAGACAATTTTGAAAGAGTTTGTTTTGAAGTTATTTTTTTCTGTAAATCAGTTAACTTTTGTTCAGTTTTGAAACAAAATTCACCATTTGATATTAGTATATTTAAAGTGGTTATTTTGAAAGACAGAGAGAGATCATTTTGGTACAATTATTTTTCTATCGCTTGCACATAAACCCAGTTTACATTACAAATTGTAAGCGTGCCAGGAACGGTACCAGGCACTGTTACTTTTTTTCTAGTGTAAACAGGTCTAACATAAGCATGCCGTTTTGAGTATCTGGCCCACTGTAATGAGATGGTCTTGGCACGGCACCAGTCACGACACAGTCAAATTTTCGCAGTGTAAACGCTATTCGGTCTGAGCACGGTTTCAGTACAGATCACTGCACGTGCGCAAAACAAACCTTGACCTTTTTTCCCCCCCGCAAACTTTGACAGTTCTGTTATAAGTTCTGTCAAAATGGCTGCTCAAACTAAATCTACTATCAGAATTGTTTTCATCCAGGTAACTTGCATAGGGACTGAAATTAACTTTTCTGTGAAGAGTTCCACATTTGGTGTGCTTGGCACGGTTCTGAGACCGGTTATTTTAGAGTAATGTAAACGGGTCAATTTCTTGAAATTTATCGTGGCCTGGTACCAAGTGTAAATTGGCTATATTCAGGGGACAAGATACAAGTGTCGATTCAGACCACTTGATCACCAACCCCAATACAAGCAATCTGATTAAAACACAGATCCAATTTCGTTTCGTTTTTATAGTTCAAAATTTCGATTTTACTTGTCTTTATTACACTTGGATCTGGAAGAGTTGTTATTTAACTCGTGTTCTGCTTGAAATGAGGGGTCAGCCAATCAAATGGTCTGTCGAATCGAGCGTTTGACCATTTTTGCGCGGAACTGTGGGTAGACATTAGCGGCAATAGAAATCAAAACAAAGCAAAAGTAGATAAAAAATACATGGCGGTCGCTAATTGGTTAATCGAATGACTGATGTAATCGGGTCAAATGTTGCTTGCTTGGTACCTGACCTCATAGAACGTGAACTCCCACTATAACTTGTTAGATCTTCATGTAGTGTAGGCCATCGAAAGTATAAAAAACGAAACGGAATATAGATCTATATTTTAATTAGATTGCAATACATAATGAATTTCAGAATCAAGGAAATTTCAGCTTTGTACTACAATGACATACCCAGTTATAGACAATGATAGACCCAGTTATTGACAATGATAGATCTAAATGTAGTTGTCAATGATATACCCAATTACTGACAATTTTGACATGATAGACACAATTCTTGACAATGATAGATCCAGTTATTGACAATAAAAGACCCAATTATTGACAATGGTAGACCCAGAACATCTGTGAAATTTAATGCTACAATAGATTGTCAAATACTGTTGCTATGATAATAAACAGTCTACACTTCATCATGTCAAAACTTCAAACATATATAACTGCTCAGAAATTTTTCATTATCTATTTTTGAGCTATAGCAAGAACAATCAGCTCTTTATCTAAATCTTACATAATGCATCTGTTATTTGTTTTATAAATTTAAATATTTAATTAAACAATAAATAATGCATCTTAATCATCTATAATGAAGTTAATATACCTATATATCATTGGAGTTATTCTTTGTGTATAGAAATGGTGATTATCATTAATATACATGTAGCTAAAAATCAAATACATTTTTTTTTCTAAACAATATTTATTCACAGAAACTGGATTGGAGAACAGACAGAAGCCTATAGACCCCCTCTCCATAAAAGTACAAACATATATATTGAAAAGATGTAAAAAAATAAAAAAATAAAAGTAGAGGAACGATTAAATTGTAAGATGGCTATATACACTATATATACACGATATGTACAAACCACAATTGGAATATTTATATTTCATATCTACTGTATATATTCGTGACCTTTACAATTGCTTCAGGACACCCAGGAGGCTCATGTGATTATCCGATTAATTTTAAATTAATACCCAGTGTTTATGTTGATGGGAGGGAGGGGTGGTGGTGGATGGCCGAATAGTTAGCATGTGTACGCTGTATCATAAGTTCTGTCATTGATTTAACTGGCATGTTTTCGATTCCCCAGGTGTATGTGATAAAGAGTAGGGTCACCTGTTCAGCCTCGTGGGTTTTCTCCGGGTCCTCCGGTTTCCTCACAGTGCTAGGGTCACCTGTTCAACCTCGTGGGTTTTCTCTGGTTCCTGGATTTACTCCCACTGCTAATGACCCCTATGCACAAGCAAATTATTGAAATAAAGTTGAACCATATGTTAGTCCCAAAACAACCTAGTTTGTGTCGAGTGGATGTTAAACCCCATCTCTTTCGCTCTCTTATATTGATGAAAAGAAGGCATGTGGTATTATTATTATTATTATTATTATTGTTCGATTTATATAGCGCTTCATTACACATGAGTGTTTCTGAGCGCAATGTTTCTATATGCAATTTATAAGTTTAAGTTGTAAGTGTAAGTGACAGGGATATGGGGGCCTCTGTGCACCCCCTGAATCAAGAGAAAATATAAAGGTGTTTTTAAAAGACATTGGCCCTGATTCACAAACTTTTAACTTAAGATAAAATCCAAATTCTAGTAGATACCTCAATTTTGATTGGCTAAGCACTAAAATCAATCGAATATTATCCAATCAAATTACTAAAATTTGGATTTTATCTCAGTTAAGTTTTCGTGAATAAGGGCCCAGGGATGGTGATGATTTTTAAAGATGAAATAAGAATAGTTTAACAATACAGTCTTAAGACCAACTAGAAATCAGCCAGATTTCTTCAAGTTTGGGAATGTGACCTCAAAGATTTGTTGAAGAGAATCCTGTCATCAATCTCTCAAAGACAATAAATTGTCGCCTAATTATTATCTATTCAGATGGTGTAATGTATAAGTGTCATATTACACTGCTCTTTATTTAGAATGTAAAACTAAAGCTAGATGGGTTTGGAATAAGATTCTATGAGATTTGAATAAGAGAATAAGAAAAACTAATCAAATTAAACATAGAAATAAACAAATTTAATAACAATTTAATATAATAAAATAAATTTGATTCAAATATTACATAATGTAATAATAAGTTTATTAATTAGATGTAATATCTACAGCAGATTGTCTAAGCCAGGGTATAAAATATGTTACATTATTTTACTCATATACTTTGACATTGACCAATTTTATGTTAACCAATTAAATGATTTTGAAATTTTTCCTGTGGGGAATAATATTCAATAGTAAAACAAGGGTTGTTGAGCACATTACAATTGTATAACTTTTGCCAATTATATATTTATTTCTATAGAAAGGGTTTAATATCGAAATATGAATGACCTATTGAGCCATCGTACAATACTATTTACGAACTTATCAATTATCATTAAAAGAAAAATTGATCCAAAATTATCTATGTTGGTGCAAAAATATGAACATTTACTGATTATTTACATACAGGGAAAAGGTCACCCCAAAACAATCTGCATGTATTTGTTATTTAAAGGAGCTAAATCACTAATATTTAGGACCTAGAAATTGACACAAATGGTTCGCAACACAAATTGATAATGTAATATAAATGTACATAAACTGATTTAGTATTTATTGCGCATGCTCCCCAGATGGGAATATGACGTAACTGTTGGTATGACTTGTGGAATATGCCTAGCCTCGTCCTTCGAGTCCCTTGTAACAAAATGGCGCTGAAAGGCATTCGTGAACCAATGGTAAAATTTTTATTTTGTCTTACAATTTTATCGAAGCCTATAACTACAATTCATAATTTCTACTTTTCGCCCCTTCATTACAAACTACTTCTGTATACATTGTAAACATGACATTAGAAAACGGTTTCTCCAGTATGAATTCTGGTATGGTGTTGTAGATTACTACTAGTGATAAATGATTTATCACAAACATCACAACAAAAGGGTTTGTCACCGGTATGAATTCTGGTGTGTTGTTGTAGATTACTACTAGAGGTAAATGATTTATCACAAACATCACATATATATGGTTTATCTCTAGTATGAGTTCTGGTGTGTTGTTGTAGAATACTACTAGTGATAAATGATTTACAGCACACATAACAACAAAAGGGTTTTTCACCAGTATGAATTCTTGTATGTCGTTGTAGAATACTACTAGTGATAAATGATTTACAGCACACATAACAACAAAAGGGTTTTTCACCAGTATGAATTCTTGTATGTCGTTGTAGAATACTACTAGTGATAAATGATTTACAGCACACATAACAACAAAAGGGTTTGTCAAAGGTATGGGTTCTGGTGTGTTGTTGTAGACTACCACTAGTTATAAATGATTTTTTACAAACATCACATTTATAGGGTTTTTCACTAGTATGAATCATAATGTGTTTACTTAAATTATAATTGTCTTTAAATGATTTACCACAAATATCACATTTATAGTTCTTTTTTGAGACACAACGCTTTGACATTTTTTTAATCTTCTCTCTGTTAAAAAAAAAAGAAAGAAAATGTTAGCTTGATCATATCATATCCTGATCATTAAGAAATAAAACGGGTAGAGCTAAAACATATTTTGATCATGAAGAAATAAAATGGGGTTTAATGTCCTACTTTGATACACTAATGAAGACAAGCATACGTCAGTGTGATATGAAGGAAATTTGCCCAGACAGAGGTGCTATGGTCAGCCATGTGGCACCACCGAAAAGGAGTGAGGGCAGGGATTCTGAGAAACTTTCTCAACCAATATAGGTAGCAAATAGGGGGCGGGGATCCTAAAATCCTGAGGAACTTTCTTGACCAACATAGGTAGGGAACCTGACACCACATAGTGGTTAGTTTCACTTATTGATCAAACATGGCTCCCTCTATCTTAATCTTAACTAGATTATATAAACATTATAATCTATAGGCCTATCTATATCTTAGTCTCAACAAGATTATATAAACATTATATTCTATAGGCCTATCTATATCTTAGTCTTAACAAGATTATTCTATTATCTATAATAGATTATATAAACTTATTCCCAACTTAAACCATATTTAAAATACCCTTTCATCATCATCAATTTGTAAATCTTTCAAGTTTACTTTTGACAATAACAAATCCAAATATTGAGTTTATTTTGAGAAAATATTTGTAAAGAGAGATTTTGAGGAAATTCTCTTCAAATCTATAAGTTAATAAAGATGATCTATTAGCTTGCATCACTACTAGAGGACCAATACTGAGTACCGGGATAATATTATAAAGTTGAGCTGTTACTATCTGAACCGTGGTAAATCATGAACGGATTTCGTCGATTGTGAACAAACTACTGAATAATTGTTACTAAAAACTTGCCTATGTGTTTGAAAACACCTCTGGTTGAATAAAATCGATTGCACAATTGAATATCCCAACGAAAAAAAAAGTTCTCTCTTGAAAAGTCAATGTTTTTACTTGTATTTTCGACTAAGTTAATCATAACATTGTTCATGTGACATGATGAGCTAAACCATCTTAATATGTTGAAGGGGTAAATGGTTGACAAATTTTGACAATCACATGTGCTGCAATCACATCAATGCGCAACCTTTCCGATCGTTTGAGTTTGGGCAACAAAAATGGCAACTGATGACAATAAAATTAATTTGGAAACAATTGATTGTCAGTCTACTTAGGAGATAAACACCGACTGTTTAGAATTTAGAGGACTGTTATTGTCCATTTGATACCGCTTAAATCATTAGAGGCCGAGATCGCGTAGCGATCGATCGCCTCTAATGAAAAATTTAAGCGGTATCAAATGGACAATAACAGTCCTCTAAATTCTAAACAGGAGGTGTTTATCGATATTGTAGCCCAAAATATTTAACATTTTTCTTGGAATTCTTTCTTTCGCGATAGTTGACGGTCGTTTTTTGGTTTTAATGACGTAAATACCAAGGAAAACAATTTTGACGTAATGAAAATATCCGTGACGTAATAAGATAAACACTCATTTCCATTCTATTTGGTTCACTAAGCGACTGGTTAATTGTGTCTGTTTGGAAAGGGAGGTCACTCTGCGATAATTTTAAAGATCGAAACAGAAATCGTAAGTGTATTTTATGTACTTTTTAAATGATTTTGAACTCCAGCAGTGACAACAAATTGCATATCGTGTTTGATAAATGTCCATACACTCGTGTGACCGTGTAGATATATGCTGTGTAGCGTACGCATGTGGTTGCTATGCTTGTTTACGTTGTCATTTCGACGCTGTGAATGTGATTCTTTTTCTTGGGAAAAAAACATGGCCTATGTATGAAAATCAGTCTCTGTCCTATTCATATCAGTATCAGCCCGACTTGTATATTTTTAAAAATATATTACGATCCATACGGAATTCAATAAATTGTAGTATTTTTATTCACTTGTTGAAAATCTTCGATTTTGACCAGTCTGATTATGATAGAATGACCATAGCAACCGTTATTTTCAGACCAGCCTTGAAATTAAATTTACTTATTATGCTTCAAATACACTCACTAATTTTGTTTTTTATGTGTTTCAGGTGAGTGTTTCAATAAGCCAATGGTTGATTTTCATTGTTGATGACATACAAGAAAAAATTCATGAAGATTTCCAAGAATAAAGTTTTGAGGTGTAGAATTTTTGGCCACTGCAAACAGAGTCTAGCACCCAGAAAATATTCATTCGCAGTGAGTCGCCCAGGAAATTTAGAGGACTGTTATACTCATTCGACGCCACTTTTCGACCAATCAGAATTCAAGAAATTTCCATTTTGGGCTACAATAAATCTTTTATATTCACAATGAATATATCACCGATTACACGAATACGCGTAAATATTGCTTTTCACATCATCATCATCACCTCATAATTGTAAATACCCTGCGTTAGTGTGTATTATATATATTTTAATAAATTATATTAGACCCTACATCTCTGTCAATTATATGCAACTCTGTGGCTAACATTTATAAATAAACATACTTTATTTCATAATTTTAATTGATAATATTTTCAAAGTTTTATGATTACCACAAAAACTATGAAAAAAGGCCACCGCTTCTCAATAATTTCCATATTTAATTCACATTCCGACTGTTCACGTCCATAATATTCCTGATAAATTTACTTTTTTTTTTGGTTTATTCGACAGATACTGAAATCGAAACATTGTTGATAAGACCATTTTTTTGATATCCAAACATCATTTATCGTCTTTATAAAAATGTATTTAAAACAAAAAATCACTTGTCAAAAGAGGTATCACAGATTGCATGTATTATTGGGTCTTGTGTGTTAATTATGCAGACCGTGGGAAAAACTTGTGCAAGTTTCGCGCTCAATTTAACCATTTTCACTGCACCTGTGTGGTATACAGTTACTCATATGGCATGGTTGGCTGAGGCATGATCGCGATCTACGAAATGCCATCCGAAAATTCCATTCTCTGTGGATTTCAAAATGCAGTTGTACTTGTGATTAATATAGGCCTAAAGTTAATATCTGAGAGAACAATTGTATGGATACATTGCCCTGTGAATTTCAAAACGAGCCGGGATTTTTGAAAATTAATTGTAATACAGTTTTTGCACAACGGAAATAATATTCGAAGAGAAATAGAAAGACATGGAACTATATCTGCCGATAATTAAACCGATGTGCGCTATGATTTGTTGTTGAATTTAATTTTTAGTATTTATATAAAAAAAATGAAATAATGACGTTTTATACCTATTCAATGATTCAATGGCCTCCGTTATTAATTTTGCCGAGGCAAATGTAAAATACATCAGCATTTATGAATTTACCTCATAACAGCCGATTGCCGAGGTTAATTGACAGGACTGCTTAAGTTCATCAGGAAATATTAAAGGAATGTCGTTCTTTTTGTTCAGCACCTGTGTTTAAAAGAAATAACCCTACCCAACTCTCTAACCAAATAATTAATGCAAGACGGAAACGCCCAAACTCATTACTGGTCCGAGAGCAATAGCTTATTCATACACAAAATTTGAACTGTCGTAGACAAGCTTTGCTGAGACCCCCTTATAAAAAATGATCTGTCCCGATAAGTGACATAATTAGCTTACATTTTTGATTTCTCGATGTCAAAGTTGGTGAGGACTTCAATTTAACAAGAGAGAACTTTTTTATTTGCTGGGATATTTAGTCGTACAATGGATTATATTTAACGGGAGGTAATTTTAAACACACAGGTAAGTTTATATTATCCAAAGTCAAGTAGTTTGTTCATAATCTGAGAAATCTGTTTAAAATTTACGATGGTTCAGATAGTAGGTTACATATTCTCTCCAAATCTGTAAGTAAATAAAGTTGAATTGTTAGCTTGTAAACATCAGTTTAGATGACTACTATAGGATAAATACTGAACCTGAATAAAGTAAATAATTAATATTAATTGATAATCTTCATCAAGCGCCATACATTATCAACCATAAAACTTATAGAATTTTAATAAAATAGGATTTTAACGTCCTACGGTTGTGCAATAGAATAACTGGGTTTAGTCATATCATTACCATAGAGTATCTTATTCTTAAATTATGTTTCATCGTGTTTAATTGAACATTAAAGGAGCTAAATCGCTAACATTTGGGACCTAGAAATTGACACAAGTGGGTCGCAACTCATATAATACTGTAATATGAATGTATATAAACTGCTATACATTCAATGGTTTCCGTTTTTACTCTAATTTCAAATCAGTTATGTTCCGCGAAATAAGCCCGCAGTCTCAATCGAATGCAAATTTCTAGAGCCTGGTTATTCCAGTCTACATACACTGTTTGGTTGGCGCAATAAGTCTAGCCTCGTTCCTCGAGTCTCTTGCTAGAACTGGGGCTGAAACGCATTATGGTACATGATTCGTGTACCAATGGCAAAATTTTTATTTTGTCTTAAATATTGGATATCAGAAGCCCATCTTTTTCCGGTTAGATCACAGCATCAATGTTGATTGAAATTGACAAATAATTTGTGTTTTCAATGTTGAAGATTTTGGATGATATTGAGTTAGAGACTTAGCTACTTTAAATAACAGATATCAATCATCTACAACGAACTTATATACCGGTACACGTTACATCAAATTAATAGGGGGTGCTCGATTGTCAGTCCGGAGCGTACCGAATTGACAGAATTGCAATCAAGTGATACAGAATTCAGTCCTGTCACAGTTCTGCCAGTCCCGACAGCTGAGGTGGGGTGAGCAGAATCGTGACGTATTTTAAGTAACAATTATGTTTCAGCTCCCATGATTGTGAGCAGAATCGTGACATATTTTAAGTAACAATTATGTTTCAGCTCCCATGATTGGTTGAGATATTTTTTATGCAGTCGGCACATGCGTTGTACTTCGAAACAAGCCAACAGTGAGGCTGATGTCCCCCGGCGAAATAGGAAAATAATTAGAGGACACATATAAATTTATCACAAATTATCTTTTACAAAGTATTGAACAATCAAACAGTATATCTTTACTTATAGTCTAACAATCAAAGTAGGAGAGTTATTGTTTTCCAAAGTCTCGACCAATCAAATTGCGTATCGCTCTGCTTACCCTGAGCAGAAAATGCTCATTATCAAACTTAGTCAAGGTATTACTGTAATGAAACTATACACCAAGTTTCATCAATCTCACTTAATTAGAACTAAAGTTATCGTGTCCCAAAGCATCAACCAATCAAATTGCTTATCTCTGCTTACCCTAAGCGGAAAATGCTCATCTTCGAACTCCATCAAGGCATTGACCTAATCAACACATACACCAAGTTTGAACATTCTAGCTCAATTAGGAAGAGAGTTATCGTGCCCCAAAGTATCAACCAATCAAATTGCTTATCTCTGCTTACCCTAAGCGGAAAATGCTCATCTTCGAACTCCATCAAGGCATTGACCTAATAAACACATACACCAAGTTTGAACATTCTAGCTCAATTAAAAGTTATCGTGTCCCAAAGCATCAACCAATCAAATTGCTTATCTCTGCTTACCCTAAGCGGAAAATGCTCATCTTCGAACTCCATCAAGGCATTGACCTAATCAACACATACACCAAGTTTGAACATTCTAGCCCAATTAGGAAGAGAGTTATCGTGTCCCAAAGCATCAACCAATCAAATTGCTTATCTCTGCTTACCCTAAGCGGAAAATGCTCATCTTCGAACTCCATCAAGGCATTGACCTAATAAACACATACACCAAGTTTGAACATTCTAGCTCAATTAGGAAGAGAGTTATTGTGTCCCAAAAAGTGTGACGGACAGACAGACGGACGGACGGACGGACGGACCGACGGACAGACAGACGGACGAACCCATTTTAATAGTCCCCTGCTTTCTTCGAAAGGCGGGGGACAATTATCCTTTTCACTCGATTGACACTATTTTCGGAATGGAGAGAATTTAATTCCGGAACGTTCAATCGAGTATCTCCTATGTCTTTTCTGCTGGAATCAGACATCCGCCATTTTTATAAGCACTGTGGAAGCACTCCTACCCGAGTAACTCGTATCTGATGATAACAAGTCGTTGTTTGTGTGAGTGTACATTGTATTCCATAATTTAAATCAGAAATATAAATGTAGAATAGAGTCTGTATTAATCTGTAATGTATTTAACTAGAATGATGCAGAAGAGAAATTCCAAATCATAATTATAACGGCAGTTTATCACCCCCCCAACAAATAAAATCCTCTCCTTCTATAAAAATCTTTAAAGCACAGTTAACTAATGATGATATTTTACACCGGGAAGCGTTCATTTTGAATAATCCATACTAAGCTGCATCACAATAATAGCAACTTAAACATAATATAGTAAATTTGGTGTCTGAACTAATGTTTTTGGGGTCAGTATTTCATTTGCAGATATCACTATAACTCGAGTGTAATTCAATCTTGTGTATCTAGCAATAATTTCTTTCACATTTAATATCAAATATTTGTTTACAATTCATTAAAATCATTTAAAATCACCCCAAAGCACCTAATTTGTACTTGTGTCTATATTAAAGCTGATAATTTTCATAATGAGTGTCAAATTTACATGTATTTAATTTACTGACCACTGTTCAAAAATTATCATTATACATCAATAATCAATTGGGTTTTTATTTTTTAACAGTGAATGAGAAATTAAACACTTGTAAATTGGACACTCATTATCAAAACTGAATGGTCATCTTTAAACTGGACATAAGTACAAATTAGATGATTTTGGGTGATTTTGAACAATTTTTTAAACAATTTTTCCGAATTTTAAAACATAAGATTTGATATTGAATGAATGTGAAAGAAATTTGTGCTAAATACACAAGATTAAATGATACCAGTGTTACAGTATTAGTGTTGGGAGGAAACCGGAGGACCTGGAGAAACCTACGAGGTTGGACAGGCGACCATACTCCTTGTCACGTACAATTGGGAAATCAAAACCCCCCTAGTTGACTCAATGACAGACCTTATGATACAGGGAGCATACACCAACCATTTGGTCATCCTACCCCCCAAATGCTCAGACAAGAGGTTAAAGTTATGATCCAATTGACTTTAAATTTATACACAATGTTAAGAAACCTACTGCTAGAATTATGACCCTTTTATCATTATTGTAAAAATCTTGAAGTAGCTAAAGTCATAATCCATATTGATTTTCAACGATTACCAATAATAACTACCAGAGTAACAGCCCTTGATATCTTTGTTCAAACTTATACATCTATTTTCCAAGTGTCTTTATTTTACACACTGTTCATGAATTAAAGAAGTTTGGAATGACTTTCGGAGTTCTTACACTTGATCACTTTTTGAAGAATTACTCAATTAGAAGCCAATGAAATTTTAATTATTTCTGTAAATTACTTAATGGGTTATTACTTTTGATCATTTTTTTAGGTTTTTTTTTAATGTTCTCCTTACCAATAACACAATAAATATACGACAAACCTTGTGGACGGATTGGACGACTTAGTTTCTGTGGGCATATGTTTCGCTGCATGGCACCTTATCTTTTAAATTATTAGGTATATCTTGATATTTAGTGTAAATGGGTATATAAAATAGTACGTGAAAGCACAAAATGAGTCCGTACAGTATGGTGCCTTGTAATCATTTTATATACTTATTTACACTAAATAGAAAATATCTTTTATCCAGATAAACTTCAAATGATTTATTTTTATATTATTTCAACAAAAGGTTATAGAACATCTAGCAGATGATTCACTAGAAACTTTGCTCTACAGGATATGTTTCACTTTCTTTAAACACCAAAAGTTATCATCCGATCTATATGAAATTTATATTTAGGTGCATTATTTATATTATAAAAACGAATATTCCTTGCTTCTGGAATTCTGCACCTTGTTATTATTCGATCTGTTCTTATCAAGCACCTGTTTTATGGAATAATCTACCATTTATTTTAAGATGTTTTACACTTAAAACACATTTATTTAATCAGGCTTTTAACTGACTCTGTATACAATCCTTGACATGTCCATAATCTTGTTGTTTATTTATGATTACATCGTCACTTTGTAAAGTGCCCCTGAACATGTGATATGAAAGGGTGCACTATATATGCTGTAATAATAATAATAAACAAACGTTAGAAGTTTCATCAATATCGGATGAAAATTGTGATCTCTAGAGTGCCCAGATGCTAAAACTGTGATTTTTCGTACAATCAGGGGCCGTGATCCATGAAGTTATGGTCCGATACATGCCAATATCGAATAGAACCGAGATCTTTGATTTACTACACACATCACAAAAAAGGTTTTTCACCGGTATGGGTTCTGGTGTGTTGTTGTAGATAACTACTAGTCATAAATGATTTCCTACAAACATCACAAGAAAAGGGTTTTTCGCCTGTATGGGTTCAGGTGTGTCGTTGTAGATGAGCACGAGTGTTAAATGAATTTTTACAAACATCACAAAAAAAGGGTTTTTGTCCGGTATGAATTCTGGTGTGTATATGTATTTAACTACTAGTGGTAAATGATTTACTACAAACATCACAAGAAAAGGGTTTTTGTCCGGTATGAATTCTGGTGTGTATCTGTATTTAACTACTAGTGGTAAATGATTTACTACAAACATCACAAGAAAAGGGTTTTTCTGCAGTATGAGTTTGGTGTGTTGTTGTAGATTATTACTAGTGGTAAATGATTTACTACAAACATCACAAGAAAAGGGTTTGTCACCGGTATGGGTTCTGGTGTGTTGTTGTAGATTATTACTAGTGGTAAATGATTTACTACAAACATCACAAGAAAAGGGTTTGTCACCGGTATGGGTTCTGGTGTGTTGTTGTAGATTATTACTAGTGGTAAATGATTTACTACAAACATCACAAGAAAAGGGTTTGTCACCGGTATGGGTTCTGGTGTGTTGTTGTAGATTATTACTAGTGGTAAATGATTTTTTACAAACATCACATTTATATGGCTTCTAGCCAGTATGAATCATCATGTGTTTACTTAAATTAGAATAGTTTGTTAGAGATTTACCACAAATATCACATTTATAGTTTTTATTGGAGACGGAATGCTTTGACATTTTCACCTGAATCTTCTCTCTGAAAAAAACAGCCATAAACCATTTGTTTATGCTTTTGCGTACAGCAGCCTCAAGATCGTGTGCAAGCTTGGTAATGGTATACAAATATCGTTTGCTACAACGCAGGATTTTGTCAATAAAACGAAAAAAAAATAATTTAGACATGATTCAAAATCGGTAATTTATTACGAATGCTACACATAACACGCATCTTACAACAAGAGTGGCATTCAAGAATACGTTTTCTCTTAAAAGAAAAAGACTAAAAAAAAACCCACGTTTTCCCTAGCATTTACCATGTTAGATACGTAAAAAAAAAAGGCACGATACAAGATCTTTGTACGATCTGGAAAATATCTTTCCGTGTTTATACCCACAATTCTAACCCTAACCCTTCAGAATAGTTTTACCCACAATCCACCATTTTTACAGCTACAATTTGTATGTTTAACATGTAATATGTAAACCTAGAGAAAGATATTTTCAAGCTCGTACAAAGATCTAGTATTGTGCAAGAAAAAGGCCAGACTAAAAATAGGCACCAGAAATACGTCACGCGTAAAAAATACCATTCATATGGCCACAGATCACTAAAGATTTGCCCATTGACTTTAATGTTAATTCTCGTCTCTTAGATCGGCTCTAACTTTTTCCCAAATTTTCGTTGGGTAGAGCACTTTCTACCCCAGATGGAGCAACATGTGGCAACCTCTTGCCCAAAAGCACGTATGAGGTTCACCATGGAAAAGATACACAAGCTGGAAGTAGAGACAAGTAAACATGCAATTTTGGACCCTACATTTCAACCTAACCAACCTCTCAACTCTTGTATCCTTCTGTCTCAAAATCATGAATATTCACCAAAACCTGTCAGAAAATGTATTTTCAAACCCTTTTCTTCGATTCTACACCATAAAGTCAACAAAAATTGCCATGCAAAAGGGGGAAAAGGGAAAGGGAGAGATAGAATAAAAATAACTTTCGCCCTACATTCGTCGGTGATGGCGTAGAAATATTTGGTGAGCTGTGTCCTATATAGGGGTGAAACTTCAGGTATCACCAAAAAGTCTTTTTTATATGCTTCCCATATGTTCTGGTAACATACCAGTGAAAGGAAATCAAAATCAAAGAATAACTGCAAAAATGATGGTCCTTTAAGTATACGTGCTGCTTTATGTACAGCAGTGCATCTCAGGTCCATGGGCCTTCTGTGCTAAAATTTAAAAATATTTCTTATTAAAGGCAGTATTTGCGTTTTGTGAAAAAATTAGAAAAGTTACAAACAATTACACAGAAAACACTCATAAGCTGGATTTTTTTTCAAAAATATAATTTTTTACTGCCTCGTCAGGAGGCTCGAGTCATTACTCGCGCGCATGCTATACTTGTCTGAAATGTAATTCGCGAGAATAAGGCATTACTCGCGCAAACATTTCTCGAAACTTTTTATATAAAAATGTACAATTCTTAAACGAAAATTTAAAACTATCTAAGGCCATACTTATTTGATTTTCTGGTTTGCTCGGTTCACAATTTTTAATTCAATATCTGAACGATAAAATACAAGACAATAGGCCAACTTTGTTTCCCGTTGTACGTGACACTGCAATAATATTATTCCGATTACACAATGTTACTTAGAATAGAGTAAACACAGAGGGCGTCTATTGATTGGACAATAAAGACATTATTTCAGGCTTGCAGCATAGAATTTTTATGACTGGTTAATTTAACTGAAATCCAAAGCAGAATTCTCGCAAGAAATATTACGAGATATGAAAATTTATAGAATATTGTAACGAATATAATGTCATTTATGACTATATTTTGAATAGTGGTTTGAACTGGTTTCATTTTAAAATAAATAGTAAACAAACTAGAATATATACTTAGCGCCATGGAAAACGCATCACTTAGTTTTTCGTATAACAAAATGATCCTGTAAACATATCTTATTTATTTAGCTTCTTATTGTGAACAATATTCAAATGGGAACACATCAATAACAACACATTTGTACACTTATGGATGTTTAATCTGTAATCAACGGTACAAAGTCAGAGGGGTCAAAACCAAAAGTACGACACAGATGTCAGTAGCGTGTGTGTCCTCCACAGGCTTTTACGCATGGAATTTACCAATGTTTAAAGGAAGGCCTGGGGCAAATTGTTCCTTTCTTGGACAAGAGCAGCTTCTAAAGCAGCAATGGTGTGCATCTGTGGTCTCCCATACAGACGGCGTCCAATCTCATCCCAGACATGTTCTATCGGTGCCATGTCCGGAGACATGGCTGGGCAGTCCATACTAAAACGGGCGGTATGCGGACGTGCATTATCCTGTTGGAAGTGCTGAAGTTATGGGTGCAATCGAAACATCGGAACAACAATTGGTTGCAAGACATCATCACGGTAGGCTACAGCATTAACGCAACCCCAGCAAATGTGTAGGGCGGTCCGGTGATGAAATGTGAAGCGTCCCCACACCATTACACTTCCCCGACCCCAGTCTGCAAGACGTTCCCCAAGACGTTTCCACACATGTTGACGGCCATCAGCGTGATAAAGATGAAAGCGACTCTCATCACTGAAGAGCACACTTTGCCAGTCTACTCTTCTCCATGTCTGGTGTCCTTGAGCCCATATCAAACGCCGCTGACGGTGATGATCCCTGAGGATAGCTCCAACATAAGGTCTCGGCACGGAGTCCTACTTCTTAGACGACGTCTTACGGTGTTGGCACTTACCTGTCCTTGTCTTCCGACGACTGCTGCACCTGTTCGAGTCGCTGGGCGGAATCTGTCACGCAGATGAGTGACCCGGATGTAGCGGTCTTGAGCCTAGGTTGTAACGCGTTGTGGACAAGGACGTTGACGGTCACGTGTTATTCCAGTAACTCGAACACCAACCTTACAATAATGGACTGATGACAATTGAAGTGTCTGGCAATAGCATGTGTAGACATGCCAGCCCTGGACATTCCCATGGCTTCATTCCGTTGATTTTCAGTAAGTCTCGGCATCTCTAGATCGATTCCTTCACACGTCCAACAACAAATTACGACAGATTGACGTTTCACAGTTCATGTACTGCACATTAAGTTGAAAACATGCTTTTAAAGGGCTCACACACAATGTTGCACATGAATACTGGGTTTTTCATGTGCATCTTGTGCAATTTTTTTTTTTGCACACGGGCCGATATTTTTTGCGATTGGGAGCATTACACTCGCCCTGTACGTTCAGGAACTGTCCTATTGAATACTTGTCAAAAATCTGTCCTGGTAAATTGAGTTGGAGACTTCACTACTTTAAATTATTTGCTATGCTTCTTCATATTTAATTAAACATTAAACAATGCATCCTCATCATGTATAATGAAGTTAAATACAAATGAAATGAAATGAAATGGGGTTTAACGTCCTACTGTTCTGCTCCTATACTGGGCTAATGAAGACGGGCATACGCCATACAGTGTGCTATATCGAATTCCAACTGCCAGGGGATCTTTTACGTGTATTCCAATATATACACGGGACCTCGGTTTTTTGTCTCATCCGAAGGACTAAAATAAAATGCGGTTTTAAGTGCTATTGTTCTGCAGCTAATAACACTTTAAGAAATGAAATAATGTCCCTCTTGCATATCGATCTTTGATTATAAAGTATTCAATTCAACATTTTAAAGCGAAAAGATGAATTCAAACAGAGCGGTTTAAGGGTGTGGACAAACACAACTTGTCAGTCAATTGGTCGACCAATCGTAAGTGCTACTTGTCAACTTTAGATGATTATATATTTATTCAAAGTAAGTAGTAGTTATTAGCACACTTTCCGAGGTGTATCGGTGAATATCAGGACAGTGTTGGTCGAGGGGCCCAGCCGAGGCGGCTCTCGACCAAAACTGTCCTGATATTCACCGATACACCGAGGAAAGGTGCTAATAAGTTACTTACATCACATTTCTATCGAGTATTGTGAAGCAAAATGTGAAAAATAATATTTATTATCGAGTCGTTTCAACCGAAAGGTGACAAATACTTTCTGTTCTTTCATTATTTATCCCTTTCTGAGCCTCACGTTACATTTCATGGTAGAATGATTTCGCAGTGGAGAGACGAATTGAGTAGTATTTACACGTGCGTCTTGCTATGATACTCTGAGCGTAAAACAATCACGTGTTTGTTTAGACCACATCGTCAAAACAATGTCTATGGCGTAGAGGACTGCGATATTATTAAATGTAGTGTAAAGGAAATGCGAAACGTGGGTCATTCCTGGTGAAAGTATGCATCGGCGGATGGTTCTTCCGTTGAAAATTATTTGTAATAAAGTTTATGACTTTCTAGGCGGTTTTTTTTTTCATCCTGCTTATTTTCAATGCCTGTGAAGTGTCCAGCAAGAGAACTGCGCCTTCTATCATCACAATTAAAATTATTATTCAATATTCTAATTTATATATTTTGCATATTAATATAAATCAAACCAAATTATGAAATAGATGCCAATTGGTATGTATAATAATTGATTTTTGTAATATGTTGTTATGTTAATTTAATGTCATTGTATATGTTTTTGAACTGCCATGTAGTTCCCACGAGTAGAAGTGGGATGTAAATTGTTACGTACATGTACTGTTATGTTCTTGTGTCTTGTTATGTAATCGTTCGATATAATGTAATAAAATATTGAATGTACAGAAAGCGTTCATATTTTAAGTTCTGTGTAAAATTCGAGGCTGCATTATAATAAAACTTCCGGTATTCGAAGGTACAATAATACACTTCTGGTATAATTGAGGCAATTCAGTATTCCGACATGCTGTCTAATCTGGCATATTGTATCGATCCTGTATGATGTTGGAATTGATAGAGTCCACTGTACAAGTATTTCATTTTCTATCGTACAAACGAAGGCAGTAATTGTTGAGGAATATTACTGAGTTGAAATTAAAGCCAGTACCGGTACGGGAATTAAATACAGAAAATATTAGAAATGGCAACGATCAAAGCGGGATAATAATTAAAGGTGATTAACCGATAATCCTGATGTTGTAGTACCAGGATTCAATAGGACAGTTCCAGAACGTACAGAGCTAGTTTAATGAGACCTACATTCAGAGCTAGTTTAATGAGACCTACATTCAGAGCTAGTTTAATGAGACCTACATTCAGAGCTAGTTTAATGAGACCTACATTCAGAGCTAGTTTAATGAGACCTACATACAGAGCTAGTTTAATGAGACCTACATACAGAGCTAGTTTAATGAGACCTACATACAGAGCTAGTTTAATGAGACCTACATACAGAGCTAGTTTAATGAGACCTACATACAGAGCTAGTTTAATGAGACCTACATTCAGAGCTAGTTTAATGAGACCTACATTCAGAGCTAGTTTAATGAGACCTACATTCAGAGCTAGTTTAATGAGACCTACATTCAGAGCTAAACTAATATACGGATAGAAGGTCAGAATCCTGCGATGCGGCCTACTGTAAAGGCGTACGAGCCGTTCGGGCAAGCTGATTTTTCGGGCAGGCGGGTAAAGTGAAAAAAAAAATTGTTTCATCTACTTGGCAAAATAAAGTGCCCGAAATCAATAAAACACTAATTTTACGGGTTGGAATAGCAGTAAAACGCGTTTGCTGCCGTCAAATATTCCAAAATTTTCTTGTGTGGGGGGTCCATACAAGGTCAGCTCCGCTTCTTCGCCTCTCGAGGAAAACCCGCGCCGCTGTCTGTAAACCTGAAATCTTTTCGGGCATTTCTAGTTTTGCTTCCCCAACTGTCATCGAGCCCTAATAAAACACTAATTTGACTTTTCTTTTAATTGAATGCCACGAATTTGTACTGAGTTGACTATGGATTAAAACATTTTGTCTGGAGCCACTCTATTTTGTGCGACTTTTATCTGACATCGAATATCATTTGTGAATGCAGCTGCAACAGTCTGATTGGATGGTTGGAATTCAGAATGGGATTTCGGTTACAAAACCATTGGATACTTTTGGAGTTGCTTACACGAGCTAGAATAGCAGAAAACGCATTTGCGGTGGTTAAATTTTCAAAATTTAGTCGAAATAAGTGGGGATAATTTTAAGTAATTCAATTACTGTCTTTACCGTATTTGACGGTAAAGGCAGTGATAGTTTTTATATTTTGTGCAGAAAAATGGATCGTGCTGCAGGCGCCCAGTGGGATCTGGGCAGGAGCCACGTAAGGTTCAACCGGTTGTCCCGGTTGGGGAGGGGGACTTTTCTTTTAGAGCAATGAGAACCACATGGGAGCCACCCAGCAGAGCCACATGGGAGCCACCCAGCAGAGCCACATGGGAGCCACCCAGCAGAGCCACATGGGAGCCACCCAGCAGAGCCACATGGGAGCCACCCAGCAGAGCCACATGGGAGCCACCAAGCAGAGCCACATGGGAGCCACCCAGCAGAGCCACATGGGAGCCACCCAGCAGAGCCACATGGGAACCACCCAGCAGAGCCACATGGGAACCACCCAGCAGAGCCACATGGGAACCACCCAGCAGAGACACCACAGAGGAATCGCCCGGCAGGGCTACAAGACAAACCGGGATACAGATTCCCTGGAGACCAACACAGCCGCAATGGATGTTTCCGGGAAATCGCACACACCGGACTCAGAACCGCAACCAAACCTGTCCCCTGATAAGATGTCACTTTGAAACTACGTTGGACCCGGAGATACTCAACAAACAGGTCCAAGGGTTGGAACGTTTGTGCAGTTTGGTGGGGGGTACCCCTTTTGATATTGCTTTCAGGTTAAAGAATCAAAATCTCATCCAGGAGGGTCTAATAAGGGCAGTAACGTTCCCTACTCTTCGGGCCATATGTAAAATCAAGAATTGACCGGAAAAGGATAATTATACCTTGATTCCTATAAATTCCCCCGCTTGCCTTATGTATTGGCGCTGTCTAATCTTATTGCTTAATTCTTTACCTCCCAGAGGTAAATTCGCACGTTTCCTCGACTTTCGCGGAATCGATTGAGTCGATTCTTGTATCGACACCAGTCAAGCCGGTATCCTGGAACTTTTGATCACCCCCCGGGGTGGTGATATACACAGGGGAACCGTCCGCGCGGTTAGCGGTCCCAAACCCGATGATCGTCGCACGATTATTCGACCCGTTCGACGTCATATCCCCTAACAAAGGCGATTTACTTAACTCACTTTGGACCGAACGCTCGCCTATTCGATCGATCCGTTCAAGTTTAAAGATTCCACTCCGTCATTGCTAACAAAACCCACACGCCTTTCATCAGTAGGATCCTTTCCGGGTATAGGGTTACTATAGGCGTTTTTGTGAACCGATTAGATTAGACCGATTAGCTATTATACGCATTTGTGAACCAAGTTGATTATGCTAATCGTTACATTTGTGAGACGATTTAACTCAACTGATTAGGCAAATCGACCTAATCGTCCCAGGAGGTGTTTAGGCGATTAGATTTGACTTTTTTAAAATAGCGAAATGTTCGACGTCGTAAGTAATTTTTAATGCTTATTGTTGTTTTTCTCCATAAAAAATGTTTTTTTAAAACGCATTTGACGTGCTTAATGTTAACTTTATAGTCCACAAGAATGTTAGATCACCTCTAAGCAATTTTATTCATTTACAGTTTTTTCAATATATTCCTCGATCCTAGGTTTTCTCAGGACACTTTTTACATGTTTTGTCACTTCAGTTTTCAAAAAAATACTTGAACTTGTTGGACAAAGGAGATTGTTTCTAACGGCAACCATTTTTCCTTTTTTGCGTAGATAACCTTCATTTGTCTTTAACAAGTCATCAATAATTAGCAGAGACAATTTTTTTTTCTGATCGGTGTCCGTACCAAATCGTAATTATCAAATTTCACATTTGTGGACCATAGCTAATCAAATCGAAATCATACCAAATCGTACTAGCAAATCAAAACCTAATCTAATCGACTCACAAAAACGCCATATGTTTAGGTCCTTGACTCGGGCAATCCCGTTTCCAGTGGCCCGTTTTACCACAGTTAAAACAAGACGGATCACGGTATGGTGATCGAGATCTAGACCGTTGTACAAAGTTTGCAAGTTTATTAAACCGTACAGTTAAATCGTCGAATTTCACAACTAAAGTGTTTAAAGTAGTCTCAAGCTTAATAGAACGGTTTTCAACACATTGCATACGAGTTTCCATTCCTTCGGACTTGGGCGAAACTGTCCCTTTATATTGGGGTGTATTTACCGCTCGTACACGATTAGACTCTACTCTCTGATAGGACTACGTGTCTCACGACGGCCTGTACGACCAAAAATAGCAATACGGTTATGCTTGTACCATTTAATCGCTTGAATTGCCCCTTCAAGTGTTTTCGGGCGAGAATTACAGGCATATTGTCCAGCCTCTTTATCATAAGACCCTTGGCAAAAACGAAGAATTACTTGACTTGTTACATGTTCATCGGTACAATCCGTAAAGGCACGGGAAGCCACTGACAAAACTCTATCAGCCCAATCGTTCAACTTTTCATCGCAAGATTGTCGCAAATTATGAAATTGAATCATAGACGTTTCGGGCAAATCCTGATTACCGAATCTACGGTCTAACTTAGCCATTAATTCAAAAGACGTCATATTAGTATACCTAGTGGAAACTATGGAGTAATACTCGCTGGCTTGGCCTTCCAGGCAAAAGCAGAGTTCATCCCGACACTCCTGGTCGGACCAATTGTTCATGGTTGCAAACCTTGTAAACTTATTTGCAAAAGCTTGCCAGTTAGAATTCCCATCGTAGGACAGTGATTTAGGCGCCAAAGAAAAGCGACGTTGTCTTTGGTCTTGTTGCACATTACTCCCATTCATATAGGTATTTCTAGTTGAACCGGAGAGTGGCGGTGTCGCGTCCTCAGAAAAGTCGAAACAACAAAATAAAGATGCTGACAAATCCATAACCTCTGGAATTTTCATCAATCCTTCCTTATCGAGCTTCCCACAGGCCTCGCGGGTCCACACCATTTTATCTGTAGCCACGGGGCTTACCCCCAGATTTAATAGAGACTTTTGGCAAGCGTAATTTCCTGGTCCGTATCGCGTATCCGTATGGATTTTGCGTGTGACGTCATCAATGTCTGTATTTCTCATACGTGATAGGGCACACGGATACGGCAGCACGTATGGAACGGCTTTCATACGGAAATGGTCCGTATAACACTGTCGTCTTTTTACCGTCGTTTTTGCTACTTTTAGACGCTGAAATGTTGCATCATAGCGTTTTTATGAATCTTTGTGTATCCTAGAACACGAAGGTGTATATTTGATGTGATTTTAACAGTGATAACGACTGCAATTTAATCATTATTTTTGATGGGTTGTTCTCGGAATTTTCATATTTTTCCCGCCTGTCTGCATACTGGTTGATCTACCAGGCTAAACTTTCTGAAATGATACATTAGTGAAACCAAAAATTTCTAAAATCTGCCAAAACTCTAAAACTACATTGACGCAACGTATCACGTATACGAAACGGATACGGGATACGGATGGGAAAAATCCGCTTGCCAAAAGTCTCTAATAACTCATCACGGGTACACGTGTTGACGTTTACCTTACAAGCCATAATGTCCCGTTAAACCTCGATACTAAGTTATAAATCTTTCAAAATATTCTCTATGCAATACAGAATTTATTCACCCAAGAATAAATGCAATAATTAATTAGCCACGTTTGCTTGACACTTGTATAACCCGACAGACGACTGCTCTGAAGACAGCGTGCAGGTAGCACGTGCAGTCAAGTGTTAGGCCCCCACAACGCACGTGGACTGCTACTGTATAAATTTATCAACAATGTGCTAATGAATTGTATCCGGAAATGCGAACACACGCTCACAAATACAACCCTTCACACTTAGATTGCCAAAAACAATTAGATAAAGGAACTATTAACTTTTATTTCGAATATCCTAATTCCCTCTCCCTTTCTATTTTGGACGAATAATTTAAATAAATGTCACAAATAATTTAAATTGTTTAATCCGTACTACCAAATATTGAATTTTCAGTCAACATGACTGCCGAGTAATGTCCGTAATTAGAAGTAATCCAATTACCTTTAATTAACTGTGATAATCTGTCGTTCACTCTGTGTGACTACTAAAAAGCTAACTTCAAGAAGATCCGCTGAGCAGACGGTCAATCTATTTATAGCCCAGCGTAGTAATACGGGAACTATGTTGTACCCTACATCTAGCCTCGGATGTATGACAGTAAGTGACATGTACCTACGCCTATACATTTGCGATGCGGCACCGGTTTACTTATAAGGGGAAACTTGCCCGCGTTTAGAAAGAAGTTCTCAAAATTGCGTCGTTCGAAGAGTGTGTAGAATTTTCAGTGCAAATTTGTCCTTGTCTAAAGAAAATCTGATAAACTTGAAAGAAAAACAGCTTCAAACTTTGAAAATTTTGTAAGATAAAACATTCTTCAAATACGTCATGGACAACGCCATTGTAATCCGGGAACTTGAAAGTAGTTCTAATGGCGGACTTTGTCATACAGCCGAGATTAGATGTAGGGTACTGGAATCTGGGCGCTATTGCACTTTCGTACCTCTACCAGTTCCTGTGGTCGTAGGAACTTGAAATTATTAGAGGATGTTACGGGGGACTAGCAATGACCACACACCAAATTTCAGCCGAATCGATCAATAACTTTTTATTTTACCGACCTTTTAATTTCTAACGAGAGAGAACTTTATCTGTTTGACGCCATTTGCTTTGTTTACTATTTAGACTCGAATAACAAGACACTAAGACGGAAACCGACACACTGCACTAGCTGCCTATCTCTGCAGTTCATAAAAATTAATATAATTTTCGTATACTTTAATTTTTGCGCGAAGCCACCATGTTCTATAAAATACTATTTGGTGTTGATCAGTGGATTGGCCTTTAGGTGTGAATATTGCCGTGACCTTGATTTTGACCTTGAGTCTTAACTTCCCATCCATATCAGGGCCTTTGCGTTTATGATTGCCGTGGCCTTATTTCTTACTGTATTTTCAAAGTTAATGTTCGAGGTGAAAGCAGAGACGACGTCCTTCGGAAAAGATGATTGGGTCAAAGTCGTAGGTCAAGGTCATGTTACAGAAAACTAAACTCAAACTTTTCAAAGTCATTTTTTGGACATTTGACCTTGACTTACGACCTTGACCCCGTAACCATTTTCGAAGGCTATCACCATGGCTTGAATCATGGACGTTTACCTTGGTTCTGTAACACACTGCTCGGTCAGAAAAGGGTCAAACGGAGAGGGGCCCGTGTCCGAAAGGAAGTCAATGGGCGTGGTCAATGTGAAAGGTCGTAGTGACCTCCACTAGTCACCGTTAACCATCCATGACCTTGACCCTGACCTAAGAGTCCGAACTTCCCATCCCTCTCGGACCCTTTGCGTTTATGCGTGCCGTGACCTTATTTCATTTTTGGGACAGGGCCAGGGTAAACGTCGATGGTTCAAGCCAAGATGATGGGCTTTGAAAATGGTTACGGGTCAAGCTCGTAAGTCAAGGTCAAATGTCCCAAAACTGACCTTGAAAAGTTTGAGTTCAGTTTTCTATAACATGACCTTGACCTACGAATTTGACCCAATTATCTTTTCTGAGGGACGTTGTCTTTGATTTCACCTCAAGCATTAACTTTGATAATACAGTAAGAAATAGGGTCACGGCAAGCATAAACGAAAAGGGCCCGAGATTGATGGGAAGTTTGGACTCAAGGCCGAAGTCAAGGTCACGGATGGTTAAAGGTGACTAGTGGAGGTCACCACGAACTTTCACATTGACCACGCCCTTTGACGTTCTTTCGGACACGGGCCCCTCTGCGTTTGACCGTTTTCTGACCGAGCAGTGTGCGACAGGGCCAGGGTAAACGTCGATGGTTCAAGCCAAGATTATGGGCTTTGAAAATGGTTATGGGATCAAGGTCGTAAGTCAAGGTCAAATGTCCCAAAACTGACTTTGAAAAGTTTGAGTTCAGTTTTCTGTAACATGACCTTGACCTACGACTTTGACCCATTTATCTTTTCTGAAGGACGTTGTCTCTGCTTTCACCTCAAGCATTAACTTTGATAATACAGTAAGAAATAGGGTCACGGCAAGCATAAACGAAAAGGGCCCGAGATGGATGGGAAGTTTGGACTCAAGGTCGAAGTCGAGGTCACGGATGGTTAAAGGTGACTAGTGGAGGTCACCACGAACTTTCACATTGACCACGCCCTTGACTTCCTTTCGGGCACGGGCCCCTCTGCGTTTGACCGTTTTCTGATCGAGCAGTGTGCGACAGGACCAAGGTAAACGCCCATGATTCAAGCCAAGTTGATAGCCTTCGAAAATGGTTACGGGGTCAAGGTCGTAAGTCAAGGTCAAATGTCCCAAAACTGACTTTGAAAGTTTGAGTTTAGTTTTCTGTAACATGAACTTGACCTACGACTTTGACCTTTTAACTTTTCTGAAGGACGTTGTCTCTGCTTTCACCTCAAGCATTAACTTTGATAATACAGTAAGAAATAGGGTCACGGCAAGCATAAACGAAAAGGGCCCGAGATGGATAGGAAGTTTGGACTCAAGGTCAAAGTCAAGGTCACAGATGGTTAAAGGTGACTAGTGGAGGTCACCACGACCTTTCACATTGACCACGCCCATTGACTTCCTTTCGGACACGGGCCCTTTGCGTTTGACCCTTTTCTGACCGAACAGTGTGCGACAGGACCAAAGTAAACGTCGATGGTTCAAGTCAAGGTGATAGCCTTCGAAAATGGTTACGAGGTCAAGGTCGTAAGTCAATGTCAAATGTCCCAAAACTGACTTTGAAAAGTCCGAGTTTAGTTTTTTGTAAGATGACCTTGACCTACGACTTTCACCCAATTATCTTTTCTGGAGGACGTCGTCTCTGCTTTCACCTCGAACATTAACTTTGATAATACAGTTAGTAATAAGGCCACGGCAAGCATAAACGCAAAGGGCCCGAGATGGATGGGACGTTTGGACTCAAGGTCAGAGTCAAGGTTACGGATGGTTAACGGTGACTAGTGGAGGTCAGCACGACCTTTCACATTGACCACGCCCATTGACTTCCTTTCGGACACGGACCCTCTGCGTTTGACCGTTTTCTGACCGAGCAGTGTGCGATAGGACCAAGGTAAACGTTCATGATTCAAGCCAATGTGATAGCCTTCGAAAATGGTTACGGGGTCAAGGTCGTAAGTCAAGGTCAAATGTCCCAAAAATGACTTTGAAAAGTTTGAGTTTAGTTTTCTGTAACATGACCTTGACCTACGACTTTAACCCAATTATCTTTTCTGAAGGACGTCATCTCTGCTTTCACCTCGAACATTAACTTTGATAATACAGTAGGAAATAAGGCCACGGCAAGCATAAACGCAAAGGCCCCGATATGGATGGGAAGTTTGGCCTCAAGGTCAAAATCAAGGTCACGGCAATATTCACACCTAAAGGCCAATCCACTGATCAACACCAAATAGTATTTTATAGAAAATGGTGGCTTCGCGCAAAAATTAAAGTATACGAAAATTATATTAATTTTTATGAACTGCAGTGTTAGGCAGCTAGTGCAGTGTGTCGGTTTCCGTCTAAGTGTCTTGTTATTCGAGTCGGTTTCCGTCTTAGTGTCTTGTTATTCAAGTCTAATTAGTAAACAAAGCAAATGGCGTCAAACGGATGAAGTTCTCTCTCGTTAGAAATTAAAAGGTCGGTAAAATAAAAAGTTATTTATCGATTCGGCTGAAATTTGGTGTGTGGTCATTGCTAGCCCCCCTTAACATCCTCTGAAAATTTCAAGTGCCTACGACCACGGGAACTGGTAGAGGTACGAAAGTGCAATAGCGCCGGAATCTGTTGAGGTTTGCCGAGTGATAGTCACCGTATGTGTTACGGTCATCAGCAAAAATACAGCACTATTAAACTTTATTTTATATTAAAAATGTACTGTAACTTACAATCCCCGGTAATCTAAAAGGAATTTAGACGGTCTATAATAATAAGTAATATACCCACAAATTAATTAAATATAGCTCGACTTGCTTGACCGAAAACGTTTTCCGCCATTTTATAAAGAATGTAGTTGTTTAAAAATTGCGACTTGGACCTACTACAACCCGAGTAATGCATGTTTACAGATTGCAATTCATTATTGCGTTTTTGAATAAAAAGGTGATATTCCAAAATATTATAATTTATATCTATATGTGATAATATACCGATTCTTTATGTGAAATGGTCATTTTAAACTGAACATCGTGGCGTTTCTCAAAATGCGATTTCAAAGCAAGCGATTTTCTGTAATACAAGAGTTCTGTCCGTTGGTTACAATTTCCAAACTTAATTAAAACTCACATTTTGAGGGTCATTTTGTCATAAAAACGTTACTTTATAAGCAAATATGTTTGAATTCAATGAAGGTTTGTGCAATTTTTTTTCTTTCTTAAAATTGTTTTATCGAAAATTACATTTTTTGCATGATTTTCAGAACATATTTTTATTCCTATTAAAGCAAAGATATTTCCACCATCTTGTTGTTTTTTACATGACACATAGGAGTTATGGAATTAGGCAAGCACCCTTTTGGTATAAGATACCATGGCACAATTTCTAGACCTGGAATTGGAATAATTAAAGTGGTTATTTTTAAATTGGTGTAATTAAAGTGGTTATTTTTAAATTGGTATAATTAAAGTGGTTATTTTTAAATTGGTGTAATTAAAGTGGTTATTTTTAAATAGGTGTAATTGAAGTTATATTTTTATATACCTGAGACACCGGAATAAAACAGGTTTTAATCTGTAAATATTCCACAGGTCAAGCTATTGGTTTTTACTGAGAGAACTTTGCTTTTCCACATAAAGCAAGCAAATTCTTTTTCCCCACAGGTTTTTTTCTATCCGCACTGATCACACCAAACATCAACTAGCTGGATTTCCTGTTTTAATTTGTTTTTATTACGACAAAGGGAGAATATGACACACCCCTCTTCTCACTACAGTGATTTTAACACCAAGTGACTGTCCATAATATCATATTACAATGTATTGGACGTTAAATTTGTAAAAAAGAAAACATAAAATCTCTCAAAATTCCATCGTCAACAAAAAACGATGGATCTGGGGCCTGTTTCACGAAATTTTAACTAAGATAAAATCAAAATTTTAGTCATTTGATTGGATAATATTAGACTGATTGTAGTGCTTAGCCAATCAAAATTGAAGTATCTACTAAAATTTGGATTTTATCTTTAGTTAAAATTTCGTGAAACAGGACCCTGGCCAGGTTATCATACCCTTTATTACCTACAACCTTTCAGAACGTTCATCGTCGAGAAAAACCCATGGGTCTGACCAGATAATAAATTAGGACATCTTTTATTTTTCATTGATAAAAAAAAAGTAATTAAACTCCTTTTGTACAGATTTTATTTTTCTTGTTCAATTGAAAAAAACATATTTGAAGATACATTTAATTGTTATTGGTGCTAAAATAAATCATATTCAAATTTGTTTTATCTGCTTATCAAAACTTCTATTGGCTGTAAATGATTTATCACAAACATCAAAACAAAATGGTTTTCCTTCCATATGGGTTATATTATCATATATTATCAATAAAAATGTAGACATTTTAGAATGTTTGGGAGCTTTTGTATACAATGTGTTCATGTCTTTGTAAAGTTGTGTATCTTTGTATAATTATGTATATGTATCTTTGTTTACTGCATGTATCTTTCTATTATTTTATTTGTATATGCACATAACCTTGTAATTTATTTATGCAATAAAGTTTCTTCTATTACATTAAATTTAAAATATAAAAAGCTTAGTATAACTTTATGTTACGGTGGCTGATAAGGGACATGAAAAATAATATAATTTGTTTTTTTTATAATTTTCACCCAAGTCAATTTTAATTTCCACCCAAGTCAATTTTAATATAATTTGTTTTTTGTAATTTTCACCCAAGTCAATTTTAATATAATTTGTTTTTTATAATTTTCACCCAAGTCAATTTTAATATAATTTGTTTTTTTTTATAATTTTGAAAATTATTTACCACAAACATCACAAGTAAAGTTTTCATGTGTCGATGTAGATGACGACTACTACTGGTAAATTATTTACCACAAACATCACAAGAAAAGGGGTTATTTTTTTTATGTATGAATTCTGATATGTCGTTGTAGATACCTGCTAATGGTAAATTGTCGTCTACAAACGTCACAAGAAAAGGGTTTTTCACCAGTATGAATTCTGGTGTGTTGTTGTAGATTACTACTAGTGTTAAATGATTTACTACAAACATCACATTTATATGGTTTATCACCAGGGCTAGATTCCTAGAAAATTCTTAGGCACGTTCTTGTGCTTAGATTTTAAGTAGACTTTGCATGATGAACCCTCACAGAAACAATGACGAATCTTAAAGTACCAATATGAGTTACTCGGGTTGTACCAGGTCCAAGTCATATTTGAGACTCACCCAATGCTAAAAAATGGCGGCCATGTGATTGAGAAGACAAAGAGGTATTTTAGTAGAATAATATATCATATGTTAATGGTCGAGAACGAGACATTAAGTAATATATTCCAACAATGCAAGACGAGGGGCGTTAGTCCCAAGTGTTATTTCAGAATGTAAATGTTCAGTGTGTAAGTCTATTAAGTGATATACTGGTGTTAAAGTAGCTAAGTCTCTAACTCAATATTATCCAAAATCTTCATTGATGCTGTGATCTTACCGGAAAAAGATGGGCTTCTGATATCCAATATTTAAGACAAAATAAACATGTTACCATTGGTACACAAATCGTGTACTACAATGCGTTTCAGCCCCAGTTGTATCAAGAGACTCGAGGAAAGAGGCTAGACATATTGCTCTAAACCAAACTGCGTATGTAGACTGGAATAACCAGACGCTAGAAATTTGCATTCGATTGAGACTGCTGGCTTATTTCGCGGAACATAACTGATTTGAAAGTAGAGTAAATACGGAAACCATTGAATGTAAATCTGTTTATATACATTCATATTACAGTATTATGAGTTGCGACCCACTTGTGTCAATTTATAGGTCACAAATGTT
Source organism: Patella vulgata (assembly GCF_932274485.2). Classification (NCBI taxonomy): domain Eukaryota; kingdom Metazoa; phylum Mollusca; class Gastropoda; family Patellidae; genus Patella; species Patella vulgata. Next base: position 73,236,924 of record NC_065884.2, read on the forward strand.
AGCGATTTAGCTCCTTTAAAGTGTGTAAATATGGCAACTTTTGACTGTGATAAAGGGAAACTTTTAAATGTAATGTTATAACTATCAAATTTTATTGAGTTTTAACTGTAATATATTTTAATGTAAATTTAAAATTTGTTTTAATTGAAATATTTATGTTGGTCTAAAAGCTCCACAGAGCTTTTGTTTTTTAATGTACATATAATGTAAGAGATGCATGAAGACAAGAATTCAAGTCAGTGGTTTGTTGCCTTTTTATGATCAAAGGTTGGAAAATATACCAATGTTTATAAATAGCGTTTGAATTTAATTAAATTTTGAAATTAATTAATGTTATTTTTTTTCTACAGAGCGAAGATCAGGAGAAAAGCTGAAAATGTTGAAGAATTCTGTCTCCAATAAAATCCATCAATGTCATATTTGTGGTAAATCACTAACAGACTCCAATAGATTAAATAGTCACATTATGATTCATACTGGTGAAAAACCCTTTTCTTGTGATGTTTGTAGTAAATCATTTATCACTAGCAGTAATCTTCAACAACACACCAGAATCCATACTGGTGAAAAACCCTTTTCATGTGATGTTTGTAAAAAATCATTTAACAATGGAAGTAATCTGGAGCGACACACCAGAACCCATACTGGTGAAAAACCCTTTTCTTGTGATGTTTGTAAAAAATCTTTTACCACTAGAAGTTATCTACATGTACACACCAGAACTCATACCGGTGAAAAATCCTTTTCTTGTGATGTTTGTAGTAAATCATTTGCCACCAATTGTGGTCTAAAGAAACACACCAGAACCCATACTGGCGAAAAACCGTATTCTTGTTATGTTTGTAATAGATCATTTGCCTCTAGTAGTAATCTACATTCACACATCAGAACCCATACCGGGGAAAAACCCTTTTCTTGTAATATTTGTAAAACATCTTTTGCCTATCGAAGTTATCTACAGAAACACAAAAGAACCCATACTGGATGAAACACCCTTTTCATGTGATGTTCGTTGTAAATCTTTTACCACCAGTAGTACTAGTCATCTGCAGGAGTACACCAGGGTCCGGTTCCAAGAAAATTCTTAAAGTAAGCACAAAGTTATGCTTCACTTTTATATACGCCCACATTTTCATGTGGACGTATTATGCTGTCCGTCCGTCCGTCCACAATTGTTTGTGGACTCTCTACAGGTCACAATTCTTATCCGATTTTGACAAAACTTGAAATATAGGTTTATCCCCAAAAGATCTCGGCTGCTTTCGATATTGGCATGTATCGGATCGAAACTTCATGGATTATGGCCCCTGATTGTACGAAAAATCACGTTTTTAGCTTGTGGACCCTGTAGAGGTCACAATTTTTATCCGATTTTGTTGAAACTTGAAATGTAAGTTTACAACCCAAAGATCTCGGTTCCTTTCGATATTTGCGCATATCAGACCGTAACTTCTTGAATTATGGCCTCTGATTGTACGAAAAATCGCATTTTTAGCTTGTGGATCCTATAGAGGTCATAATTTTTATCCAATTTAAAATACCGTATTATTATATCACCGTTACACCCTAAGGACGGCTCAGTTTGAATTTCGTGAAAATCCGCCCAAAACTGACAGACAAAATGGTTGCCCTTTGTTCTCAAATAGCGTAAAAATAGGGTATATCAAAGTTGTGGACCCTATAGAAGTCACAATTTTTATCCGATTTTGTTGAAACTTGAAATGTAAGTTTATAACACAAAGATCTCGGTTCCTTTCGATATTTGCGCATATAGAATTGTAATTTCCTGAAATATGGCCTTTGATTGTAGGAAAAATCACTTTCTTCTTAGCTTGTTCTCTATCCATCTCTCGAAAATGTGGGCGTATCCTGTCTGGCAGCCGCTGGTTTCTTACATATGAGACTTTATAAAATACCGTCTCTAGAAAATTCTCAAGACCTTTCTTACGTAAGCACAGGTCAAGTATGAGTCTAAGCACATGTGACTGGTAAACTGAGACTATGATGCTCTCTCTAAAGTCATAAAATCAATTTTGGTATGCGAATTACGTCATAAATTGGTTGGCTGCATAGAGTTATAAATAGATCAATGACATTAACTTCCTGGCAAATGGTCGATTTAGATGCATTTGAAATGTCCCCCACACACATATAAAATGTGCCACAAGGAGAGACATCTGAACTCTTAGATATGCATGATATTTTATTATCTTTTATATGCGCACGTTTGGTTTTGTATTTTGATACATTATGTACCCTGTATGTGATTTTTATACTGTCGAGTTATGTGATTTATATACTGTCGAGTTATGTGATTTTATACTTTGTACGTTTTGTTTCGTATTTTCATAAATCTGAATCATGTAGGCAGGTTTTATACTGTCTATTTATATGAGTGCTCAGAATTTATGTCCGTCCATATTTTTGTACCCGTCCAAATTTTTGCAATTGTATTTAATATTTTGTATATTGCATGTTGTCCTCAAGGGAGATTCCGATGCAATACTGTTTGTCTTGTTGTTACATGTATAATTGTCATATTGTTATAATTTTATGTACATGTTCATATTGTATGCTGTCCTCAATGGATGTTTCGATACAATAAAATCTTATCTTATCTTGTCTTATATTACAAAAGACGGAATAATTGTGAGAGCGCCTGATCTTAAAGTAGGCCATGTTTGTGTTGTTTACTAATTTGTAAATAAATAAAATGGTTTCAGGGTAGAAGCAAAATTTTCTATAGCATTCTTCTCGAGAATATGTTTCTAAAGGATTTTCTCTGTCTTTCAATTGTCTCGTTGGTATCAAAAGATGTAGGAAATGCCGTCGAATAACTAACTCTACGGTCAGCCATCTTGGTTGAAGCAGAAACAGACTTGAGGTTGGTAAGCAAGCTGTATACCTTAAAGGACAATATTGGTGCCAGTCATTATCATAATTCGAAGGAATTATTAGTGAGCAGAAATTCGGACGTGTATCTGTTATCACTCGTCACATAAGTCAGTTATATAGAGGTATGACTCGTGTTTTCCTTTGGCGTTCGTCACTTCCGATTCTGGAAACCTGTATTACTCAGCTATCGTAGCAATGATCTCTGTGTTAAAATTATATTTGGAATGTGTTTAACCAACTGTCACATATGTGATAATGAATGGCACCAATATTTTCCTTTAAGGTTTTTTTTGGAACTGCACATAATAACGTGCTTGTGCTTACACTGAAGTCTACTTAAAATCTAAGCAAAAGAGTTTTCTGGGAACACAAAATAGATAAGTTTACTTAAATGCAAAGTCTACTTAAAATCTAAGCACAAGAACGTGCCTAAGAATTTTCTAGGAATCTAGCCCTGGTGATAAACCATATAAATGTGATGTTTGTAGTAAATCATTTAACACTAGTAGTAATCTACAACAACACACCAGAATTCATACTGGTGAAAAACCCTTTTCTTGTGACGTTTGTAGACGACAATTTACCATTAGCAGGTATCTACAACGACATATCAGAATTCATACATAAAAAAAATAACCCCTTTTCTTGTGATGTTTGTGGTAAATAATTTACCAGTAGTAGTCGTCATCTACATCGACACATGAAAACTTTACTTGTGATGTTTGTGGTAAATAATTTTCAAAATTATAAAAAAAAACAAATTATATTAAAATTGACTTGGGTGAAAATTATAAAAAACAAATTATATTAAAATTGACTTGGGTGAAAATTACAAAAAACAAATTATATTAAAATTGACTTGGGTGGAAATTAAAATTGACTTGGGTGAAAATTATAAAAAAAACAAATTATATTATTTTTCATGTCCCTTATCAGCCACCGTAACATAAAGTTATACTAAGCTTTTTATATTTTAAATTTAATGTAATAGAAGAAACTTTATTGCATAAATAAATTACAAGGTTATGTGCATATACAAATAAAATAATAGAAAGATACATGCAGTAAACAAAGATACATATACATAATTATACAAAGATACACAACTTTACAAAGACATGAACACATTGTATACAAAAGCTCCCAAACATTCTAAAATGTCTACATTTTTATTGATAATATATGATAATATAACCCATATGGAAGGAAAACCATTTTGTTTTGATGTTTGTGATAAATCATTTACAGCCAATAGAAGTTTTGATAAGCAGATAAAACAAATTTGAATATGATTTATTTTAGCACCAATAACAATTAAATGTATCTTCAAATATGTTTTTTTCAATTGAACAAGAAAAATAAAATCTGTACAAAAGGAGTTTAATTACTTTTTTTTTATCAATGAAAAATAAAAGATGTCCTAATTTATTATCTGGTCAGACCCATGGGTTTTTCTCGACGATGAACGTTCTGAAAGGTTGTAGGTAATAAAGGGTATGATAACCTGGCCAGGGTCCTGTTTCACGAAATTTTAACTAAAGATAAAATCCAAATTTTAGTAGATACTTCAATTTTGATTGGCTAAGCACTACAATCAGTCTAATATTATCCAATCAAATGACTAAAATTTTGATTTTATCTTAGTTAAAATTTCGTGAAACAGGCCCCAGATCCATCGTTTTTTGTTGACGATGGAATTTTGAGAGATTTTATGTTTTCTTTTTTACAAATTTAACGTCCAATACATTGTAATATGATATTATGGACAGTCACTTGGTGTTAAAATCACTGTAGTGAGAAGAGGGGTGTGTCATATTCTCCCTTTGTCGTAATAAAAACAAATTAAAACAGGAAATCCAGCTAGTTGATGTTTGGTGTAATCAGTGCGGATAGAAAAAAACCTGTGGGGAAAAAGAATTTGCTTGCTTTATGTGGAAAAGCAAAGTTCTCTCAGTAAAAACCAATAGCTTGACCTGTGGAATATTTACAGATTAAAACCTGTTTTATTCCGGTGTCTCAGGTATATAAAAATATAACTTCAATTACACCTATTTAAAAATAACCACTTTAATTATACCAATTTAAAAATAACCACTTTAATTATTCCAATTCAAGGTCTAGAAATTGTGCCATGGTATCTTATACCAAAAGGGTGCTTGCCTAATTCCATAACTCCTATGTGTCATGTAAAAAACAACAAGATAGTGGAAATATCTTTGCTTTAATAGGAATAAAAATATGTTCTGAAAATCATGCAAAAAATGTAATTTTCGATAAAACAATTTTAAGAAAGAAAAAAAATTGCACAAACCTTCATTGAATTCAAACATATTTACTTATAAAGTAACGTTTTTATGACAAAATGACCCTCAAAATGTGAGTTTTAATTAAGTTTGGAAATTGTAACCAACGGACAGAAGTATTACAGAAAATCGCTTGCTTTGAAATCGCATTTTGAGAAACGCCACGATGTTCAGTTTAAAATGACCATTTCACATAAAGAATCGGTATATTATCACATATAGATATAAATTATAATATTTTGGAATATCACCTTTTTATTCAAAAACGCAATAATGAATTGCAATCTGTAAACATGCATTACTCGGGTTGTAGTAGGTCCAAGTCGCAATTTTTAAACAACTACATTCTTTATAAAATGGCGGAAAACGTTTTCGGTCAAGCAAGTCGAGCTATATTTAATTAATTTGTGGGTATATTACTTATTATTATAGACCGTCTAAATTCCTTTTAGATTACCGGGGATTGTAAGTTACAGTACATTTTTAATATAAAATAAAGTTTAATAGTGCTGTATTTTTGCTGATGACCGTAACACATACGGTGACTATCACTCGGCAAACCTCAACAGATTCCAGTACCCTACATCTAATCTCGGATGTATGACAAAGTCCGCCATTAGAACTACTTTCAAGTTCCCGGATTACAATGGCGTTGTCCATGACGTATTTGAAGAATGTTTTATCTTACAAAATTTTCAAAGTTTGAAGCTGTTTTTCTTTCAAGTTTATCAGATTTTCTTTAGACAAGGACAAATTTGCACTGAAAATTCTACACACTCTTCGAACGACGCAATTTTGAGAACTTCTTTCTAAACGCGGGCAAGTTTCCCCTTATAAGTAAACCGGTGCCGCATCGCAAATGTATAGGCGTAGGTACATGTCACTTACTGTCATACATCCGAGGCTAGATGTAGGGTACCGGAATCTGCCGAGGTTTGCCTTGTGCGAGACTATAACAGACCAAACCTAACCAAGTAGTACAACATAGTTCCCGTATTACTACGCTGGGCTATAAATAGATTGACCGTCTGCTCAGCGGATCTTCTTGAAGTTAGCTTTTTAGTAGTCACACAGAGTGAACGACAGATTATCACAGTTAATTAAAGGTAATTGGATTACTTCTAATTACGGACATTACTCGGCAGTCATGTTGACTGAAAATTCAATATTTGGTAGTACGGATTAAACAATTTAAATTATTTGTGACATTTATTTAAATTATTCGTCCAAAATAGAAAGGGAGAGGGAATTAGGATATTCGAAATAAAAGTTAATAGTTACTTTATCTAATTGTTTTTGGCAATCTAAGTGTGAAGGGTTGTATTTGTGAGCGTGTGTTCGCATTTCCGGATACAATTCATTAGCACATTGTTGATAAATTTATACAGTAGCAGTCCACGTGCGTTGTGGGGGCTTAACACTTGACTGCACGTGCTACCTGCACGCTGTCTTCAGAGCAGTCGTCTGTCGGGTTATACAAGTGTCAAGCAAACGTGGCTAATTAATTATTGCATTTATTCTTGGGTGAATAAATTCTGTATTGCATAGAGAATATTTTGAAAGATTTATAACTTAGTATCGAGGTTTAACGGGACATTATGGCTTGTAAGGTAAACGTCAACACGTGTACCCGTGATGAGTTATTAGAGACTTTTGGCAAGCGGATTTTTCCCATCCGTATCCCGTATCCGTTTCGTATACGTGATACGTTGCGTCAATGTAGTTTTAGAGTTTTGGCAGATTTTAGAAATTTTTGGTTTCACTAATGTATCATTTCAGAAAATTTAGCCTGGTAGATCAACCAGTATGCAGACAGGCGGGAAAAATATGAAAATTCCGAGAACAACCCATCAAAAATAATGATTAAATTGCAGTCGTTATCACTGTTAAAATCACATCAAATATACACCTTCGTGTTCTAGGATACACAAAGATTCATAAAAACGCTATGATGCAACATTTCAGCGTCTAAAAGTAGCAAAAACGACGGTAAAAAGACGACAGTGTTATACGGACCATTTCCGTATGAAAGCCGTTCCATACGTGCTGCCGTATCCGTGTGCCCTATCACGTATGAGAAATACAGACATTGATGACGTCACACGCAAAATCCATACGGATACGCGATACGGACCAGGAAATTACGCTTGCCAAAAGTCTCTATTAAATCTGGGGGTAAGCCCCGTGGCTACAGATAAAATGTTGTGGACCCGCGAGGCCTGTGGGAAGCTCGATAAGGAAGGATTGATGAAAATTCCAGAGGTTATGGATTTGTCAGCATCTTTATTTTGTTGTTTCGACTTTTCTGAGGACGCGACACCGCCACTCTCCGGTTCAACTAGAAATACCTATATGAATGGGAGTAATGTGCAACAAGACCAAAGACAACGTCGCTTTTCTTTGGCGCCTAAATCACTGTCCTACGATGGGAATTCTAACTGGCAAGCTTTTGCAAATAAGTTTACAAGGTTTGCAACCATGAACAATTGGTCCGACCAGGAGTGTCGGGATGAACTCTGCTTTTGCCTGGAAGGCAAAGCCAGCGAGTATTACTCCATAGTTTCCACTAGGTATACTAATATGACGTCTTTTGAATTAATGGCTAAGTTAGACCGTAGATTCGGTAATCAGGATTTGCCCGAAACGTCTATGATTCAATTTCATAATTTGCGACAATCTTGCGATGAAAAGTTGAACGATTGGGCTGATAGAGTTTTGTCAGTGGCTTCCCGTGCCTTTACGGATTGTACCGATGAACATGTAACAAGTCAAGTAATTCTTCGTTTTTGCCAAGGGTCTTATGATAAAGAGGCTGGACAATATGCCTGTAATTCTCGCCCGAAAACACTTGAAGGGGCAATTCAAGCGATTAAATGGTACAAGCATAACCGTATTGCTATTTTTGGTCGTACAGGCCGTCGTGAGACACGTAGTCCTATCAGAGAGTAGAGTCTAATCGTGTACGAGCGGTAAATACACCCCAATATAAAGGGACAGTTTCGCCCAAGTCCGAAGGAATGGAAACTCGTATGCAATGTGTTGAAAACCGTTCTATTAAGCTTGAGACTACTTTAAACACTTTAGTTGTGAAATTCGACGATTTAACTGTACGGTTTAATAAACTTGCAAACTTTGTACAACGGTCTAGATCTCGATCACCATACCGTGATCCGTCTTGTTTTAACTGTGGTAAAACGGGCCACTGGAAACGGGATTGCCCGAGTCAAGGACCTAAACATATGGCGTTTTTGTGAGTCGATTAGATTAGGTTTTGATTTGCTAGTACGATTTGGTATGATTTCGATTTGATTAGCTATGGTCCACAAATGTGAAATTTGATAATTACGATTTGGTACGGACACCGATCAGAAAAAAAAATTGTCTCTGCTAATTATTGATGACTTGTTAAAGACAAATGAAGGTTATCTACGCAGAAAAGGAAAAATGGTTGCCGTTAGAAACAATCTCCTTTGTCCAACAAGTTCAAGTATTTTTTTGAAAACTGAAGTGACAAAACATGTAAAAAGTGTCCTGAGAAAACCTAGGATCGAGGAATATATTGAAAAAACTGTAAATGAATAAAATTGCTTAGAGGTGATCTAACATTCTTGTGGACTATAAAGTTAACATTAAGCACGTCAAATGCGTTTTAAAAAAACATTTTTTATGGAGAAAAACAACAATAAGCATTAAAAATTACTTACGACGTCGAACATTCCGCTATTTTGAAAAAGTCAAATCTAATCGCCTAAACACCTCCTGGGACGATTAGGTCGATTTGCCTAATCAGTTGAGTTAAATCGTCTCACAAATGTAACGATTAGCATAATCAACTTGGTTCACAAATGCGTATAATAGCTAATCGGTCTAATCTAATCGGTTCACAAAAACGCCTATAGTAACCCTATACCCGGAAAGGATCCTACTGATCAAAGGCGTGTGGGTTTTGTTAGCAATGACGGAGTGGAATCTTTAAACTTGAACGGATCGATCGAATAGGCGAGCGTTCGGTCCAAAGTGAGTTAAGTAAATCGCCTTTGTTAGGGGATATGACGTCGAACGGGTCGAATAATCGTGCGACGATCATCGGGTTTGGGACCGCTAACCGCGCGGACGGTTCCCCTGTGTATATCACCACCCCGGGGGGTGATCAAAAGTTCCAGGATACCGGCTTGACTGGTGTCGATACAAGAATCGACTCAATCGATTCCGCGAAAGTCGAGGAAACGTGCGAATTTACCTCTGGGAGGTAAAGAATTAAGCAATAAGATTAGACAGCGCCAATACATAAGGCAAGCGGGGGAATTTATAGGAATCAAGGTATAATTATCCTTTTCCGGTCAATTCTTGATTTTACATATGGCCCGAAGAGTAGGGAACGTTACTGCCCTTATTAGACCCTCCTGGATGAGATTTTGATTCTTTAACCTGAAAGCAATATCAAAAGGGGTACCCCCCACCAAACTGCACAAACGTTCCAACCCTTGGACCTGTTTGTTGAGTATCTCCGGGTCCAACGTAGTTTCAAAGTGACATCTTATCAGGGGACAGGTTTGGTTGCGGTTCTGAGTCCGGTGTGTGCGATTTCCCGGAAACATCCATTGCGGCTGTGTTGGTCTCCAGGGAATCTGTATCCCGGTTTGTCTTGTAGCCCTGCCGGGCGATTCCTCTGTGGTGTCTCTGCTGGGTGGTTCCCATGTGGCTCTGCTGGGTGGCTCCCATGTGGCTCTGCTGGGTGGCTCCCATGTGGCTCTGCTGGGTGGCTCCCATGTGGCTCTGCTGGGTGGCTCCCATGTGGCTCTGCTGGGTGGCTCCCATGTAGCTCTGCTGGGTGGCTCCCATGTGGCTCTGCTGGGTGGCTCCCATATGGCTCTGCTGGGTGGCTCCCATGTGGCTCTGCTGGGTGGCTCCCATGTGGCTCTGCTGGGTGGCTCCCATGTGGTTCTCATTGCTCTAAAAGAAAAGTCCCCCTCCCCAACCGGGACAACCGGTTGAACCTTACGTGGCTCCTGCCCAGATCCCACTGGGCGCCTGCAGCACGATCCATTTTTCTGCACAAAATATAACTATCACTGCCTTTACCGTCAAATATGGTAAAGACAGTAATTGAATTACTTAAAATTATCCCCACTTATTTCGACTAAATTTTGAAAATTTAACCACCGCAAATGCGTTTTCTGCTATTCTAGCTCGTGTAAGCAACTCCAAAAGTATCCAATGGTTTTGTAACCGAAATCCCATTCTGAATTCCAACCATCCAATCAGACTGTTGCAGCTGCATTCACAAATAATATTCGATGTCAGATAAAAGTCGCACAAAATAGAGTGGCTCCAGACAAAATGTTTTAATCCATAGTCAACTCAGTACAAATTCGTGGCATTCAATTAAAAGAAAAGTCAAATTAGTGTTTTATTAGGGCTCGATGACAGTTGGGGAAGCAAAACTAGAAATGCCCGAAAAGATTTCAGGTTTACAGACAGCGGCGCGGGTTTTCCTCGAGAGGCGAAGAAGCGGAGCTGACCTTGTATGGACCCCCCACACAAGAAAATTTTGGAATATTTGACGGCAGCAAACGCGTTTTACTGCTATTCCAACCCGTAAAATTAGTGTTTTATTGATTTCGGGCACTTTATTTTGCCAAGTAGATGAAACAATTTTTTTTTTCACTTTACCCGCCTACCCGAAAAATCAGCTTGCCCGAACGGCTCGTACGCCTTTACAGTAGGCCGCATCGCAGGATTCTGACCTTCTATCCGTATATTAGTTTAGCTCTGAATGTAGGTCTCATTAAACTAGCTCTGAATGTAGGTCTCATTAAACTAGCTCTGAATGTAGGTCTCATTAAACTAGCTCTGAATGTAGGTCTCATTAAACTAGCTCTGAATGTAGGTCTCATTAAACTACCTCTGAATGTAGGTCTCATTAAACTAGCTCTGTATGTAGGTATCATTAAACTAGCTCTGTATGTAGGTCTCATTAAACTAGCTCTGTATGTAGGTCTCATTAAACTAGCTCTGTATGTAGGTCTCATTAAACTAGCTCTGAATGTAGGTCTCATTAAACTAACTCTGAATGTAGGTCTCATTAAACTAGCTCTGAATGTAGGTCTCATTAAACTAGCTCTGTACGTTCTGGAACTGTCCTATTGAATCCTGGTACTACAACATCAGGATTATCGGTTAATCACCTTTAATTATTATCCCGCTTTGATCGTTGCCATTTCTAATATTTTCTGTATTTAATTCCCGTACCGGTACTGGCTTTAATTTCAACTCAGTAATATTCCTCAACAATTACTGCCTTCGTTTGTACGATAGAAAATGAAATACTTGTACAGTGGACTCTATCAATTCCAACATCATACAGGATCGATACAATATGCCAGATTAGACAGCATGTCGGAATACTGAATTGCCTCAATTATACCAGAAGTGTATTATTGTACCTTCGAATACCGGAAGTTTTATTATAATGCAGCCTCGAATTTTACACAGAACTTAAAATATGATAACGCTTTCTGTACATTCAATATTTTATTACATTATATCGAACGATTACATAACAAGACACAAGAACATAACAGTACATGTACGTAACAATTTACATCCCACTTCTACTCGTGGGAACTACATGGCAGTTCAAAAACATATACAATGACATTAAATTAACATAACAACATATTACAAAAATCAATTATTATACATACCTATTGGCATCTATTTCATAATTTGGTTTGATTTATATTAATATGCAAAATATATAAATTAGAATATTGAATAATAATTTTAATTAATTGCGATGATAGAAGGCGCAGTTCTCTTGCTGGACACTTCACAGGCATTGAAAATAAGCAGGATGAAAAAACAAAACGCCTAGAAAGTCATAAACTTTATTACAAATAAATTTCAACGGAAGAACCATCCGCCGATGCATACTTTCACCAGGAATGACCCACGTTTCGCATTTCCTTTACACTACATTTAATAATATCGCAGTCCTCTACGCCATAGACATTGTTTTGACGATGTGGTCTAAACAAACACGTGATTGTTTTACGCTCAGAGTATCATAGCAAGACGCACGTGTAAATACTACTCAATTCGTCTCTCCACTGCGAAATCATTCTACCATGAAATGTAACGTGAGGCTCAGAAAGGGATAAATAATGAAAGAACAGAAAGTATTTGTCACTTTTCGGTTGAAACGACTCGATAATAAATATTATTTTTCACATTTTGCTTCACAATACTCGATAGAAATGTGATGTAATTAACTTATTAGCACCTTTCCTCGGTGTATCGGTGAATATCAGGACAGTTTTGGTCGAGAGCCGCCTCGGCTGGGCCCCTCGACCAACACTGTCCTGATATTCACCGATACACCTCAGAAAGTGTGCTAATAACTACTACTTACTTTGAATATATATAATCATCTAAAGTTGACTAAGTAGCACTTACGATTGGTCGACCAATTGACTGACGACAAGTTGTGTTTGTCCACACCCTTAAACCGCTCTGTTTGAATTCATCTTTTCGCTTTAAAATGTTGAATTGAATACTTTATAATCAAAGATCGATATGCAAGAGGGACATTATTTCATTTCTTAAAGTGTTATTAGCTGCAGAACAATAGCACTTAAAACCCCATTTTATTTTATTTCTATAAGTTGTATGGTTGATTATTTTATTTATTCAGGTTCAGTACTGGTCCTGACTCCAGTAGTAATGTAAAGGATGATGTTTACAAGCTAGCAATTCAAGAGAATTTATAGCTAGATTTCTTACTGTTAAAGGTACATGTAATATAACTTTATTAACATCATGCATGTATATTTCCTCAAAATGAATTTCTAACAAATATTTTCTCAAAATGAACTCAATATTTGGATTTGTTATTGTCAAAGTTAACTTGAAAGATTTACAAATTGATGATTATGAAAGGGGGGTTAAATATAGTTTACCTTGTGAATATGTGATTATTGTTTGTATATATTTAATGGTAAATAGTTGTTGATTCCTGTATATAAAACAACAAGTGGTTGATTAAAGTCTCTGAAGTATATCCTGTATCAGAATATTTAAATATTGATAGGCCTATATGTTAAGACTAAGATCGAGGGAGCCATGTTAGATCTGTAAGTAAAACTCTGACTCACTAACCAGTCGGTGTCAGGTTCGTTACCTATGTTGGTTGAGAAAGTTCATCATGATTTTACAGTTCCTCCCAAATTTTTGGGACCGAAATCGCGTTGACACGGCGAAAAAAAACCTCTCCGAATTCTCTAAGATTCCGTGGTGAAATTTCGCTTGATTCCGCAGCGATTTTTCTCTAAGATTCGCTTGGAATCCATTGTGTTTCGCTAGGAATTCACCGTGTTTCTCTAGGAATTCACTGTGTTTCGCTATGCATACACCGTGTTTCGCTTAGCATACATCGTGTTTTGCCATGCTTCCCGCCAGGAATTCGCGAGCCTACCTTAAGCTAGGGTCGAACTAATATTGTCTATAATAAATTGAAGGAGATGTAATATAGTAATGCTGCTGTGAAAACGTGTACATACAGAATGTACAGGCTGTGGCCATTGTATAAATATATGACATGCGCATGTAATGTACACGTCTGTGTCTGTGAAATGGCTTTATTCAATATCCGCATCCACCGAAATGAATTGGGCGATATAAAGTAGATGTATATTGTCACAGGGGAGATTTTTCTACGGCTGCGCAAAATCCCGTAAGAATATTCCTTGGTTGAATGCATGTAAATGTACAGTATTATATGTATACATAATTTGTAAAATAACAAATACATGGAGCTGTCACTTTTGTGACCTTCACAATGTACCCCCTCCAACCCATATCGTTTTAATGCATCATAATACATTATTATCATATACTGGTGACAGTCAAGATTTGCTAAATACTTTTCGCCGAGTAACACCAATCTTTTGGCGCGTTTCTGACTACGTTACTTACCGTTAAGCGCACTGCGGAGTGATTTATGTCACTGTGCTGTATGGATGGTTGATTTAGATTAACTGAAGCTGCGAGTAATCAAGATAATTGAAAGTTTGGATTTGATAGCAGGTAATAATTGATGGATTACATCTAATAGACGAAGATGAAATGATACGTTTAAAAAATTGTAAGTTTTTCATAGTTTGCATACATGTATACAGTGCGTTAGAAGAAGAATCCGAACCTAGCTTCCTCGCCAACGGTTAACATACTTTGTATTCAACTGAAATAAATTACTTTTTTTTTCAACATGCTTAAATCGGGATAATATCGGCACTTAAGCGATTCACCGTGTTCCACCGCGAAACACTGTAATACACCACGAAACACCCTATTTCGCGGTGATTTGGCTAGCTGTCGTTTCGCTAGCGATTCTCCAAGATTCCGCCGTGGAACAGGGAGTTTTTCCACCGTGTTCGACGATTCTAGTCCCAAATTCCAGCAGCGTAGTGTAGGCCCCCCCTCCCTTGCCTAGTCGTATGGATGGGATGAAAAACTGAAGTCCTGTGTACACATTGGCTTGCAAGTAAATGAACCTCTATGACAGTTGGAATTTGGAATCTGGGCAAAATTTCCTCCATACTACAAAACAACTGATGTAACTTCCCCAATGGCAAACGGTGTGAAAACTAAAGAAAATGATGCGATTGTTTGTTTCAACAATGTAAAAACCAAAGAAAATAATGTTGAGGTAATGCGATAATAATAATACCCAATACATCATTAAAACCAAGAAACGACCATCAACAATGATTTAAACGGTATCAAATCGACAATACCAAATCTCTTCATTCTAATTCTAAAGTGTTTATCTCCTAATTACCATTTTGTTTTGTGTATTTACAGGGAGAAGATCCAGAAAATGTCAAAGCACTGTGTCTCAAAAAAGAACTATAAATGTGATGTTTGTAGTAAATCATTTAGCACCAGTAGTTATTTACGTAACACACCAGAATTCATACTGGAGGAAAACCATTTTCTTGTGATATTTGTAGTAAATCTTTTACCACTAGTAGTAATCTACATGTACACACCAGAACCCATACCGGTGACAAACCCTTTTCTTGTTAGGGGGATCACGTGGCTAAGTGGGTAAGACGCTAGCTCGCTAGCCTGGAGGTCGGGTGTTCGATCCCTGCATTGGCCGAGAAAGTGGGCGATTTAATTAAATTCTTAATTGGTATACCAATTCTTTGAAATGTGGCCGAACTCCATTTGTAGATAGATATTAACTACCGTTATTGAGATATTACCAATAAAAGTGCCATTATTTATTTGAAATGTGGCTGAACTCCATTTGTAGATAGATATTAACTACCGTTATTGAGATATTACCAATAAAAGTGCCATTATTTATTTGAAATGTTGTATATTAATTATATATCTAACTGATTATTATAGAAATAAGAATATCAATAAAGAAATTTATCAAAGTAAACAAACTAATTAAGACTTTATCATTAAATATATTGGGTATTAATGGAGAACATGTGTTTAGTATATTACATATATACATGTATATAGTTCAGTTCATCTCCATATTATCAAGGGCTACATATTTCAGCTATATAATATAGTCATCCTTAAGAAATCATAATAATAAGTGCAAAGACAAACATGCGGACAAGATACAGACTGACCAGATATTGCAAGCACTAAACAACTATCCAAACAACTAAATGGGTTCAAACAATGACAGAGCGTATGTTTTAAAGCGCACCCCTTTTCGAAGAGGGTGTGACTGGGTGTATTTGACTGAGTGGACCAAACTCTGTCCTCGAAATTTTCAACCTGTGTGTTCGTCCCCTAACTGCACAGATCGAAAACTCTTGCAACATTACCAGGCACCTCTTCTACTTGTAAAATTCTCAACAGCCGGGATATGTTTAATTTCCATTCAGCTGCCATGTGAGTTCCTTCACTCACATTCACACAGCATTCATGCTGCGCATTTTTGGGAGAGTTCCGTATCTGTATATGTAGGCCTTATAGAATTGAAAATGATCAAGATATGCTCAAAAACGAGTAAATTAATGTGCAGTTTTAGTCATATTTTGTTGGACGTCAGTTTTGACTTCAAATTGAAATAATCGTCTGGAAAATTAGAAAATATATGACCGATTGCTTGGCAGATTGCCACTGGCCATGATGTTTTTGTACGCCCACATTTTCATGTGGACGTATATTGTCGTCGTCCCTGTCCGTCCGTTTGTCCACAATTTGTTTGTGGACACTCTACAGGTCACAATTTTTATTCGATTTTGACGAAACTTAAAATGTAGGTCTATCTCCCAAAGATCTCGGCCCCTTTCAATATTGGCATATATCGGACGACAACTTCATGAATTATGGCCCGTGATTGTACGAAAAATCACGTTTTTAGCTTGTGAACCCTATAGAGGTCACAATTTTTATCCTATTTTAAAAAAAAAATGTTTAAATTTATCACCGTTACACCCTAATGATTGTTGGGTTCCAATTTCTTAAAAAATCGAACCAAAACTCCCTGACAAAATGGCGGCTCTTTGTACTCAAATAGTTTTAAAGTATGTCATAAAAAGATTGTCGACCCTCTAGAAGTCACAATTATTATCAGATTTTGATGAAGCTTAAAATTTATGTTTGTCCCAAAGATCTCGGTTCCTTTCGCTATTTGCGTATGTCAGACCGTCACTTCCTGGATTATGGCCCCTGATTGTACGAAAAATCGTGTTTTTTAGCTTGTGGATTCTCTAGAGGTCACATTTTTTTTTTATCCAATTTTAAAAACCATTTAAATATATCACCATTCCACCATAATGAAGGTTGAATTCGAATTTCGAGAAAATCGAAATGAAACTGCCCGACAAAATGGCAAATTGTGTAAACAAATATGTAATACGAAGGCTGTGGACCTTCTAGAAGTCACAATTCTTATCCGATTTTGATGAATTTTAAAACATATCTTTATATCCCAAAGATCGGTGCTCTCTTGAACCATTTTCAGGGATTTCATTACCCCAGAAACATGCTGCCCAGAATCCATATTTATAATGGGGCACAACTCTGCACAGTGTAGTAATATCGTCGTTGCGACATTGTTTTTAAATTTATTGACAGGGAATAGAGATATAAGATGGTTTAAACAATATTTGTATCTTCACAAATTATTCGCTTTTGCCAGTATATTAGCTATGGTATTAGTTTATTTAAAACGCAAATTAATTGTTTATGAAATAGTGTGAGAATAACAGGAAAGAGGGTCTAAGTTCAAGGATAGATTGTGTCAAAAAACATGTGACTGGAAATTTACCTATTGCATCATTTGGTTTCGTCTGACCAATGTCTGTAATTATTTACATCATATTTGACCAGAGAAAGAGAGAGAGAAATGGGGTTTAACGTCCACTCGACACAAACTAGGTCATTTCGGGACTAACATATGGTTTAATTTTATTTACATAATTCGCTTGCGCGTAGGGGTCTTTGGCAGTGGGAGGAAACCGGAGGCCCCGGAGAAAACCCACGAGGTTGGACAGGCGACCCTACTCCTTGCCACGTACAACCGGGGATTTGAAACCACGCCAGTCGACTCAATGACAGACTTTATGATACAGCGCGCGCACGCTAACCATTCAGCCATCCAACCCCCCTCATATTTGACCAATTAGATAATTGAAGGTCCAAAACCCAAAGCTACAAAACTATCAGCTTGATAATATACTCAATAATATTAGACAATGTATTATGGTACATTTCCACCAAAATAGATTATATACTCTTCAAAAAAAGTAGGTGATATTCAGAAACGTTACAAAACTGCGGTATTCCAATGCTGTGTTTATTAGAGGTAACCAGTGTATGTTAATAACAGGCCAATTGCCTACACATGAACATAAACAGTTCATATGGGCGGCTTATCTGACGGCCCCATTTCACTCTCAAAGAGACACACTGTCAAAAGTGAAAATGGACGTTTTTGATTTTTGTCTTAATAATGAATAATTGCTCCACCAATCCTCAGACATTCAGCAATTCGTCGTGGCATGCGCCTAATCAACCGTCCAATCACGATTTGGGGCAATCGGATCCGCTCCTCTTGCCACGTCCAATTCTTGCAGTGTTGTCGGTTGATGTTGACGTCGACGAACACGTCTCCCAGTCATGTCCCAGACATGCTCTATAGGGGAAAGGTCAGGACTCATGACTGGCCAAGGCATATGGACAATATGGTGACGCTGGAGGTAGTCATTCACGACACGAGCGCGGTGGGTACGGGCATTATCATCTTGAAAGATGAAACGTCGACCTGCACGCTGAGCAAAGGGCAGAACTATCGGTGCCAGGATGTGGTCACGGTAGTAGCACTGTAACTTGGTACAAGTTAACAGAAAGCTGATTGGCCGTTTGTCCTCGATTTCGCAAGACCTGTGTACGAATGTATCGATCCTGGGCTTGTGTAGTGGCTCTAGGACGACCTGAACGAGGTCTATCATCAGCATTGTGTGTTTGTTGGTACCGATTCCACAGTCTGCTGACTGTGACACATTAAGCATGTTGGCTTTAGCTCGCTGTGTAGAACCCATTTGAAGCATGCCAATAGCACGTAGACGTTCATCATCTTGAATACGTCTCATTGCAAATTAAACTTAACACACTAAAGCAAAGATACGCTAAACAGTAAATCTTATGCAAGAACCGACAGGAAAGCAACCATGGATAGGATAAACCAGCACGCGGCAGTTTTCATTAACCCTTCCTTGAAGTGTCAAATTTGACAATACACCTCTCCCATGTGCAGCTCAGTGGTTCTGTTGGGGTGATAAGTTCTTCATCTGTGAACATACCCTCAAAGCATGTCAAGTGTCCATGGCTATTTATCATATCACAGCCTGCATAGGTATTTGCATCTGAATATCCCCTACTTTTTTTGAAGAGTATATAATGGGGATATAAACTCACTAATAGTATTCTAAATAACAAGACATGGGTTTCTATTAAATTATAATAAACATAATATATAGCAGATATCAATATCTGCTGCTATATATTAGAGTCTGTCAACATACTATTCATACAGTTATCAAATATCCAGTCCCTCACTATATATAACTACAGTGACCTATATCTAAATATAGCTGTTATTAGTCTCGACTATTTAGGCGTCTACAGACTATATATAAATAAAATAAAACCAAGTACGAACAATCCAAACCATATATAAAACAATATTAACAAAATGAAACTAGCTTTGCACAACTGAAACCTTTGTCGTAGTGTTATCCCAGATAGAGATGATGGCCTTGTTCTAACAGTTCTAAGAGTTTTTCAGAATTTTCATTTATCTTGAATATCACCCAAAAGATCAGAATAAATATCTTGAGTGTGCTCATTCTTTTTCTGTTTTTATAAAGTTTTAAATTTATTTTTTGCTTCTTTGTAGATGATCTGAAACGTCTGTACAGTAGACTTTGTCACATCCAGCTTCTGAATACTACGGCTTTCTATGAAATCCGTCATCATTTTCGTTATTACTTCAACCAAATTCTTTTTTGAGTAATCCGTATTCTGAATATTACGAATTACGTCATCAATCAGCGACCCTGTCACACGATTTGCATTGAATTAACATTGTATAGTTCGGCCTCCAATCCGTGCGTGTTAACCTACAAAAGACTGACAAGTAATCATCAATCAATTATCAGTGAGATTAATACTCGTGTCGGTTTTTGTTGAATGCCTTGATATCAACAGAATCACGCACGAGTGGTTTCAACATCAAAGCCTTAACACATTCGGCACACCTCAGCCAGTTCTACCAATCTATGGTTGCACATTCCGTCTGTTATTGAATTGTATTCTCCTGAAAACATTTTTAATCGTAATGAAACCGGTTTGTTTTCATTCCACCCGAAAACAGTTCTGTCAAATTTATGGAATATTTTTTCACGCAATTCGAAGCTTAGTTTCAGAAAGCCAAAATCACGACACTCACCAGCCGTTCCCTCAATATTTTTGGTCATGATCTCCTCCACAATGGAATATCAAACATGTCTTTTCAACATTTAACCTCAAACTGCTACTCAACACTACAAGCCCCCCCCCTCCCTCCCTCCTCCCCCTCCCTCCTCCCTCCTCCTCCCCCTCCCTCCTCCTCCCTCCTCTACCCCAATAAAAAACCTGATCCATATCAGCATCCATAATAGCAGCCCATCTTACAAAATCAGACGATCTTAATAGTTGCGCAAAATAATATTAAATATATTAGAATCCATGGTGTTGGGTGTGTTGATGGTTACTTACAATTTGATAATGCCTTTAGAGTGCGTAAAGTTGAGGATAACTTAAATATACATTATGCAAGGGCTTAATCTGCCTATTGCAGGTCTTTCTTAGGCGTGAAATGTTATATAAACTATTAAAGATACATTATGGGAGATAAGATAAAGAGATGGCAGTTCTCGCTATAATAGTTAAAAACTAGATAGTGTAAAGGTAATTTGCTGAAGCGAGTGAAATTTTTGCATAGTCTCGGTCATCATTACTAAAATCATTAATACAAACAGCATAGTCTGGATTATCCACTTTTTTGATTTAATTATCAATGGCCGTTAGCGCCATATAGGAATCTAATCCAGCCAACATCGAAGGCTAGCCTTGACATCGAGAGTTTATTATGGTCTAGATCAGTTAATTAATGTCTAATTGATAATTTAGATAACATTTCAGTTATAAGAAGATTTTGCTCTTGCATAATGCATTATTAATTAGACATTAATTAACTTATCCAGACTATAATCAACTCTCGATGTCATCGCTATCCTGCGATATTTACTGGATTTGAATCCGATCTGCTGCTCAACGCTCAGTGATGGTTAAATCCAAACAATGGATAACCGGGACTATGTTTTGTTTATCGTAACGACTTTAGTAATGATGATCGAGGCTAGGCCTAAAATTCAAAAGTTAATATCTCGGTTCAGAGTGAATCAATTTGACTGACATTTTCTGCAAATTCCCTTTACATTATCTAGTTTTTAACTATTATAGTGGGAACTGTCAGCTCTTTATCTAATCTTCCATAATGCCCCTTTAAATGGCGGTTTTACAAGCATCATTCATATTAAGGTGGATACCAAACTAAATCGTCCATAAAAAAAATACTTGCCCAAGGTAGTTTGAGGTGGATTTTTTTTCTTGTAATCTTGCAGGACTATGTACTTACCTCCTTACAAAAAAACAATAATCATTTATTTCGTTTTTGTTCCAGAGATTGGAGCGTCTCCTACCAGCATATTTTTAGCAGTGTCGAATTTAAATGACGAGAGTACCTAGGCAATTGCGCTTATGAGACCCCCCCCCCCTTCCAATACCCCAACCTAGACGAAGATTAAAGTGTCATTTGAAAAACAACTGAGCAAAGCCGATGTTTGTCCACTGCACTTATTATTATGATTTCTTAAGGATGACTATATTATATAGCTGTAATATGACAGTTTAGCCCTTGATAATATGGAGATGAACTCAACTAAATACATGTATATATGTAATATACTAAACACATGTTCTCCATTAATACCCAATATATTTAATGATAAAGTCTTAATTAGTTTGTTTACTTTGATAAATGTCTTTATTGATTTTCTTATTTCTATAATAATCAGTTAGATATATAATTAATATACAACATTTCAAATAAATAATGGCACTGTTATTGGTAATATCTCAATAACGGTAGTTAATATCTATCTACAAATGGAGTTCAGCCACATTTCAAAGAATTGGTATACCAATTAAGAATTTAATTAAATCGCCCACTTTGAGCATAGTTTCTGTATAAATACTAGCTTGTATTATGGATCATTATCATACATATCTTGTGTTCGAGTTTGATCATAGTACACGAAGGCAATTTATCATGAATCTCTCAGTAGCCCTTGCTGTATTTGTTGTTCTTGCCTTGGTCTTGCAGTCAGAAGCGGGCAAACCTACAGGTGTCTCTTCCGGATCGCGACAACACGATTGCAAAAAAAACAAAGTGGAAGAATCTGAAAGTAGTAAGTTAAGATGTTACAATTTATTTTATTGGTAAACTTATTACATATTCTATGTTTTATTTGATTGCTGAAACGACTATGGAATATCACAACGTCCTTTTTTTTTTATTTAATTCAAATTTTAAGGCATCAAAATTCATTTGGGTTTATTCTTCAGCAAGGGCCAATAAGTTGGCTTATTATGAAGGGTTCCAAGGGGAGCCAGAGGCATGAAATGTGATATGTCGATAGGAAACAGAGTTTAAATAATGTTTGGACCCACCTCAGCGCCTAAATTATTGAGACCCCCCCCCCCCCCTTCCCCAAGCATTTTATTGGGCTGATTGACTATAGGATGATAAATAATTGTTTCCTCGTGAAACTTTTCAAGATGCACCGAAAGCCCATTAACGGGGTGTTCGCTCCATAGAACCACCAATGGTACTTCGGTGTGTAAAGGGCTGGTTCAGTAACCAAGAGGTTCGGGGTTCGATCCTAGTGTTTCATGTGTGCTTTCAGTCTTGCTTCCCCCTTGTCAGTGGAGCAGGGCATTTGGAATTTGGCAGTTGAAATTCGATAAAGACTAGGGGTAATCCCGGCCAAAATATTTCCTTATAGCACAGCATGTCCATATTATCCCGGTTTGAGGTAGAAAACTAGGACATTAAACCCAATCTCCCCTCGACATCGTGCTACAACTCCGTGGGTAAATTGATAAATATATTTTTGTGTTTTTAGCTGTTAAAATTTGCGGATACTTTAATATCACCATGGAGACATTATAACATATTGTACATTAAATATATTCCCAGTAAATGAAGAATCTGTTATAGAAGTCACTGAAGCTCCTATAGGAGTTACAGCAGGTCCTACAGCAGCTCCTACAGAAGCAACAACATCTGCAACAACCGATTCCGTTGTAGAACAAAACCCAGGTAAGTGTACATTTCATTCCGTTGTATGTAATTACATTTTTGCAAACTTCGAAATTAATTAATCTACTTCCGGTACGTCTTATACACTTAACATTATAACATTAACTTCGGTTTCCTCTTTTCGATTCCCTGTTCGAACGGGGCTCACTTG
This sequence comes from Patella vulgata, assembly GCF_932274485.2. NCBI lineage: Eukaryota > Metazoa > Mollusca > Gastropoda > Patellidae > Patella > Patella vulgata. The sequence continues at coordinate 73,260,241 of NC_065884.2, forward strand.
TCCCGGGAGACCGCGATAAGAGTTTTACTAATTTACTAATCTGAAGGAGCACGGGGACTCATCGGTTCACTACCAGGAAATCTGGGGTTATTGACCCGAGAACGTGTCTCAGGATTTTCCTGCATTGCGCACCCTGGTCAGTGATGTGAAAACACGAGAACGGGCTCTCCTGTAAATAACATAAAGGCAACGAAGACTAGACGGAAACGCCACCGGCGAAGCACGATTGCCCTCATATCACATTGCATGGCGTATGCTATTCGTCATCAACCTGGGTGGCGCAGAGGTTACTTTTTTACGGGGTTCATTAGAACATCATGTCCACGCGATGGGCTAGTACGACAAATCAGGAGTTAGAGGAAGATTTCTTATCTTTCTAACTAATTTATTTGGATGAAATCTTCTTAAAATATTCCAACCCTTTCCTTTCAATTAAAAAGATCTGGATATTTTTTGATGGTAGGTGTTTGTCGTGTAAAATGTGGATCTGACGAACAATGTGATGGTTTTGACGGTAACTGTCGTGTAAACTGTCAACCTAATGAAATATATTCTTGAAATTTTTTCAGCCTGTGATGCTTATGACGGTACTTGTCGTGTAGAGTGTCGAGGTAATGAAGTGGACGTGGGTGGTGTATGCACCAACAGTGAGACAACATGCTGTGTTGAGGTATAAGTTGGCAAAGTAAGTAGGACGTTCGATCCCTGTGTTGACCGAGAAAGTTCATCGTGCTTCTCCGGCCTGGCAGGGGACAGCCTATAGTTTTCAGGTGGGAAGAAACACAGAGGTCCAGTGTACAGATTGGCGTGCACGTAAAAGATTCCTTGACAGCTGGAATTTGACATAAGAAACGTCTGCAGCGCTGCTGTCCCCGCACAAATGTCCTCTTAGCATTAGCCCTGTCATAACAGAACAGAAGGGTGTTAGACCCCATTTCATTTATTCAATGTATGTCTATTGCCTGCTTGTCACCTATAACATACATAACTGACTTCCACTGTAACTTTACCGCTTGAGTTCGGAACTGATCCAATAAACGAGATTCCGGGTATACATTTACGTGGGCGTAAAAGTACCCTTGGCAATCCTAATTTGATACAAGAGTAGGACGTAGCGCTACTGCCAGTGCAAAACGTCCCTCATGGCACACTGCATGGCGTTGGCCTTTTTCAATAGCTCATTTCATGTCATTTCGTTTCGTAGAAATTAAATTCAAAACTGTTCCGACTATTCAGTTCTTTTTGTGCTCGTGTTAGATATTAAAATGAAAACTGATCCTCAATTCAGATGCACGTGTTGTGTCCTTGTTAGAAATTAATTGAAAAGTTGGCTGCCATTTTAACTACCTCTTGGACGTCAGCATTAAATTACATGCTCCTTTAATTGTCGACCCGTGGAGGGTATACTTACATAGTTCACCACCCATGTATCTTTATATTTTCAGATAACTGAACAACTGGATGAATCGTACATCGGAAGCATGCAAAAAATCAAGAAATCTATAAAGACCTTTAACTCCAGAACACTAAATTTATTCTTTTTGTGTGGGGGCAATTTAGGAGGGGGCCTGTGCAACATCAACCAATTAGCCCCACCCCACCCCCACGGAACGCTAATACTTATCCAGTTACCCACAAGCAAATGCAAATACCCATCCAGCTAATTGACAGCTACGCATATTCCACACTAGAATTATTATAAACAAAAAAGAGCGGTTGTTTAACATGTTTTGTAAAATTCCTCGCAGTTTCTGCGATCTCAATAAAGTTTTCTTGAACAAAGAAGTTTTATTTTTTAAGGTACTGATCCACAATTCAACAGCACGGATTGTCCCAATGTATTCGATGAGAGATAAATGGGTTTTAACGTCTACTCAACACAAGCCAAGTCATTTCAGGACTTACACATTGTACAATTTTACTTCAAGAATTTGATTGTGCTAGTGGCTTTAGCAGGGGGAGGAATGCGGAAGACCCGAAGAAAACCCACGAGGTTAAGCAGATAACCTTACCCCTTGTCACGTACAAGTCTGTGATTGAAACAACGCTGCTTGACTAAATGACAGAGCTTATGTTTTAAAGCGCACATAATTGAAATGGATGTATGTGACTGGGTGTATGTGACTGGGTGTGCGTGGGTGTATGTGACTGGGTGTGCGTGGGTGTATGTGACTGGGTGTGCGTGTGTATGCATGTGAAACGCAGAGTGTGTTTCTGCGCTTGTGTGTGTCGGAGTGTGTGAGCAAATACCTTTTACGAGGACATTTGATATGATTTGGCTTAACCAAATCGAAATCTTTTGCAATATTACCAGGGACCTCTTCTAAAAATCTCAACAGCCGGGTGGCAGTCGGATATGTTTGATTTCCATTCAACTGCCATGTGAGTTCCTTCATTCACATTTACACAGTATTTATGCCGCGCATGTACCTTACAAGAGTAGCCATATTTGGAAGAATTTTGTAGCCGTGTAAGCGGTCCTTATAACATTGAAAACGACCAAGGTACGCTCGAAAACGGGGAAAATAATCCGCAGTTTTAGTCATATATTGTTGGACGTCAATTTATACTTTAAATTGAAATAATTGTCTCGAAAATCAAAGCAATTAATATCATCATCACTTGTCATAATCTAAGTTTGTTTTCGCTTCGTGTATCTTTTTTTTTCTTATTAAGAACGAGCCCATGAGAGGACCATGCACCGATTGAAACAAAATAAGATAAACCTGAGGGTCAGCAAATTTCAATCATAAATATGAGGACCCCTAGGCGATAGAAGTCACACGATGCAGTGAAAAAAAATTTGAAATGATAACTTCCGGTATAACGGGAAATTGTTGTTTTGGGCCAAATTTGCCATATTTCGACCAATGTTTAACCCTAATTTCAAAACGCTCCTACTCCAAATGTCTTTACGCTGAAACCTTGAAAACATCGACACACGAAAACACACGCAGGACACAAAAACCTTTTACTTGTGATGTTTGTAGTAAATCTTTTAAATAATGGAAGTAATCTAAATAAACATAAAAGAATTCATACTAGAGAATAAGATACTGGTGAAAAATATTTTACATCTTTTAGTGTTTGTAGTAAACCATTTACCACCATGAAATGGTGTTAATATTCTCCCCCGACTGGACTAATGATGATCAACATGAAATAAGATACTATAACCCATATGTAAGGAAAACTATTTTCTTGTGATGTTTGTGATAAATCATTTACAGCCAACATAAATATTTATTTATCAGAATATTAAGAAAATTATTTATTTACACATTCAAAGTATTGTAAGGTTTTGTTGTCTAGGGTTATTTCCATAAAATAAATATAAATATAAATTATTTTAGCACCAATAACAATTAAATTTATCTTCAAATATGGTTCTTCAATTGAACAAGAAAAATAAAATCTGTATAAATAGAGTTTAATTAGTTTGTTATTAATGAAAAATAAAGGATATTGTAATTGATCAACCTAGTCAGCTATTTGAAACGAGTAGACCTACAAATAACATTAAACCCATCATCCCATTGCTTTATCAGTTTTTACATACTCAGATTTTCAAATGGACGTGTGTTGTCATCCTCTAGCTAGAGGTCTATATTGTTAACCCTAACCCTATCTTAAAATATGTATCTTATATCCCAAAGATCTCAGTTCCGTTCGATATTGACGCATAGCGGATCGCAACATCCTGGATTGTGGTCCCTGATTTTAAGAAAAATCACCCTTTTTGTAGCTTGTTGTCTGTCATGTCTTGTAAAATGTGGGTACACCTTGGACAAGATGGTTCCTCAGTATTTTGCAGCATGGTTTCCCTCTGACAAGGTTGTAGGATGGAACGCCTGATAAGGTTGTAGGATGAAAGGCCTGACCAAGAAGAACTTCTAGTCATAACTAGATCTTCTATTTAGCGATGACAGGTTATTTATATTTATAGATTTATGACTGGGTTTTGATAGTCGAGTAGTGTAATGTTTTATATCATAAGGTCTGTTATTACTGGGGTTTGATAGTCGAGTAGTGTTATGTTTTATATGGCAATGTGTCGATCCCAAGCTTCTAGGTAACAAGGAGAATGATTATTTGGCCAGACACATGGGTATTTCAGGACGAAGGACGTTCTGAAAGGCTTTATTCTAGTGTCTGAATGACCACTTTAGCTGTACCAAAAATAACCATATTCGTTATTCCAATTTAAAAATAACCAGTTTATTTATTTCATTTTAACAAAAAAAGTTTATTTATTTCATTTTAATAAAAAAACAGTTCATCTATTCCAGTTTAAAAATGACCAGTTTAATTCCACAGCAGTGTTTAGAAACCATGTCTCCTAGTCAATTCCTTGGTTTTAGTAGGAATAAAAAAGTATGACCTAAAAACCATGCAATAATGATCTCTGGAAAAACAAAGCTTTAAAAAAAAAGAAAGAAAAAAAGTTGCTCCTAGTATTTTAAAATGGTTATTGGAGTCTTTTAGATAAATGTATTAAATGTGTGCATATCTATTTGTATTGTACCATTTCTATCATCGTTGATAGGGGTTTTGTAAATTAAACATACATTATGCAAGAGCAAAATCTGATTATTGCAAGTCTTAATTTAGGCTTCAGATGTTATAGAAATTATAAATTAGATCTTTATTTAAACAACAAGCCCAAAATCAACTCTGTAGACCCACGAATGGCTCGGCTACAGCTCGGATTTAAATAGGATTTCACTTATTAATTAATTCAAATATGGCGCATCCTGATGAGAATGCGTAAGTTTGATCGAGGCTAAATGATAGAGTGTACTTAGCGAGGCCGCTGTAGAGCGTTTCCGCATGCCATTGAAAACTTTACTTGATAATCGAGATATGTAGGTGGAGTTAACGCCTGTCAATCAAACCATCGGCCAAGGTGAAAGCACATTTCACTACCATTTCTAGTCAAATATTACAACGATGATAACTATGTTCAGAATAAAGTAATTTGACTGAAATTTTCAATATATTCTTCTTTCATCATCTACTTTTGAACTGTTATAGCAAGAATGGCCAATTCTCTATAAAAATCTCCCATAATGTATCTTTAATATAAATGGGCTAATGGGCTATTTGATCATTTATTTATTGTTTGAAATGTAACATTGGTAAAATTTGGTCTGTGCAACAAATAGTATTCTGCATCCTCTATATAGTGACCACAAGAACAGATAGGGTTGTCCTTTAAGTGCACGAAGAATTTATGATAGTTTAAGTTGCTATTATTGTGACACAGTTTAGTATGGATTATTTGAGATATATGCTTTGCCTGGTTTTGGTAATATATCATCATTATTAATTACTGATGCCAGCATGTAAGATTTGGATCAAGAGCTGTCAGTTCTCGTTATAATAGTTGAAAAATAGATAATGAAAAGGGAATATCTTTAAAATTTCAGTCAACTTACTTCATTCTGAGCGACAATTTGCTGTTTGGAAAATAGACGAATCTCGATTGACATGGCTATCATTGTTACAATAGTAAACAATTTATTGATTTTACCATTCTTAATTAAATCATTAACTGCCAATCATGTTTAAATCTGTTGAAAATCAAGAGTGTCTGATGTCATAAAGAGTTGGTTATTGGCAAGTTAATAAATGTCTAGTTAATGAAAGATATAACATTTAAGGCCTAAAGAAAGACCTGCAATAGGCAGATTTTATATTAGTAGTAGATGATTTTATATGTTGGGGTTTGATAAGCTTCAGTAATGATTATGATTTAGAATTTCTTTTCAGCATCAATCTTATCAAATACATTACAGATTCTGTTTAACATTTATATTTATAATTTAAATTATAGAATATAATGTACACTCACACAAACAATAATGGTCCGTAATCTTCAGATATGAGTTACTCGGGTAGGAGATGGTCCACGTCATATTTTTTTTACTTTCCTAATGCTTATAAAATGGCGGATATCTGAACACAGCAGACAAGACGTATTTATGAATTTCATATCGTACCGGTATATGTCTGCATTGTAGATGATTAATATCTGTTATTTAATGTTCAATTAAATACGAAGAAGCATAACTGTAATTTACGTTTAGACTAAACACCAGAATTCACTTAAACATCTAAATGTATTGATTTCGTAACTTCCCGAAAGTTGATATCTTTTGACACGTTTCTAACGTTTAAGGTTTGTTTGTTCTCATCTTTTCAGAATTTATTTGTTCGTTGTATTATTAATAAATAAAGTATTATTTAGATTATCAGTTAATAAATGTTGAAAACTATACAAATCTTTACCTATCTCCTATTTTATTTTAACCTTGCATCTGTTGGGTGTTAGATTTCATATTATAGAGCTGCTTTCACCTACCAACATTTTGTTTATTTACAGAGAGAAGATTCAGAAAATGTCAGTTCATTGTGTCTCAAAAAAGAACTATAAATGTGATGTTTGTGGTAATTCATTTAAAGACAGTTATCGTTTAAGTAGACACATTATGATTCATACTGGTGAAAAACCCTTTTCTTGTGATGTTTGTAGAAAATCATTTACACAAAAAAATGGTCTACGTGTACACATCAGAACCCACTCTGGTGACAAACCCTTTTCTTGTGATGTTTGTAATAAATCATTTAGCACTACCAGTAATCGAACACTACATATGAGAATTCATACCGGAGAAAAACCCTTTTCTTGTGTTATTTGTAAAAAATCATTTGCCGCTAGTAGTTGTCTGCAACGACACACTAGAATTCATACTGGGGAAAAACCCTTTTCGTGTGATGTTTGTAGGAAATCATTTACCACTAGTAGTAATCTGACACAACACACCAGAACCCATACCGGTGACAAACCTTTTTCTTGTAATGTTTGTAATAAATCATTTGCCGTCAATAGTGAGCTACATCGACATAACAGAACTCATACTCGTGAAAAACGTTTTTCTTGTGATGTTTGTAGTAAATCATTTACACGAACTAGAAATCTACTGCAACACATGAAGACACATACTTGACAAAACCCCTTTTCCTGTGATATTTGTAGTGAATTATAATCTACCTGTACACACCAGAACACATATTGGAGTAAAATCTTTATTCTGTGATGCTTGTAGAAAAATCTTTCGCTTGGGATGTTTGTAATATTTTTATAGCAAATCATTTATACACTAAAAATAAAATCTGTAGAAAAGGAGTTTAATTAGTTTGTTATGAATGAAGAAATAAAGGATAATGTAATTTTATCAACCTCAACTAGTCCGCTATATGAAGAGGTGTTCAGATGACCGTTATCTATTTAATATGGTAATTAGTGTCTGAACCATCCTAAATTTTAAACGGATTTCATCGATTATGAACAAACTACTTAACTTTGGTTATTAACAACAATTCAAGTTTGGTTTATGAATAAGCTATAAGTCTCGGCTCGGCATTCACACACTTAACTATCCGTATTCTTTCATTTTGTTACCGTCTTTTACATTCTAGTAAAATCTCTGCAAAGTTTATAACTTTACCTTTTGAAATATTTTGTTTTAATTATTTGATTAGCGACTCACCCATTCCACATCTTTATCAGAATCAGCCAGTGGTGGTTCTGCACCGCTGCATAGCTTACACACACTGTCATCAACACATTCAACAACATTTTCCCTTGCACTGATCTATAGTAAAAAACATTCAACTCAAATAAAATTTGGGGAAATGTATGAGGTAAGAATTCACGTCAGTGGTCTGTAGCCCTTTAATGGCTATAGAGTTGTTACTAATATTTTATCAGAGGTTGAAAAATATACCTGTTTGAATTAAATTAAACTGTGAAGTTAATTAAATTATTTTTTTACAGAGAGAAGATCAGGAGAAAAGCTGACAATGTCAAAGCATTCTGTTTACAATAAAAACTATAAATGTGATATTTGTGGTAAATCACTAAGAACCTCTACTGGTTTAAGTAGACACATTATGATTCATACAGGGGAAAAACCCTTTTCTTGTGATGTTTGTACAAAATCGTTTACAGAAAGATATACACTACCAGAACTCACACTAGAAAAATCACTTTTTCTTGTGATGTTTGTAAAAAGTCTTTTACCACTAGTGGTGGTGGTCTAAAGAAACACACCAGAAGCATACTGAAGGAAAACCTATTTCTTGTAATGTTTGTAGTAAATCATTTTCTGCATCGACACACCAGAACTCATATTATGATACACACCAGAACTCATATTATGATACACACCAAAACTCATATTATGATACACACCAGAACTCATATTATGATACACACCAGAACTCATATTATGATACACACCAAAACTCATATTATGATACACACCAGAACTCATATTATGATACACACCAGAACTCATATTATGATACACACCAGAACTCATATTATGATACACACCAAAACTCAAGAGAAACTATATAAATGTGATGTTTTTGATAAATCAGATCGGTTATCCATGTCTAAGACATCTTTCAGAATTTTCTTTTCGTCCACATTGCGATTATTTCTCCACACACTACACGACTTGAAAGTATTTATCGCCCCAAGAGTTCCTTTGTAAAGTATTTTTGGGTACAGTCCACTTAAAATAGTCGGTCAAATCCTTCTCTGAACATACCGAAAACCTTCAATCATGGTTCACTGTCAGAATTCTTGGAAAAGAATGCCTTTTGGTCCAAATTTTCTGCAGGCTTTGGATAGATCCTCGTCGATATTTGCCTTCACATCTATTCCATCGTCAATATGTTGGCTAAAAAGGGTTGATTATTCGCCTGACTTCGTATTACTATCCATTTTGTTTTTGCTTTCAATTCAATAGTCCAAAATGGCGACGTATAAACAAAAACATGCACGTGATTACTTCGGTATTTTTCGCTATTTGGCGGAAACTATCGAGCAATTTTCCAATCGTTGTTGCCTTTTAATGGAAGGGCCTATTAAATTTAAGGGTGAAATGGCGTTGTATATGTCGGATACAAACCTACTCTCCCTCGGATTGATATGGTAGAGAACGCGCGGGCGAAGCCCAAGCGTTCTCTACCATATCAACCTCGGGTAGGTTAATATCCTTTACGCACATACCAGAACCCATAATGGGGAAAAACACTTTTCTTGTGATGTTTGTAGTAAATCATTTACCACAAGAATATATCTATCTACCTGTACACACCAGAACCCATAAAATCCTTTTTCTTGTGGGGGAATCACGTGGCTAAGTGGGTAAGACGCTGGCTCGCTAGCCTGGAGATCGGGTGTTCGATCCCTGCATTGGCCGAGAAAATTCATCCAGATTTTCCGGCGTGGTTTCCCCCTTGTCAGTGATGCAGGATGGAAGGCCTGACAAGCCAACAAGGCCAGCTGTCTAGTTGTTCGGATGGGACGAAAAACCGAGGTCCCGTGTATATATTGGAATGCACTTAAAAGATCCCCTGGCAGTTGGAATTCGATATAAGAGTAGGCGATAGTGACGCTGCCCGGGCATAAATTTCCCTCATTGCACACTGTATGGCGTATGCCCGTCTTCATTAGCCCAGTATAGGAGCAGAACAGTAGGACGTTAAACCCCATTTCATTTCATTTCCTTTTCTTGTGATGTTTGTAGACAATCATTTATCACTAGTAGTAATCTACATGTACACACCAGAACCCATACGGGTGAAAAACCTTTTTCTTGTGCCTTCTGATGTCAAGATAAAAAATTCTAAACATTTCAGTCAAATTGCTCCACTCTGTACCGAGGTATTAGCTTTTGAATTTTAGACTAGCCTCGATCATCACTATTAAAGTCTGTGCGATTCTTAATTATCCACCTTTACGTTTAATTTTTTTTCAAAAGAGGTATTCCAATCCGCTAAATATTGTGGGCTAGCGATGGCATCGATAGTTGTTTACGGTCTTGAGAAATTAATTAATAATTTAGATAATATTTCAGGCCTAAAGAAAGACCTGTAATAGGTAGATTTAGCCCTTGAATAATGTATTTGTTAATTCATCAACTAGTCAGTCATATGTTATTATTGTTAAACCATTTTTATTTCATCCTCGGCTGAGAGGCTTGGAAATACCGCCGTAACTCACAAACTAGGGGACAGAGAACTTATATCTAGCTTATATTTAATGTCATAGCTGTGTGTGTAGTTTCCTGTATATAACCTTTGTATTATGGATGTTATAAAGATGTAAAAACATAGTTAACGTAAAAAATGTTCCAGAGTTAATTGATCATATGCACAACGTGAACGTCCTGACTAGATAAGTGCCACCCTAGTGTCACGGGCCATATACATATACACAACGTGGAAGTATTTCATAATTCATCTAATAAGCAATACTGTAGTGTCACAGCTAGACGTGGGAGAGATCAGAGACCCCCATATCCCTGTCACAACTTATACTTATATATTGCATATAGGACATGCCTTCTTCTCATCGACGGGAGAGAGAAATGGGGTTAACCTCCACTTGACACAAACTAGGTCATTTCGGAACTAACATATATTTCAATTTATTTCAGTAATTTGCTTGCGCGTAGGGGTCTTTAGCATTGTGAGGAAACCGGAGAGGACCCTGAGAAAACCCATAAGATTGGACAGACGACCCTACTCCTTGTCAAGTACAACCGGGGAATCGAAAACATGCCAGTTGACTTAAAAAACAGACCTTATGATACAGCGTGCACACGTTAACCATTCTGCCATTCACTCCCCCGCCCCAATCAACATAAACACTGGGTATTAATTTAAAGTTAATCGGACAATCACATTAGCCTCCCGGGTGTCCTGAAGCTATTGTGAAGGTTGCAAATATATACAGTAGGCGTCCTCAAACCAATTGTGACCACTCGACGTGAGGACAATATACAATCACATTTCAAAGTGGGCGTATTGATTTGTGTTAAAGAAAAAGTTAAAAGATGCATTATGTAAGATTTAGATAAAGAGCTGGCTGTTCTTGCTATAATAGTTCAAAAATATCTTTCAAATTACTTTATTCTGAGCAAGTAATATGTGTTGGAAGTTTTGCAAAGATGTAGTATAGGTCATTTATTATCGTAGCAATGGTACTGAGCCTTGATTCGCCTTTGTGTTTCAATCCATTTAAATCTCGACCACCCGATAGTCTAGAGTTGATCATTGGCTAGGCATATAAACAAATGTCTGAATAACATTTGAAGCCAAAATATAGAATTTGTTATTGCACATTACTAATTGTGCCATATCGAGGCCTCATTAAGTCACCCAGATTTCATCCTTATCCGTCATAAAAGCAGCCAAGCGAATATTTACTGTGGATCAGTCTGCATTCAGAAAACCAACTCCCATTGGTACAATGTTCAGATTGAAATTTAGCTGGAGTTAAACTCATATGATTTATATCAAAACTATTATTTGATATTACAATTTGAATACAATATTATTATAAATTATATCAAAACTATTATATATAATATTACAATTTCAATACAACAAGGAAAGGACTGAAGTTGGGGGTTGATATGGTGCAGTGGCGATTATGAGTTACTCGGGTTGGAGAAATCCACGTCACATTTTTACCTCATCCATTGCTAAAAAAATGGCGCCCATCTGATCGCATCGCGCGGTCAAGAGATATTTTATTAGATCAATATATCGTACAGGTAATTAACTTCTATATAGATGATTAAGATGCACTAACCTGTTAAAGGGATGGCTGACAGATAAAACTTCCTAGATTCAAAACATACTCTCTTCCTGGCATACCAAATCTTAAAGTAGCTAAGTCTCTAACTCAATATCATCCAAAATCTTCGACATTGAAAGCACGAATTATTTGTCGGTTTAAATCAACATTGATGTTGTGATGTTACCGGGAAAAGATGGTCTTCTGATATCCAATATTTAAGACAAAATAAACATTTTACCATTGGTACACGAATCGTGTACCATAATGCGTTTCAGCTCTATGTGTAATAAGGGACTCGAAAAACGAGGCTAGGCACATTCTAGGTATGTGGCAAACACCAGATAATCTCCAGAGCCGCTTCGGCTCGAGCCTCGTTTTCGTTTTTCTGCTTTAGGGAATTCCCTCGATACCTCCCCCGTACTAATTCTCTTTTTTCTACGTGTTACACAATAACTTAAGTCGAGCTCAGAGACTAATTACGTAGTACACATGTTTATTTACCGCCATGTTGCCAAAATTTTTCCATTGTCCGCATCGAATATTTTTACATTTCAACTTGCAGTTTTCGAGTTCCGTTTACTTCACAAAACAGCCTATTTAACGTCTAAAGGTGAGCAATGTTTGACTTGATCTTCTGATGTATTATTCTTTATTATATTGACAACATCTGTGTTGATTTTGAGCGAAATTCATGGATTACCAACCCACTTTTTTGAATCCGCCGCGAAAGGTGTCAAGGTCGGGGTTAGAAATCGGGACCAAATTTGAATGTGTTTTCCATCTTTTTCGATCAAAAATAAATCACTAAAACGGCCATAAACAACATCAATTGTGTTTTTTATATAATCATTTGTATGTAAAGATATAATTAAATACAGTGTCTGGTATTTTTATGCCTTAATAACGCCGATGATTGATGATTTAGAATGGTATAAAATCCAGCAATTTGTGTAAAACTAGGGCCGTTTGGGTCACGTGACCTCCATTCTTGCTTTGGATTGGCTGATCCGTTGTGTTGATAAACAAAATAATGTGCTGAGTTTGTTTTTTTTTGCATTTCATGACTTAATTTTGATATGTTTTTGATGATTTATTTGAAAAAGTCATAGAGGCATTACTTAGATTGTTGTTTGGACAGGGATATGTTCAATTTTGTTTTAAATTCCTCTGCAAATTCTTACTTATACTCTTATAGTATGACTTATTTCGCTTATAACTTACAGACTTTTATTCTTATTTTTCAGTTTACATTCCACAATGAAGAAAAAGACTAGGACTGCACCGCCTCCAGCAAAGCCGGGTCCAGGCCGTCAACATCTGATGAATCTCTACGGAGAGATGCCAGAGAACAATTTCAAAGTTGGGCATATTTTGACACTGTACTTCCAACATGGGAAATCTGAGACAAAGACTGTCACAGCCATTAAACGCTTTGCACCTGATCATATCTCACTGAACATTAGTGCTGTAAAAACTGTTGTCAATCGTTATGGCAGGTACAAACATTTAAGTCGGGAGTCTGAGTTTGAATCGTTTGCGCTATTTTGTACTGAGCCTTTTACGTTAGATTCATCACCACCTCCAGTTCAATCAAATGAAGCCATGGATACATGTACGTCACCTGTTCCAGGCCCCTCGCAGCAGCAGCCGCCCCACACACCAGTGAAGAACACAGATTCACCCCGGACCCCAAGGCACATGCTCACCCCAAGAAAACTTGAGATGAGGAAGCGGCTTACGTGTTTGTCCAATATGAGAAATACTGAAAAAAAGAAATACTTGACTTGTTTGAGGAGCTTGAAAGAGAAGCTGAAATATAGTGACTATCATGACAAGAAAAAGATAAATCAGTGTAAACAACGGAGAAAGAACTCTATGCTGGAAAAAGATAAAACGATTGCTCAGCTCAAGGAAGAACTCCTGAGATTGAAAAAAGGGCCTGATATGAGTGTGGAGGCAGAGCTTAGACATCTTCAAAGGACTCATAAACGTTTGTTGAATTCGAATAAGGAAAAGCTGAAGGAAAAAAAATCTGAAACAGTTTCAAAAGAGGAGTTCATGAGGGTAAAGAAGGAACTATCTGAACAAAAGGAGTTGACAAGGGGATATGAAAATGAAGTTATTCAATGGCAAGAAAGGGTTGAGGAATTAAAGAATGAAAAAAGCCAGGAGAAAGAAACTAAAAAGGATGGAAAAACATACAGTGTCAAGACACGCATGATGGTCTATGATACAATTGTGGGTCAAGTGCCAACAAATAATGTTCCAGGCATCATAGCCGGGCAGGCGAAACGAAATGGAGACGTCCTCACATCTGTGCCTCATAGGACCACAGTGGAGCAGATGGCCAGGGAACTTGACACTATTGCAGATTTGAAAAGTGCAGAATTAGCCATGAAATCAAAAAACCTTACTTTGGGCTTTGATGCTACCACCCAAGAAGGAGTTCACGTGAACAGCATTCACCTGACTACAAAAAGTGACTGTGACCTTGTTGCCGTAGATGAGCTTCCTGGAGGGACAGCTAATGATTACCATGGTCACATCACCAACACGATTGATTATCTTGCAGACGTTTATTCTGACTTTCATGAGGAAGAGTACCAGTATTGTAGAGAAACGATAATAAGTAATATAGCCAATACCATGAATGACAGGGCTGCTGTGAATCAGGCAACCATTCGACAGGTTAATGCCTCATGGGGAAAAACTCTCAATGAACTCAATTGCCATTTACATCCGCTAGATACAATAGCAACTAAATGTAGGTCTGCCTTAAAATCCGTTGAGAGTGAGAAAGGAGAGTTATTTGGGAATGACTGTGTAATTGGAAACTTAGTTGTACAAATGAACAAACTGAGATATAAAGATTCAAAAGGAGATCCTAAGGGGTTCAAGACATTCCTAGACGACAACAACTTACCAAGGGGTCTTCTGCCTAGGTACAGAGGAAACAGACTTCAATTCCTCTTCCATATCAGTGGGAAATTCTTTGAACATTATGATTTACTACTCAATTTCCTAGGAAGTGGTTCGGTTTCTTGTGGTGGTTTAGTACCCAGTTTACTAAAAGATTTTGGTTTAGAAACTGCCATCACAGAAATGCAGGTTGTTGGTATCCTTGGAAAGCTTCTGACAGGGCCATGGATGACCAAGTTCTATGCTTCAGCTGAGTCAGAAGTTTCACATATGGAAGGTATCAACATAGTAAAAGATGTGCTTTGTACCCTTCGGCAAACACTGGATGACCCAGTTAGTATTATTACAAGAAATGTAGATTTTTTCGGTGGTGCATTCAAACCAGACGACAAAACACTTCATAGTTTATTGAGGGAACCAGTAAACAAGGACATGTTCAGAATCATGGCAACAGCCTGCTTGAAAGCCATCATAGAAGTATTAGAACGACAATACAAACGTTATTTTGGGATGGATATCACTGAGCAGTTGAGAAGAGAAACTGAGTCAGCACGATTGCACAACATTGACTCTGAAGAAATTATGGGTATGTTTAGTGCGGGAAAAGAAAGGGCAAAAAATGCAAATGTAGACTTTTTGGTGGCAAGGATGCGTGCAAAAAAAAACAATGTTGTGGGGTGGTTAGATAGTGTGTATGGGCAATTGGCAAGGCGCGGAAGAAAAGATCAATGAACAGGAAAAAAATTTATGATGTTAACAAGGAATTGTCAAGGAGAGCGGCACACAATAGACAGAAAAAGAATATTAAAGAGAGGAAAGACATTGAAAAAAAACTTAAAAATCTAGATGTTAGTGCTCTTAAAAGAGTATTCCCTGAAGTGTCAGATGAGACCCATGTTGACTTAGTTGGTCTTTTTGAAGGAAGTATAGTTGGCCGCAGCATCTGCCACACTTGGTATGACGAAGACACCGATCAAAAGACTGAGTGGTGTGGTAGAGTAGAAAAAATGAAAAAAAGAAAGAAAGATGGAAATAAACAAAACATTCATTGTTACAAAATAGCTTATTGGTCAGCAGAAGGAAGTTATGAGGATGCAGAGGACTTTGAAATCCCCAAGTTGGAACTTGCTGCCGATCTCATTTGTGAAGACTTGATTTTTTGTTAGGTAGAATAGACGCTGAGTTTGAATAATACTATATATGGATTATTAGTTAATGTGTGTTAAAATTGGTGCATAGATGCTTAAATAACTTGATCGGATAATGAAACTGTTGTTTTATGAAATCCTAGTAGGACATTGACCAAGAAAAGTTGTGCGACGCCGATGCCTTTCACCAATTATTGTATGATTTTTGACTTGTCATTTTAATTAAAATTTAACATGAACACATTACTATTCTTGTTTTAAAGTATTACATACTCCTCCGTCTGTGAATAAGCTTTCCATTGATACCTTTAACTTTGAATTTGAGTTAAAAATAAGAAAGTTATGTGCATTCTCCTGGATTCCACTTTTCGGTCACGGCGCCAAGTCGTTAATCTTACCATTTTCCTATGAAAGACAAAGCCGCCAATTAGCGCTAATTGGTGACACAAAAAATGGTGTACCTCCTTTACTATTTGTCACAGAAATGTGATCTTGGTGTCATTGGAAAGGTCTTGGAGAGACCTATCTACTGATACCAGTCTCATTAAAATCCAGTGACTTTCATTTTTTTTGCCACATACCTACACATTCCACAAGTCATGTCAAACGGTGACGCTATATTTTTATCTGGAGAGCATGCACAATAAATACTATCGGCGTAGACTGGAATAACCAGAAGCTAGAGATTGAAATTCGATTGAGAATACTGGCGTAAGTCGCCGAACCTAACTGATTAGAAATTACAGTAAAAACAGAAACGATTGAATGTAAATCAATTTTATATACATTCATATTACATTATTGTATGCTTTGCGACCCATTTGTTTCAATTTCTAGGTCCCAAATATTAGCGACTTAGCTCCTTTAAATCAAACATTCGGTTAGAAAGAAATAAACAATCATATGCCAAATGAAAGTCATTTAGAATGAATAGAGGAGATAACTCTTGTTTGACTAATGGAGGGAGAGATAACTCTCTCTTTCTCTCTCTCTCTCTCTCTCTCTCTCTCTTCTGCAGTATTAACTTTTAAATGAATATAATCTTAAAAACATTGGCATTTACCCTCAAAATTTGGCAGTTTCAGGTATTCGATTTTGGTAAACTTTTAGGGTGTGATTCAGTACACCTAACTCTACCAGAAACCACCAAAAAACCTTTTCTGGCAATTGTTTGGGGTTTGCCTCTCTTCAAATACGATAGATTTTAAAAACAAACCAAGGGCTAACATTTAATCGCCTTCTTATTAATAAAGATACCAGATGATACAATTACAATATGTACACTTTAGCAGTATGTTTAAGTTGCTATTATTGTGACGCAGGTTAGTATGGATTATTTGAGATGAATGCTTTCCGGTGTGTAAATAATTCGGTAATAAAATATCATCATTAGTTAAAGATGCCAGTACGGTATGTAAGATTTGGATCAAGGAGCTGGCAGTTCTCGTTATATTCGTTGTTACGATATTCAAAGCCTCTATTTTCAATTTCTTAATTAAATCAGTAACTGCCAATCGTCTTTAAATCTGTTGAAAATCAAGTGTATCCGATGTCATAGAAAGTTGGTTATGGTCTTGACAAGTTAATTAAGTGTTAAATTACTTGTATAATATTGTAAATGGCATTAGGTATCACACGGTGAAAATTTTATGAAAATCGAATAATAATTGACACTTTTATGGACCCAAAACCTTGAAAAGTTACCTGTTGAAAATCGTCTATTTCTCCGCAACTGAACAAGTTAGAAACCATTTTGTGATACCTATATGATCGTATGGGTTCATTCTATTGGTTGATTGGGATCAAATATCAAAATTTTAAACAAATAACAAATAGGACTCATTTGAATAAAATACTGATTTTGAAGGCTATAAATACAATTTTTGTCCAAATGACGTTATTTCCGGTGACATTGGAAATGTTAAATTGGTTTGACCTTGTTAAAATTGAGATTACGCATCAAATGAAAATCGAATAATAATTGACTCTTTTACAGGCAAACTAGCGTAAAGGGTGACTCATGCAAAATTGCCCATTTCTCGGCAACTGCTCATATTACAAACTAATTTTCACATACATTCTCTTCGTATGGATAATTGCTACTAGTTTATGAAAGTTGCGAAGAAATATTTTTTAAAATATGAAAAACCTGAATGGGTTGTGAATAGCTACGCAGTGTGAAACCCTAATAAAAATCAAGAAACGACCATCATCTAGGATTTAAAGCAGTATCAAATGGACAATACCAGATCTCTAAATTCTAAACAGTCGATGTTTATCTCCTAATTACCATTTTGTTTTGTGTATTTACAGTGTGAAGATTCAGAAAATGTCAAAGCATTATGTCTCAAGAAATAACTATAAATGTGATGTTTGTGGTAAATCATTTACCACTAGTGGTCATCAACAGAGACACACCAGAATTCATACTGGTGAAAAACCCTTTTCATGTAATGTTTGTTGTAAATCATTTACACAAAGTAGTGGTATCAACACATGAAATTCCATACTGCAGAAAAAAATCTTTCTTGTGATGTTTGTAGTAAATATTTTACTACTAGCAGTGATTAACATAAAGACACCAGACTCCATACTGGGGAAAAAACCCTTTCTTGTGATGTTTGTAGTAAATATTTTACTACTAGCAGTGATTAACATAAAGACACCAGACTCCATACTGGGGAAAAAACCCTTTCTTGTGATGTTTGTAGTTAATATTTTACTACTAGCAGTGATTAACATAAAGACACCAGACTCCATACTGGGGAAAAAACCCTTTCTTGTGATGTTTGTAGTTAATATTTTACTACTAGCAGTGATTAACATAAAGACACCAGACTCCATACTGGGGAAAACCCCTGTTCTTGTAAATATTTTACCACTTGTAATGGTTTATATAAATGTACAAAAACCGTCCTACTATTCTGCACCGACTGGGCTATTGAAGATCAACATGAAATAATCTACTCCCATATGAAAGGAAAACTATTTTCATGTGATGTTTGTGATAAATCATTTATGGTCAACAGAAATTTGTATAAACAGATGAAAATTCCTCAGAATATAAAGAAAATTATTTATTTACACATCCAAAGTGTTGTAAGTTTTTGGTATCTACTAGAGGGTTATTTCTATAAAATAAATATTAATATGATTTATTTGAGCACGAATGACAGTAAAATTTATCTATAAATATGGTCTTATTATATTAACAAGAAAAATAAAATCTGTACAAAAGGAGTTGAATTAGTTTGTTATGAATGAAAAATAAAGGATAGTGTAATTTATCAACCTAGCCAGCCTTTTGAATAGGTGTCCAGAAGACCGCTGTCTGATTAATATGGTCATTAGGATATATTTTATATATAAAATAATGAAGCTACTAGTATTAAATTTGTGTATTTTGAGAATATTATACTTTAATTCATTCATATTATTAATTTCAGATGTTTATTTTATATGGTCTCATTATTGGTTATATCAGTATTATAATAAACTCCTATTATAATAAACACATCAAAATTACATTTTACCAACTTTATCTGTAAAATATAATCACAACTAAGAATGAAATTTTACTAAAAACAAAATTATGAAAGATGGCTTGTGAGGTTTTTCATTTAGCTCTTGCATGTTTAACAATATTAACCAAAATCTGACAGAAATGGTGAAAAGGAAAGGGAGAGAAAGACTTAAATAACTTTCGTGGCATTGGAATATTTGGTGTGCTGTGTCCTATGTCGGGGAGAAACTTCAGGTATCACCATAAATGTCTGCAATAGCAATTCAGTTAAAGCAGACATTAAATCACCAAGGTAGTAGTAGTAGTAGGTATCACCAAAAGGCCTTTTTTAGTTTGCTTACCATGTGTACTGACATTATGCCGGAGAAAGAAAATCAAAGAATAACTGCAAAAATGATGGCCCTTAAAAGTATACATGCTGCTTTATGTACAGAGATGCATCTCAGGTCCAATTACACCAATTTAAAGACAGAAACTTTCACTACACCAAATTAATTATAACAATTTAGAAATAACCATTTTATTATACCAATTTGAAACATAAACTCTTTCCTTACACAATCACTATACCAAATTAAAAATAACCACTTTAATTATATCAATTTCAAAATAACCACTTTAATTTGATCAATTATAACAATTTCAAAATGACCAATTTAATTTGATCAATAATAACAACATCAAAATAACCACTTTCATTTTATCAAATCGACTGTTCCAATTTAAAAATAATCACTTTGGTTACACCAAATTAATTTTACCACTTTTAAGATAACCACTTTAATTACATCAATGATGTGTTTCATACTCATAGTAAATAATTGAAATTCAATCTTGAATTAACCACCTTAAATTCACTAATGTAAAAATAAACACTTGAAATAAACATGTTAATTACACCAGTGTTCTAATAACTACCTTAAACACCCCAATATTTAAAACAATCACCCTTCATTGTATCAATTTTACTGACAAGAAACAGGTTAGCTTGCCTGATTATTCAGGTGCAATTTGTTCAAGTGGTCGGTACTTTTAACAAACTAGCCAAAGTGATTTGAAATCGAGTATACTGACATCTTCACTAAATTCAAAGCGATTATTGGCAAGTAGATAAAAACGCCTTGAATTTTAATTGATTTATCCTTCACGCACTTGTTCACTGACATGAGTTACTCGGGTTGGAGACGGTCCGTGTCATATTTTGACTTCCTTCAAAAATGGCGGCATTCTATTTCAAGCGGATAATAGGTGCACGCTGATAGGTGAACCCAAACCCTAGAGAAGATATTCTCCAGATGACACAAAGATCTGGTATTATTCATAATAGGTACCAATATTGATGTTTATTACAGGTCACTCGATATATTATTTAATGTTAAAATGTAAATTTGATAAACACTAGAATTCTCGCGGCATATTCATATGTCATACATATGGACTAACCCAAATAAAAGTACTAATATTTTCTGGCTAAAATCGAATCTTAAAATTATGTAAGTTACTGTCTGAACCATCGTAAATTTTAAATGGATTTCTTTGATTTAAAATGAACAGACTACTTAACAAACTACTGTGTTTGAAATCAACTCCCGTTAAATAAAATCTATTGCACAATTAAATATTACAACGAATAGAAAAGTTCTCTCATGAGTATTTTGACTATTTACCGGTACTTGTAATTTCGACTGACTGGAAGACAGAGTAGCGTTCGTCACATGTTGGGAGAAACCAAAGAGTTGTTTCGGGTTGGTTTAACTTCGACAGATCCATGTGTATCAATCAAAACAAAGTTCAATTAAAATTAAGGCAATAACATAGGAGATTTATATTATAAATATTTTAACACGCAACATTAGCGAAATTTGTCACAGACCGCAACTGAAACCACAAAACCACACTGGAAAATCCTGAGAAACTTTCTCAGTCAATAACTGGACAACATTGTTAGTGAGCTAATGCCTTGCTCACAGATCCACCATGGTTCCTTTCACTGGACTATTTTTTGAACGATTTTATGACTTCTCCATTCATCCTTAATAGATTTCAAGAGACTTTATAGCTGGATTTCTTACTGTTAAAGCTAAAAACTCAAGAGATTTGAAGTGACTTTATAGCTGGATTTTTTACTGTTGAAGGTAATATAACTTTATTAACATCATAAATTTCCTCAAAATAAACTCTGTATTTCAAGCATTAGATCCCCTTTTTATACACCCACATTTTCATTTGGACTTATATTGTTGTCGCTCCTGTTCTTCCAGAATTTGCTTGTGGACCCTCTACGGGTCACAATTTTCATCTGATTTTGTCAAAACTTTAAATAGGTGTTTATCTCCAAAAGATCTTGGTTCCTTTAGATATTTGCGCATATTGGACTTTATCTTTCTGGATTGTGATCAATGATTTTACGAAAAAAATTGTAATTTTAGCTTGTGGACCCTCTAGAGGTAACAATTTTTGTGTGATTTTAAAAACCGTTTCAATATATCATCGTTACTCCCTGATGATGGTAGAGTTCAAATTTCGTGAAAATCGGAACAAAATTGCCTGACAAAATGGTCACTCCTAGAGGTCACAATTGTTATCTGATTGTGATGAAACTTAAACTATATGTTTATATCCCAAAGATCTTGCAAATCAAAAATCAACTTCCTGGATAATGACCCCTAATTGTACAAAAAAAAAATCACATTTTTAGCTTGTGGATCCTCCAGAGGTCACACTTTTTATCCAATTTTAAATGATACCTTGTTAACCACATACTGCTTCATCTGTGGTAAAAAAACACTCAACCCAAATAAAGAGATATCTTGTTAACCTCTTGTGAGAAAGACATTGCCACAAACTGCTCTATGTGTGGTAAAAAAAATGTTTGTTGCCTTTTAATGGCGATTTCGTCGTTCCTGATATTTTATCTGAGGTTGAAAAATATACCTGTGTTTATGGTTAGTGTTTGAAATAAATTGAATTCTGAAATTAATTGAATTAAACTGTGAAATTATGGCAATTCCATTACTTCTAACAATTAGATCCAGGTAAAAATAACATGACCTGTCATTTTTTCACTTGGAATAAAACTACAGCATTTCAAGTCAAAAACTAGAATGGTTTATGGTTAATTTTGATAAAAATAATTAAACAGTAAATTTAATTATTTATGGGTTTTCTTTCAGAGAGAAGATTCAGGAGAAAAGCTGAAAATGTCAAAACATTCTGTCTCCAATAAAAACTATAACTGTGATATTTGTGGTAACTCATTTAGAGGCCTGGCTGATTTAAGTAGACACATTATGATTCATACTGGTGAGAAGCCATATAAATGTGATGTTTGTAGTAAATCATTTACACAAAGTAGTCATCTACAGAGACACACCAGAACCCATACCGGTGAAAAACCCTTTAGTTGTAATGTTTGTAGTAAATCATTTACCTCTAGTATTGGTCTACAGTATCATACCAAAACCCACACTGGTGACAAACCATTTTCATGTGATGTTTGTAGGAAATCATTTAACAATAGTAGTAATCTACATCGACACACTAGAATTCATACCGGTGACAAACCCTTTTCTTGTAACGTTTGTAGGAAATCATTTACCTCTAGTAGTAATCTACAACAACACACCAGAGTTCATACCGGAGAAAAACCCTTTTCTTGTGATGTTTGTAGTAAATCTTTTACTCGTAGCACCCATCTACATGTACACACCAGAATTCATACTGGCGAAAAACCCTTTTCTTGTGATGTTTGTAATAAATCTTTTACCACGAGTGGTGATCTACATAAACACACTAGAATTCATACTGGTGAAAAACCCTTTTCTTGTGATGTTTGTAATAAATCTTTTTCCCGTAGCACTCATCTACATGTACACACCAGAATTCATACTGGTGAAAAACCCTTTTCTTGTGATGTTTGTAATAAATCTTTTTCCCGTAGCACTCATCTACATGTACACACCAGAATTCATACCGGAGAAAAACCCTTTTCTTGTGATGTTTGTAATAAATCTTTTTCCCGTAGCACTCATCTACATGTACACACCAGAACTCATACCGGAAAAACCCTTTTCTTGTGATGTTTGTAATAAATCATTTTCCTGTAGCACTCATCTACATAAACACACCAGAACTCATACTGGAAAAACTCTTTTCTTGTGATGTTTGTAATAAATCATTTACACACATTAGTAGTCTTTGTAATCATAAAAGAATTCATACTGAAGAAAAATCATTTTCTTCTCAATCATTATTTTTGTAATTAAGACATGTATATATATGTTTGTAATATACCATAGATAATTTGTAAGACATAATATGTATACATATCTTTTTAATATAGACATATTTTATAGTTTTAAAGTATTTGTCAGTGTAATATACCATAATAGCATATTTTATAGTTTTAAAGTATTTGTCAGTGTAATATACCATATATAACAGCATATTTTGTTGTTTTAATGTATCTGTTGATGTAATATACCGTATATAATAGCATATTTTGTTGTTTTAAAGTATTTGTTGATGTAATATACCGTATATAATAGCATATTATATAGTTTTAAAGTATTTGTTGATGTAATATACCGTATATAATAGCATATTTTATAGTTTTAAAATATTTGTTGATGTAATATACCATATATAATAGTATATTTTGTTGTTTTAATGTACTTGTCAGTCTTGATAGTAGAGAGTGGTATTGGGCATAAAAGTCCACTCATCTTTAACCAGGTCATTTTGGGACTAACACATATTTATCTCTTAATTTGCTTGTGTGCAGGGGTTGTTAGAAGCGGGAGAAAACCTTGGTACCTGGAGAAAACCCATGATGTTAGATAGCTTACCCTACTCCTTGTCACTTAACACCATGGGATTAAACTCATGACTAGCATACATGACATGGCTTATGATTGTGTTCGACCACCTCCAAATGAGACGAAAAACTTCTTTATTCGTTTGACTTTTATAAATATGTAGTTACGAATTTATTAAAATTTTTGCTAGAACTCGGCAATTTTTTTCCTAATTTAGTTGATTGTAACCAATGACGTATATATTTTAACGGTTCTCAATTCAGAATCACCTCATGTAGTTTCGTCCGTTTTTATATGCCCACATTTTTATATGCCCACATATTGTTATCTGCCCACATATTGTTATCTGTCACAATTTTTATAAGATTTTGATGAAACTTAAAATATATGTTTATGTCCCAAAGACCTTGGTTACTTTCGCTATTTGCATATATCAAACCACTGATTGTACGAAAAATCGCCTTGTTAGCTTGTATACCTTCTAGAAGCCACTATTTTTATCCGATTTTAAAAACCGTTTAAATATATCACCGTTACACCATAATGATGGTTGAGTTTGAATTTCGTAAAAATAGGATCATAACTGCCCGACAAAATGGCCAATCCTTATACGCAAATAGTGTCAAGGTATATGGTACCAAGGTCGTGGACCCTCTGGAGGTCATAATTTTTTTCTGATTTTGATGAAACTTAAAATATTTTTATATCCCGAAGACCTAGATTCCTGTAGATATTCACGCATATCGGACTGTAACTTCTTAGATTATGGCTCCTGATTGTACGAAAAATCACGTTCTTTGCTTGTGAACACTGTAGAGGTCATGATTTGTATCCAATTTGGTTTAAACTTGAAATGTATGTTTATAACCCACAAATCTCAGTTCCTTTTGATATTCGCACTACCTCAATTATGGCCCCTGAGCTTGTTCTCTGTCCATCTCTTGCCAAATGTGGGCGTATCATGCATGGCAACCACTTGTCTATCTTTTAAACTCACTCATATGGCAACTTAACGACATTGCAAGATTGAAATTTACTTTTATTTAAAGCTGAACTCGGATGACAAAACTACAGAAATAATTAAATAAAAAAGGTAACGACCGCCATACATGTTTTCAATTTGTAGAAGAAACATGGCAATCACTTAGGGGTAACAAAAACACAGACAGGACACGCCCATGGCCAGTGCATGATGTGTCAAACAAACTGTCCAGATCCGGTTAGCTAGTCAACTACCAATTACCTCCTGACTGATCAAAGTTCTTTCACTATCACTACTATCAGCTAACTGAAAATATTATTGCTACACAATTATTATGCCTATAAATATGGGGGATACATTTTCTACTCTTCTGGTTCTACAATTGTCAATTATTGGGTCTATAATTGTCAATAACTGGTTCTATCATTGTCAATAACTGGGTCTATCATTGTCCATAACAATCATTGTTGCACAAAGCTGAAATTTCCTTGATTCTGAAATTCATCATGTATTGGGTTGGGTGATCAAGTGGTCTGACTCCACACTTGTACCTTGACCCTGAATATGTGGAAGCGATTGAAAAATAATTGTACCAAAATGACCTCTCACTGTCTTTCAAAATAACCGCTATTAAACATACTAATTTCAATTGGTGCAATTTATTTAAAAAATTGAATAACTGATTTACAGAAAAAAAATAATTCCAAAACAGAGTCTGTTTAACAGACTCTTTCAAAATGGTCTATATCTTGAAAACAGCTCAAGTTACAGACTCATTTGTCTCGGCAACAGCTCAAGTTACAGACTAATATAACCACTTCAATTACTCAAATTTAAAGTAGCTAAGTCTCTAACTCAATATCATCCAAAGTCTTAAACGTTGAAAACACGAATGATTTGTCAATTCAAATCAACATTGATGTTGTTATCTTACCGGGAAAAGGTAGGCTTCTGATATCCAATGTTTAAGACAAAATAAACATTTTACCATTGGTGCATGAATCGTGTACCATAGTGCATTTCATCGTCATTTGTAACAAGTGACCAGAAAGAGCAAGGCTAGACATATTCCACAACTCATGTCATACAGCGACGCCATAACTTATCTGGAAAGCATGCGCAACAGACTGGAATAACCAGACGTTAGAAATTTCTATTCAGTTGAGACTTATGCCGTATTTCCCTGAACCTAACTGAGCCAAAGCTGAAACAATAGAATGTAAATCAGTTCATATACAATCAGATTACATTATTATCTGCGTTGCGACCCGTTTGGGTCAATTTCTAGGTCCCAAATATTAGCGATTTAGCTCCTTTAAAAATAATCACTTTAATTGCACCAATTTAAAGACAGAAACATTCACTACACCAAATTATTTACAAAAATTTAGAAATAATCATTTTAATTATACCATTTTAAAACATAAAGTCTTTCCTCACACAATCACTATAGTTATACAAAATTAAAAAATACCATTTTTATACGCCCACATTTTCATGTGGACGTATATTGTCGTCGCCCCTGTCCGTCCGTCCGTCCACAATTGTTTGTGAACAGTCTACAGGTCACAATTTTTATCCGATTTCAATGAAACTTGAAATATAGGTTTATCACCCTAAGATCTCGGTTCCTTTCGATATTGGCATCTATCGGACCGTAACTTCATGGATTATGGCCCCTGATTGTACGAAAAATCACGTTTTTGGCTTGTGAACACTGTAGAGGTCACAATTTTTATCCGATTTAAAAAAACGCGTTAATATATCACCGTTACACCATAAGGACGGCTGAGTTCGAATTTCGTGAAAATCGGCCCAAAACTCAAATAGCGTAAAAATACGGTATATCAAGGTTGTGGACCCTATAGAGGCTACAATTTTTATCCGATTTTGTTGAAACTTGAAATGTAAGTTTATAACCCAAAGATCTTGGTTCCTTTCGATATTCGCGCATATCGGACCGTAACTTACTGAATTATGGCCCCTGATTGTACGAAAAATCGCGTTTTTAATTTGTGGACCCTATAGAGGTCATAATTTTTATCCGATTTAAAAAGACGTATTATTATATCACCATTACACCCTTGATTGTAGGAAAAAACACTTTCGTTTTAGCTTGTTTTCTATCCATCTCTCGAAAATGTGGGCGTATCCTGCCTGGCAGCCGGTGGTGATTATACTAATTTCAAAATAACCACTTTAATTATATCAATTTCAAAATAACCAATTTAAATTGATCAATTATAACAATACAAAATCACCACTTTCATTTTAATCAAATCAATTGGTTCAATTTCAAAATAATCATTTTGATTGCACCAAATTAATTTTACCACTTTTAAGATAACCACTTTAATTACTTACATCAATGATGAATTTTATACTCATAACAAAGAACTTGAAATTGAAACTTGAATTAAACAATTTAATTTAACTGATGTAAAGTAAACACTTGAATGATGGAATCTTCAGTTTCAAAATAACCATGTTAATTACATCAATGTCCTAATAAACACCCTAATTTTACAACAATCACTTTCATTGTATCAATTTTTACATGACAAGGAATAGGTTAGCTTGCCTGATTATTCAGGTGCAAATTGATGAGTGATCGGTACATTTAACGAGCTAGCCAAAGTGATTTGAAATCGAGTATACGGACATCTTCACTAAATTCAAAGCGATTTGGCAAGTAGATAAAAACTCCTTTAATTTTAATTGATTTATCCTTCACGCGCTTGTTCATTGACATGAGTTACTCGGGTTGGAGACGGTCCGTGCCATATTTTTGACTTCCTTCAAAGATGGCGGCAATCCAGTTGAAGCGAATAACAGGTACCAGTATAGAAGTTTATTACAGGCCACGCGATATACAACTGTATAATTTAATGTTAAAATGTAAATTTGATAAACACTAGCATTCTTGCTACATATACATATTTCATATATATGGACTAACCCAAAGGAAAGTACTAACATTGGGGGTACGGTACTCGATTGAACGATTACATGTCATTTGGGACTCACGTCATTTGGGACTCAGAAAAATATGACCACGACATTTGGGACTCGGGTATACGACTTTCGTGACTCGGGATAATTTATTAGAAATAGGCCAATTCAAAACACGAAAGTAAATATTTATTAACATGAAACACGTGGTTAGTAAAAGGCTCAACCAAACGATAAAACATTAGTTGCACTTACGGTTCTTTGATAATCATCGTTTCTCATAAAAGTTATATATTTATTTAAAACGAATAATATGCTGATGAATTTATTTGAAAATGACCGACACAAAAAACAAAATAAATATTTACACGACATGCAATCTTTTTTACAAGCCCCTAGAAATTGTTAACGATAATCCGTGAGCTGCACGTTGACATGCTTGTCGTAGATGGCAATACCAATCAATAAATTAGTGCGTACAAGGCAAAGTTTTTTTAAGGAAAATATAAGAAATGGCAACGATCAAAGCAGGATAATTAAAGCTGATTAACTGATAATCCCAATGTTATTACAATATGTTCAAAGAAACCTAACGGTTCTTTGGTGGATGAGGAAAAACATGAGTTGTCAATCATCGAGAATGGCGGCCGTGTGTTGATTGCAGTTATACCGTTTCACGAAAAAACATTAGCAGTGGTCGGTCAATCAAGCTCGTTTACTATTTGATAAAAGAAAAACACAAATTTTCAACAATATATTATTGTCAAGTTTTATACTCGCAGATAAAACAAAACAAAGGAGAACTAGCAAATTTAATCGCGGTCTCAACAATCGCCGATCAACTAAATAAAACGAAAGACAACTAAGACAGCTGTTATATATATCTCATAAATAAATAGTCCCAACTGTCGTTTATATTGAGTCCCAAATGTCGTTTGTGTTGAGTCCCAATTGACGCCAATCAAGTCCCAAACGTCGTCAACTGAGTCCCAAATGTCGTTTATGTTGAGTCCCAAATGATGTGAGTCCCAAATGACGTGATACCGAGATATACTGATGTGTTTGTTTTTAGCTACGATTGGATGCCTTTAGTTCCAAGTGGCAAACTCAATTTCTTTATTAATGCATGTAACATCTTTAAAATAAGATAAGTTTATGCTATTATGAATATGATTAATTAAACTTACAGGGGCCAATGTAGTGGCACAACTGTCTCCTAACTCCAAATATTCGCGTTTAAATTAATGAAGCGTTGTTTTTGTCTGACATTCACCGCCATCGAAATCCATTCATAGTTACAGTGCTTTAGATTGCCCTTTTGATTGGCTGTTATAAAAGCCATATATTTAGCCCCGCCTTCATGATGACAGCGTGTCGTTTAAAAAGACGGCAGTCTTAGTAACGGCTTAACGCCCCGATTTTAAAAACGACGATTTGTACCCGTTTCAGGTAGGATTATATGCTTAATTGTAGTTGGGTGTGGCAGAAATATTCTAAATAACAATAATCAATCGTTGTTTTGATTAAAACTATTGTCAATTTTGTTTACAAATGCCTGGTGCGAATCGCTCCCGCATGTGCTACATTGAAGTTAATAGCATCAACTCTTATCTCGAAACACGGAGGGTTGAAAGATAGATTTGTTATCTAGTGATACAAGACTAAGTGCTTTATTTTGTTATAACGCACCGCTATATAAGTTCATTGTAGATGATTAATATCTGTTATTTAATGTTCAATTAAATACGGAGAAGCGTAAAAAATAATTTAAGACTTTGCAAGGTAATGATTTGACCACAAAACCTGAAGTAACGAGCAATAACAGACACACCATCAAATTTCATTTCACTGGTAATTCCGTTGAAGATGAAAAGTTGTTATATGAGACTCTGACAATTCCCCACTGAGAAGAAATCTTATTGAGGTCAAAATCTTTTGCTATTGCTGACAGTTGGTTTTTATACGCCCACATTTAAATGTGAAACTTCCAATCAGTAGAAACAGGAAACACAAACCAAATACAGACGGTTTGATGGGATCAATTTTGACTAAGTCAAAATGATGCATTTGAAATTCAGATAAGTTGATATAAAATGATTAATAGAATACAATATCAAAAAACCATTGTTTTATCCAACGTTTCGTCAGTAAATATACTAACTTCTTCAGGGATGAAGAACTAAATTCAAAATGACTGGAAGTCAGTTATGACATCATAGGAAGTTATGACATCGTGGGAGTGATGACGTCATAGACTTAGATACATAACGTGAAAGGTTAGCTTAACTAAAACTTAGGTAAAATTTTACAAGTAAGGAAAACTTCTGCATGATTATGAATGGTTTTGAAACCCCTTGGATTTAACTCATTTAAACCGTTAGGCCAAACTGAATCAAGTCTATGAATCCACAGACTTTCTGCTGTGTTCAATTTTTTCTGATCTTTATCAGGAATTTTTTGTACTATGGTACACACGAAATCATGACCCGGTATATTAAAATGGGAGGCTACATGGGGGGAATGGCCAGGTTTTTTAAGCTTTATATTACTTCTGTGCTTATTAAGTCGAGTGCTGAAAGGAGTAATGGTTTGGCCTACATGTTGCATACTACAGGTTTTACATGTTAAACAATATACAAGATAAGAACTGACACAGTTGACATAGTCTCGCATGATTTGCATAATTTTCGTAAACAAGGTTGACATCCGTATGAAATTTTGTCCTTAATATGCTTATTACTAGTGTCAGAAGTTCTCAACTTATTTTCTTTCAAGATATTGCCAATAGTGTAGTTCTTCCTCTCTGCTATTATTATTTTGCTGCTATTCTTAATTTTCATCATACGTGAACTTGTGTCTAAAATACTTTGGTCTTTAATCATTTGGTGAAGGTGAGGTTGTCTAGGGTCAATTTTTACTGACGAAACTTTGAATCAAACGAAGGTTTTTTGATATTGTATTCTATTAATTATATTATATCACATTCAAATGTGGTCGTATATTGTCGTCGCCCCCATCCGTCGGTCCGGCGTTCACAATTGCTTGTGGACACTCTAGAGGCTAAAGTTAATATCCGATTGACTTTAAATTTATACACGGTGTTTAAGGTCTTGAGATGATGAAGCCTATTGATTTTTAGCAATTTCCGATAATTACTCCCAGAGTTATGGCCCTTGATCACTTTGAAAAACCTTGTGGATGTTCTAGAGGCCAAAGTTAATATCCGATTGACTTTAAATTTATACACAGTGTTTAAGGTCATGAGACGAAGAATCCTATTGATTTTCAGTGATTTCCGATAATTACTTCCAGAGTTATGGTCCTTGATTTGAAAAATCATGTGGTCGCTCTAGAGGCCAAAGTTAATATCCGATTGACCTTTAATTTATACACAGTGTTTAGGGTCATGAGATAAAGAATCCTATTGATTTTCAATGATTTCAGATTATTACTGCCAAAGTTATGGCCCTTGATCACTTTGCAAAATCTTGTGACGCTCTAAAGGCTAAAGTTGTCATCTTATTGACTTAAGATTGATACACAGAGTTTAAGATCTTGAGACGAACAACTATATTGATTTTCAATGAATTTTTATGACTTGGAAGAGCTAAATTCATGATATTAAAAGTTTTGTATACAAAACGTAAGCATGGGACAGAACTTTACAAAAACCAAACAAATTCTAATGGTTTTCTGAGTTGTTGCTCTTAATCAGATTTTAGTGTGTATTATAAATGTTTCATTACCGAAAAAAGTAAAAATATCCGACAACTCTTGTTGACTGCCCGCACAATTTAGCTGCTGTGGGCGTATGTTTCGTTGCCTGGCAACCTATCTTCTGTTTCAATGACGTAAAAGCCAAAGAAAATAATGTTGACTTCATCTATGATTTATTTAAAGCTGTATCAAATGGATAATATCAGATCTCTAAATTCTAAACAGTCGGTGTTTATCTCCTAATTACCATTTTGTTTTGTGTATTTACAGGGAGAAGATTCAGAAAATGTCAAAGCACTGTGTCTCAAGAAATAACTATAAATGTGATGTTTGTGGTAAATCATTTGATGGCCTTCATAATTTAAGTGACTCTACTGGTTTAAGTAGACACATGATGATTCATACTAGAGAAAACCATATAAATGTGATGTTATCTACTTGAACATACCAGAATCCATACTGGTGAAAAACTCTTTTCTTGTGATGTTTGTAGTAAATCATTTACTAGTGGAAGTTATCTGAATAAACATAAACAAATTCATACTAGAGAATGAGATACTGGTGAAATAACTTTTACATCTTGTAGTCATAGCAACACAAATACTCATACTAGAGAAAAAGATTTTCTTGTGATGCTTGTAGTAGATCATTTAACACCAAAATTATTCAACAGGAAATGGAGTTTAACGTCTTACTAACGAAGACTATTCTGCACCGACTGGGCTAACAAAGACTATTCTGTACTGACAGGGTTACTGAACACTATTCTGCACCGACTGGGATAATGAAGACTATTCTGCACCAACTGGGATAATGAAGACTATTCTCTACCGACTAGGCTAATGAAGACTACTGTTACGGTCCAGGCGATTCCAGTCTTTCGCACGTCGTTTCCGACTGAGAGTGTCAAAAAAAATGAGACCAGCTCCCTTGTAGAGTTCACGCCCGAAACACATTTATATAACAATGTCATACATTACCATGTATCACAATATAATGCCCGATATCCATCTTGTCCTTTTCACATAATTATATTTATAACATTCCCGTTAGGCCGATGAATTGACACAAATCAGTTAGTGAAACAAGCGACATCAAACAGCCGGCGGCCATGACACTTTGGCGCGGTCAAGGCTATAACGTCGTCATTGTTAGTAACGCTCGCATTCATTGGTCGACAACTGACGTCATCGGAATCCCCTTATAAATAGAAGCAGACGACAAGGAAATCCTCAGTGGACACTCGGTGCACTCGGGAAAGCTCCTTACGTAATTGGCAGCAATCCAGCTATTTTAAATTGGATATGGATCACCAAAAATGGGTAAGGAATTAATATCCTAGCTTTGGCTGTGGTAATTTATCCATAACTGGTCTCCTATTTAAAGACTCATAGGTTGGTTTAACCTTGACTGGCTTGATCCAAGATAGGCCTAGTTGTGGTTCACCCATTCCCCCAAGGCCAAGTCTTACCAATTCCTTATGTCACCAAATCTCCGATTTAATCCCGTCATATCCACCGGCCTGACAGGGCAAATGTATTTATTTACCTTATTCCTGTTTCCATACCTGGGAATTTATCCAAAGGGTTGGCGTCTCACCAAAATTATCTCCCCTTAAGTTAATGCGATGTATCCCAATTATAAATTGATCCAAATAAAGATGTTTATTTTTATCTACACCCGAGTTTGTTAGTTCTTTCGATTGAAGTGCTAGGCTGGAACGAACCCCTAAAAAGTCTCTAATAAATGTTGAGACGCTACACTACCCTCTACCGACTAGGCTAATGAACACTATTCTGCACCGACTGGGCTAATGAAGACTAGGCCTATTCTCTACCGACTAGGCTAATGAAGACTACCCTCCACCGACTGGGATAATGAACACTACCCTCCACCGACACTAGGTCTAATAAAGACAGGTATTCAACATGAAAAGAAAACCATTTTGTTTTGATGTTTGTGATAATCATTTACAGTCAATAGAAATTTTGATATCCAGATAAAATTCATTAGAATGTGGTGGTCATTATGCTTTTTTTTAGATGTTCAAATTTCTTTTGTTGGCAATCTTCTCATCTTTGGTAAGATTTGCAGAGCTGATAATGGTATGAAGAGACTGGTAATCTTCCTGTGAATTGATTCTGTAGCTTCTGGTGTAATTGGTAAATCTGGGGAAATAATCGTTTGGTATTTCTGTGGTGTTGTATTTGTTCACGGGCCTGAAGCTTACTTGCGTTGTGTAGTATCCTGTTCGCAGCATTAGAGTGCACACATGGTTTAAGCTGAAATCCCTTGGGCACAATGTCACAGTTCCTACACCGCATGAGAAAAGTTAAGTTATTACATGTGTGAACATTTTTACCTTCTAGTTTACTAAGTTGACTTACTAACACACTTAACTGCCTCATCTCCATACTGATGATGAATATAATCCTTGAGTGGCATTTAGTGATAGATCACAATTTATAAAGAAGATTATTTATTTACACACCCTCTACTAGAGGATTATTTCCATAAAAGAAATTTGAATATGATTTAATTTAGCACCAATAATAATTTAATGTATCTTCAAATATGGTTCTTCAATTAAACACGAAAAATAAAATCTGTTCAAAAGCAGTTTAATCAGTTTTTTTTATCAATAAAAACTAAAAGATTTCTTAATTTATTACCTGGTCAGACCCATGGATTTTTCTTGACGATGGATGTTCTGAAAGGTTGTAGGTAATTAAAGAGTATGATTACCTGGCCAGACCCATGGTTTTTCTTGACGATGGATGTTCTGAAAGGTTGTAGGTAATGAAGAGTATGATTACCTGACCAGACCCATGTTTTTTCTCGACGATGGACTTCTGAAAGATTTTACGTTGTTGTTGTTTATTACAAATTTAAAATTGTAATATGATATTATGGACAGGTTGATTTGAGTAATTTACTTACATATGGAGGCGTAATATAAAATATAAAAAAATTTAACATCCAGTACATTGTAATATGATATTGTGGACAGTCACTTGGTGTTAAAATCGCTGTAGTGAGAAGGCAGGTCATCTTCTCCCTTTGTCGTAATAAAGACAAATTAAAACAGGAAGTCCAGCTAGTTGATGTTTGTTGGTGTGATCAGTGCAGATAGAAAAAAAACTGTGGGGAAAAAGAATCTGCTTGCTTTATGTAGAATAGCAAAGTTTTCTTTATAAAAACCAAATAGCTTGACCTGTGGAATATTTACAGATTAAAACCTGTTTTATTCCGGTGTCTCAGGTATATAAAAATAACCACTTTAATTACAACAATATAAAAATAACCACTTTAATTACACCAATTTAATAAAAACCACTTTAATTATACCAATTTAAAAATAACCACTTTAATTGTACTAATTTAAAAATAACCACTTTAATTATACCAATTTAAAAATAACCACTTTAATTACACCAATTTAAGAATAACCACTTTAATTATACCAATTTAAAAATAACCACTTTAATTATACCAGTTTAAAAATAACCGCTTTAATTATTCCAATTCCAGGTCTAGAAATTGTGCCATGGTATCTTATACCAATAGGGTGCTTGCATAATTCCATAACTCCTATTTGCCATATGAAAAACAACAAGATAGTGGCAATATCTTTGCTTTAATAGGAATAAAAATATGTTCTGAAAATCATGCAAAAAATGTAATTTCCAATAAAACAATTTTAAGAAAGAAAAAAGTCACACAAACTTTGATTGAATTCAAACATATTTGCTTTTAAAGTAACGTTTTTATGTCAAAATGCCCCTCTAAATGTGATTTATAAGCAAGTTTGAAAGTTGTAACCAAGGGACATAGCTCTATTAATTAGACATTAATTAACCTATCCAGACCATAATCAACTCTAGATGGCTAGCCTGCGATCTTTAAAGGATTATGAGCCGATTTACTGCATAACTTTCCTTCACGATTTAACGATTAAATGGATAATCAAGACTATGCTGTTTATCGTACTGACTTTAGTAATGATGATCGAGGCTAGGTGGAAATTTCAGTCGCTTAGTTATCGGTTCATAGTGGATCAATTTAAATGAATTTTTCCGCAAATTGCCATTACATTATCTAGTTTTTAACTATTATAGTGAGAACTGCCAACTCGTTATTGAATTTTTTAAAATTCCAGTCAACTTCATTTTGAGCGACATTAAGGCTGTTTAGAAAATACAGGAATCTCGATTGACATTGATATCATTTTTACAATAGTAAACAAATTATTGATTTTACTATTCTTAATTAAATTATTAACTGCCAATCATGTTTAAATCTGTTGAAAATAAAGAGTATCTGATGTAATAGAGAGTTGGTTATTGGCAAGTTAATAAATGTCTAATTAATAAAAGATATAACATTTAAGGCCTAAAGAAAGACCTGCAATAGGCAGATTTTATAATAGTAGTAGATGATTTCATATGTTGGGGGTTTATAAGCTGCAGTGACGATTATGATTTAGAATTTCTCTTCAGCATCATTCTTATCAAATACATTACAGATTCTGTTTAACATTTATATTAATAATTTAAATTATAAAATATAATGTACACTCACACAAACAATAATGGTCCGTAATCTTCAGATATGAGTTACTCGGGTAGGAGACGGTCCACATCATATTTTATACTTTCCTAATGCTTGTAAAATGGCGGATTTCTGATTACACGGAAAGATAATTCTGTTTGGAAACATGGTTTGGTGTGGAGGAGTAACCGAAGTTGGCCGAGTGAAATCTGCAGCCGGTTGCCGAGTGAAAAATAGAAAGTAACTCATTGAAGATCCAGTATTGTGCATTACAGCTGACAAGACGTATTTATTTATTTGGTATACGTTACCGATATATAACTTCATTGTAGATGATTAATATCTATTATTTGATGTTCAATTAAAGACGAAGAAGCTTAATAGATAATTTACGCGTAGACTAGTCACCGGAATTCACTTATAAACATCGGAATTCATTGGGTGATTTTGTAACTTCCCAGAAGCTGATATCTTTTGACAAGTTTCTAACATTTGAGGTTGGTTTGAGGAAATGGTCGCTTGTTTCGCAAACCAGTTAATTTTATGTGTTTAATGGACGCTTGTCTAGCAGACAAGGTGATTTTATATATTTTATAGTGTTCTAATGGAGTTGGCGATGGTAGATTTGATTTATATAGCGCTTATCTAACCTTCCTTCATTTGGCTCATCAGTTAATTAATGTCTGATTAATAATTTATAACAATATAAAGATAACTATAGCAGGGGAAACCTATAACAATATAAAGATAACTATAGCAGGGGGAACCTATAGCAATATAAAGATAACAATAACAGGGGGAACCTATAGCAATAGCAGGGGAAACCTATAATAATATAAAGATAATTATAGTGGGGGAAATACACAACAATATGGTGTGTTGACATGTATGTTATAAAATCTATGGAAAGATCAAAATTGTTGTACATACATGTATATCATATTTCAAAAAAAGAATATATTTTTACAATATGAGGGCTTGTGTTTTATTAAATCTGTGGAAAGATCTATATAGTTATTTATTTTATTAAAGATACATTATGTAAGATTTAGATATAGAGCTGACCATTCTTCCTATAATAGCTCAAAAATAGATAATGTAAAATGAAAATATTGAACATTTCATTCAAATTACTTCACTCTGAGCTAAGTTATCACTGTTTCTAGTTTTGACAAGATGTGTGCATAGTGGTAACCAGGGCTCTGGTATATTCAGAGACTTAGCCTCGCTTTCCCGTTTTTTAATTAAATTTTTAAATAGCGAACCGTTCTAATCTAGTTGAAATCTCAAGTATCCATACCATCGAGAGTTGATTATGGTCTTGTTTTGTTAATAAATATCTAATTAATAGTTTATATAACATTTCAGACCTAAAGAAAGACCTGCGATAGGGATGTATGTTTAAAATTCTATAAGTTTTATGGTTGATAATTTATGGTACTTGATGAACATTATCAATTAATATTAATTATTTACTTTATTCAGGTTCAGTATTGGTCCTCTAGTAGTGATGTAAAGGATGAACCTGATGTCTGCGAGCTAACAACTCAAGAGATTTGAAGGGAATTTATAGCTGGATTTCTTACTGCTAAAGGTAATACAACTTTATTAAAATATTTCCTCAATATTTGAATTTCTTATTGTCAAAGTAAACTTGAAAGATTTAGAAAAAGATAATTATGAAACGAGGCTTAGATAAAATTTACCTTGTGAATATGTGATTATTGTTTGTATATATTTGATGGTAAATGGTTGTTGATTCCTGTATATAAAACTATTATTATAAGACAAGAAAGTGGTTGCTTAAAGTCTCTGAAGTATATCCTGTATCAGAATATTTAAATATAGATAGGCCTATAGATTATAATGTTTATATAATCTAGTTAAGACTAAGATCGAGGGAGCCATGATGGATCAGTAGGTAAAACTCTGACTCACTAACCAGTAGATCTCAGGTTCGCTACCTAATGTTGGTTGAGAAAGTTACTTAGTAGGTTTCCCCACACCCATCCCTGTCGGTGGGGCCACATGGACGACCTGGAATGGGACATTGTCAAGTTGTATGGATGGTACGAAAAACTGAAGTCATGTCTACACATCGACTTGCAAGTAAATCAACCTATGACAGTTGGAATTTGAAATCAGAGTAAACGTATCCATAGCACCATTTTATTTCTTAATGATCAAGATATGATACAAGCTAACATGTTGGTTTTATTGTTTAATGATGAAGATATGATACAAGCTAACATGTTGGTTTTAGTTCTACCTATTGTATCAATGTAGACAATGGACGACTAATGTAATTTCCCCAATGAGCAGAAATCTTATTGGTGACAAAATCGTTCGTGATTGTAGGCTCAATGATGTAAAAACGAAAGAAAATAATTTTGACATAATGAAAACATCTGTGATGTAATGCGATGATAATAATACCGATTACATCATTAAAACCAGAAAACGACCATCAACAATGATTTAAAGCGGTATCAAATGGACAATATCAGATCTCTAAATTTTAAACAGTCGGTGTTTATCTCCTAATTACCATTTTGTTTTGTGTATTTACAGGGAGAAGATTAAAAAATGTCAAAGCATTATGTCTCAAAAAAGAACTATAAATGTGATATTTGTGGTAAATCATTTAAAGACAATTATAATTTAAGTAAACACATTATGATTCATACTGGTGAGAAGCCATATAAATGTGATGTTTGTAGAAAATCATTTATCACTAGTAATAATCTACAACAACACACCAGAACCCATACCGGTGACAAACCCTTTTGTTGTTATGTGTGCTGTAAATCATTTATCACTAGTAGTATTCTACAGCAACACACCAGAATTCATACTGGTGAAAAACCCTTTTCTTGTTATGTGTGCTGTAAATCATTTAAAACTAGTAGTCATCTACAGCAACACACCAGAATTCATACTGGTGAAAAACCCTTTTCTTGTGATGTTTGTAGTAAATCTTTTACCTCTAGTAGTAATCTACAACGACACACCAGAACTCATTCTGGTGAAAAACCCTTTTCTTGTGATGTTTGTAGTAAATCTTTTACTGCTAGTGGTAATCTACAACGACACACCAGAATTCATACTGGTGAAAAACCCTTTTCTTGTGATGTTTGTAGTAAATCATTTATCACTAGTAGTAATCTTCAACAACACACCAGAATCCATACTGGTGAAAAACCTTTTTCTTGTGACGCTTGTAAAAAATTATTTACCACTAGTGGTGATCTACAGCGACACACCAGAATTCATACTGGTGTTAAACCTTTTTTTTGTTATGTTTGCAGTAAATCATTTTCCAACAGTAGTCTTCTACGACAACACATCAGAATTCATACTGGTGATAAACCCTTTTCATGTGATGTTTGTAATAAATCATTTACACGAAATAGCAATCTACAACAACACACAAAAACACATACTGGTAAAACAAACGTTTTCTTGTGATGTTTGTAGGAAATCATTTATGGTTATTTCCATAAAATAGATTTAGATATGAATTATTTTAGCACCAATAACAATTAAATTTATCTTCAAGTATGGTTCTTCAATTGAACAAGAAAAATAAAATCTGTACAAAAGGAGTTTAATTAGTTTGTTATGAATGAAAAATAAAGGATAGTTTCATTTATCAACCTAGTCAGCTATTTGAAGCGACGTAGACCTACAGATAACATTAAACCCATCACCCCATTGCTATGCTCAGATTTTCAAATGAATGTGTTTTGTCATCCTCTAGAAGTCTATATTGTTAACCCTAAACCTGTCTTAAAATATGTATCTTACCGGTATATCTCTAAGGTCTATATTGTTAACCCTAAACCTGTCTTAAAATATGTATCTTATATCTCTAAGGTCTATATTGTTATCCCTAAACCTGTCTTAAAATATGTATCTTATATCCCAAAGATCTCAGTTCCTTTCGATATTGATGCATATCGGATCGCAACATCCTGGATTATGGCCCCTGATTGTAAGAAAAATCACCCTTTTTGTAGCTTGTTCTCTGTCATATCTTGTAAAATGGGGGTACACCTCGGACAAGATGGTTCCTCAGTATTTTCCAGCATGGTTTCCCTCTGACAAGGTTGTAGGATGGAAGGTCTGACAAGGTCATGGTTGTGGGATCGACGGCCGGACAAGGTTGTGGAATAGACGGCCTGACAAGGTTGTAGGGTGGAAGGCCTAACAAGGTTGTAGGATGAAAGGCCTGACCATGAAGAGCTTCTAGTCATAACTAGACCTTATATACTATTCAAAAAAAGTAGGGGATATTTGATTTTGGGGGCATAATACTAAAATATGCAAATGACTACGAAAAAAGTCACTATAGAACCTAACAGAAGAAACATTTCCAGTTACATGTGACGCCCAAACGCACCAATAGCTACCGCATGGAATGCAGGTGATGCTTGGGATCATCATGGGGATCCAACCCAAGATTTGCACGACTCTGACTTTGAATGTTACAGTCATTGTGGCATTGAATTCCAGGGTGGAAACATCAGTTTAATTGTTTTAGTGACCAGAAAACAAATTTTGATATGCGTCGGCTTACCCAAAATGAAAGGTTACGTGCCCTTGGCATGCTACAGATCGGCACAACACAGGCGGTTGTGGCGCGGACGATGAATGTTTCTCAGTCTGTCATAAGCAGGCTATGGTCCAGATACCGTGATACACAATCTGTACAGGACAGACCACGCTAAGGTCGACCAAGGGCGACAACTCAAGCCCAGGATCGATTTATCCGTACCTTGGCCTTGAGAAATCGTGTCATCACAGCAAATCAGATCAGCGCTCGTCTTCAAACAGACACTGGTGTGAGAGTGAGTGGCCAGACGATTCGGAATCGACTGCATAGGGGTCACCTTCGCGCCCGACGTCCTCGCGTGATCCCTTGTTTGAGAGATCATCACATTCAGGCAAGACGTCGTTGGTGTAGGGATCGTCAACACTGGGATAATCGACGCTGGAGCAATGTGATGTTTTCAGATGAGTCAAGGTTCACTGTTGATTTTTTGGACAGACGTAGGAGGGTGTGGCGCCGTCGAAACGAGCGCTTCCAAGACGTT
Organism: Patella vulgata; assembly: GCF_932274485.2. Lineage (NCBI taxonomy): Eukaryota > Metazoa > Mollusca > Gastropoda > Patellidae > Patella > Patella vulgata. Next base: position 73,301,611 of record NC_065884.2, read on the forward strand.
AACGTCATCAGACATGATCGATTTGGGGGTGGTTCTGTTATGGTGTGGGGAGGCATCACTGTTGCTGGAAGAACGGCTTTACATGTTGTTGCAGGGCGTGTTACAGGCCAGTACTACCGGGACAACATCTTGGCAGTCCATGTTGTGCCGTTCGCACAACGTCATGGCCGCCGTTTCATCTTCCAGGATGACAACGCAAGATGTCACAGGGCCAGGATCGTTACAGGTTACCTCCAACAACAGAACATCACCACATTACCTTGGCCAGCACTGAGTCCCGACCTCTCCCCCATCGAGCATGTCTGGGACATGCTTGGACAGAGGTTACGTCAACGTCAACAACATCCTGCCAATGTCCAAGAACTTGCTGCTGCGTTGCAACAGGAATGGGACAATCTGGACCAAAATGACCTTAGACGTCTCATTAGGAGTATGCCACGTCGGATCAATGCTTGTTTGGCAAACAGAGGAGGATTTACCCGTTACTGACTTGGTTGTGATGCTGTGGTAACTTTGCTGTTTGACCCCGGATATCATTTTACCCTTATAATGGTCAGTCTGTGCCCTACTTAGTCTAACGATCATTTGGAATAAATCGATGAATGTGAACTTCATTTCATTTTGTCATTTGTTTCTTCGTCAGTTTCATTAGGTGACTTTAATAACACTTAAAAATCAAATATCCCCTACTTTTTTTGAATAGTATATTTAGCGATGACAGATTTCGTTATTGATCTTTTTATTTACCTTTAAACAATATAAATTCATCTTACAATAAAACTGATCAACAAATCATGTACCGTAATGAGTTTCAGTGCCATTTGTAACAAGGGACTCGAAGAGCGAGGCTAGACATATTCCACAGGTCATGTCAAATGGCGATGTCATATTCTTATCTGCAGAGCATGCGCAATAAATACTATCGGTGTAGACTGGAATAACCAGACTTAAGAGATTGCCATTCGATTGAAACTTCTGGTGTATTTCGCCGAACATAACTGATTAGAAATTACAGTAAAAACAGAAACGATTGAATGTAAATCAGATTATATACATTCATATAACATTATTATATGCGTTGCTACCCATTTGTGTCCATTTCTAGGTCCCAAATAACCAGACGCTAGAGACTGCCATTCGATTGAGACGTCTGGCATATGACCAGAAAAAGAGAGACGATTGAATGTAAATCAGTTTATATACATTCATATAACATTATTATATGTGTTGCTACCCATTTGTGTCAATTTCTAGGTCCCAAATATTAGTGATTTAGCTCTTTTAAAGAAACAATTGTTTATATAAAGCCGATGACACAATCTGAATAAAATATTAATCAATATTTCGTTTCATTCTTTTATACAGTCAATGGCTTACACTACATGATGATCTGGCCAGTTGTAGTGGGAGGTCGCGCTAGGGGTCATACAAGCGGGTTATATAACAACTCTTCCAGATCCTAGTGTAAAAGACCAGTAAGACGAAATTTAGATCTCTTAAAAACAAAACGAAATAGGATCTGTGTCAGATTGCAGATGATATTAAAATTATAAAATAATGAAGTCCGCCCCCCGCCCCTCAACAAGAAGTCAGAGACAAGATATAATCTATAAGAGACAACATCGTGTTTTATAAGATACGGTCCTGAATTCACTAAGCATTCTACTGAACTATCTTTAACAATATTTATTCCAATAAGATTGATGTCAAATACACATATACATTGATGTCAAAACCTCTTAGTAAATCGCCTTCTTCTCAATACAAAATACTACAAAATACAATTTCAATATTTACACTTTATACTTAGCAGTATGTTTAAGTTGCCATTATTGTGACGGAGTTCAGCATGCAGTTTGTTTGAGATGAATGCTAGGAGATGATTTTATATGTGTGGGTCATAAGCTGCAAAATTGATCTCCTGGATCATTCTTATGATATAAATTACAGACTGTATTTATCCTTTATAGTGTATAATGTACATTCACTCAAACTATAATGGTTGGTAATCTTGAATTATGAGTTACTCGGGTAGGAGAGGGTCCACGTCAAATTTAGAACTTCCAAATGTTTATAAAATGGCGGATATCTGACTCGAGCAAATAAGACGTAATTATTAATCTGATATAACGTACCGATATGTAACTTCATTGTAGATGATTAATATCTGTTATTTAGTGTTCAATTAAATATGAAGAAGCATAACAAATAATTTTAGTTACTACAAGGTAATGATTTAACTGCACGACCTAGTTACACCCACCGGAAATGAATTGGCCACCAAGCCCGCCATATTGTAGACCACACAGTAGTAGGACATTAAACCCCAATATATTTTATATGTTTTATGGATGATTATTTATGCCACTTAATGTACAACTTTATTCAGGTTCAGAATATCAGAATATCTAAATATAGATAGGCCTTTTTATTATAATCTTTAGTGATTGTAGGGAGGACAACAAAATATTCAACTATCCCGTATGGCATTAATTCTGTTATGTCTGGATAGGGCTGTCCAACAGCTTTACAATGACACCAAAATGAGCTTGAAAGGCCCTATATTAATTGTCGCTAATTTAATTAACGCCCCTTTTGTCTGAAGAACAATGAATGTAAAGTGAGGTCATTCCGCGCGGTCGCGAGCGGTAAAATTCCAATTTCTTACATGGCAGTCACTTCGAAACTGGTTCAAAAATTTTCCGCACTTCATATTTTGACTCTGCACCTACCGATTTCATTGAAAACTCGCAGAATTAAAGTTGAATATATGTATTTTCAAATCAATATATTATTAACCCTATGCTATCCTGGTACCCGTCCCAAAAATCAAGTTGTTTTCTACTTTCATTTTGACTTTTAGTTTTCTCCGCACTCGGAGCAGCTAGAGTAAAAATTCGAAAAAGAGGTCACAGTTTTTATCTGCTTTTGATGAAACTTGAATGTATGTTTATAGCCCTAATATCTTGCTTCCTTGTGATATTCATGCATATTGGACCATAACTTAATGTATTATTGCCCCCGATTGTACGAAAATTCACGTTTTTCTTGTGGTTCCTCTAGAGATCCCAATTTTTATTCAATTTAAAAAAATGTTTGAATATATCACCGTTACAATACAACCTAATGACATTACCGGGCAAAATGGCCACTCCCTGTTCACAAATAGGATTAAAGTGTGTAAAATCAAGGTTGTGGACCATCTAGATGTTACAGCTTTTATCCAATTTCGATCAAACTTAAAGCATTTGTTTATATAGCAAAGATCTTTTGATATTCACGCATATTGGACTATATCTTCCTGGGCCCTGTTTCTCGAAATCGTAACTAAAGATAAAATCCAAATATTAGTAGACACTTCAATTTTGATTGGCTAAGCACTAAAATGAATTTACTATTATCCAATCAAATTACTAAAACATTGTGATGTTAAAAATCGTTTCAATATATCATCGATACAACCTGATGATGGCTGAGTTCAAATTTTGTGAAAATCGGAACCGAAACTGCTTGGCAAAATGGCTGCTCCTTGAATGCAAATAGTGTAAAAGTATCTAATACCAAGGTTGTGGAAACTCTAGACTTCACAATTGTTATCTGATTATATATGTTTATAACCCCAAGATCTCGACGCATATCGAAAACCAACTTCCTGGATTAATACCCTGAATTGTATAAAAAAATCACATATTAGCTTGTAGACCCTCTAGAGGTTACACTTTTTATCCAACTTTCAAAACCATTTAGTTCAAATTTCGGGAAAATCGAAACAAAGCTGCTCAACAAAGTGGCCGCTTCTTGTACGCGAATAGTTTAAAAGTATGTAATACAAAGGTTGTCGACCCCTAGATGTCAATTTTTTTCCGTTTTTTGTGAAACTTAAAATATATGTTTATATACAAAAGATCTCAGTTCCTTTTGATATTCACACATTTTAGACCATAACTTACTGGATTATGGCCCCTGATTGTTCGAAAAATCACTCTTTTTTTTTAGCTTGTTCCCTATCCATTTCTTGCAAAATGTGGACGAATCTTGCCTGACAACGACTGGTTTTCATGCTTGTCATTTGAGCAAATATCGAATGTTGTTAACATTAGTGAGATGAAGAATTCTATTTGATTTCAAAAATTTCCGTTATTACTTCAAGAGTTGTGGCCCATGTTTCACTTTGTAGAACCTTGTGAACGACTAAAGTTATGATCCATTCTGTACTAAATTGATATGCATTATTTAAATTATGACAACAAAGAATCCTATTGAATTTCTACTCAGGGCCCTGTTTCACAAAAACTTAAATCTCCTTAAAATCGTCTTAAACTAAAATTCCATCCTAACTTAAGATAGATGCGTTTCACAAAATGATTTTAAGCATTTAAGATAAAATCCACTAAAATAATATTGTAAGTTAAAATTGTATCTTAACTTAAAATAGTGGCGTTTCACAAAACTATTTTAGGGACAATTTTAACTAAAATCAATTTTAACTTAGGACAGCCGTCACCCTCTCCTAACTTAAAATCACGACATTAACAAACATTGATTAGAGCTACGTTGTGAGATCTATTGCGACATATAGATATATTTGGAATAATGATAATATTGCCAATGGCCCGGGTTATATAATTTAAACATATTATCATTCAAAAAATAATTTTCATTCAATTTCTTTTAATTGCATGGGAAATATAGCTGTAAGGCAATATAAGCAATTAGATGATGACCCAAATTACGGTATAACCCCAAGAACAAAAAAACCCTCAAAACCCCAGTAATCAAAACTCTTTGTTACTATTTTATATATTAGGCCTACGACATGATTCAAGTATAAATTATAGTATTTTCAAATAATTAATAGACCCCCCAAAAAACACTAAAAAAATCTAAACACTTTTCATATCTAATGTCTATAAAAAAAAATATCTTTGTAGGCCTACAATTGTTTAAATTGAGAGCGAGAGAGAGACAGGGGGAGTGGGGTATAACGTCCACTAGACACAAACTAGGTCATTTCGGGACTAACACATGGTTTAATTTTATTTGAATAATTCACTAGAACGTAGAGGTCTTTATAAGTGGGAGGGAACCGGAGGATCCGGAGAAAACCCACGAGGTTGGACGGGCGACCCTACTCCCTGTCTGGTACAACCAGGGAATCGAAACCCCATCAGTCCTATAATACTAGAAATGGTTCCACTACTGATGTCTTCCGCCTTACAGTTTAACGTTACAAGTATAGTAACTACTATAATACTAAATACGCCATATGCAAAGTATATATGGTTTTGGGGTTATGATGATTTATGTAGGAGCCAAGGGTAATTTATATTGGGAAATTTAATTTAGTAAGTTAGATAGGCATTATCGAATAAGTAGTGGGGCACTTTGGCATTTTAAAATTATTATTGAAAGCGTCCATGGAACATGGTTATTTCGTGTATTAGTTATTAAATACTTTTAAAATTCGACAATACTTTAGTCTAGATTAATCGTTTGAGTCAGAATATCACATGTATGTGACAATTTCTCAATAGTTTCTGTTATCGAAAATACCATAAAACTACTAAATTCAAGCGATTTAGTTTATCGATACGCATTATTTCCATTGAAGCCTGCAAGTAAATCAAATGCCAAGGTCACGAAAGCGACATGCAAGTTCAAGGCCAACCAACTGATACATTTCAAAGCGAATAACCCGCAATAAACATATTTATTTCATCTCTCTACGACTGTCTGACAATCTGCAGACATTGTTACAACGTATGAAACTCTCCTCATTGGTATTGTAACGGTTAGTTCAACCTGGCAGCAGTTTTCAGTTCCGAAGCGTGTATATGCTTACACCCTAAGTGCCCTCGCCGGAATTATGCACTGCACGAGCGCAAGCAATTTTAACTAAAATGTATTAAAATCACATTTTAAGTTACAATCGATCTTCGTGAAACGCATAAAATTTTAAATTACAGTTTGATTTTAGTTAAAATCAATTTTAGTGATTTTAGTTTAAGTTTTTGTGAAACAGGGCCATGATGATTAAACAACTGTGGGCGTATCTTTTGTTGCATGACAACTGATCTTACTTTCAACCTATTGATGCCCAGTAAACAGGTGAAAACTATAATGTAATGATCTGTTGATGTTTTAAATGAGGATAGCTCCCCCTTCATGTTACAGTTTGTGTATCTGAAGATATACTTTATGAGCAAGACATGCTCCATCTGTGGTCTGTGGCCTTTTAATGAAGATTGAGTCGTTACTGATATTTTATCTGAGGTTATAAAATATACCTGTGTTTATTGATAGTGTTCGAAATTAATTATACTGTGAAATTATGGTTGTGTCATTACTTCTACCAATTAGATCCAGGTAAAAATAACAAATCCTCTGTCATTTTCTCACCTGGAATAAAACTACAGCATTTCAAGTCAAAAGTTAGAATGGTTTATTGTTAATTTTGATAAAAATAATTAAACAGTAAATTTAAGCCCTTTTCTTGTGATGTTTGTAGTAAATCATTTACCACTAGTAGTATTCTATAGCAGATGGAATATTAAGGTAAAAAGTTTAGAGATGAACAATCATATGCCAAATGAAAGTTATTCAGTTTATTCAGAATGAATAGAGGAGATAACACTTGTTTGACTACCTCCCTAAACAGTGTCATTACCCTCAAAATTTGGCACTCTCCGGTACTCTGATTTTGGTCAACTTTAGGGCGCGATTCAGTAGACTACAACCAACTTAACTAAAATCCAACAAAAATAACATTTCTTGCAATTGTTTGGGGTTTGCCTATCTTGCAACACGATAGATGTTAAAAATAAACCAAAGACCAATATTAAATTGCTTTCTTATTAAATTGCTTTCTTATTAATATAAATACCACATGATGCAATTGCAATATGTACACATAGAGAATCTCGTACAAGTCTTATTTGATATCAAAAAATATCAACACAGTTGATAAAGTAACAAAAAACGAGGCTCTGTCGATTTTTTTTTTACTTTAACAAGAGTGTTGATATTAATTATTATTTATCATTTTATCACTCAATCCTTTCTTTCCTGCGCATATAAATAAATGTAATTATTTGCTATAGACTTCACTTTTACTTAACCTGATTGCACTACGGCGTAGTGATACATCATTTTTTGACAGCAATTCAACCATTGCAAAGTCCTTATATTGATCTTCTGGGTCATTCAAGTCAAATACATTACAGATTCTGTTTAACATTTATATTTATAATTTAAATTACGGAATATAATATACACTCACGGAGCCACAGTGTCTTAAGTGAGCAAGACGCTGGCTTACTAGCCTGGAGGTCGGGTGTTCGATCCCTGTATTGGCCGAGAAAGTTCATCCCGATTTTCCAACGTGGTTACCCCTTGTCAGTGGTGCAGGACGGAGGGCCTGACAAGGACATCTGTCTAGTCATTCGCATGAGATAAAAACCGAGGTCCCGTGTATTCATCAGCATACACGTAAAGGACCCCTTGACAGTGAAATTCGATGTAAGAGTAGACCATAGTGCAGCTGCCCGGTTAAAATTTCTCTCATAGCACACCATATGGCGTATGCCGTCTTCATTAGCCCAGTCATAGTAGAATAGTAGGACGTTAAGGTTAAGCCCCATTCATTTTCATTCATTTAAACTCCCGCAAACAACAATGACCTGTTATCTTCAGATATGAGTTACTCGGGTAGGAGACGATCCATGTCGTATTTTAAACTTAACAAACCTTATAAAATGGTGGATATCTGATTCGGGCAGACAAGTCGTGATTATTAATTTGATATACATTACTGGTATCTGTAAGTTCTTTGTAGATGATTACTATCTGTTATTTAATCTTCAGTTTAATACGAAGAAGTGTAACCGATAATTTAAGACTTTGCAGTAATTGGCTGCAGAACAGTAGCCGACGTAAACTTCACTACTTTATTAGGGTGACCCGTGCACTCTACAAAAAATTGAGGCGTTTTTACGAGAAAACAAATCAGTTTCGATTTCCTATCTCGTTTTCTACAACTACATAGGTCTCGAGTTGGTATTCTAATCGGATCTTGTAAACACGATGAGTTGCCTCACAAGATGGCTGAAGACTGAAGAATTGAGGAAAAATAGATAATGTAAATAGCATATTCTAAAAATTTCAGTCAAATTGCTCCACTCTGAACCAAGGTATTAGCTTTTGAATTTTAGATTAGCCTCGGTCATCAGTATTAAAGTCTGTACGATAAAAAAAACAAATTCTTGATAATCCATCTTTACGTTTAATTATTTTTCAAAAGCGGTATTCCAATCCACTAAATATTGTGGGCTAGTGATGGCATTAATAGTTGATTATGGTCTTGAGAAATTAATTAATGATTTAGATAACATTTCAGGCCTAAAGAAAGACCTGTAATAGACAGATTTAACTCTTGAATAATGTATTTATTGATTCATCAACTAGTCAGTCTTATGTTATTATTGTTGAACCATTTTTATTTCATCTTTAAAAATCATCTGTTGTCTATCAATGAAAATCACCTATACATTATCTCTTAATTCAGGGGTTGCATAGGGTTCTTTATGTAATACTATAGCGTCTATGTAGAGGTTACCTATATACTGTAATTCAGGGGTTGCATAGGGGTCTTTATGTAATGCTATAGGGTCTATGTAGATGTTACCTAAGTTCAGTAAAAGATGCTCTGGTCAATGTATTGAAGTCGTCAGCTAGTACCAGTGACAACGAGAACTAGGTTAACAAGGATAAGTCTGGTAGTTTGAAATCGGGCAATGACATCATAGTCTGATAATCCAAATATAGCAACCACATGCGTTAGAAACGTGGTTAGCCACCCTCCTGGGTGCCCATATAAGTACACTGTGTTGAAATCCAGGGTAGCGTCTGTGCAACTGACCAATCCAATATAGGAAGTACCTGGTCAATTTCCCAGGGCTCAATACATGACTCATGCACCTATCCTCTTTATATAATAAGAACGGGGTTTACTTTCTTTCAGACGTCATAGAGCAATCCGAGAGGGGAACATCATACTCACAGCCTCCTAGGCTGAGAGACTGGGAAACGGACATCAAGATGAGACCGTAGAGTGTGTAGTTTCCTGTAGATAACCTTTGTATTATGGATGCTATAAAGATATAAAAACATAGTTAACATAAAAAGTGTTCCAGAGTTAATTGATCATATGCACAACGTGAACGTCCTGACTAGGTAAGAGTCACCCTAGTGTCACGGGCCATATACACAACGTGGAAGTAATTCATAATTCATCTAATTAGCGACACTGTAGTGTCCCAGCTAGACGTGGGAGAAATCAGAGGCCCCCATATCTCTGTCACTTACAACTTATACACTGTATATTGCATATAGGACATGCCTTCTTCTCATCCACATGAGAGAGGGGGAGAGAGAGAGAGGGAGGGTTGGAGAGAGGGAGGGGAGAGAGAGGGCTCCACTTGTCACAAGCTAGGTCATTTCGGGACATATATTTAATTTTTATCTCTCCCCCCCCCCCCCGCCATAATGACTGGGTATTAATTTAAAGTTAATCGGATAATAATGGTAGCCTCCAGGGTGTCCTGAAGCAATTGTAAAGGTCACAAATATATACAGTAGGTGTCCTCAAACCAATTGTGACCACTTGACGTGAGGACAATATACAATCACATTTCAAAGTGGGCGTATTGATTTGTGTAAAAGAAAAAGTTAAAAGGTGCATTATGTAAGATTTAGATAAAGAGCTGACCTTTCTTGCTACAATAGCTCAAAAATATCATTCAAATTACTTTATTCTGAGCAAGTAATCTGTGATAGAAGTTTTGCAAAGATGTAGTCATTTATTATCGTAGCAATGGTACTGAGCCTTGATTCCCCATTTGTGTTTCAATCCATTTAAATCTCGACCACCCGATAGTCTAGAGTTGTCCATTGGCTAGTCATATAAACAAATGTCTGAATAACATTTGAGAGAGAGAGAGAGAGAAATGGGGTTTAACGTCCACTCGACACAAACTAGGTCATTTCAGGACTAACATATGGTTTGATTTTATTTCAATAATTCGCTTGCGCTTAGGGGTCTTTAACAGTGGGAGGAAACCAGAGGACCCAGAGAAAACCCACGAGGTTGGACAGGCGACCCTACTCCTTGCCACGTACAACTGGGGATTCGAAACCACGCCAGTCTGTCAATGACAGACTTTATGATACAGCGCGCGCACGCTAACCATTCAGCCATCCAACCCCCCAATAACATTTGAAGACAAAATATAGAATAAGTTATTGCACATTACTAATTGTGCCATATGGAGGCCTCATTAAGTCACCCAGATTTCATCCTTATCCGTCATAAAAGCAGCCAAGCGAATATTTACTGTGGATCAGTCTGCATTGAGAAAACCAACTCCCATGGCATTGGTACAATGAAATTTAGCTGGACTTAAACTCATATGATTTATATCAAAACTATTATTTAATATTACAATTTGAATACAATATTATTATAAATTATATCAAAATTATTATATATAATATTACAATTTCAATACAACATGGAAAAGACTGAAGTTGGGGGTTGATATGGTGCAGTGGCGATTATGAGTTACTCGGGTTGGAGAAGATCCACGTCACATTTAAACACATCCATTGCTAAAAAAAAATGGCGCCAATCTGATCGCATCGCGCGGTCGGGAAGAAATTTTATTAGATTAATATATCGTACGTACAGGTAATTAACTTCTATATAGATGATAACGATGCACGATATAATTGTAGTGATTCCGGAAGTTGATAAAACCAAGTTATCTTTGACAATTTTGTAACATTCAAGTTTGGTTTGGCTCTCCCAAACTCCATTACATTTTACTGTGTGAACCATCGTAAATTTAAAACGGATTTCTTCGATTATGAACAAACTACTTAACTTTGGTTATTATAAACTTACTTTTATGTTTGAAATCAACTCCCGTTAAATAAAATTCACTGCATAACTAATAATCCCAACGAATAAAAAAGTTCTCTCTTGAAATAGGGATTTCAGGTCACGTGAAATCGGACAGCCAGCGGCTGAAATATAGCCCACTTCAATCTACGATTCTGAATTACTATGTAAATGCATTACTAACGAATGTATTGCAATAGTTTAATATCAATCTCAATATCTGCAAAGATTCAGGCTAAAAAATTATCGAAATGTAAGCGAAATTACCGTTTGTTTACATGAGACGCTCGCAGGAAAATACCGCTCTGACATCACGCGGCCTGAGATTTTCCATTCTACGACTCACTTCATTGGTGAATCCACACCTTAGTTATAGTTACCGGGGTATCTTGATATAGAACCAATCAAATGATAGCTAACATTTTTGTGGTTATTATGCTTGTTGATACCACGTGATCGGACAATTTGACCTGAAGAAAAAGGGATTTACCTGTTTTGATGACTGAAAATTGCCAAATTTCGACTAAATATAAAAAAACTTTCTTGAGGTATCATCCAGATTATAAATATTTGACATATTATCATTCAAATTATTACGATTTTAATCAATTTTAGCTGACAATAACATGCGGATTTAAGTTTTAAAATTGGTACTAGCGATTCTGAAGGGAAAATACCGCTTATGACGTCACTCAAATATGACTTAAAAGCACTTATTTTGGTGCCATGCCACGCATTGACTGGTATAGAGCATTTTGATTACATTATTGACGTCGATCTATAACTTTGGATCTAATTAGAGTATTTTGATGAAATAAAAAAAATTGGGTAGCATTTTATGTATATTTTCACAAAATATTTAAAAAAAATTTTTTTCTGTCATTTGAAACTTTGACCTGAAACCCCTACTTGAAAAAAATTGAATTCCCACAAACTTTGACACAGAAAAATACCAATATGGAAGCTGATTATGTCACTCTCCGGGAGATATCATTTCGTATAAGGGGTGACAGCATAGGAAATCGGCACTTTTATGACAATTCAAGTTTGGTTTAAGAAAAAGCTACAGTACAAATCTCGGCTCGGCATTGAGTTTGGGCGTTCACAAACATAACTGTCCGTATTCTTTTATTTTGTTGCTGTCTTTTACATTTTAGTAAAATCTCTGAAAATTTTATAATTTTACACCTTTTGAAATTTTTTGTTTTTATTTTGTTTTAGCTACTCGGGCGAGATCATTTTCTTTTGAACACACATGCTGCACAACAACAATTACATTTGTTTTACGGGCCTTAAATATAACCCATGATTATCTTTAATATGATAAATTAATAACATATTTTTAGTTTATATATGACTTTATTTTTACGAGTATCAGTGATATTTTCATTGTGAATAAAATTTGATAGACTGGCGATCAATGGTTTCAACATGGACCGTGTATGCACAGTAGGATACCTCAAACTCGTCCATACTCTTTGAGTACACGGCCCATATAAGAGGGCTGATTAGCTGGAGGGTTGGAATGGCCCAGTGGTCTAGAGTGTCACGCTTCAACCTCTAGCTGGCCGGGCACCTCTGGGTTGCGGTTGTGGTTTCAATCCCTGGTGTGAGTGTTTGTGGCGTGGAGATAGGGGCACCTTCTCAATCTCAACCTCGTGGGATTACTCCGGATACTCCAGTTTCATCCCACAGGAAAGACCCCTGCGCGTGCACTAAGATAATGAAAATAAAAAAAAAGACAACTTGTCTGCGATATCACCTTCGGTGGAAGCCGACATTTAAACACTAACAACAACAACAACTGGAGGGTTTTATTGCATACCAATTTGGTTGGATTTCAACAGACATGTTATTTGCTCTTAAGCCAGGCTAAGACGGGCAACTTTTTCGAGCAACTTTCAGGCAACAGTGAAATCGCTGGTCGTTGAAAGAAAACATCGCTCGTCTGCGCCAACGGGCAACAATAGTTGCCTGCTGTTGCTCCGAGTTGCTTCTCGTTGCCAAATATCAAACATGTTTGATATTCGACAACAGAAAATCGCTCGTCGCCGAGAAATTGTTCATCTGTTGCTTCAAAATTGCTCGTCTGCGGCGGTAGGCGACAACAGGCAACAAGCAACTGGTTAACTGTCCAATCAGCGAGCGCTCTACTGTCATGTGATACTTCAAGATGTATGTACGGCGCCATTTTGAATGATCGCGTGATATCGGCATTCCGGATACATTCGGGGAAAAATTGCTTCTCGTTGCCAGTCAGCGCACACGGGAGACCTCGAGTTGCCAATTGCTCGGAGTTGCCAGTAGTTGCCTATTGCAGCAACAAGCGACGTTAAGTTGACCGTCTGCGCCAAGCTTTAGTCATTTGATACAATAGTATAATTGTAAATAATATTATGAATATCCAAACTATTATACATAATATTACAATCTGAATAATAATAATAATAATAATATCTTTATTTTTATAAATTCTTCTACACATATGTTTCAGACTCGCTGTACACTGACATATTAGTAATAAAACAAAGATGATACATACCTGTAAAATTCTAAAATAAAAGGTAAAATATAGCACAAAAGGTGAAATATCAAAATACAAAAATTAAAAATGAAACAAAAGGATTAAAAAAGATATACATACAACAAGTTCATGTTGATGTTGATATTTAAAGGGCTAATCCTGATCAATTTTTGGAGAATAAAACTGCTTAAATTTGTGTTAAAATCCTCTACCTAAGGGCCGTACTAAGACTTTTATTTTTGAGTCTCTGTTCAAATCGGGATAGTCCCCTTTAACTTCAGCTAAGATATGACACGAAAACTTAATCAGATATGAATTCCTCTGGTTGGAGGTCTTCCGAATCATGTTTCAAACTCAGCCAATGCTTATATTTATATTTAAAGGGCTATGTTGTAGTATTGGGTAGTATGTGGTGATATTGGGATGGTATTGGGTAAATCGTGCCCTAAATGACCTGTAAGCTGAAGATATGAGTTACTCGGGTAGGTGACGGTCCACGTCATCTTTTAGTCATGAATATTGCTTATAAAATGGCGGATATCTTATTTCGTGAGATAAGACGTAATTATTAATTTAATGTTCTATACATTATTAGTGTCTAAGTTCTTTGTAGATTATTGATATCTTTTACACAGCAAATAATTTAATACGTTCATTGTAGATTATTGAAATCTATTATTTAATGTGGAATTCAATACCAAGAAATAGCCTTTCCACCTAAATTAACAAAACTTTTTAAAAAAATCTAAAAATGTGTTAATATGATCCAGAGGTGTATATATTGTTGTGAAAAACAATTTAAAATTGCATCTGGTTGTTTATTTTTCATAATCAAAAAAATAATAAATTTTGGAGCTTATGGTAGGGTGACCCACCATAAATAAATATCTCCAAATATCTCGATAATTACGCCACAATATTTATATATATGCCAAGCCTCAAATCAGTTTCACACAATTATAGTCACTAAATAAACGATCATGTTGTACTTAATAAGCTATGACCATTAATCATCTATAAATAATAGACTGAAAACTGGTTCCAAGTTGCGTCCATAACATCCAGACACTTTTGAGTAAAAGATAGGTTACGTGCCCTTGTTTTGAAATTAGTCTCGCTTAACCAGTCTATCGACCATTCTACGTCTGATTGACAGGTCGGGATAATCAAGACTACTTTTTTACGAAACATAACAGAAAGCTAGAACAAGAAATTGAATTTAGAAATAAGCACTTTAGACAACTCAACAATTGTTTTAAGAAACTTGTAAAAGTAAAATGAAACTACTGCTAGTATCATGTTCCTGCTAAAGAAAGTGATTCAGAGATAGTATTTGTACTAAACCAAAAGATGCCGCTCTTAACGGTACAGTTAATGATAAAGCAATTTAAAAAATAAAACAAACGTAATTACTAAAGCTGCTGTAATAACCAAGAAGCTAAATTTTACTGCTATTCAAAATCGTCAACAATAGATTTTTTACGGCTGTAATAGTTGATATATTTGTAGAGAATTGCACGTGCCATGGCTATTTATCGACTTAAAGCGACTGCGGGGTAGTCAGAAATCAGTTCGAGACACGCAACTGAAGCGTGCACATTTAGCCGTGTCGAGACCAACTTTCTGTAAAGTGCACGGGTCACCCTACTTATGTATTAAAGGGTGATAATGTTAGCCAAAATGTCTGGTTCAAAACATAAAAGGGGAACAACTCTTGTTTTATTTTTCACAGATTTCAAGCTATAGTCTGTTTCAAAATAAGTAGCTGCAACAAGATTGTGACAGATTGTATTTGGATTATGTTAAAATCAAGTTTCAGTGCTAACTTTATCCAACAAAATCATATAATTATTAAGCAGTAATCATTTTAAATGTGCACATACATGCATTATGGTATAGACATGGCCATATTTGTAGCACATACATATATTGAAATGAACCATAATCTAAGAAAGACAACTCTGTTAACAAAAATTAATATATTTCAGAAAAATTACTACTGCATCAAAAGGAGAGCACTAAAAATTATAATAATTTCTCCAAAAATAGATTAGATACTGATAATCATGTTCATAATGGATATTTACTGAAAACAGTATAAACGATATTAGAAAATAAATATTTTAGACACCACCCCTTTGCCAGTAGAACATTAATTATTTTTTTTGTAGATCTGTAAGTCGATGACAATTTAAATAAATGGTTAAATATAAGATGTTGTAACATATACTTTGCACAGGAATTTTAATCTTCGAAGTATTTGTTGGATTTATCATAAAAATCATCTAAAACAACTTGTGACAGACTCGTCTCTATCATAACATTGAGCAGACATTAAATTATTTCAACTTCCGGTTTAAAGAGTTACCTCCCTTAGAGCAGATGACATGTTGAGTAGAAAGGCTACAAGAAACCAACAAATAATTTAAGATACTGCGAGGTAAAGAATTTGACCACTACACCAGGTCATTGACTGCAGAACAGTAGGACGTTAAACCCCATTTTATCTTATTCTATGATTGATAATTTATGCTACTAGATGAAGATTATCAATTAATAGGCTATTAATTAATTGTTTGATTTATTCAGGTTCAGTATTGGTCGTCTAGTAGTGATGTAAAGGATGAAACTGATGTTTACAAGCTAGCAACTCAAGAGATTTCAAGTGACTTTATAACCCGATTTCTTACAGTTAAAGGTAATATAACTTTATTAACATCATGCAGGTCACAAGGAATGTATGACAAGAATTCATGTCACTGGTCTGTTGACTTTTGAAATGAAATGAAATGGGGTTTAACGTCCTACTGTTTTGCAGTGTTGCATTTTGATAAATAAATAATAATAATAGTGGTTCTCATAAAGTGCTAGACTTTTGTTTAAAGACACTCAGAGATGGGGCTGTCTGTAGATGTAGTAGTAGAGAGTTCTAAGTCTGTGCTGTATTAAAGTTGAATGATCTACACCCAAAGGTCTTCAGGTTATACATTGGAACAGTTAAAAATGGCATTATGGGAGAATAATAATAATAATGTCCTAAAATCCAACCGAAGCTGCTCTTTGGTAACATTATGGTCAATTAAAACAAAAACACTAGTTAAAAATCAACAGTTAAAAGAAAACGTTTCTAAAAAGATGGGCTTAAGATTCTTTTTAAAACTGTCAATTGATGCACGGTACTTTAGTTCTATAGGAAAATCATTAGAATTCCACAGTTCTGCTGCCGCAAAAGCAAAGAAGCGTCTACTGAAAGAAGAGTTTGCAGTTACTGATTTAATAAGGTACTTAGTTTCGGAACGAAGATTTATGGTAGGGTGGTAGGGTTGAATTGATTCTTTAATATAAACAGGGGAGTGAGTTCTTTCAAAACGGGGGTAATATTGGTGTATAATTTAGTTCTTGTAACAATTCTTGCAGCTCTGTTTTGAATCTTTTGTAGTCTATTAATTTGATATACTGGTAAGTTGTAGAGTAACGAGTTGCAGTAATCGAGATGTGAGGTCACCAAAGAGTTAATTAACAGTTTTGTAGAGTCAATGTCGAGGAAATTGCGGATCCGTCCAATTTTGTGAAGTTGGAAATTGGAAGCTTTATAGATTGAGGAAATGTGAGCATTCATGTTCATATTGATATAAGAGTTGACAGTTCTGGCTATGATAGTTAAAAAATAGATAACATAAATAGAATATACTGAAGTGGGTACGATAAAAAACAATGTCTTGGTTATCCATTTTAGTTTAATTATTTTCCAATTCCGTAAATATTACAGGCTAGCAATGACATCAACAGATGATTATGTTCTCGATAAGTTAATTAATGTCTGATTAATAATTAAGATAACATTTCACGCCTAAAGAAAGACCTGCAATAGGCAGATTTAATACTTGCATAATGTATGTTTAATAAACACTGGAAACCAGATCGCAGTGATCCAGCTGGAGTGTATTTATGAATAGTATTACATAAGTAGTTTACACTGATACGTTGCCTTTTAATGGTGATTGAGTCATTACTGATATTTTATCAAAGGTAGTAAAATATACCTGTGTTTATTAATAGTGTTTTAATTAAATTGAATTCTGAAATTAATTAAAAAAAAATTTTTTTTTACAGAGAGAAGATTACAAGAATAACTGAGGATGTCAAAGTATTCTGTTTCCAATAGAAGGCATCAATGTGATATTTGTGATAAATCATTTGAATACCTGTCTAGTTTAAATAAACACATGATGATTCATACTGCAGAGAAGCCCTATAAATGTGATGTTTGTGATAAATCATTTAGAGACTCTTCAGATTTAAATAAACACATCAGGATTCATACGGGTGAAAAACCCTATAAATGTGATGTTTGTAAAAAATCATTTACCATCGTTAGTAACTTAAATAAACACATCAGAACCCATACTGGTGAAAAACCCTTTTCCTGTGATGTTTGTAGTAAATCATTTACCACTAGTAGTCATCTACGTAGACACACCAGATCCCATACTGGCGAAAAGCCCTTTTCTTGTGATGTTTGTAGTAAATCATTTACCAGTAGGGATGTTCTACAGCGACACAGAAGAATTCATACGGGTGAAAAACCCTTTTCTTGTGATGTTTGTAGTAAATCATTTACTGGGATTAGTGATCTACAAGTACACACCAGAATCCATACTGGTGAAAAACCCTTTTCTTGTGATGTTTGTAGTAAATCTTTTATCTCTAGTAGTAATCTACATAAACATACTAGAACTCATACCAGCGAAAAACCCTTTTTCTGTGATGTTTGTAGTAAATCTTTTACCACTAGTAGTATTTTACATCAACACACCAGAATTCATACTGGTGAAAAACCCTTTTCTTGTGATGTTTGTAGTAAATCATTTACCACTGGCAGTGATTTACAACGACACACCAGAACCCATACTGGTGAAAAACCCTTTTCTTGTGATGTTTGTAGTAAATCATTTACCAGTAGCAGTTATCTAAATGTACACACCAGAATTCATTCTGGAGAAAAACCCTTTTCTTGTAATGTTTGTAGTAAATCATTTAACAATAGTGGTATTCTACAAAACCACATTAGAATTCATACCAGAGAAAAACCCTTTTCTTGTAATGTTTGTAGAAAAGCATTTACACTAAATGGTAATCTTCAGCAACACATGAAAACACACACGGGTGAAAAACCCTTTTCTTGTGATGTTTGTAGTAAATCATTTACACAGAATAGTACTCTACATAGACACATGAAGATCCATACTGGAGGAAAAAAACTGTAGTCAGCGAAGTTTGTAGAAAATCTTTAGCTTGTGATGTTTGTAGTGACACCTTTAGCTTGTAGCTTGTGATGTTTGTTATAAAACCTTTAGCTTGTGATGTTTGTTATAAAACCTTTAGCTTGTAGCTTGTGATGTTTGTTATAAAACCTTTAGCTTGTAGCTTGTGATGTTTGTTATAAAACCTTTAGCTTGTGATGTTTGTAGTGACACCTTTAGTTTGTAGCTTGTGATGTTTGTTATAAAACCTTTAGCTTGTGATGTTTGTAGTGACACCTTTAGCTTGGAGCTTGTGATGTTGGTTATAAAACCTTTAGCTTGTAGCTTGTGATGTTTGTTATAAAACCTTTAGCTTGTGATGTTTGTAGTGACACCTTTAGCTTGTAGCTTGTGATGTTTGTTATAAAACCTTTAGCTTGTAGCTTGTGATGTTTGTAGTAAAACCTTTAGCTTGTGATGTTTGTTATAAAACCTTTAGCTTGTGATGTTTGTAGTAAAACCTTTAGCTTGTAGCTTGTGATGTTTGTAGTAAAACCTTTAGCTTGTGATGGCTTGTGATGTTTGTAGTAAAACCTTTAGCTTGTGATGTTTGTAGTGACACCTTTAGCTTGTAGCTTGTGATGTTTGTTATAAAACCTTTAGCTTGTGATGTTTGTAGTAAAACCTTTAGCTTGTGATGTTTGTAGTAAAACCTTTAGCTTGTGATGTTTGTAGTAAAACCTTTAGCTTGTGATGTTTGTAGTAAAACCTTTAGCTTGTGATGTTTGTAGTAAAACCTTTAGCTTGTAGCTTGTGATGTTTGTAGTAAAACCTTTAGCTTGTGATGTTTGTAGTAAAACCTTTAGCTTGTGATGTTTGTAGTGACACCTTTAGCTTGTAGCTTGTGATGTTTGTTATAAAACCTTTAGCTTGTGATGTTTGTAGTAAAACCTTTAGCTTGTGATGTTTGTAGTAAAACCTTTAGCTTGTGATGTTTGTAGTAAAACCTTTAGCTTGTGATGTTTGTAGTAAAACCTTTAGCTTGTCATACTAGAGAGAGACCCTTTTCTTGTAATATTTTTATAGCACATCATTTATACATTAAAATAAAATCTGTACCAAAGGAGTTTAATTAGTTTGTTATGAATGAAGAAACAAAGGTTAAAACATAGATATGCCGTCATCCTTTGATGTTTTTAACCAGTATATAGGAGAATGTACGCTTTTCTTAAACAAGCGTCTATTATTTATAAAACTGTCCATTATTATAATGGACAGTTTTATAAATAATAGACGCTTGTTTAAGAAAATAAGCGTCTATTATTTATAAAACTGTCCATTATTATAATGGACAGTTTTATAAATAATAGACGCTTGTTTAAGAAAATACCAATAATAGACACTTATCTGAAAAATGAACATGTATTTTGGGATAATTTATTCTCTGAACAAATTAAATTACAGAACATGAAATTACTTTAAAACCTCATAGTTACCGAAATGTCACATGACCGAATGTTGATTTCATGTGTTTGCCTACATAAAGAATTGCACTTAAATCCGTCCGTTATATGCCACTTGTCCGTTTAATAGTACGTTCGGCACTAGATCGATGATACGTTTTTATACGCCCACATTTTCACACCTCCTTTGTGTAAGTGTAAATTATTTAATTAAACCAACTCTACAGGTTATAACTTGAAATATAGGTATATATCCCAAATATCTTGGTTCCTTTCGTTATTGACTTGTATAGGACCGTAACTTCATGGATTATGGCCCCCAACTGTACACACTAGAGGTCACAATTATTAGCCCATTTTGATGAAGCTGAACATGTGTGTTTATAACCCAAAGATCTCGATTCCTTGCGATATTGGCATATATCGGACCATAACTTCCTGAATTATGGCCCCTGATTGAACAAAAAAAAAGTGTTTTGAGCCTGTGGAACCTATACAGGTCACAATTTTTATTCGATTTTAAAAAACGTTCAAGTATATCACCGTTACACCATAATGACAGTTGAATTTGAATTTCGTGAATTGGTTTGTGCCTTTGATCCTGTGTCCTGTCACTTATATCAGAGTATATATTAAATATTAATTCAAAACTTGAACGGCTAGTACCCTCCATATTAACCACTGTACTAAGATTATTATCAATATCTAAATCATTCTCGTGAGCGGCCTTTCCATCACAACTTTGACGGCTATCATTCTCCCATATCAAGAACATCACAATTTTTACGACTATTATCTTCCATATCGAGTACACTACCAATTTAATCAGTATCCAAATGCTTATCACATATATTCTCATTGTTAATATTTGTTTTCAACTATGTTATAAACATGTCGTCTCCATGTCGAATATTTTGGACTGTCTGTGTATGCTTGCATTGTATGACTTGGAGTGTTTTGTCAAGTGCATTCATGTGCATGTTGTTTTAAGAATATATCCATTATTTTATGGCTTGTTGTTTTAGAAAACTATCCATTATTTGTATCTCTATGGTGCTATGTTTTAAGTTTGATAACAACCTCAGACTGTCCATTATGTAAATACAAAGAAAAACTTCGGGGCTAACGCCCCTCAGTTGTTCTTTCTATTTACATTATGGACAGTCTTCGGCCATTATCCATCACATAATGTAATGTATCCACCTCAACTAGTCAGCCATTTGAATAAAGGCCTACAAATGTTATTATTGTAGACAAGACATTAAACT
The DNA here is from genome assembly GCF_932274485.2 of Patella vulgata. NCBI lineage: Eukaryota > Metazoa > Mollusca > Gastropoda > Patellidae > Patella > Patella vulgata. The sequence goes on from NC_065884.2 coordinate 73,323,066, forward strand.
CTGCTCTGTCAATTTTTTTACGTAAATTGTTGTCACCCCTGTCCGTGTGCTTGGACGGATGTCTACCAGTCCGTTCACAATTTGTTTGTGGACACTGCCGGTCACAATTTGTATCTAATTTTGAAAACTATAGCTTTATATACCAACGAAGATGGCTCCTTTCAATATTGGCTCGTATCGGACCATAACTTCCAGGATTAAGGCTCCTATGTAAGAGAAATTTTAACCTGTGGACACTCTAGAAGCCAAAATTTTTGTCTGATTTGGATAAAATAAGTACGAACAATCTAAACCATTAGACAAAATTCAAAGTCCTAAAAAAAAAACGGTATTGGCAAAATAGTGTAATCACCACACAGTGGTAACAGGTGTCCGGAAGAGTACGCTAACTCTGTCTGGCGCCATAGCTGCATCCAAACCTTTAGACAAAATCTCGGTAAAATAGCGTGCTTGGCCAATGGACTATCCGTATGCCAAATACACGTGATGAACAGTGTTAAATAATGCAGTGGACATAATCAGAATGGTCCTCAATAGATGTTGTCTATTATTGTTACGTAAAATACAAATCATCTGGAGTCATCCCGGTTCCTTTCGATATTGGCATGTATCTGACCGTAACTTCATGGATTATATCCCCTGTTTGTACGAAAAATCACGTTTTTTGCTTGTGGACCCTATAGAGGTCACAATTTTGATCCGATATTGTTGAAACTTAAAATGTAAGTTTATAACCCAAAGAGCTCAATTCCTTTCGATATTCGCGCATATCGGACCATAACTTCCAGAATAATGGCCCCTGATTGTAAGAAAAATCGCATTTTTAGCTTGTGGACCCTATACAGGTCATAATGTTTATACGATTTAAAAAGCCGTATTATTATATCACCGTTACACCATAATGATGGTTGAGTTCAAATTTCGTAAAAATCTCACCTAAACTGACGAACAAAATGTGTATCAGGGTTGTAGACCCTCTGGAGGTCACAATTTTCATCTGATTTTGATGAAACTTCATATGCATGTTTATAACCTACAGATCTCGGTTCCTGTTCATATTCGCGAATATTGGACCATAACTTCCTGAATTATGTCCCCTGATGTACGAAAAATCGCGTTATTATACGCCCACATTTTCATTAGACATATTTGTCGTCGCTCCTGTCCGTCCGTCCACAATTTGTTTGTGGACTCTCTACAGGTCACAATTCTTGTCCGATTTTGACGAAACTTGAAATATTGGCATGTATCGGATCGATACTTCATGGACTATGGCCCCTATTTGTACGCAAAATCACGTTTTATGCTTGTGGACCCTATAGAGGTCACAATTTATATTCCATATTGTTGAAGCTTGAAATGTAAGTTTATAACCCAAAGAGCTCACTCAGTTCCTTTCGATATTCGCACATATCGGACCGTAACTTCCTGAATAATGGCCCCTTATTGTAACATGACGAAGGTGTTATCCATCTTTCTGAACCAGAAAACAGGTTGAAAAGGAGCGGTTCGAATGCCTTCTTCTGGCGACATCATGTAAATTTTGAAAATCAGCGGGTTTAAGGACTTCCCATCGGTAAACCGTGGATCTGTCCATAATAGTTTTTCCCCGTGTGAAATATGTGGATTCCAGGCATTGCTTGATCAACGGAATACTGGTATGAACTTGTAGTGGTGTATCGAGTGGTGTAGAAAGTTGTCGAATACGGGTTTCAAGAACTCTGAAATCAAGGCTTCTTCTTTTGGCACATTAATGAGTGGGTCGACAACACCGTACGGGGGCAATTCATTGGAGTCCTTAATGAAAATATCACTTTGTCTGGAATATCTAGGAATATCATGAGTATGGCGAATTCTACGGATTGTATTTATAATATTAGGTGAAACAGACATAGTAGACATTTTGTTCTCGATTTTCGAAACAACCTGAACCTAGCTCCCTAACTAGATGGAATATAATGTACACTCACAAACAACAATGACCCGTTATCGTCAGATATGAGTTACTCGGGTAGGAGTTGGTCCACGTCATATTTTAGACTTTCCACAGTGCTTATAAAAGGTACCCTGACCACTCGGACCAAAATGGCGGATGTCTGATTCCAGCAGATAAGACGTAATTATTAATTTGATATAACGTACCGGTTTATAAGTTCATTGTAGATGATTAATATTTGTTATTTAATGTTCAATTAAATACGAAGAAGCATAACAAATAATTTAAGAATAAGATACTCTATGGTAATGATATGACCAAACCCAGAAATTGCAGAACAGTTGCAGTAGTACGTTAAAATCCTAAAAGTTTTATGGTTGATAATGTATGGCGCTTGATGGACAATATCAATTAATATTAATTATTTACTTTATTCAGGTTCAGTATTGCATGAAGATAAGAATTCAAGTCAGTTGTTTGTTGCCTTTCAATAATAATAATAATAATGTGAACATTTGTATAGCGCTATTCCACACTGACTGTATGCTCGTAGCGCATGCAAAGAGTTCAGTTTTCTACAATCTTAGCAACAATTCAAAGCACATTTCTAAAGATAACGTTGGAACAGATAAGTCTTCAATGATGATTTGAAAATTGATAGGATTGGGCACTCTTTCAAATGTAGATTATTCCAATGTGAAGCTGCCAGATATGAAAATGATATTGCACCAAAAGTTTTTAGATTGTACGTTGGTAATTGTAACTGAAAGTTATTTTTTGATCTTAGGTTCCTAGAGGGTAAATGTTCCTGGATAAGTTCCTGGAGGTACACAGGTGCTATTTTATGAACTGCCTGATATGTTAAACACAGTAATTTGAATTCAATGCATTCATTTATGCGAAGCCAATGAAGAGAGGATAAAACAGGTGAAATGTGGTCGCAAACTTTTGTTCGTGAAACAATTCTTGCCGCTGAATTTTGTATCCTTTGAAGTCGATTTTGTTGTTCTTTTGTAATAATAGATTATTGCAATAGTCTAGTCGAGATAGAATAAGACATCGGACCAGAGTTGTTGCAGCATCTGCTGTTATGAAATGACGTATTGAACCAATGTTTCGAATGTGGTAATGACATGTTTTGCAGAGGAAATTGATCTGATTTTCCATTGATAGATTATTTTTCATGATAACACCCAGATTTTTAATGTAACTTGAAAGGTTGATGTTAGAATTATCAATTTTCAAATATGTAATGTTACTCTTCTTTAATCTTCTCGGAAGGGCAATGATTCCATTTTCATGCAGCAAGACAACTGACTATCCTTTTCTGGAGTGAAGAAATTTATGATTTGTGAGTCGTCTGCATAAAAATGGTGGTATAAATCCTTTTTGATGAGCAGTTTACCAAGTGGTTTCGTGTACGTACAAAACAATACGGGTCCTATTGTTACTGATATTTTATCTGAGGTTAAAAAATATACCTGTTTGAATTAGATTAACCTATGAAATTAATTAATGTTATTTTTTTTACATAGAGAAGATTACAAGAAAAACTGACAATGTCAAAGCATTCTGTTTCCAATAAAAACTTTCAATGTGATATTTGTGGTAATTCAATAAGTGACTCTACTGGTTTAAGTAGATAAACCATTTAAATGTGATGTTTGTAGTAAATCATTTAACAATAGTGGTGATCTACAGTGCTGTACATCAACACACCAGAACTCATACAGGACAAAAACCCTTTACTTGTGATGTTTGTAATAAATCTTTTACCACTAGAAGTTATCTACATATACACACCAGAACTCATACTGGTCAAAAACCCTTTTCTTGTGACGTTTGTGATAAATTATTTAATAACAGTAGTAATCTGAATAGACATAAAATAATAAGATACTGGTGAGAAACATTTTATATCTTGTAGTCCCCAAAAACTCATTCTGAAGAAAAACATGTTTGTAATAGATCATTTACCACCAAAAGTATTCAACAGATAGAGAGAGAGAGAGATTGAGGGGGCGTTTTAGACATATAGGGGTCCAATGTGTACAATTGGGGGGAAATGTCATTATGTTGACATGAATGATTATCATGTTATATATTAATAAAACATAAATTTCTAGGACTGTCCATCTCCAAAGAAGGGGGGGGGGCGGTAAAATTGGCGGGGAATGAGTTCACACTGATTTAAATGGTGATTTTCTTAGAGCTTAGTAAAAACTTATCAAATCATCTAAGAAGACAACTTGTCTACTCGATCCTCTTCCAACAAATATCCTTGTTGAATATCTTGATCTGCTTCTTCCAGTCATTACTCAGATTGTGAACACAAGTCTTAGTACAGGAGTATTTCCTTTAATATATAAAGATGCCGTTGTAAGACCCCTTATTAAGAAAACTTCTCTTGACCGGAATGTTCTTAAGAATTACAGACCCGTCTCAAATTTGTCATTCCTCTCCAAAATCATTGAAAAGGCAATAAACAATCGACTACAGTCCTTCGTAGTTTCTCGAAATCTTTTAGACAAATTTCAATCTGCTTACAGACCACATCATAGCACTGAGACAACTATCCTTTGTGTGCTAAATGATCTGCTGCGCTCCGTAGATAGTGGTAAACTTGTGTCCTTGACCCTGTTAGATTTGTCTGCCGCGTTTGATACTGTCGATCATGAAATTCTCTTAAGAAGACTTTATCAAACTTTTCACATAATGGATTACAATGGATTAAATCTTATCTTACTGACAGAAGACAGAAGATCATTATAAACAAATCTCATTCCGAGTTTGCAAACCTTAATTGTGGAGTGCCTCAAGGATCTGTTCTTGGACCGGTATTGTTTATACTGTACACACGATGTCTGGGGGATGTTATAGACCAGTTTGATATAAGCCATTTCTCCTACGCTGATGATACTCAGTTAATCAGTAAGTTTAAACAAGACAATGCTCATGATTCCTTTGAAAATACCACTCGCTGCTCCAAAGCTGTTAAATCCTGGATGAATAATAATAAATTGAAGTTAAACGATAAAAAAACAGAAGCAATACTTGTTGGAACACCACAGCGTCTCGCATCAACTCCTGATTCTCGTCTTGTAATTTGCGACTCTAGTATTGAATTTGCAACAAGGGTTAAAAATCTAGGTGTTATATTTGATCCGTCTTTAACAATGGAAAAACAGGTTGATCAGTTATGCCGTGTTTGTAATTTTCATCTCCGTAGTATAGGAAACATTCGTCATCTATTGACTACTGCTGCTTGTCATCTTTTGGTGCGGTCTCTAATTTTTTCAAGATTGGACTATTGCAATAGTGCCTTGGCTGGAATATCTCAACATTTATTAAAGCGACTTCAAATAATTCAGAACAACTGTGCCAGAATCATCACAAGAACAGCAAAACGTCAACATATAACATCTGTCCTTAAATCGCTTCACTGGTTACCAATAGAGGCTCGTATAAACTTTAAAATCTTAACACTGGTCTACAAGTCTCAGAATGATTCAGCTCCATCCTATATCACAGATCTTATGCAGCCTTATGTACCAAACCGACCACTCCGTTCACAGAATAATCTATCACTTGTTGTACCTTCAACTAAATTAAAATCTTTTGGTGATAAAGCCTTCAGTGTATATGGTCCACGACTATGGAATGACTTACCTGACAAAATAAAGTGTTCAGAAACAGTTGCTCAATTTCGATCTAGACTTAAGACGCATATGTTCACGATCTATTATCCACAGAAGCCATTAACTTACAGCGCTTAGAGCATGCTCATGGATGGATTAAGCGCTATATAAATGTACATTATTATTATTATTATTACTTTTTAATTCCATTGCGCATCTCTAAAGATTCCCATTGTATGGGGCTGGGATAAAATGTAATTTTGGGGACAGAAATCACTTAGTAAAAAATGGACCTGAAAAGTGTTTCGTCGTTAGCTTTTTCGTTCAGTTCTCCACAAATCAAACCAGTTGTCCAATGGGATCATAAACACTTTAGAGATAGGTAATCCTAGAAATTTATGTTTTATTATTATATAACATGGTCATCATTTATGTCAACATAATCACATTTTACCCCAATTGTAGACTTTGGGCCCCCATATCTTGAAAATGCCCCCTCAAACTCCTGGTCACCACCCAGATTCGGAATCTCATCTGGGGCGTATGAATACACGTATGTACATGTTGTTTGTACAGGTTTGTGTCATTCATGTCGAAGTCGCCATCAAGTTCAGTTCACATTCGTTTATAATAGTGGTGTACTAATCCTGTCTTGAATAATTATAATTCATTATGTATTTTGTTTTTTATATATTTGTAGGTTTATGTTAAAGAGGTGTATTATCGATGTAAGCCTATACGACGGTGATATTATGTATATATTAAACTATTGTTGAATTATTATTGTATATCTGGTGTGAAATAAATTGGAGTCAGTTGTTCAGTCAGTTAGGTGGCTTCGACTCTGCTACCCAAAAAATGTCTTTATTTTATGTATCAGGGGTTATACATTGGCCTGTTGATCTTAGAAAAGATTAACTTCGGTAAAGGTGTCTTGCTTGCATGTATTTAGTGACGAGGGGGGGTGGATTTTTATAAACAGATAAACTTTATCAGTTTATAAAGAAGATTATTTATTTACACACCCTCTACTAACGGCTTATTTCTATAAAACAAATTTAAATATAATTTATTTTACCACCAATAATAATTTAATGTATCTTCAAATATGTTTTTTTTTAATGGAACAAGAAAATTAAAATCTGTTCAAAAGGAGTTTATTTACTTTTTTTATCAATGAAAACTAAAAGATTTCCTAATTTACTACCTGGCCAAACCTATGGTTTTTCGCGACATTGGTCTTTCTAAAAGGTTGTAAGTAACGAAGAGTATGATTACCTGGACAGACCCATTGTTTTTATGTGGAAAAGCAAAGTTCTATCAGTAAAAACCAAATAGCTTGACCTGTAGATTATTTACAGATTAAAACCTGTTTTATTCCGGTGTCTCAGTTATATAAAAATAACCACTTTAATTATACTAATTTCAAAATAACCACTTTAATTATACCAATTTAAAAATAACTGCTTTTATTATTCCAATTTTAAAATAACCACTTAATTATACAAAATTTAAAAACTTTAATTAAACCAATTTTAAAATAACTGCTTTAGTTATACCAATTTACTAATGGTACTAAGACTTTTATTTTTGAGACTCTGTTCAAATCAGGATAGTCTCTTTAAAAATAACTGGTTTAGTTATACAATTTACAAAGAAACACTTTAATTATTCTAATTTCCAAGTATTGAAATTTTGGGATGGTCCCTTAATACCAAGAAATTCCACAACCTCTATTTGTTCCTAAGTGTCAATTTCTTAGCTTTAGTAAGAATAACGATATGTCCTGAAAACCCCACAAAATAAGTGATTTCCAACAAAAACAAAAAAAAGTTGCACAAACCTAAATTGAATTCAAACATATTTGCTTATAAAGTAACGATTTATTTTCAAAATTCCCCCAAAATGTGATTTATGAGCATAACCAAGGGACATAACTTTTGGATTACACAAAATCGCTTGCTTTGAAATCAAATTTTGGGAAACAAAAACGCTACGAATCGTAGCCTACGATTTTAAATTTAATATGACAGTTTGCCATAAAGAACAGTATATTATCAAATATAGATATTTACAAATTAGAATTTGTAATTGTGGAATACCACGTTTTTTCACAAACGCAAAAATGAATTGAAATCTGTAAACATGTAGACAAAGAATTAATAACAAAAGTCAAACATAAAGATGTTAAACATATTTGAAATCAAATGTTGATAATACAATTAAATATAAATGAATTAGAAATAAATACATTGTTTACATAAATCATTCAGTAAATGGACATGAATATGGTTATCTACTCTTACAAAAATGAATGTGAAACGAAGGCTGTTTCATTAGTATTCTACAAGGTCAGAGCAGATAATTTGAAATGGTGGAAGCCCTGTGGATTAAAGCTGTACTCCGATTACAAAACTACAGAAATAATTAAATAAAAAAAGGGTTACGCCCAATACAACCGCCATACTTGTTTTCAATTTCTTGAACTAACATGGCGATTGCTTTGGGCGGACAAACACATAGGCAGGCCATGCCCACTTCCAGTATTTGCCGTGTCAACCGAAGTGTCCACATCCAGTTGGATATAGTCAACTACCAATTACCTCCTGACGACTGAAGTCTTTCGACTATCAGCTCACAGAAAATATTATTGCTACACAATTATTGTCTGATCCAGGTATATATTATTTTACTAATTAGACGAAATAAGTCAACCAAGGTGTACGTTTCCTCTAAAAGTAACAGAGAAATTGCCTTACCCCAAACAAAAACGAATCAACCAGCACCCAACCAATTGTTTCTTATTTTGTGAAATTTTTGCACAACAGAGTAGAACACCAAATACTTTTCTGAGTCGTAAAGTCTAGTATTATCGTTCCAAAATATATCCAAAGCAGCAATAAAACTGTAGTCCTCTCCATCAAATAAGTATGCTTTCACTTCCAATTGTTGTTATAATGGCGATCAAGGGACATAACATATTTTTCTGATGTCATAGAAAGTTGGTTATGGTCTTAACAAGTTAAGAAATGTCTAATTAAAGCGGCATTAGGTAAGAATAGGTGAACAGTTGACAATTCGCTCTAAAATAGTAAAGAAATAGATAATTAAAAGAGAATATGTTGAAAATTTCAGTCAAATTACTTCAGTCTGAGCCTAGATATTAGCAATTCAATTATAGACTAGCCTCAAACCTCATTACTACCATCGGCGTTGTTATGATAAACAAAGTCGCAATTATCCATTTTTACAGTAACCGCATACACCAGAACACATATTTGAATCCACTGAATATTGCAGGCATCAAGAGTTGATTATGGCCTAATTAATAGTTTAGATAACATTTAAGGCCTATAGAAAGACCTGCAATAGGCAGATTTAGCTCATGCTCAATGCATGTTGAACTGTGCTTTAAAGAGTTTTATAGTAGTAGATAATTTTATATGTTGGTTGTTCATAAGTTGCAGTAACCATAATAGTTTGGAATTTCTCTTCTGTATCATTCTTATCAAATACATGTACATTACAGAAATTATGGAATATAATGTACAAACAATGATGACCTGTAATCTTCAGATATGAGTTACTCGGGTAGGAGATGATCCACGTCATGTTTAAGACTTTCACAATGCTTATAAAAATGGCGGATTCTGATACCAGCAGATAAGACGTAATTATTAATCTGATATAACGTACCGGTATGTAACTTCATTGTAGATGATTAATATCTGTTATTTAATGTTCAATTAAATACGAAGAAGCATAACAAATAATTATTAAATTATGGTTGATAATTTATGTCACTTTATGAACATTACCGGTATCAATTAATATTAATTATTTACTTTATTCAGGTTCTATAGTAGGAGGTGATTTTATATGTTGGTGGTTGATAAGCCGCAGTAATAAATAATAATTTTTGAATTTCTCTTCAACATCATTCTTATCAAATACATTACAGATTCGATTTATCTTTATATTTGTAGTTTAAATTATGGGATATAATGTACACTCACATAAACAATGATGACCCGTAATCTTAAGATATGAGTTACTTGGGTAGGAGATGGTCCACGTCATATTTTTTTAACTTCCACAGTATTTATAAAAATGGCGGATGTCTGATTCCAGCAGAAAAGATGTAATTATTATTTTGTTATAACGTACCGGTATATTGGTTCATTGTAGATGATTAATATCTGTTATTTAATGTTCAACTAAATACGAAGAAGCACAACAAATAGTTTAAGAATAAGATACTCTATGGTAATGATACGATCAAACCAAGTCATTGCAGAACAGTTGCAGAGCACTTTTACTCAGGTGGCTGTTAAAGGTAATATAAAGGTTGCTTGAAGTCCTGTATCAGAATATTTAAATATTGATAGCCCTATAGATTATAATGTTTTAGTTTTCCTCCTGTCAGTGGGGCTTCACGGATGGCCTGGCATGCAATATTGTCAAGTTGTTTAGATGGTACAAAAAAGCTGCAGTTCTGTGTACACATTGGCTTGCAAGTGAATGATAAATTGGAATTTGAAATCAGAGTATGCTAATCCATAGCACCTCTCTGTCTGGGCAAAATTTCCTTAATAGCACATTTCATGGAATTAGCATATTAAAGGACAATATTGGTGTCAGGCATTACATCCCACTTCTACTCGTTGCCACTGGCAACCTTTATTTGCAATACATGCATAAAAGTATCCATTTACACACCAGAACCCATACCAGAGGAAAACCCTTTTCTTGTGATGTGTGTAGGAAATCATTTACCACTAGTAGTCATCTACAGCAACACACCAGAATCCATACTGGTGAAAAACCCTTTTCTTGTGATGTTTGTAGAAAATCATTTACCACGAGCAGTGATCTACATGAACACACCAGAAGTCATACCGGAGAAAAAACCCTTTTCTTGTGATGTTTGTGATAAATCATTTTTAACTAGTTCTCATCTACAATGACACACCAGAATTCATACTGGTGAAAAACCCTTTTTTTGTGATGTTTGTAGACGACGATTTAACACTAGCAGTGATCTACAGCAACACGTCAGAATTCATACTTAAAGTTACAATTTCATATTTTCTAAGAAAGTCAAAACATAATTATTTCTATGTCTTTTGCTTAATAGGTTGTTGTCAACTCACTATTATACGATCATAGGTGTCATTCTCACACTTAAAACAGATTTACACCGGAAATAATAACACAATTACCTCCCTTGTTTTCTAATCTCCACCATGGAGTAGCTAACTTCAAACGTTTAAATTTGTCGATGAAAATGATATTTTTGCCAATTTCTCAACTGTCAATAGTGAATTATAGGATTAATAGGATTATTCTTTAACAAGGTAGGACTGTTTATATATACCATCTATTTTAAGGCTTTATTTTAATAAATTTTAAAAACATAACTTAAAAATATGAAATTGCAACTTTAACCCCTTTTCTTGTGATGTTTGTGGTAAATCATTTTCAATTACTACTCATCTGTGACATACCAGAACTCATACTGGAGACCCATCCCCCCTTTTTGTTTTTTTCTTGTGATATTTGTAGAAAATCATTTTCTTTTAATCTTTGTAGTAAATAATTTTCAGCTTATCTATAACCACACACGAGAATTTATACTGGAGATAAAACCATTACTTGTGATGTTTGTCATAAATTATTTAAAAGCAAGTAGTAATCTAAATAAACATAAACAAATTCATACTAGAGAATTACATAAATCTAATATTTATGATATTAGATAATACTTATCCTGACATAACTATTTGCATATTCCGTTTTTCCTTCTCGGTAATCGTCGGAAGACATCAAAGTAAAACTGAAACACCGCCATGACCTCTGACCCACCTCACTATCACCACTGACCACATCACGTGTCATTACTGTCTTAAACTTCCTCTTCCGTTAACCTGCTAACCATTATAACATAGTCACATGCCAAGGGGAGGACGGCGGGATCGAGATCTTATGTCAGGATAAGTATTATCTAATATCATAAATATTAGATTTATGTAAATTAATTTACTACTTATCCTGACATAACTATTTGCAGAATTCATCAGAAAAGGCGGTGCTGGCATCTTGTCACGTGGAGTAGTGGTGATACTAAAAATAGATTTCAGAAATCAACGGTAAAACTCGATACATCTCGGTTACCGTGACCCCAAATGCACATACTTCCGAGTAATTAATATGATATCATAAATCATATAAAAACACCGAAAAGTGCCCGTATCACATTTTTGGAGAACAAGACAAAACTGGAACCCACCTGTCTTGGTTTCTGGCGCTGCTTTCTGTCTATATATATCCATTATATTACAAATAACCATCACCATAATAAAGGTCAAGGCCTCTAACCCTTCAACGTAATTACACTGCTACCATATATACATCAATAATCACACCATTATTATCGAACTCTTCTAGGCCCTGAAAGCACTTGTTGTGCTGCCACCAACGGACCCAATGAATGAACGCCATCTAAAGTCTCATCCGATAAATCTCGCAAATAGAAATTTGCAAATGTCGTATCACCAGACCAAAAACACCCCTTCATAATGTCGCTGACAGAGATATTATTATGAAGAGCTAAAGTTGCTGCGTATGCACGAATTTCATGAGGTCGATCCGACACAGGAGGCGGAAGACCTGCACTTGAGTAAGCTGCCAAAATCGTAGCCCGTAACCAAAAGGCGAGAGTATTTTTCTTCACGTCACCGTGCTTCGCTTTCAGTGGTAGAAAAAGCCGCTTTCGCTGACGTCTGAAACTACTTGTAGACTGTAAATAGATATTTAACGCGCGAACGGGGCACAACGATAAATCTTCATTGTCGTCAGGGCCCAAAATGTTATCCAGTGACCGAATTAAAAATGTTCTATCAGGTTGACCTGGTCGTTGATTCTTGGCCACGAAATCGAACATAAGCCCAAGCTGCACCGCACCCTTCTCGGTCCGTATAAATTTGACTTGAGTGACATCCAACGCATGTATTTCGGAAACTCTAGCAGCCGTGGCAAAAGCGAGTAGAAATGCTGTTTTATATGCAAGATGTGTCATGTCAGCTTCCAGCAACGGTTCATAAGGTGATTTTGTTAAATACTTCTGTAATTGGTCCTCCTGACGAAACCCCTTCACCATCGCTGAAATAACATTGGACTGTCCAAGTTTGACGGACATAATTTTATCACGAACAGATGCAATTGACGTCACATACGACGCTATAGTTCCATCTCGCAACTTTTTAGATTCTCGTAGAAAGATTATGAAATCAGCGATAGTTTGCAAAGGAGTCCTATCGGGTATGACTTTATTTACATTACACCAATCTACAAAAGTCTTCCATCTGACATCATAGGCATCACGAGTAGAAGATCTGTGAGCCTTCAATACAGCAACTGATGATTTCTCAGAAAACCCTTTTTCCATCAGTCCTTCCCGAACAAAGTCCAAGCGTGAAGTTGGAATAACTCCGGGTTTGGATGAGCTTGCTTTGTGTGAGGGCTTACTAGAAGTCTTTTCCAGACTGGTAATTTTATAGGATTTACTTCTGCCAACTGAACGAGATCAGGGAACCATTGACGTGTTGGCCACCAAGGCGCGATCAAAAGAATTTTGCATTTGTAGAGCCGAACTTTCTGTAGCACCCTTGGAATCAAGATTGCTGGTGGGAATGCATACGCGTCCATCAAGTGCCAACTGATCGCTAGTGCATCGTGATCTAATGCCCTTGGATCTGGAACGGGTGATACATAACTGATGATTGAGACTTGTCGCGAATAAATCCACCAATGGGGTCCATAGGCGTCTGCACACCTGTCGAAAAAGATCCGGGTGAAGCATCCATTCTGTTGCACTCGGTCTGTCCGGTCGGGATAGAGCATCCGCTATAACATTCAACGCTCCTGGAATGTGTCTGGCTCTTACTGCAATTTGAAGACTGTCTACCGTCTGATAAAAGTGAAATGTTAGGGACATTAGAACCTTCGACCTTGTTCCTCCCAGCTTGTTGATATATGTCGCTACTGTGGAGTTGTCGGTTGCGATCATTACTGTCGAATTTATTAAAAGGTCTGACCAATTTTGAACTGCTCGAATTACTGCTATAAATTCTAGAGCGTTTATGTGAAGGTTCTTCTCCTTGTGATTCCACGTTCCGGCGACGAAGGGATTGTGGATCGAAACGTTTTTCTGGTGACCCGTTAAATGAGCACCCCATCCCTGATGACTCGCGTCTGCGTGCAGATAAAACTGGGGTTCCTGCTCTACCAACGGTACCCCCGTCATCACATTTACGGGAACCTTCCACCAAAGTACATGCCGCTGTAGCTCCGAAGGTAGAACTATTAAATCCTGAAGTTCCAGTGACTCCATTCTGGACTGTATGAACATCTGCAGTGGTCGTAATTGAAGCCTTCCTTGGGCCGTAGCATACTGGGCTGATGTTAGAAGGCCTAAAGCCTTGGTCCATGTATGAACCGACTGTGGAGCATCTTGGATAGACTGAACAACTTGTTGTATCTTGTCCCATCTGTCCCGAGGTACCAACAATATTCCCCGAGACGTGTCGAATAGTCCCCCGATGAACTGGAGGTTCTGTGTAGGTATTAAGTCTGACTTCTCCTTGTTCACTAACCAACCTAGTTAGTGAAATACTTGAAGAACGAACTTCAGTTGCGCACAAAGACGGAGTTCCTCTGAGTTGGCTAGAATACAATCGTCTATGTAGGAGTCGACCCGGACTCCTCGAGAATGTAGAAATCCTACTATCGGCTTGGTAATCCGGGTAAACAACCAAGGAGCCACTGATATTCCGAACGGCAAAACCCTCCAGTGGTAATGACGTCCTTCGAAATAAAACCGAAGGTACCTGTGACATGATGGATGAATCGGGATGTGCAGATAGGCATCCTGTAAATCGATTGATGCTAGGAAATCTGCTGGACGAATCGCCCGCCGTAACTGTGCGAGCGATGTCATCTGGAACTTCGGAGGTGGAGCCAAATAAAGCTGGTTGAATGACTTCAAGTTGTGAATCATTCTCAGCTTGGTCGAATTTTTCTTTGGAACCAAAAATATTCTTGAATAAAACCCCGGAGTGAGATTGTCCAATGGGCTCTCTTCGATTGCCTCCTTCTCTAAGAGAATAAGAATGTTTTCTCTTAAGATTTCCGTATGCGCATCAGGATAAATCACTTCTACAGGTGTCTTCGTCAACGGCGGAGATGACGTCAGTTGCAGACGATATCCGTTTCTCAACACATCTGTCACCCACTGATCGCCTAAAATTTTCCAATTTTTCCAATACTTCTGGAGCCTTGATCCGACAGGGGACGTTTCGACCGAAACTTCCGGCCTTGGAATGGTAAAAGTCTGTACATTTGACAAGATGAAACTGTCTGACGAAAGGCCCGATTCCCCCCCTGACATGAAGTCAACTTCTTCGTGACGTGCCTGTCCTCGAGTTGTACGAAGATCTACTATAAGACCCTCCTCTTCTATTATCTTGGTTCCGAAAAGAATTAGATGGTCCAAACTTATAACTATTAGATGACGTCGAAGTCGTTGCCGATGGCGTTGAAGCTGTCATCTGTTGAGAAAATCGTGGCTTCTTGTACGATGGTTGATTCCGTCCGAAAGAAACATGCTTCCTTTTAAGTATCCGCTCGACCTTGATATTCGATTCGAGTGACTTCGCCATAGCCACCTGTGTGTTGTGACTATCTTGTGCCTTTAAGGCCTCCTGAATGTTGTTATGAAACACATATTCTCCCGTAATCGGTTGTCTAAGCAAGGACTCTCTCAAATGGTGTTCTAACTTTGAACCTTCTAAAGCTGCAACCCGTCTTTCCTTGATAATATTACCAACTAGGAATGTATTAATGTTGGCAATAGTATTCAACGCCGATGCCGCTGAAGCGATAGCCGAAGTAACACAAATGTCATCTCCGTTCTTCGAATGACAAAACTTCTCTAATAAAGCCTCTAAATGTGTTCCTAAATGAGACGAAGCCATCATGGATTGTTTAACACATGCCTTCCAACAAGACAGTATTCCATCCTCGATCTTAGCCCCAGGAATAGATCTCCTAAGTCAGACACTCCATGTTAGAATCTACTTTCAATGCGTCGATAGAAAAATCCAGACCATGTATTGGGTATAAACTCTCCTTAATAACTGGTTTATTGAACAACCTTCCCTTCCAATTCAATTTCTTGAACGCAGAGTTAAGGAATGAAGACACTTGTTTTACAGTTCCATCAGGGGGTAAGGAACGACCAACAGTAACTGCTGGTGTTGATTTTCTTGATACATTTGACTCCACTGGACGATCTGGTCGCAAAGGCTGTGGCGAAAGATCAGGTAAAGTACTGTAAATCCAAGCAATTGTATCTCTCGGTGACAAAATACCTGGTTCAGAATCGGACGCTTCAGAGTTGGCTGACGAGTGATCTGATTCGTCGCTCTCATGCGCTGGCTCATAAACTGGTGCCTCCACATCGTGTGTGGTAGCGTTCGTTGATGATGGAATACGAGTCGTACCTGTCGACGATGAGGAATCTCCGGTAACTTGACCGGTGTTAATCAATAAATTCTTCAAGACATCCAAAATTTGAGCTGCGCTTGGTGTCAGTGAAGCGCCGGGCGTCTGTGAAGCGCCGAATGTCTGTGAGGCGCCGAATGTCTGTGTAACACCGGGAGCCTGTGAAGCGCCGAATGTCTGTGTAACACCGGGAGCCTGTGAAGCGCCGAATGTCTGTGAGGCGCCGAATGTCTGTGTAACACCGGGCGCCTGTGAAGCGCCGACTGTCTGTGAAATGTCGGGGGCCTGTGGAGCGCCGGTCGTCTGTGAAGTGCTGGACGTCTGAAAAGCGCTGGGCGCATGTAAAGCGCCGACGCCGGGCGCATGTAAAGCGCTGGTCATCTGTGAAGCGGCGATCGCCTGTGAAGCGCTGGCCGCCTGTGAAGCGCTGGTCGTCTGTGAAGCGCCGATCTTCTTTGGAGCGCCGGTCTTCTTGGATGCGTTGGTCTTCTTAAATGACTTCGGTTTCAGACATGCGCTGGGCAACGCCGAAACTCCAGGCTTCCTAGATGCGCCGTCCTTCTGAGAACTTGATCTCTCAGATACGCCTCTACCACGCTCTTGTGGCGACTCCATCCTGTCGAAATCACCGACCTGCCTCTCTGCATCACTAAACATGCCGGCACCAGGAGACTGGCTCTCCTCGGGAACGGTGACATAACTTCTAACAAGCCTGTCCTGTTGAGTGGCTCTCTTACGAATAACATCTAAATACACCTTGAAGGCTTTCTCATCTAAAGGTAAACACCAATCACATCTTCGTAGTAGCGAACAAGTTTCACCCTCAACACAATCGGGACAAATAGGATGCGGGTCCTTGGCCGATTTAGAGAAATTGCATCTCGTACACATAGATCGTCTTATTTCCCCAGCCGGGTAAGCAATGGGGATATCAGCAGAAGACATAATAAAGTCAAATAAAGGCAAACAATTATCAAACCAAGTAACTCAGAGAGCTACAAAAAAAAAAAACCACGTGCACTCGTCATGCACGGAAAACGGAAGAGGAAGTTTAAGACAGTAGTGACACGTGATGTGGTCAGTGGTGATAGTGAGGTGGGTCAGAGGTCATGGCGGTGTTTCAGTTTTACTTTGATGTCTTCCGACGATTACCGAGAAGGAAAAACGGAATATGCAAATAGTTATGTCAGGATAAGTAGTAAATTAATTGAGATACTTGTGGTCATCTACAGCAACACAAAAACTGTTGATGAAATGGTGTTTAATGTCCTACTATTTTACACCGACTGAGCTAATGAAGATCAACATGAAATGGAGTAGGGTTTAAGATCTTTTTATTCTACACGGACTGACGACTGACAGTTATTCAACATGAAATAAGATACTATAATAAATATGAGAGGAAAACTATTTTCTTTTGATGGTTGTTATAAATGATTTACAGCCAACAGATGAAAATTCCTCAGAATATAAAGAATATTATTTATTTACACATCCAAATTATTGTAAGTTTTTGTTATAAACTAGAGGGTTATTTCCATAAAATAAATTTTAATATGATGTATTTTAGCACAAATAACAAATAAATGTATCTTAAATTATGTTTTTTTTCAATTGAAAAATAATATCTGTACAAAAGGAGTTTAATTAGTTTGTTATGAATGAAAAATAAAAGATAATGTAATTTATCAACCTCAACTAGTCAGCTATTTGAAACGACGTAGACCTACTTTGTTCTATCAATTTTTATATGCTTAGATTTTCAAATGGACATGGGTTGTAATCCTCCCCCCCCCCCCACCTGTCCATGTGTCTTGACATCTGCCCGTTCACAGTTCCTTTTCATATTGGCATATATTAAACTAGAACTTTATGGATTATGGCCCCTGATTGTTCGAAAAATCACGGTTTTATCTTTTGGACCTTCTAGAGGTCACAATTGTTATTTGATTTTAAAAACAGTTCATACATTTCACTGTTAAACCATAATAAGCTTTGTGTTTGAATTTTGTTAAAGGTAAACTGCGGTTGCAAGAAATTGATTTTTGGGCAAAAAACGTTTTATGGGGCTAAAAATGCGTTTTTGAAAAACAAAATGGTTCCTGCAACCGCAGTTTATCGCCTCTTCCATACCTGCTAGGTATTAATATTCTATGCATCCTGGCACAATTTTTATTTTTTTGGACCACAGGAACAGTGCCGGCTAATATATCCTAGAAGGGGGCGTGGCGTTTCTGGGCGTGTCTGTTAGGGGTTACAAATTGTTTGGCAGTGGTCATTCATGATTCCCGTCGTGGTACTTTACGACTCCAGAGCTGTTTTAGGTGGTACAGATTTCAGCTAATCTAGCCTAGCTGTGGTCTGGAAATTAGAAAACTCTTGTCAGGGATACTCCACCACTATAAATGTCTGGCTAATCTAGCCTAGTTGGGGGGGCATTGCATTTTGGGCATGAAATACCACACCCACCACCAGAAACCTGGCAGACTTACATTCTGATAATACCTGATATACATGCATTGATATCATATAGGAGAAAATTGGTACACTTTTCAGCTAGGTTAACCCCCTGGGCTCCCGCTCTAATATGCGTTGCACAAACAATAATGACGGTATCCAGAAAACCCAACTCAAAGACCACTCGGCCCAATAGAAGACAGCTCGGACCCAGATATTCAAAGATCACTCATCCCAACAAATAAAATGAAATTGTATTTATTTTAATACAATTATTTTCTTTGAATACCACTCGGACCAAGATAAGAAGACCACTCGGACCAAGATTAGAAGACCACTTGGACCAAGATTAGAAGACCACTCGGACCAAGATTAGAAGACCACTTGGACCAATCTGATTTTGAAATAAAAAAACCTGTTGTTTTAATAAAATTGAT
Source organism: Patella vulgata (assembly GCF_932274485.2). Classification (NCBI taxonomy): domain Eukaryota; kingdom Metazoa; phylum Mollusca; class Gastropoda; family Patellidae; genus Patella; species Patella vulgata. Next base: position 73,342,097 of record NC_065884.2, read on the forward strand.
ATTGTTCCTTTAATGAATTGATAGTTGTGTTTGTTTTAATATTTTAATACATTTGTTTTCTTTGAAATACTAAGGTGTTGTGTACTTAACAAAACAATTAACAAAACATCGATTAACAAAACATTATTAGGACAGTGATGCCTCTATCGCAGAACATATACTGCCAACATTCCATAACTTACAGGAGAAAGCTACTACTGACCCGGTAAAATCGGTAATGAGCTACATATTTGACACTTGGACGACAAATAGTTTCTCGAGTATCCTGATGTGAAGCGTAACTGGGAGAACAATAAGAACCAATAGGGACGTAAAGCCGAATCAACCAGATAATAATAATAATAATAATGATAATAATAATAATTTATTTATAATGCACCTATTACCAATATAAAATACTGCTCAATGGCGCAGTTAACATTTTGTGGACATCACACATAGAAAAATAAAATAAAATTAAATGGATGATAAAAGAAATTAAAATGGTATACGATAATCAAAATATGGTAGTAAAGATTATAATGAAATACGACATGTAATAAACAAATTAAAATAGCTAAAAGTAATAAAGAATAAAATAGAACAGCGCCTAAAATAGTATACAATGAACACGGATACCTGCATTAAAAGCCATAATAGTCAACAAAAAGGTGGGTTTTTAAATTGCGTTTAAAATTTTCAATGCTATCAGATAGTTTAATATTGAGAGGTAAGGTATTCCACAGAAAAGGAGAGGCGTAGGAAAAGGAGCGTTTACCATAAGATGTGGAAGGATAAAAAGGTGTAAGCAGGTTGCTATTTTGAGATCGGAGTGTACGGGATGGAGTAGATAGGGAGATAAGAGATTTAAGGTAATCTGGTGAATTATCTGAATGTAATGTAGAGTAAGTAAGTGTAAGTATTTTGAAAGTGATACGGTGTCATATAGGAAGCCAGCCAGTGTAGATCATGTAAAACAGGGGTCATGTGATCGGTAGGTTTAGTTTTGGTAATGATTCGTGCTGCTTTATTCTGAATTTTCTGGAGGAGAGACAACTTATTTGCAGGAAGATTACATAGCAGGGAATTACAGTAGTCCAAACGAGATGTAACAAGAGTATTCATAAGCGCATTTTACAGGTTTCATTACCCAGCCTTCTCAGTACGTAAATCCTTTTTTTACGAAACATAACAGAAGGCTAGAACAAGAAATTGAATTTAGAAATAAGCACTTTAGACAACTCAACAATTGTTTTAAGAAACTTGTAAAAGTAAAATGAAACTACTGCTAGTATCATGTTCCTGTCTAACCCAAGTGTTTCAGAGATATTATTTGTACTAAACCAAAAGATGCCGCTCTTAACGGTACAGTTAATGATAAAGCAATTTAAAAAATAAAACAAACGTAATTTCTAAAGCTGCTGTAATAACCAAAAAGCTAAATTTTACTGCTATTCAAAATCGTCAACAATAGATTTTTACGGCTGTAATAGTTGATATATTTGTAGAGAATTGCACGTGCATGGCTATTTATCGACTCAAAGAGAGTGCGGGGTAGTCAGAAATCAGTTCGAGACACGCAACTGAAGCGTGCACATTTAGCCGTGTCGAGACCAACTTTCTGTAGAGTGCACGGGTCACCCTACTGTTTGTATGAATGTATGTGTTTATGTAATATGTATTATTAAATGTATATGACTATGTATGCATGCTGTCCATAATGGACGTTTTGATGAAGTTTCTTATCCGGCCAATTTTATACAGTTGAAAATTTGTTGATTTACAGATAGGCGATATATGGTTACCCATATAGACAAGGAAGCTGTTGCTAACCTTATTGTATATTGACGTGTAAGCTTCAGATATGAGTTACTCGGGTAGGAGACGGTCCACGCCAAATTTAATACTTCCAAATGTTTAAAAAATGGCGGATATCTGACTCGAGCAGATAAGCCTCAAGACGTAATTATCAATTTGATATATGTTACCAGTAAATAAGTTCATTGTAGATGATTAATATCTGTTATTTAATGTTCAATTAAATACGGAAAAGCTAACAAATAATTTAAGCTACTGCAAGGTAATGAATTGACCACCAAACCCGTCATATTGTAGAACAATAGGGTATCCAGACCAGTCGGACCAAAATAAGACCAGACGGACCAAAATATGACCAGTCGGACCGACATGGAGACCACACGGACCAAACCAAAAGACTACTCGGACCAATTAATTCATATTGTAAGACCACTCGGACCAATATTTATCTTTGGTACTCGGACCAACCCAAAGGACCACTCGGACCAATTAGATTATATTATAAGGCTTGACTTAATCATTTTAAAAATAAAATACTGAGAATATGTTATTTATTATTAAATCACAATACAAAGAGATGAATAATTATTATTGGTTCGAGTGGTCATATTAAAACAAACACTATTATTAATTTATTAAAACAACACTTTATTATTGGTCCGAGTGGTCTTTTTTTTTGGTCTGAGTGGTCTTGGTCTGAGTGGTCTTGGTCTGAGTGGTCTTGGTCTGAGTGGTCATGGATTCAACAGTAGGACATTAGACCCAAATTTATTTTATATGTTTTATGCCACTTAATGTACATTATCAAGGAATATTAATTATTTACTTTATATCAGTATATCAGAATATCTAAATATAGATAGGCCTTTTAGTTAGTTATAATGTTTAATGATTAGGCCTACATTACATTGTTAAACCCCCGAAACGACCATCAAAAATGATGTAAAAACCAAAGAAAATAATGTTGATGTAATGCGATAATAGTAATACCGATTACATCATTAAAACTAAGAAACAGCCATCAACAATGATTTAAAGCAGTATCAAATGGACAATACCAGATCTCTAAATTCTAGTCAGTCGGTGTTTATCTCCTAATTACCATTTTGTTTTGTGTATTTACAGGGAGAAGATCCAGAAAATGTCAGTTCATTATGTCTCAAAAAAGAACTATAAATGTGATGTTTGTAGTAAATCATTTATCACTAGTAATAATCTACAACAACACATCAGAACCCATACCCGTGACAAACCCTTTTGTTGTGATGTTTGTAAAAAATCATTTATCACTAGTAATAATCTACAACAACACACCAGAACCCATACCCGTGACAAACCCTTTTCTTGTGATGTTTGTAGTAAATCATTTATCACTAGTAGTCATCTACAGCGACACACCAGAAGTCATTCTGGTGACAAACCATATAAATGGGATGTTTGTGGTAAATCGTCTACATCGACACATGAAATCACACACTGCAGAAAAAAACATACAAGAACACATGTGATGTTTGTAGTAAATATTTTACTACTAGCAGTGATTAACATAAAGACTCCATACTGGGGAAAAAACCCTTTTTCTTGTAAATATTTTACCACTTGTAATGGTCTATATAAACACACAAGAACCCATTCTGGAGGAAAACCCTTTTCTTGTGATGTTTGTGATATATTATTTAATAATGGAAGTAATCTAATTAAACATTAAAGAATTCATACAAGAGATTGAGATACTGGTGAAAAACATTTTACATCTTGTAGTCATCTATAGCAACACAAAAACTGTTGATGAAATGGTGTTTAACGTCCTACTATTCTGCACCGACTGGGATAATGAAGATCAGCATAAAATAAGATACTATAACCCATACGGATGGAAACTATTTTCTTTTGATGTTTGTTATAAATCATTTATAGTCAACAGAAATTTATAAAAACCAAAGGAAATTCATCAGAATATAAAGAAAATTATTTATTTACACATCCAAAGTATTGTAAGTTTTTGTTGTCAGGGTTATTTCCATAAAATAAATTTAAATATAAATTATTTTAGCACGAATGACGGTAAAAATTTATCTTTAAATATGGTTCTTCAATTGAACAAGAAAAATAAAATTAATTAGTTTGTTATGAATGAAAAATAAAAGATGTCCAAATTTATCAACCTCAGCTAGTCAGTCATTTGAAACGATGTAGATCTACAGATAACATTAAACCCATCACCCCTTTCATCTGTCACAGTCCAAGGTCAAGGTTGTAGGATGGAAGACCAGACAAGGAAGAGCTTCTAGTCATAACTAGACCTTCTATTTAGTGATGACAGGTTGATCTTTTCTTTTCACCTTGAAACAAATGAAATGGAGTTTAACTTTCTACTGTTCTGCTCAGACTGGGCTAATGAAGACGGGCATATGCCATACAGTGTGCTGTGAGGGAAATTATATCAACTGCCAAGGGATCTTTAATGTGCATGCCAATGGGTCAATTCAAGTCCTGGGTTAGGTGGTGTAGTGTCTAACACCAGTTAGATCATTGTAGCACTGGTGTAACGCTGTGCTAACTCAACCTCAGACCCCCTCTGTATTTGAAATCAGTCCGAGTTAAGGTCTACGGTGTTGAGGTTGTGTTTAATATGGATATATTTACATAAAATGAACACCAGTGTCGTATCTGTGTTACCCAAACACTAACTTATACCTGAGCCCCTCAGTTTGTCTATATTTTCAGTATCAATTTCCTGATTTAAGAAACAAATTTACATGAAAAAATATAAAGACAAGGAGCTTTGTGCAATATTATTTCTAATTACATAAAAACTTGTTAGATAATAATAACTTGATAAAAGATATTATCTTATTAAAAATAACTCTAACACTAACCCCTAGGGGTTAAAAAAAATCTCAGTTCAAGTCATTTATTACAACACTGGTGTAAAACAGCAAACGGCAAGAGGGGAATTTCTTTTACGTTTTTTAGATTTAGTTTTAAGGCTTAAAATGATTTTTTTATCCATATATATATATAGCCAAAATGTAAGACAAAGAAATGTTGATCACAGACCTGCCAATTTACGAGACATTTTAGGAAATTTCGCCTGAATAATGAACAAATGAGACTTCAAAAATTCAACATAGATCCTAGTTACTTAACTTCCTGGAAGCGGTTAGTTTTCCCCAATTACCTTTGTTATTCTTAGTTGACCAGGTCATGCAAATAATTGAATGCTTTAGAACAGAAGACAAAAACAAAGTGTAACGTTTAAAAATAACACTAGTGTTATAGTTTTTTTTTTTATTTACCACCAGTGTTAAATGGAATATTTAATTAATTAATAAATAATTATCATAAGCCTTACTAATATTTCATTTTTAAGTCAAATATATTTTTTTTTGTGTACCACTACCCCATCATGGTGACAAAGTGGTATAGACACGTGAATTCACAATACCATACCATGAATAAAAAACATGAAATATGAATTTACTTTGAAAAGTTTTCGTGCGTTATCAAAAATGACCGGTAGTGACAATTTTGAAGTGGAAGCCCTGGTCAACACTGGTATTAAACGAGTTTAGACACTGGTGTAAACACTAGTGATAAATCGAGAGGCTCAGGTTAAGGCACTAAAAAGAAAACCAGTTATACACCACCACAACACAACCATAACACAAGCCTAACCCGGGACTTGAATTGACCCAATGTGTACACAGGACTTAGTTTTTTGTCCCATCTGAACCACTAGACAGCTGTTGGTTTTTCTTGACGGACGTTCTGAAAGAGTTTACGACGCTGTTGACATCAAATACATTGTAATTTAATATTATGGACAGGCTGAGTTATTTACGTCTGAAGGCATCGTATATGAAAAAAGGAAAATAGATAAAAACATTAAAAAAAACCCAACAAGTTCTGGTATATCAAATAGTCACTTTAAAACTTGGCGTTAAAATCGATGTAGTGGGAAGACAGGGCGGGTCATCTTCTCCCTTTGTCGTACTAAAAATAAGTTAAAACATGAGATCCATCTAATCAGTGCGGATAGAAAAAAACATTGTGAGGAAAAAGAATCTGCTTGCCTTAATTATACGAATTTAAAAAAAACCTCTTGAATTATACTCATTTAAAAATAACCATTTTAATTATAGAATTTTTAAAATAACCACTTTAATTATACTAATTTCAAAATAACCACTTTAATTATACTTATTTAAAAATAACCACTTTAATTATACTAATTTAAATATAACCACTTTAATTATACTAATTTAAATATAACCACTTTAATTATACTAATTTAAAAATAACCACTTTAATTATACTTATTTAAAAATAACCACTTTAATTATACTTATTTAAAAATAACCACTTTAATTATACTAATTTAAATATAACCACTTTAATTATACTAATTTAAAAATAACCACTTTAATTATACTAATTTCAAAATAACCACTTTAATTATACTTATTTAAAAATAACCACTTTAATTATACTAATTTAAATATAACCACTTTAATTATACTAATTTAAATATAACCACTTTAATTATACTAATTTAAAAATAACCACTTTAATTATACTTATTTAAAAATAACCACTTTAATTATACTTATTTAAAAATAGCCACTTTAATTACACCAATTTAAATATAACCACTTTAATTACAACAATTTCAAAATAACCAATTTAATTATACTAATTTAAATATAACCACTTTAATTACAACAATTTCAAAATAACCACTTTAATTATACTAATTTAAATATAACCACTTTAATTATACTAATTTAAATATAACCACTTTAATTACAACAATTTAAAAATAACCACTTTAATTATACTTATTTAAAGGTAACCACTTTGATTATACTAATTTAAAAATAACCATTTTAATTATACTAATTTAAAAATAGCCACTTTAATTATACTTATTTAAAGTTAACCACTTTGATTATACTCATTTAAAAATAACCACTTTTATTATAATAATTTAAAAATAAACACTTTTATTATGCTTATTCAAAAATAACCACTTTAATTATACTTATTTAAAATAGCCACTTTAAACAAATATTATGCAAGAGCTAAATCTGTCAATTACAAGTCTTTCTTTGGGCCTGAAATGTTATATAAACTATTAATTGGACATTAATCAATTTATCCAGACCATAATCAACTCTCTATATCACCGTTAGCCTGGGATATTTACTGGATTTGAATTCATTCTGTGAATTACGATTGTATGTGAAACTGGATAATCGAAACTTAATCATACTAACGTCAGTAATGACAACCGAGACTAGCCTAAAAAAAAAACAATGGCTAATATCTCGGTTTCAGAGTGAAGCAATCTGACTGATATTTTCAATATATATTGTTTTCATTATCTTTTTTTGAAATTGTTGAAATTTTATGATGGTCCTTTATATCAATCTGTACTTGACAAGAAAAATGGTAGCCTGTCTAAATCCATAATAACTATTTGCCATAAAAAACGGGGTCTGCTAAGTGTCAATTCCTTAGAATTAGTAAATGTAATTTCTGATAAAACAAATTTTTATTAAAAAAAAGAAAGAATAAAAAATTGCACACACCTTTAGTGAATTCAAACATTTGCTTGTAAAGTAGTGTTTTTATGTCAAAATGCCCCCCAAAATGTGATGTATAAGCAATTTTGGAAGTTATAGCCAAGGGATATCAATCTTGTATTACTCAAAATCACTACGATTTTAAATAAAAAAATAACAATTTGCCATAAAGAAGGGTATATTATCAAATACAGATATAAATTATTATTATATGAGTTGAAATAATGGTGCATTTGGGTAAATCCAGCTACTGTTAAAAAGAAGGCTTTTGCATTGTGCTGTGAAACAGATTGAACACAAATATTACAGATTCTTCTAACTCATTACTTTTATTGCTACAGATAAATTGTTGAGAGAGAGAGAGAGAGAGAGAGAGAGAGATGGGGTTTAACTCCACTCACACAAACTAGGTCATTTTGGGACCAACATATGGTTTTAATTTTATTTCAATAATTTGCTTGCGCATAGGGGTTCTTTAGCAGTGGGAGGAAACCTGAGGACCCGGAGTAAAAAAACAAGGTTGGACAAGCGACCCTACTCCTTGTCACGTACAATATGATACACTACGCACATGCTAACCATTCAGCCATCCAACCCCCCAATAAATTGTGGAATATCAGGTCATTTCACAGAAGCAGTATTGAACGCAATCTCAACGACAAACAGACCCACACTACCTGCAGAGAAGTTACCATTTAATTTTCGTACGTTAGTTACGTACGTTAGTTACGTATGTAATGAATGATGATCTGTAAACATGCATTACTCGGGTTGGTGTAGATCCAAATCACATTTTAGAACAACAACATTCTTTATAAAATAGGTCACTGCCCAACAATAATAATCAATAATAGAATCTACTTTATCAAGCAGGTAATCAGATAAGCGACCAGCTGTATGATACTGTATAGAGGAAACAATTATCACGGTGGTTGGATTATGCTAGTGGTGACGGACTATACACATAACCACACGACGGTTCTCATAGACCGGAGGTTTTGATATGGGGATAACAAGATAACATGAAATGGCGAAAGCGTTTTTAATCAAGCAAGACATATTTTATATAGGCTACAGGTATATTACTTACTATTACTATTTAATGTTAAAATATTAATTTGAAATACTCTGCTGTACATGAATGTATCGAGTTTGGTACTCGTGTATTATCCTGTTGTCATACAGCAGCATTGTATAGTAGGCTACTAATAGTAGAATTTGGGGCAATGAATAAGATTTGATGTCAATATCTTAATATATGGTACTCAGGTGATTAATCAGGTTATGTAGTCAATTATAGGATTATTCTTTAATCCTATGTCACTTAGACTGCCTGATATCATACTTACTATATATCATTCTAAAACCACCCCAAACCGTCTCTTCATATTCACAGCTGTGACATACTTAAACCGATCATGCGAGATAATAATAATAATGCTGCTTTGTTATACAAATGCATGATATTAATATATACAGGAGTATTGTATAGCATACAATAGGCCTACAATCATTAAAGTAGCCATGTCTCTTACTCAATATCATCCAATTATTTGATGTTATTATCTTACCAGGCAAAGATGGGTTTGTGAAGCGGTGGACACACTAGCCGAATGATTCGGCTGAATCAATCGGCGTCGAAATTCGCCTAGTGTGTCCACTGTCATTCGAATAGAAATTCGGCCGAATGATTCGCCCGAATCAAACAAGTTTGAAATATTCGGCCGAATATTTATTCGGGCGAATTATATTCGCCTGGTGTGTCCGCTTCGCTGAAGCATTCGGCCGAATATATAATTCATTAGCCAATCACCACTCATATCGAGAAGTCACGTGATAGATTGAAGACATAGATGCCGCCATGTTTAATCATGTGACGTGAGAGGTGATGCAATCGGCAGGTTGAATCGGGCGAAGCATTCGGCTAGTGTGTCCACCCATTCGGCCGAATAAAATTCGGCACCGATTGATTCGGCCGAATGATTCGGCTAATGTGTCCACTACTATATATTCAATATTTAAGACAAAATAAAATTTTTAACATTGGTACACTAATCGTGTAGCATAAAACGTTTCAGCACCATTTGTAACAAGGGACTCGAAGAATGAGGCTAGACATATTCCACAATTTTAAGTCATGTCAAACGGTGATACCATATTCCTATTTAGAGAGCATGCACAATAAATACTATCTGTATAGACTGGAATAACCAGACGCTAGAGAATGCCATTCGATTGAGACTTCCGCCATATTTCGCGCCGAACATAACTGATTTGAAATTAGAGTAAAAAAGGAAACAATTGAATGTAAATCAGTTTATATTCATATTACATTATAATATGCATTGCGACCCATTTGTGTCAATTTCTAGGTCCAAAATATTAGCGATTTTGCTCCTTTAATAAGAAATAACAAAGAATTAGATTTACATGGATTTCTAAAAGAATAGTAAATTATATTAATACGGCTTGTATGTAGGCCTTAAGTTAGGCCTTTTATATCTCAAATGATATTTAATGCCTATTTTTAAACATTTCATATACGAACGTTGCAACATCATATTTTTTTTTAAATCGTTTAGATTAGTTTTAATGTAATGACTTAAAAACGTTTACAGAAATTTATATATACATATTTCAGGTGGTTTGAGGCGGTCTAACGGACAGCAGTTTTGGTCTGTTTCCCTTTATTTTCTTCGAGGAATTGAGGTAGTCAAATATTTATACCAAGTGCTGAAAGATAACAAGGTAGGACAATGTATGACATATTTCCAATGTCTATTTTTTGGTTAACACGTGCATGGTCTATTTTTAGCTCTATAGGGCGGTTGAATGGCCCAATGGTCAGCTTGAGCTCGCTGTATCATAACATCTGCCATTGAGTCAACTGGCGTGGTTTCGATTCCCCATGTATGTGTACATGGGTTTTCTCCAGGTCCTCTGGTTTCCTCCCACTGCTAAAGACCCCTAGTGAAAACATATTATTGAAATAAAATAGAACCATATGTTGGTCCCAAAATGACATAATTTGTGTCAAGTGGAGATTACCCCCCCCCTCTCTCTCTCTCTCTCTCTCTCTCTCTTAGCTCTGGAAGACTGGCCTTTTCTTCATGTGTTTTAACATGGTAAATGCTAGGAAAAACCACGTTTTTAGTCTTTTTCTCTTTATAGAAAATGTATTCTTGAATGCCACTCTTGTTATAAGTTACATGTAGCATTTGTAACAAATTACTGATTATTAATCATGTCTAAGTAATTTTTGTTGTTGTTTTATACAATGATATGTGAATTTCCCAAATATTCAAGTTGATTGCTGTACCATAATGTAAATCATAAACCAAGAGACATTGCTATATGAAGCCTATTATATGTTTTGTGTTTATTATACTGCAAACAATTAATAGATAACATCTGTTTAGGTGTAAAATGCCACGAAATAGAGCATTAGGGTATGTAATAAAGTGAATTAGAAAGGTGACCGGTGGTTCCACGAAAGAAATGAAATGAAATGGGGTTTAACGCCCTACTGTTCTGCTCCAAAATTGGGCTAATAAAGACGGGCTATGAGAGAAATTTTGCCCGGACAGCGGCAATATGGTCGAATTCCAACTGTCAAGGGATCTTTTACGTGTACACCAATGTGTACACGGGACCTCGATTTTTCGTTCCAACCGAACGACTAGACAGCTGTACTTGTCAGGCTTCCTCGAAAGAATTCAAGACGATATCAAAATTTAAGCATAGTGGTGTTCATCTAAAGAACAAATGATTAAGATGTAATTAGAAATAATTCTGTATAGAATGCATTGATTCCACCTACCGGTATATATTTTCATTCAACAGTTTTTCTCTGAACCAAATACTGAATCTGAAATTTTGATAAAGTGGGACAAAAATATGTCCTTCTTGGTTGCGACAATAGAGATAAATGGAGATTATTAAAATCTGACAGAGTGTCAAAAACTAAGTCAAGACGATCTACGAGTCCTATATGGTTCATTAATTAAAAACACTTATATGGATATACTACGTCTGAATTTATTAACATGCTACGTTTCAATACATATACAGATATCATTATCAAGCAAATAATGATAACGATATCTGTATGTGTATTGAAACGTAGGATGTTAATAAATTCAGAAGTAGTATACCCATATAAGTTTCTTTAATTTGTGAAATCTACTTCTACAACATGTATATGTCTGATAAGGACAATATAGAGTTTATACAAAAAAATTGATAATTGAGAATAGTTGGGTGGTGTTATCGTCTGTCAATCAAACTATCGGCAATTCATTAGTGTTATATATCATTATTTGCTTGATAACGATATCTGTATGTGTATCGAAACGTAGGATGTTAATAAATTCAGAAGTAGTATACCCATATAAGTGTTTTTAATTTGTGAAATCTACTTCTATATGTCTTATAAGGATTAGATCTATATGGTTATAAACAATTAATTAAACATACTTTATGTAAGATTTAGATAAAACTCTAGCCATTCTCACTATAACAGTTCAAAAATAGATAATGTAAAATTAATAATTTGAAAATTTCATTCAAATTACTCTATTGCGAGTGAAGATATTAGCCTTTTAAGGTTTGACAAGATGTGTCCATTAATTGTAACCACTGTACTGGTTGTTTGAAGCCACGCCTCGCTCCTCCATTTTTAAATTAAATCAAAATATGGCTGAATTATTTAATCTATTTAATATCGGAGAAATCCATTGCTATCGAGAGTTAATTATGGTCTGGATAAGTAAATTAATATCTAATTAATAATTTAGGTAACATTTCAGGCCTAAGAAAAACCTGCAATAGGCACATTTAGCTCTAGCATAATGCTTGTTTAACCAAAAAAAACTACAAAGGTTTTAAAAAATTTATTCACTGATTCAACATCGTTTTATTGTCTCTGTTATTCTTTTCCATCAAGCGGAAATTTTATAAAAATGTCTGTATTTTCCTTCAACCAAACAACTATTTTAACTTCAGTTATAATCGGGAAAATTTACAGTAGCTTTTGGCCAACAGCATGTATGCATGAAGGCAAAACAATTTTATTTGTTTATTCAACCATACTTAATAGAATTATAGGCTGAAAATGTTTTTAGATCAATAAGCCCAACATGTAGTAAGGTAGCATGCAGTGCTATATATAGACAACGATTTATATCAACCTTGCATGTAATTGTCTAGTCGGCTGTACAAATGTAAATATATAGTAGATGAATAATATCAACCTTGCATGTAATTGTCTAGTCGGTTGTTAAATGTAAATGGGATAAACCATTTATAAACTTTGTGTTTATTGTCCTGTTATTAATCAATAACATCTGTTCGGTCGTAAAATGCGTGGAAACAGAGCACCAGTGTAATAATAGTGGATTACAGAGGTGACTTGTGGATATGTACATGTATCTGTCAATTATTCTCGATTACAGAGGTGACTTGTGGATCCGTGAAAGAATTTGAGACAATATGTATCAGTGAATTATTCACGAAGTGACTCTTCTAAAATAAAGAAAAAATAATAGTGTCATAAATATCTGGTACTGGTTAGTAGACCTTTTTACCTAAAGTGAAATAGTTGACTGTTTCATTTTAAACAATACATGCTATTGATAGAAGGATATTTTCACTCAAAAACAGGTAAAGACCAATACATGTAAGTTTCTGTTAGTAAATAAGGCCAGACACAAGGACAGCTGTCTAGTTGTTCGGATGGGATGAAAAAACCCGAGGTCCCCTTTACACATTGGTATGCACATAAAAGATCCCTTGGCAGTTCGAATTTGATTTAAGTGTAGGCAATAGTGCCGCTGCCCTGGCAGAATTTCCCTCATATCACACTGTATGGTGTATGCCCGCCTTCCTAACCCAGTTGGAGCTGAACAGTAGGATGTTAAACCCCATTGCATTTCATTTTTAACATATTTTAAACCTATGATGTTATCGTTGTTACGATAAATCTATTGAAAATCAAGGGCATCCGATGGTCTAGAGAGTTGATTAGGGTCTAATTAATCTATATATAAATAAAATCAAAGATGTGTTTATGTATGTATGTTCGACCATCCAGCTTCGTCACTGTGCCCCACCCCCACCCCATATATGTGGTATCAAATTAACCAGCATGTCCCTGTGAATGTTTTTTCGGCCCTCAAATTGGGGTCCTGGATGAGGCTGGGTATCCTAGTAGTTTATATAACATTTAAGGCCTAAAAAAAGACCTGCAATACACAGATTTAGCTCTTAAATAATGTATGTTTAAAGTATCGGATAGGATATTGAATCCCTTGAAGTCTTAAAATTATATTTACTATTAACAATGCTGTGATGAATTCTAATATATGTCAGGCCATTGCAATATGAACTAGAACTTTAAAGAAGTACTGAATCGGCTAAATGTGTCAGCAATTGCAATATAAATAAGTCAACATTGTAGTAAAAAGGTATCGCCACCATGTATAATTGGGAACAGAAACCAAGCCAACACATGTGTGTTTGATCACACGGTCTGTCATTGAGTCAAGTGGCGTGGTTTCGATTCCCTGCTTGTACGTGACAAGGAGTAGAGTCGCCTGTACAACCTCAAGGGTTTTCTCTGAGTCGTCTAGTTTCCTTCCATTGCTAAAGACCCCTAAGCACTAGCAGATTATTGAAATGAAATCGAACCATTTGTTAGTCCCGAAATGATCTAGTTTGTGTCAAATGGAGGTTAAACCCCATCTCTCTCTCTCTCTCTGAATGAGGAACTTATAATTTAAATTGCTGTATATATTAGATCATTTAGCCATGCCCCCCCCCACCCCACCCCCCAAAAAGAAGGAAAACAAACTATTAAAATAATTATTATTTTTTTTTTTAGAGAAGACAGTCCGGAGAAAAGCTGAAAATGTCGATTGAATCTTTCTCCAATAGAATTTATAAATGTGATGTTTGTTTTAAATCATTTAAATATCTTTCGAGATTAAATAAACACATTGTGATTCACACCAGAGAGAAGCCATATGAATGTGATGTTTGTGGTATATCATTTAGACATACAGGAAATTTGAAACGACACAGTAGAATTCATACCGGTGAAAAACTTTTTAAATGTGATGTTTGCAGTAAGTCGTGTAATACTAGCTCTAATTTGAAGATACATAGAAAAAGTCATATTGGATTAAAACCTTTTTCTTGTGATGTTTGTCAAAAATCATTTACCACTAATAGTCATCTACAGACACACATAAAAACCCATTCTGGATTAAAACCCTATTCTTGTGATGTTTGCAGAAAATCATTTACAACCAGCGGTAATCTACAGAGACACATGAGAATTCACACCGGAGAAAGACCCTTTTCGTGTGATGTCTGTAGTGACACATTCGTCTCCTACAGTAGTCTACAGCGACACAGCAGAATCCATACTGGTGAAAAACCTTTTTCTTGTGATGTTTGTAATAAATGTTTTGTTACAAATAGTAACCTATTGGAACACACAAGAATTCACACGGGGGAAAAACCCTATTCTTGTGATTTTTGCTGTAAATGTTTTAGCACTAGTGGTGGTCTACATCGACACACTAGACTTCATACAGGAGATAAACCCTTTTCTTGTGATGTTTGTAGTAAATCATTTGCACATAGAAACAGTCTGCGGGCACACATGAACAGCAGAGCACACAGCACGTCAGTGGTTCCAAATCTTTTGTTGGTTGCGACCCCATTCCAGAAACCGGCATCTGATCCTGACCCCTTGAAGAACAATGTTTTCCCTGTAAATCATCCACATCCTGATAAAGATAGAGTGAGAATCCCCTAAAACTAGTTTCGCTTTTCAGATAAAAATGTTGTAATCGATCTGATTAAAGTACCGAGCCCTGATTCATGAAATTTTAACTTAAGATAAAATCCAAATTTTAGTAGATACCTCAACTTTGATTGGCTAAGCACTAAAATCAATCTAATATTATCCAATCAAATTACTAATATTTGGATTTATCTCAGTTAAGTTTTCGTGAATAAGGGCCCAGATCTATATTTTGTTTCGTTTTTTTATACTTTCGATGGCCTACACCAATGACATCTATACTACATGAAGATCTGAAAAGTTGTACTCGAAGGTTGTGTCAGGGGTCGTATGAGCGGCTTTTGACCCTATGACGTCAGCGTTGATGTTTCTAGTGGTTTACCCACACTTCCGTGCATTGGGTAATCCCTCACTTCAACCAAAACGCCGGTAATATATAACAATTCTTCCAGATTCTAGTGTAGTAAAGACAAGTAAAACAAAATTTTAAATTATAAAAAAAGAAACGAAATAGAATCTGTGTTGTAATCAGATTATGTTGTAGTGAGAGACTGAGAGGGCGTGAGAGAGGAAAGGCGATGTGGCTAGAGGTGTTTAAATCTCGAAAACAAAACAGTTTTTCAAAGTACATGTATTTATACTCTAGAAATAGGGAGAGGTTATTTCAGATAAATCCCACTTACTCAATGGTTAGATCAACAATTTTCAAAGTAATGATATTCTTTAATTAATTTAATTCCACTTTAATTAAAAATTGGGTCAACAATGTTTAAGTAAGCAAACTGAAACTGATATACATTTTAGTTTGGGTGTGTTAGGTTGTCACTCCGTCAACAATTGGCTTTTGCACGTGATATAGGCTAGACTTTTTCTTGGATCCTTTAAAGTTGGTGTGAAGATTTGTGGTCACCAGAGGACACCACTTATTTCCCCACCAGCCCCTTAAAAACCCCGAATATAAATAGATTATGACATCTTTACATCTTAGTACTTATAATCCGGAAATAGATAGAGGTTGTTACAGACCAATCTCCCCTAGGTCAACAATGTTCAAATAAAATTGAAACAAAAGAACAGTTTTTGTTACAGTGTGTATTACCAATATCCAGTTGTCCATTCTTAACCTGGCATTCCACTTTCCCTTGTATCCATTCTTAACCTGGCATTCAACTTACCCATGTATCCATTCTTAACCTGGCATTCCACTTTCCCATGTATCCATTCTTAACCTGGCATTCCACTTTCCCTTGTATCTATTCTTACCCTGGCATTCCACTTTCCCATGTATCCATTCTTAACCTGGCATTCCACTTTCCCTTGTATCTATTCTTACCCTGGCATTCCACTTTCCCATGTATCCATTCTTAACCTAGTATTCCACTTTCTCTTGTATCTATTCTTGCCCTGGCATTCCACTTTCCCTTGTATCTATTCTTACCCTGGCATTCCACTTTCCCATGTATCCATTCTTATCCTGGCATTCCACTTTACCTTGTATCTATTCTTGCCCTGGCATTTAATTTCCCATGTATCCATTCTTAAGCTGGCATTTCACTTTCCCTTGTATCTATCTTTGATACAATGAATGAATGAAATGTTGTTTAATGGCACGTCAGCTCCAACCGGGCTATATTGCACCAAACATATGGTGAATATTACGAGACAGGCTAAATTATATCACAGAAAAACATTATATGCATACATAAAAACAATATCACAGTTACTAAAATTAAAAATAAAATACAACTTTTACGCATATAAATATTAAAAACAAAAATGAAATGATATATACAATTAAAATTTATGATAAAATCCTGTCTCTTTTAAAAAGTCTAATGCTTTACCATATAAACCCAGTTGGGCAAACATGTGATGTAATGACTGACAACAGTAATAATTTGATCTAATATTCTTGAGATGCCTGCACTCAATCAGAATGTGCTTAACTGTCAAAGGAACATGACAGTGTTCACATTCTGGTTGAGGCTTTCGCTTCAAGATGAAAATGTGGGTTAAAGTATGACCTATGCGAGAGCGACACAAAACAACCTCCTCCCCCCTGCTAGTTCTATAGGAGCTTGGCCAGTCTCCTAAGAGAGGCTTTACGTGATGAAGTCTTTGATACAACTCATGTTATAGACAAATTACAAAATTTTAACCCTTGTATATTTAATGATTAACACATAATGTATATTTAATGATTAACACATAATATATCTTTAATGATTAACACATTATATATCTTTAATGATTAACACATAATGTATCTTTAATGATTAACACATAATGTATCTTTAATGATTAACACATAATATATCTTTAATGATTAACGCATAATGTATCTTTAATGATTAACACACAAAGGATCTTTAGTGATAAACGCATAATGTATGTTTAATAATTAACGAATAATGTTTTTAAAAATTAACACATAATGTATCTTTAATGATAAATGCAAAATGTATGTTTAATAATTAACACATAATGTATCTTTAATGGTTAATTCATAATGTATCTTTAATGATTAACAGATAATGTATCTTTAGTGATTAACGCATAATGTATCTTTATTGATTAATGATTAAAGCATAATTATCTTTAATGTATCTTTAATGATTAATGCATAATGTACCTTTAATAATTAACAATTTAATGTATATTTAATAATTAACACTTTAATGTATATTTACTGATTAACGCATAATGTATCTTTGATGATTAACACATAATGTATCTTTAATGATTAACACATAATGTATATTTAATGATTAACACAAATTGTATCTTTAATGGTTAACACAAAATGTATCTTTAATGGTTAACACAAATTGTATCTTTAATAGTTAACACAAAATGTATCTTTAATGATTAGCACATAATGTATCTTTAATAATTAACACATAATGTATCTTTCATGATTAACACATAATGCATCTGGCATTCAACTTTCCCTTGTATCCATTCTTAACCCGGCATTTCACTTTCCTTTGTATCTATCTTTGATACAACTCATGTTATAGACAAATTACAAAATTTTAACCCTTGTATATTTAATAATTAACACATAATGTATATTTAATGATTAACACATTATATATCTTTAATGATTAACACATAATGTATCTTTAATGCTTTACACATAATGTATCTTTAATGATTAACGCATAATGTATCTTTAATAATTAACACACAAAAGATTGTATCTTTAATGATTAACACATAATGTATCTTTAATTATTAACACATAATGTATCTTTAATGCTTAACACATATGTATCTTGAATGCTTAACACATAATGTATCTTTAATGCTTAACACATAATGTATCTTTAATGATTAATGTATAATGTATCTTTAATGATTAACGCATAATGTATCTTTAATGATTAACACATAATGTATCTTCAATTAGTTGAAAATATATCTGTATTCTGTTATACGCATTTAATATATAATTGACCATCTCTCATTTTTTGCTTGGGGATACTTGAGGAGAATTACCTTTTGGCTAATTCCTAATCTTGTCTATTTAAAGGTGAGGGTGGGGGTGGGGGTCCTTTGTATTTTGGTTTCTGTAGCCGAGGTACATTATTGGCATAATATTAATTACACCCCAAACCTTGTGGTCGGATATTAACTAGCGTTACACCTATTTAATATGGTGCGCGTGTGTCCTGTAGCCTATATAATATGATGAGCTTGTGTCATGTTCCATATTTAATATGATGAGCTTGTGTCCTGTTAAACCCCATTTCGACACATATGCAAGAACAGCTGACTCGACATATACGCAACTAATTCTTGATGAAACTGCACAACTACACTAACGACATTACGCGAAATTTTGGAAGATCTCGACGAAATTGTTGGACCGTTTAGTAAATCAGTTATTTTCGAAATTAAAATTTACCCCTCCCCACTATATGCTCTTGCTGGCTTGACAGCTCCAGAAAAAAAAATTGGCCTTATTCTAAGTACTAGATGTGTTAGTGTCCTACCTCTTGTGTAAATTATCCATTAAATCCTATTTTACTTGTCCAGAGGGTTCAAAAATATTTTTAAATCCAAGTCACATTTGAAAAGCTTTACGTCAGGCTTTTCAAATCATTTAGTTGAATTATTCCAATTTTTTAAATTAGGTGTGTTAAGATGAAATTTGTATCATCAATTAATTGGAATATTGTAAAAAAGTACAATTTGTTGACCAGAATAAAGATTGGGACATATTCAGTTACAACATGGGTGGTATTGAGCCTTTAAAGTAGCTAAGTCAATATCAAAACATATGGTACGTCAGGTGATTAATCAGGTTATGTAGTTAATTATAGGGTTATTCTTTAATTCTATGTCACTTAGACTGCCTGATATCATACTTACTATATCATCTAAAACCACCCCAAACCGTCTCTTCATGTTCACAGCTGTGACATATTTAAATCGATCATGTGAGATAATAATGATAATCCTTTGTTATACAAATGCATGATATTAACGTATACAGGAGTATTGTATAGCATACAATACAATAATTAAAGTAGCCATGTCTCTTAACAACATATCGTCCAAAGTCTTGGACATTGCAAACAGAAATTATTTGTCAATTTAAATCAAGATAATGTTGTTATCTTACCGGGCAATATTCAATATTTAAGACAAAATAAACATTTTATCATTGGTTCACGAATCGTGTACCATAATGCGTTTCAGCGGCATTTGTAACAAGGGACTCGAAGAACGAGGCTAGACATATTCCGGAATTCATGTCAAACGGTGACCTCATATTCTTATCTGGAGAGCATGCGCAATAATTTACTATCAGTGTAGACTGGAATAACTAGATGTTAGAGATTGCTATCCGATTTAGACTTCTGACGTATTTTGCCGAACATAACTCATTTGAAATTAGAGTAAAAACGGAAACAATTGAATGTAAATCGGTTTATATACATTCATATTACATTATCATATGCGTTGCGACCCATTTGTGTCACCTTCTAGGTCCCGAATATTAACGATTTAGCTCCTTTAATAGAAAATTTTCCACATACTTTATCCGGCAAAGTGGGTTTTTTTTTCATAACAAACATCATACTGCAAAATTGGACTATATTTGGGGCTAAAATAAAGTTAAATTATTAGATTTATAGACGCCCCCCTCTCTCTCTCTCTCCATATGTATTATAAACAGACCAATGTCAGCTGTTGGAATACATTATATTCATTTTAATATTAGGTTAATCGTTAAACAATTCATGTCAATCGTCGATCTTTCATATCCAGCTAAACGCGTGTTTTATTTACCACTGTAATTATAAACCGTTAATAATAAAGGACAATATTGGTGTCGGTCATTTTAAAATATGTGATAGAGCTCGTTAAACACATCCCAAATATAATTTTAACACAGAGATCATTGCTACGATATCTGAGAAACAGGCACGTGAAGAAACGGGAAGTGACGTCAAACATGACAAACACGAGTTGTCTTTCTATATAACAGACTGAAGTAACGAGCGGTAACAGACAAACAATCAAATTTCATTTCACTGATAATTCCGTTGAAGTTGAAAAGTTATTATATGGGACGGTGGGAGGGTATCTCACAATTCAAAAATAGAATTGGCTGTCACTAGATAAGGAACACGAGAAAAATAGAAAAATCCCGTGCATTCCCACGTTTTTATTCATTCTGTTCTTAATAAAAACATGGTAATGCACGGAGTTTTTCTAATTTGTTCGTTATCTTTTATCTACTGACAGCCAATTCTTTTTTGAATTGTCAGATATCCTCTCATCGTCTCATAACAACTTTTCATCTTCAACTGAATTATCAGTGAAATGAAATTTGATGGTTTGTCTGTTACCGCTCGTTAATTCAGTCTGTTATATAGAAAGACAACTCGTGTTTGTCATGTTTGACGTCACTTCCCGTTTCTTCACGTGCCTGTTTCTCAGATATCGTAGCAATGATCTCTGTGTTAAAATTATATTTGGGGTGTATTTAACGAGCTCTATCACATATTTTATAATGACTGACACCAATATTGTCCTTTAAGACATTTGAAGGCGTTGCCCCTGTAACGAAAATTTCTTTATCACGGTCGGAACACATCGTTTATTTCTTTTCTGTGAAGTTACGGAATACATTCAATGAAACATTGAATTTGACATCGGTACGCATGCGCAAACCCTCAGTGAATTTAAAAATCCACCCACGCCTTCAAATGTCTTAATATTAACGGTTTATAATTACAGTGGTAAATAAAACACACGTTTAGCTGGATATGAAAGATCGACGATTGACATGAATTCTTTAAAGATTTGCCTAATAAAAAATAAGAGATTTTTTTTTAGATCAGAACTACATTCGTGGGTGACGAAAGTAGACATATTTTTAGTTGACCTGTGTCTTATATAGGAATGAATTTGTTCTATTTACAAAACAACTTATGCTCCCACACCTGGCCCATATCACCTACACCCTGTCCAAAAGACATGGCAATATATGCATTTTTAGACAGATAATGGATTACTTCCTTATGTGTACACATTTTCACTATTTATGCCATTTGAAGTCAGTAGATTTGCAAATCTACAATTTTCATTCCTTTATAACTTGGCTGTTTATCAGAATAAGTACTTTTAGTAAAATGATTTTAACAATTGAATTCAAATCAAGCTTGAAGAATATAAAAATGTGTATTCTTCATTCAGATTTTTTTGGACAAAATATTGGTACTCTTTTTTGTCAATATCAGCTGACAAAAGTCAAAATTCTGAAATTTTTAAATTATTGAAACCAACAAGTTATATTTATAGCACGGCTTTCATGAGTTAATATGTTAAACCTGTTAACGAATGAAGCGTGCTATAAATGACTTGTAACATTGACACCTGCTCAACATGCTTGTTGTTATTGCACAGAAAACACCCCCCCCCCCCACTTCTCTATATGATTTCTACTAAAACTAGTGTAAACCAGCAAAAGAGTGCAATAACATTGAACTTGTCTAGTTATTGCACGGTTAAGCTCCACCCAATCTACTAGAGGGAAAACAATCTGCTTATTCAACGAAAAGAACAAAGGAAGATTTCCCGTCCATGTTACAAGGGTAATTATTTCTGATACATCTTCCAGTTGACTGCAACACAACAGGCCAATTAGTTTAAAATAATCTAATTACATAAGAAGACAACATGTTTATAACCCCCCCCCCCCCCCTTGGAATGAAATCCGATATATGCTTGACCAACCATAATCCTCCCTTCCAAGCCACACCTTACAACTCTTACATTTGACATTCCATATATATCTGATCCTGGAAATATATCTGATACGGATATTCTTCTTCCTTCTTATGATGACATGGGTTCTGGCAGCAGGAGGGAATTGAGGTCTAAACCTAAAAAAAACACAAGATGGTGATAGTAACAACATGGATGCCATAGAGGGAAATAGAATCATCAACACTGAAAAAATGGTTGACATGTGGAATTCAGTAATCAAACTTCACTTCCAATTGGATGAAGAAGCTTGCTTAATGCCAAATTTTGAAATGGGGAGCAGGCTTGAAATATTCGATTCGATGCACCAAATGAGGTTTCACCTCTCCTGTTTACAAATTATACGTTGAGGTAGAAACAGGCAGAAAGTGACGGAAGGCTGCTGCAATAAACTTAACACTACAGTCTGGCTTGTTGGATATGCCTATTGGGAACACCAAGGCCAGGCTTGTGTTGGCTGGTTTAGATATTCCGCCACCATCTCGGACCAGTATGCAGAAATTATCAAAGACCGCCAGTGAAACAACAGTTGAGTTAAATTCCCGGTACATGAAGGAACAAGTTAACGTAGTTAAAGCCATCAATGCAAAGGGGGGGGGGGGGCAGGGAACCAAATATAATAAATGTGGCTGTTGATGGCAGATACATCTGCTTAACAATTGGGCACAGCAAAAAGCCAGGCCAGGGGGCTTCACTGGCAATAGCTCTCGAATGTGAAACAAGCACAGAAAATCAGTATATCTTAGGGGCAGTCATGCAAAACAAATTCTGTTGAACTGGTCCTGGTTGAAGGGGAAAGGGCTTTCTGTAGATTCTGTAGATTGTCCAGGGGCCACGAAGGATGCATAGCCAACTTATTAGCAGAAGCTCCACTTCCGAGCTGGACATGGGTAGAAATTTAGGCAAGGAGTTTGCTCTACAGGACGGCCTTGTCAAATGTGTGACAACAGACGGAGATGGAAGATCTGCAGAGGGAATAGAGGAGAGGTTAAAAACTTTACATCCGATGTGGAAAGTGGAGAGGCTAGCTGATCCCACACACCTGGTTGCCTCTCAGTTCAGACAGTGTAGCCTAGCAAAGTTTAGTGATGCCATGTTTCTGGGAAAACAAGACTAGAAAAATTACGCATAAACAAAATCTTCAGTCAGGATGTCAAGGCCAGGTGTAGTCTCATTGTAAAAGAATTGTTTCACAACCACTATGGAGATCTAAAAGGAATCAAGAAACGCCTACCTTAATCATAGAGGCAACTGTCATGTGCTATGATGGTGACTGTTCGAAATGTCGAAGCTGTTCAGTTGTCTGTGGGGGTGGTTTTTACAATTCGTGGTGGCTACGCTCCATGTTCCTGGATTCTAACAATACAACTGTTCTGAAAATGAATGAACATGATATTACATGAGATCCTGAAAATCAGACTTAGCGAGGAAGCCATTTCAAAAACCAGATTTCAAACATATACACAAAAATGTGAGGCCCTGAACCGGTCTGTAAGTGTATCCCTACCCAAAAATGTAAATTTTGGAAGACATGCTATGGGCAGGCTCTCGCCGACAGTTTTACGAAACAATACTGACATTAGGGAATCTTCGGATTGGTGCTCCCCTTTCCCCTAAAACAAAAAAGGCCTTAAATCAAATGGAAAATGAACGAATTTACCAGAAAAACTACAAAAGCAAATCGGGAGTCAAAACGCATGCACTGTGGTCTAGGAGAAGAAAAATGTTTGACTTTGCTAAATACAAACAGACACATTCTGCCGTTTCTGGCTATAAGAAAGGGCAATTGGATATAAACTTACCGGAAGGCATGATGATGGAAACACAAGAGGAATCCCTCCAGGATCTTTCTTACACACAGACTTGAACTGTGAACTAAAATTTCTATGCCAGCTGAGCTGCAGAGTGGAGCCTGAATAAAGAATTGAAGTGAATAAAATTGCCATAAAATAGTGACATTAAAAACTACCCCCCCCCCACAAACAAAAAAACAAACCCAGATGGTTAAATAAGAAGGAAGACCTCCCCGTTGTTTCAATCGGTAATGGAAGTACATGTAATTAAAGTATTTCCAGCGAACATTCCTCCCCCCACCCCACCCCAAACAGATGAAATGAAATGGGATTTAACGTCCTACTCCTATACTCGGCTAATGAAGACGGGCATACGCCATACAGTGTGCTATGAGGGAAATTTTGCCTTGGGCAGTCGCAAACCTGCAATAAAAAGGACCAATACTCACCTAGATGTGCATCAAATATTAGCCATGCCCTGTGCAAAACCCAAGAGATTTGCAACGTTGTCTATTATTGTTGACATGATGGGGCTCTAAACTCAGATGACTTGAATTGACGCACAGGCTGTTATGACACATATGGGAGCAATCCAAGTCAACTGGTAAATTAAAATCTAGTGCATCGAACACCATAAATGATAATCTATGGACCTTTTTAGTTCGCCAAATACCATCAGGGCGTTTCAAACGAAGAATGATATATCTGTCATTGGAAGCCTTCCACCCCTGCCAAACCTGAAAATGGCCGTTCGCAGATATTTCACTGAAAAAATTGATTTTTGTCGGCATAAAATGCAAATTTTGCTGCCATTTTGAAACATGTGCTTTCAAAAACTGTGAGATATAAAATATTAAACATAAAAAAAACATTGTCTTACACTGTTGCATTCGATATTGGTGAGTTTCATGAAAATACTAGTGTAAACAAACTGAAAATTTAATCAAAGTGCCTGAAATTGTAATTTACACTTAATGCATCTATACTAATATTTGTAACTGTCGTTGGCAGTCTGTTCGGGGTTGGCGGCTACACTAAGTCTGCCCCGAGTCTGAAATTTGGGGTATAGGGGTAGCACGGACCGGGGAGTAACGTAGGCCAGGTGGCGTTAGTCTACCACTTCCGGTTTCGGAGTTATTACCCCCGAGCGAAGCCGGGCATTCTTCTAGTAAGAAATAAAGATGTTTATAATAACTACAATGTCAACTGTACCGGCTCTGAAAATTTCAAGTAAAAATCTTCAAAACTTTGATCACAGCAAAAAATGTAAAATCGGTCCCATTGACTTCAATGTTATTTCAAGCTCATGTAACAAGCTGTAACTCTTTCCACAATATTCGTTGAGGTAATTCCTTAACAAGGCATAAACTATAGCACCTGGCAGTCATCTCCTCCGAAGCATGTATGAGGTTCACCATGAAAATCTCAAATCAGTAAAAGTTAAATTCATTACTTCCGGTTCAATGTGAGACGTCTTTCAAGCCCTTTCACCCATGTTATTCTTCCGCACAAATATCCCAGCATTTCCACATCTTAAAAAAAAAACCCAAAACGCCTGAAAAAGGGAGAACAAAATAAGGGAAAAATTAGGCTATTTTTAGATCAGAACTACATACGTTGCTGACGAAAGTAGGAATTATTTTGGTGACCTGCATCCACATGGAGGCAGACCACCATTAATTTTCCATATTCGGTACCCACAAATTGTAGTGCCGGCTATTTTTAGATATATTTTTCTCCCTCCTTTCCTGCCATTTTGCATGCTTATCTCTATTGACTTTTTGGTGTAGAATTGATGAAGAGGCATTGAATTTCTATTTTCTGCCTGGTTTGGTGTCAGATTGAGATTTTTAAGGCGGAAGACTACAAGGAGTAAAGAGGCTTTGTTTTGTTTTTGCACTAACACGGACATGATATTCTGACCCCAGTCTGCTATGAATTTCAGTGAATTGAAATTTTGGTGGTCAACCTCATACAAATTTAGTACTCTGATGATCCCATGATGTCATACTTGCTGTGCTGTAAAGCGAAGTTCTCAACGAAATTTAGGGAATGGGCTACAGCATGTAGAACACCACTGATTTAACATTGGAGTCAATGGAGAAATTAATGGTGGTCTGCCTCCACATGTCTTGTATTGACACTGGTAGTTCTCTCCCTTTGACTTCAATTTCAAATCCGTGACAATTACTTCACTGTACACTGTGTAATATAACAGTAACACACGCAAGTAAGCCTACATATGATATCGGTTTTAACACACCAATAACCATTTAAAACATAGTCTTCATTTAACCAATGTCCATTGCTACAGATAATTGGGTTTTTCTCCCCCTTGTTTATACGCATGCTCATACTATCTATAAAACTGCTGGTGTCTTTTTAGTTAATATGAACTCAAAAAAGGTTTAAAGTACTACCTTTCTGTTCCTGATAGAGAGAGAACTGGGGTTTAACGTTCACTCGACACAAACTAGGTCATTTCGGGACTAACATATGGTTCAATTTTATTTCCATAATTCGCTTGCGCGTAGGGGTCTTTAGCAGTGGGAGGAAACCGGAGGACCCGGAGAAAACCCACGAGGTTGGACAGGCGACCCTACTCCTTGTCACGTACAACCGGGGATTCGAAACCACGCCAGTTGACTCAATGACAGACTTAATGATACAGCGTGCACGTGCTAACCACTAAGCCACCCAACCCCCCTGTTCCTGATAGACTAATGAAGACGGCCACATTCCATACAGTGTACAGTGGGGAAGATTGTACACGGACAGCGGAACTAAAGCCTATTTTTTTTTATCTTATATCGAATTCCAACTGCCAAAGGTTCTACGTGTACGCCATCCGAACACCTATACGTTGTCCCGAGTCAGAAACTCTACTCCGCACCGGAAACACACCGGAAAATCCAGATGAACTTTCTAAGCCAACACCGCGATGGAACACTGGATCTCTAGGTTAGGGGTCCAAAATCTTACTCACTGATCCACAGCGGTTCCGTAGTTAATATGTACATGTATCGTACAAAAAGGTAATATTTGCAACATTAATTATTGTTTATATCAGTACCTATATTAGGGCGGTCCACGGTTATAAAAAAATACCATAAACAAGCCATATTTGGGGCTTATTTTAACATATATAAGACTCACCATTGAAAACATCATTCATAAAGCATTAAAGTATTGTTAAGTTGGATTTTTTTTATGTGATGTAACCATTTGGATGTTTTTTTTAAAATTGTTCAAAAATTTGCCGGTACAAGATTTCCGACTTTGATAAAGTGTTTTGGATCAATGGTGATATTCACCACAAGAGTTCCACAAGATATTGGACAGGATGGTGAAGTCAACACCGGGAAATCGTTATTATCAAAGATTGATCTCGGTCTCCTACATTTACACCAAACAGCTATATTTAAGACCATTACAGAAGTAGGGTTGATGAACTGCTTTCCGAAACCTTAGCCTTTGTTTACAACGATCCAGCACACAGTTCTGTGTTTAAAGAGCTTATAATGAAGGTTAGTAAAATATCAGCATGTAAACACGTAAGAAAAAACCCCACCATTTCATGATCATGGACATCCTCGGTATCCCCAGTGTTTTCGATAAAAATAGTACAATCTCATCAAGGGCGAATTATCTGAAAACGTGCCCCCCCCCCCCATAGATCAACCCAGGGGTTAGTGGAGTAGAACGGAATGAAACCACTGGGGATACCGAGGATGTATCATGGATTGAAGAAGAATATATAAGAAATGTATTCCCCACCCAGTGTAATTTTATATTATATAACTTAGTAATTGATATGAAACTGAAATAAATACAGCCATATCGTCATGCTTGTTAGTGTTAAATTATCGAGGGTTATATCACAGATTTTGATATGACGATCATATGTTTCCAGAGTGTGAAATATACCATATTCGCTACTACCTTTTAGTGTCTAATTTTTATTGCACATTTCGTATTTTACAGACATCCGAGAAGGAAAGTTTATCTAATTGTAAGAAAAGACGATATCCACAGACTTGTCCACGGGTGACAGCAAATCCTTTTCTTATGACAGAACTAAAGAGAACACGGGCATATTTTATGATTTTTAATTTGTGGTTGTGAAGCTATAGGTATCTATTATGGTGTTCAATTGTAAAAGAGGAGGGGAGAACGTTGATATCACATGGTACCACATGTTGAGATCGATATCTATTAAAGATATTTTATTTTACATAATCCAATGGATAAATATTATCCGTATGCACGGAAACAATTTTGTATTAATATGACTGTTTGAATGTTAAATGAAATTTATAAATTGTATACTGGGAAAGATTTCATGGTTGACAATCCTGCCAATCATAGCGAGTCAAGAGAACATCAGTTGTGGAGATTTAGAGTCGAACATGAACAAGACCATGGGTTCTGTTGGTAAGGCACACCCAGTCATGTCCAGTCAAAACTCAAAACCTAGTAACTCACTTTTCGTAAGTCACATTCAGTCATGAGTGTTTGAAGTTGTCAACTTTATTCAAATCTATCCAAAAGGGTCATAATACCAAAAATCTTTGTAGATCCACGTGTTTGAATCGATAAGCGACTTATGTGTTTGAAGCAGTCAACTTTATTTAAATCTATCCATGTGTTTGATTCGATAATCGACTAACACCAGGCATATATGTAATGTATATACATAACAAAGTGTGATCTTATATTTTAGGTTACTTAACAGCATTGGGCGATTGAATCCATAAGGAAGGGTGGCTACGACTGCAAGCAATAAAACCAAGACTGCTAGTCAGCGGGAGCCCTTCCAAAGGACATAGCTGACCGTTTGGCCGAAGATTATGGCTATTTGCTTGTGTTGACAGATATGGTATTTTTTTTTATATACGTAGTTATTAAACCAACAGATGCCACTATTTATCGTACTATATTTTTAATTTATGAATATTTATTTATCGTACTATATTTTTAATTTATGAATATTTATTTAGAGTATCACTACATATTTATAATGTTTTATTTTAGTTATAGTTTATTGAAGCTGTAGATTTGGAAATCCAAATGAAAAAAATCACAAGGGCAGATGATTCAATTTATCATACCACATGGTGCCCTTGTATAGAAAGCTCTTTTATGGCGTTATAAAAGCAGGCTTAGATTTAAGGACAAGGTATTAGCACATTTTCTAAAATTGTAGAGATCTGTGATTTCCTGTGCATCTATGAAATTATGAATACATTTTAAAGATACATTTCGCAAGAGCTAACTTTGCCTATTGCATGCATTTTTTTAGTCCTTTCATGTTATATAAACTATTATATCAATTATTATAGTGAGAAGTGTTAGTACTTTAAACTTCCATAGTGCCTCTTTTACTTTACAATAGGTGGGAAATATAATCAACCCCAAGATGACAACAAAGAAACTACCAACAAACACTGGGACCCCAAGAACCAATATCATTGCTATTCGGGTAAAACAGCTAAAAGGTCTTATAACTGGTGGAGATCATAGTGATCTATGCAAGAAACAGGTTGACAACATATGCCAAGAGATTATGTCCCTGGGGAGTGATAAATGTCGTTCAAAGCCAAGGGTGGTTTGGAAACCTCAGAAATCATAGCTGTTCTGCACTTTTGATTAGACGTGACTGTTTGTCGGCGAATCTTTTAAATGATGTCGACAGCGGAAACAACATTTTGTGCTGTAAAACGAACATGTCCTTTCGGGTATTATATGTTCTCTTGGATCATTAAAGGTATTTACACACCTTGGGATGTTGTTTCCTTTGATCTCCCATGCATGTTATGACACGTATCTACCTGCTGTGACGTAATCAGAGGGTTTACGGACGCTGCAATGAAAAGGGCCACAAATTCTTTCTTTTAATATTTTATTCACTTATTTGTACAATGCTGACAAATGATTCGGACGACGAACTTTGCCAGGTCCATGTTACTTAGTTTCTTCATCTGACCACCAAGAACTTGTCTGAAACTCCCAAATTCTGGATTGTGTAGTATATCCACATCAGTTTTAGTCGCTATCCGTAAACGTGAAACTATTCCCGGAACTAAATACGGAATTCGGTGAGTAATATCATTTTATTTTGCTTACTTCCAAGACAAATCCAGACGTCCCCAAAATAAGATCGTTATTTCGCCACACTGACCAACTGTTAAAAAAGTTCACAGCTCACTGATTTAGGCGTAAGGTATTTATGGGGCACGGCATTGTTGGTACATTCACTGACGTCTGGTCACTCGAAATTGAAAAGCGTTTACCATTTGCTAGGGTGACCCGTGAATTGAAAATTTTCACTACATAAAGTTGGGCTGACACGACGAATGTGCACGCGTCAGTGGCTTGTCTCTTAAGTGATTTCTGGCTAACAACGCAGTATGATAATACTCAGCACTAGAGTCTAGGAGACTATAAATAGCCATCGCACGTGCAATTCTCTACACAACTATTACAGTAAAATTGAGCTTTTTGGTTATTACAGTAGCTTTAGAAATTAAGTTCGTTTTATTTTTTAAATTACTTTCTCATTAACTACACCGCTACGAGCGGTATCGTTTGGTTTAGTACAAATAATATCTCTGAAATACTTGCGTTGGGCAAGAACACGATACTAGCTGTAGTTCCATTTTACCATACAAGGTTCTTAAAACAATTGTTGAGTTGCCTTAAGTGCGTGTTTCTAAATTTAATTTCTTGTTCCAGCTTTCTATTATATTTCGTAAAAAAGTAGTCCTGATTATCCCGGCCTGTCAATCAGAAATGAAATGAAATAGGGTTTAATGTCCTACTGTTCTGCTCCTAACCTGGGCTAATGAAGACGAGCATACGCCATACAGTGTGCTATGAGGGAAATGTTGCCCGGGCAGCGGCGCTACGGCCTACTCTTATATCGAATTCCAACTGCCAAGTGATCTTTTACGTGCACGCCAATGTGTACACGGGACCTCGGGTTTTCGTCCCACCCGAAGGACTAGACAGCTGTCCTTGTCAGGCCCTCCAGGCCAGCGAGCTAGCGACTTAGCCACGTGATCCCCCCTGTCAATCAGACATAGAATGTCCGAAAGACTGGTTAAGCGAAACTAATTTCAAAACAAGGGCACGTAACCTATTTTTTTTACTCATAAGTTCCCGGATGTTATCACCGACACTCGTAACCATTTTTCAGTCTATTATTTATAGATGGTTAAATGGTCAAAGCATATTAAGTACAACATGACCGTTTATTTAGTGACTATAAATGTGCGAAACTGATTTAAGACTTGGTACATATGTAAATATTGTGGTGTAATTGTCGAGATATTTATTTATGGTGGGTCGCCCTACATCTGTAGCTTCCTCACAATCCGAAATATCTCAGTAAATTATATCCTTGTTAAATATTTAAATAATTCTTTTTTCAGAATCTACGTGTTCTTTTTCAACCATATTTTCTACAAACTCACTTGCGCGGATCAGTTCGTCGCCCAAATCGTTTGACAACATTGCACACAATGAAGGCCAGTTTGTGAACACGTGGTTACTAAAATGTAATGCACGTGCCACTTACGACTTGTTTTCTTAATTTTGTCATATCAGTTGTCGAAGGGCCGATATGGGCTAAACCATTGTCTTATAGGTGAAATCAATTAGGATAGATTTAACCTTGGTGTCGGTGTGTGAGAGAAATATTACCCCAAGACCCTCGGTCGATATGTGAAATAACCCACGGCCTCCGATCTTGGATTATTTCACAATCAACCCTCGATTTACGATTAGGGTAATATTTATCTCATAATGTCACGATATAGAAATAGAATTTATGGTTGCCCATGGAGACAGATTTTAATTCATTTTATTGCCATCTCCAAATTAACATCGCATACTTCTGACAGTCGCGAAATCATTGTCTGCAAGTCATTGGTGCATCATTGATATATTTCAGTTTTTGGGCTTATGGGAATACAGATTAACTTTCAGTGAACACATTTATTATTTTGTCGGTTGCACTCAACACAATCATCCAGCTTTTAACCTGTAGATCGTATTTAGGAATTGACAAGAACTGACATCACGTATCAAATATTGTAGTCATCTACCAGCTTCTGGTACAAACAATTCAAAGAGGTTTTTAGGTTTTTTTTATTTACCAAAAATGACTTAAGTATAATCTTTCTTACAGGAGAACGATATCGAAATGAAAGCAACAGATTCATGTATAAGTAAACATGTTATAAGTATTTTTTCATTCAAATTAAACGACAACCGTGAAACGAAAGACAGATTTGTTCCAGAAGTGTATAAATTAATATTATTTAGTAATATCTGCCAAGGTCCCTAGTTTCAATAAAGCATAGATGATAGCTGCTCAGAATATCTGGGTGAGCTCTGATCAATTTAGCTCAAAACCCCCTTATGTCTGTACGTTATAGACTGACCTTGACGTGAATTACCTTCAAAATATGGAATTAACACCCCATTCTCCCGAAACCAGGGGGAGTGATTTAGTCTACCAGACACATGTCATAAACAGATAGAATCTGATAGATATTTTGACAATGGTAAGAATTTTACCAAAATATCACCTTTTTTTAAATATATAAACATAAAATTAAATAAAACCAAGTACGAACAAGCCAAACCATAAGACAGAATTCGAAGTCCTAAAAAACGTTATAGGCAAAATAGTGTATTCAAGCAAAATAGTGTAAACAGCGAATGGACTGCTCCTCGTGTACAAATTACACGGCAAACAGTGGTAACAGGTGTCCGGAAGAGTAAGCTTACCCTGCCTGGCGCCACACCCGCCATAGCTGAACCAAACTATTAGGCGAAATCTCGGTAAAATAGCGTGATTGGCCAATGGACTATCAATGACAGCCTACACCGGTTGTGTTCCCAAAACAAACGGTATAGGCAAAATAGTGTAATCAGGCAAAATAGTGTAATCAGCAAATGGACTGCTCACCGTATACACAATACACGACAAACAGTGGTAACAGGTGTCCGGAAGAGTAAGCTTACCCTGCCTGGCGCCACACCCGCCATAGCTGCATCCAAACTATTAGGCGAAATGTCGGTAAAATAGCGTGATTGGCCAATGAACTATCGGTATGCAAAATGCACGCGATGAACTGTGTTAACGATGTAGTAGATATTATCAGGGAGATAGTAATAGTATACGTGTCAATTAAATATATCTAGAATAATAGCCGAGAGAGACACGTTATATTTACCAATCAAATCAATATGACGGCCATAAAACTTTTTAAAGGTTTTAATAAGTTTAGTGCGCAAGTATCCTTGTAGTTGAAGCTTAGATGACAAATGCCTCGATCTACTTAAAAAATCAGAATAAAAGGAACAAGCTCTCGCGTAACGAATTAGCTGAGACACAAACACTCCATAAGCTGGTTTTATTGGAATGTTACTACTAATAAATGGAAAGTTAACAATCGGAAAGTCAAAGTCATCACGTTTATCGTACAATTTAACACTCAGTTTATGGCAATTGTCAAAATTGAGACGCAGATCCAAGTAGGAAGCGTAATTGTCACTGGTGTTTTTAATTTCGAGCTCATCAGGATATATGAATTCTACATAATCACTAAATTTAGGATTATTAAGTGATAAAACGTCATCGATAAGTGAAATTAAAAAGTCTGACTGATCGTTTATTAGTTTTTACGAGCGTCTGTATGTAATCGGCTTCGTACGAATAGAGAAACAGATCAGTAATTACCATTACCCATTACATTGAAAGTAATTAATTCCCATTACCCATTACTTTATGAGTATATAAATAAATAAAAAATTCTTAGAAATTAAAAAGACAACCTTATTTTTCTGCAATAAAGCGCCTACAAAATCAAACTCGATAATAATTCTTGATTCACAATAATAGATATATTATTTCTATTTATTATAACATCAAGGCAAATTTTCAAGTGACAGACAGTGGCGACAACTGATGTTTTTACTGTATGACTTGAAAAAAGTGAATTGAATAAATAGTTAATCAACTCTATTTTTTTAAAAGTGATTTTATAAAGTTTTTAATCAATCCAAATAGGGGATCATGTGGCTAAGTGGGTAAGACGCTGGCTCGCTAGCCTGGCGGTCGGGTGTTCGATTCCTGCATTGGCCGAGAAAGTTCATCCAGATTAACCGGCGTGGTTTCCCCTTGTCAGTGATGCAGGACGGAGGGCCTGACAAGGACAGTGATCTAGTCGTTCGGATTGGACGAAAAACCGAGGTCCCGTGTACAAATTGGTGGAATAACAAATGCCCCTGCTAAATACCAGGTTCGAGCTGTACCCAGATAAATTCATGTAATATAATGTTATGATTGTTTGTCGGTGACTTAACCTCTGAATAATCGTGTAAACTCTCATGTATTTTTATTGTCCAATACATGATATTATGGACAGGTTGGTTTAATTAAAGAGTGTATGGCTCTATTATCTTGGACCTTAAAACAGACGAAAATAGATCTGAAAGCACATATTAATGCAAAATGAACGTGTAAAAAGTGATTTATATTCAATTTTTTTAAATTGTAATTTATAATCAATTATGTTCGGGGAAATACATGAACAGTCCAATTTGAACGATAGCTGTTTACACTAGCTTAATCCCTTCTAGACGTTTATTCATAATTATTTTGTCGGTTTTGAATCAGTTATTACTTCTTTACTTCTTCATATGCGTGTAGAATGTGTTTTTCTTTGTACATTATAAATGGTACCCGAAACCATAGAATACACGACTCGTGTACTGTACGTATATAAAATATCCACCACTGTATCTTAATAATGTGTTATATATATATATCTGTCTTTATATATATTGTATGTTATTGTATTATATGAATCTTCTACTCATATTAAATTGATCTTACTATTGTTGAGAGGATTAAAGTAAGATAAAGTGTCGATACTACCCCAAATGTAAACTTTCCACAGCTAAATTTTACTCTCGTTTGTCATCGCCCCCGTCCGTCCGTTCGTCCACCCGCCAGAGGCTAAACTTATTAATCGTTTGCTTCTGGATGCTCTAAGAGGCTAAATTCATTAGACGAAGATTCCTATTGATTATCGAGGGCCTTTTATGACCGAGTTACGTAAATTTGTGCATTACTCTGTATTTAGATTTCAATGGCGTCTGCCAGTCCGTTTAGCAGAAGGGGACGTACTTTTAACAGCATGCTGTGTTGCGCATACTGACGCTAACGAGGTAAGCAAGGTCTCTCACTAAAATGTTTCTTTACATTGTTTAGGCGTTCACAGAGACTGACACACCACCGTTTAGCAGTAAAACGTTTCCCAGTAAAAATTGACTGGGCCCGATTTTAGTTTCGACAAGGATTCAATAGGACGCTTCCTGAATGTACGAGGCGAGTGTAATGAGATCTACGTTCAGAGCTGAACTATCCCAGACCATGACCTACATTCTTAGGCCATCGTACAACAAATGGACCATGTTCTACGTAAATTTAACGTACATATTTTACTGTTTTATTCTGAGAACTCTCAACGATACAAGATAAGGCCGTAAAGCCGCTGTCTGTGAAACAATTCCCTCATAGCATACCGCATGGCCTTGGTCCGTCTTCATTAATCCAGTTGGTGCCGAAGATTACTGGAATTCCGTTTAGAAAAGGCTCCGCGCCCCACCTCACCCCCATAGTTTCAAATAGCTAAATCTCTATTCTTTGGCACCTAGAAATCGACAACAATGGGTCGCAATATATTATGAATGTATATAAACTGGTTTACGTTCAATCGTGTCTGTTTTTATTGTAATTCCTAATCATGTTCTGCGAAATACGCAAAGAGTCCAAATTGAATGGCAGTCTTTGGTGTCTGGTCTGTCCAGTCTACACTGATATTACCCCCCCCCCCCCTTGCACCTATTGAGCTAATGAAGATAGACATACACCATACAGTGTGTTCGACCTAGACGCTGTACTTGAACCACTTACAAGGGACAATCACGATTGAAACGTATTTGATTAACACCGTCATCAAACCATCACACTGACTGTAATAGTGTGTGTGTGTGTGTGTGTGTGTGTGTGTGGGGGGGGGGTCGTGAGTATGTTTATCGGGATAAACTGAATACCGAAATCCCGCTCAGAAAAAGTCAGTCTTTAGCTAAAAATTAATTTCTGAAATGAAATGGGGTCTAACGACCTAACTTGGATAATAAAGACGAGTATACGCCATACAGTATGCTATGAGGGACATTTTGCCCAGACAGCGGTACTACGGCCTACTTTTATATCGAATTCCAACTATTAAGGGATCTTTCGCGTGCACGCCCATGTGTACACGGGACCTCGACTTTTCCTACCATCCGAACGACTAGACAGCTGTCCTTGTCAGGTCGTCCGTCCTGCATCACTGACAAAGGAGAACCACACCGGGAACTCTGTATGAACTTTCTCGCTCAATACAGGGATCGAACATTCGACCTCCAGGCTAGCGAGCCAGCGTTTTACCCACATAGCCACCGTGATCCCCAAATTTATTCCCAAAGGGCCCTATCGGGTTAAAATCGCTCTGTTTCTCCTTAGCATTGAAATTAACTAAGTACGACTTGTGTCTGAACTAGAGCACCATACATTACACACAATAACAAAACATGTCCTAAATGTTGAACCCTGCAAATAAAGGGTCACCACCTCTTAGATTCAATTGGAAAAATTGTGTCGCTGTTCGGGCCAACTATTATCTTAGCGATTGACAGATCATCACACTATTATAGTATCAGTATGCCCGCCTTTATTAGCCCAGTCGGAGCAGAACAGTGGGACGTTAAACCCTATTTCATTTGTTTATTTGTAAAAGATGAAGTTAGTCTCTCCCCTTTAATCAAACTGTAAGTGCCGGGTCAGTGTGATCTGATGTATAATTTGATCAGTGGTGTAACTATAATACTCAGAATAAACCAAGACACGGACTAAAACACACGATGTCTGGTATCTTCACCATGATATTAGATATATTCCAATATTTTAACATAGAATATATAACTGTATTGTTTAAAGATAATGTTGGTGTAAGAACTGGTCTAGTATTTGTGACTTGTCTGGGAATATGGTTGCTGATGAGAAAACCCCAGGGGATTCCACCAGGACCCAGATTTACCCTGCCTATATTAGGGGACATGTATTTGAAAGGAGAAAGTGATTTGAGGATAGTTGCCAGGCAACTAAGAAAAGAGTACGGAGATATATGCAGTGCTTATTTTGGATCGAAGTTGTTTATTTTTCTCAATAGTTATGACGTGATAAAAGAAGCCTTGGTTAAAAATGGAGATATATTTTCACATCGACCATCCTTGTTTTGGTCAGATCTTATTACACAGAGAAAAGGTAAGTGTTTGTGGTGATTAATAGATGTCTATTCCGTACACTTCATAAATAAACCCCTGCTGCTCAGTGAGTAGGATGCATGTCTGTAGGCCTAGAGGTCCCGGTTACAATCTCCGTATTGGAAATGAAAACAAAATGAAATGGGGTTTAACGTCCTACTGTTCTTGGGTTAATGAAGCTTTGAGGGAAATTGTGCCCGGACAGCGGCACTATGACCTACTGTTATATCAAATTCTAACTGTCAAGGGATCTTTTACGTGCACGCCAATGTGTACACGGGATCTCGGTTTTTCATCCCATCCGAACGACTATACGTTGTCCTGTTTCAGACCCTCGGCATTTCACAGCCTGATTGCTTATCATCGGTGGTGCAGGACGACAACGGACCTGGCACGGAAAACACACCCGTGTATGTCATGGATACAGGAAGACAAATTTTCAGCTCGTTTAAGATTCCATGACAGTTTAGCGCCCCTTCAAAACAAACGTATAATACATATGTTGTCATGAACGTTTAGATTACCAGCCAGATTACCCTTTCTAGAACAGCTGATATCACCTAGCCTAGATATATAGTATTGGTAGCTGTTGTACATGATACAGGGTATGCTAGAACATCTGATACCACCTATTCTAGATATATAGTATTGATAGATGTTGTACATGATACATGGTATGCTTACTGTTTCTTGAACACCAGATATCAATTTGTAACAAACGCATATTTATCAAGACCTGTCTTCGTAATGGCTAATAAGATGTCTTAAATAAAAACTGAAGTCCAACGCAGACCAAATAAGTTCACCGGTGTGCGATGGATTTCAACAAGCCCGTTTATTGGCCGAGCAATGTTCAAAGGGCGAACCATTTTATTTGGATATTCAGTCATCATTTCACTAACTACTACTTGGGTCAACAATAAAACATCAACGTCCGGGTTTTTAACCAATGTTGGTTGTTTGCGTTAAAGATTCTTCGTTTGCGGGAGATTTAAAAAAATATAAAAGATTTGCTTTGTTAGTCGCCAACAAATGTCAGTGAACATAATATAAACTATTGTTTTGTTCCACGCGCGGGGGTTGGATGGCTTTGTGGTTAGCACGTGCGCGCTGTATCGTTAAGTCTGTCATTGAGTCAACTGGCGTGGTTTCGAATCCCCGGTTGTACGTGACAAGGAGTAGGGTCGCCTGTCCAACCTCGTGGGTTTTCTCCGGGTCCCCCGGTTTCCTCCCGATGCTAAAGACCCCTACGCGCAAGCGAATTATAGAAATAAAATTGAACCATACGTTAGTCCCAAAATTACCTAGTTTGTGTCGAGTGGACGTTAAACCCCATTTCTCTCTCTCTCTCTTTTATTCCACGCGCTTCGGTCTTGATTAGGTCTACCCAGTTCACCTCGCGTTATTCTGGTGTTTTTTTTCACCAAATGAAACATGACGTAGATCAATAATATGCATTCTATTACAGGTGTAGTTATGTCAGAGGGACAGCCCCGCCCCTTCCCCCCCCCCCCCTTTGCGCCATATGAAACATGGCGTGAATCAATAATATTCATTCTTTTACAGGAATAGTGATGTCAGAGGGCCAGCCGTGGAAAGAACAACGAAAGTTTGCTCTGGAAACTTTGAGAGAGTTTGGTTTTGGCTTGAAGACAAAATTCATGAAGAAACTCGCCACTTTGTAGAAGTTATCGGAAACGAAAATGGCGGAAAATTCGACATGTTCCGTTTAAGTCAAAAGGGTGTTTCCAATATTATATCGTCTATGGTTTATGGTAAACGATTCGAGTATGATGATCCGGTATTTAATATTTTTCTGGATAAAACTGAAAGCTTGCTTCTAACAATAACACATGGGTCTGTTTTGAGTATGTTTCCCTTTCTGCGATATTTACCGGGTGATTTGTTCAAATATCACAGTGTTTTGAACAGTCTGGATTTCATTAAAGACAACATCATCATTCCATCAATCAACGAACACATGAAGAATTTTGATGAAAATCACGTGGATGATTACATCAGTAGTTATATCAGAGAAATGAAGAAAGTGTCTAAAACTGGACAGCCATCTTATCTAAACGGTTAGCATTGTTTTATTTTAAATGAAAGGTTTGATGGGGACATCCGAGGTCAACTCAAATATAGGGCCTAGTAGCAAAGTTAACAGCAATGATTAATTCAATTTCACGCTTTGCTCTTCGACTGGATGCTCCCCTTCCCCCGCCATCCCCCTGAAATAAATTTCTCTGCATTCCTCCTCGTGTGTTGTATCTTGGCAAATACGGTGTCAGCGTCTCTCTCTCCCTCTCTCTCTCTCTCTCTCTCTCTCTTTCCTCCGCGCCAATAATTTATCTTTCAAATGTGGTAAGTCACGGCTTCTTGCAATATTGTGAAATGTTTCAGAGCCCCAACTGGTGTCCGCTATACTGGACCTGTTTATTGCTGGCACGGAAACGACATCAACAACCATTTTGTGGACGATTCTTTATTTTCTACATCATCCAAACATACAAGATAAATGTTACAAGGAGATTCAAGATGTCGTTGGTTCCGGTCGTCTACCGTCAATAAAAGATAAACCGTCCTTGCCGTATGTTGAAGCCGTCATATTGGAAGTTCTCCGTAAAGCAAACATTTTAATGACCGGAATCCCGCATGCTGTCAGTGAAGACACGAGGTTCCATGGATACCATTTTCCAAAAGACGCCATCATCATACCTAACGCCGATGCTGTTTTAACCGATGACAAGATTTGGGGCGATGCTGATGTATTTAGACCGGAAAGATTCATCGATTCTAATGGAAAGGTCATAAAAAAAGATGAATTGATTCCCTTTTCGACAGGTAAATTACAAATTAGTCTTTATAAAACGTACCGGCTGGTATTTCTATAAAACGTATCGGCTGGTAAACAACTCGGTGAAGATTTTATAAAACGTAACGGCCGGTAAACAACTCCGGCTCAGTCTTTATAACACGTAACGGCCGGTAAACAACTCCGGCTTAGTTTTTATAAAACGTAACGGCTGGTAAACAATTGCGGCTTAGTTGTTATAAAACATAGCGGCTGGTAAACAACCGCGGCTTAGTTTTATAAAACGTAACGGCTGGTAAACAATTGCGGCTTAGTTGTTATAAAACATAGCGGCTGGTAAACAACCGCGGCTTAGTTTTATAAAACTTAACGGCTGGTAAACAATTGCGGCTTAGTTGTTATAAAACGTAGCGGCTGGTAAACAACTGCGGCTTAGTGTTTATAAAACGTAACGGCTGCTAAACATTATAAAACGTATCGGTTATATTCAGTTTGTTGAAACATCCGTCTCTTTGATCTGAAGTCTTCCTTAAAACTTTGGACACTTGATTAAATGTATTAATGAATTGTGATAGCCTCGATTATCACACAATGCTCTGGTTTTATGTGAATAATTATATTTTGTCTTTCAGGTAGAAGAATATGTCTGGGAGAATCATTGGCTAAAATGGAATTATTTTTATTTGTGACAACCTTGGTACAAAGATTTGAATTTAAACCGGTCGATGCTGATAATTTACCAACATTACAAGGTGTTATTGGAATAACTCATGCCCCTGCTAGATACCAGGTTCGAGCCGTACCCAGATAAAAACACAGTTCCCTCCCCTATTTCATTAACAACGAACTGTTACTTCGCATAAAGTTGTTTTTAGTGAACTTAATGGTCTCAAATCTAAAGACGTATTACTGCTTTTTGTGAAATTGAGCTTTAAGGAATGTGTGTGCTTACCGATAATTTAGTCCGATAATTTTTTTTTGTATAAACATATTTTATTCAAACAACATGAATAGGATTGGGTAACAGGCAGAGCCTATGTGAAAACCCTCTCCCTGTATACAGTATAATTTACAATAATAAAGTATTTACACATATACAAGGTATTTACAAGGTGCTTACCGATAATTTAGTCCGATTGTACCCAATTATTTCTAGTTCAGTTTAAGTCCGAGAATCCGGAGGTTTTTGTTTATGAAAATTGTGCATAGATGAAGTCCGGATTCTCAAACTAGGTGGGGTAAGAAGAAATTTAATGAAAGAGCGTTACTGAATGAGGTAATAGAGCCTGTTTCCTATTCTATGTTAGAAAGAAGTTAAATAAAATCTGTACTGTTCAAATGTTGTCACGGTATTAAGATAGAAGTACATTTTTCTTTTTTTTAAAAGTGTCTTCCAAGTTTCTGATCGGTGATATTAAAATACGCCCTCATAAGTAAACGTAGGAGTGTAATCGATATATTCACTTGGGGACAAGTTGACTCAGATTAAAGCACAGATCATATTTCCTTCAAACTTTTGTTTTACTTTTGTTTTACTACAAAGGATCTGTATGAGTTGTTGAATATCTCACGTTCTGTCTGATGTGAAGGATTGGCCAATCAAATAGTCAGATAGGTAGACATATATAGAACAAAACAAAGTAAAAGTCTTATTTCTGAACAGGTAATTGTCCTATATTATAGTCAGTTGCATCTAGTTCTTATCACGTGACGCGATATGAGTAGACATATTGTCAGTTGCATCCAGTTCTTATCACGTGACGCGATATGGGTAGACATATAGAAACAAAACAAACCCAAGGTTGTATATCCGAATAGCTAATTCAAACACAAGAGTCGATTGGTTATTTGAGTGACTGTCGTCATAGGATCAAAAGTCACTCCCATGACACTTGACGAACAACCTCCATGATCGCCATGTGGTCGAAGCCATCCAAAGTACAAAAAACGAAACGAAATATAGATTTGTATTTTAATCAGATTGGGGCAAGGTTATATATTAAACACTGGGACATTTCTACATGAGAAAATAAAATAAATTTTATGGACAGAAATTGATTAGTAAGTTCATTGATAAATCGTGAAAACTGAACTAGTACGGTTTCATTCACTATGTCCTTCCTGTCCTGTTCGACTGACAGGAGGAATCATAAACAGCCTGGCTAGCTAACATATAATATCCCAACTCGATTTGTTGTTTTGAAATGATGTATTTTAATACAGTTTGACTGTTTAGTTTAATTTTGTATCAGTCATTAAAAAAAGTCATTAAAACCGCGTAGATTGGACTAAGCAGGAGCAAACGACTGTCGTTAAATTTGAACTGTCGGGAGATTGATCCCTGCATTGGCCGAGAAAGTTCGTCCAGATTTTCCGGCGTGGTTTCCGCTTGTCAGTGATGCAGGATGGAGGACCTGGCAAGGACAGCTATCTAGTCGTTCCGATGGGACGAAAAAGCGAGGTCCCATGTACACAACGTCGTGTACACATCAGATCCATTGGCAGTAGCACCGCTGCCCGGACAAAATTGCTCTCATAGCACACTGTATGGCGTATGCCCGTCTTCATTAGCCTATTTCGGATCAGAACAGGAGGACGTTAAACCCTATTTCATTTCATTTAACGTACGAAAGAATAGAGTTGCTGAAAATACGTATTTGAGAGAATGTTTTGGAGAATAAAACTGCTTAATTTTGTGTTTAGGACGTTAAAACCATTTCATTTCATTTCATTTAATTTTGTGTTAAAAGGGATTTTAAGGGATTTTAACACAAAATTAAGCAGTTTTATTCTCCAAAACATTATCGGTATTGACGCTTTAAAACACTGTATTATCAGATATTAACGTATCTTTTAATATGCATAAACAGAATGTGAACTGTAAACATGTTGATACGCTATACATCCTGTTGGTGAATACAATAGAAGATAATTTAGACACGCTGTACAGGGATTTCTCCGGGTCCTCCAGTTTCCTCCCACTGCTAAAGACCCCTACGCGCAAGCGAATTATTGAAATAAAATTGAACCATGTTAGTCCCGAAATGACCTAGTTTGTGTCGAGTGGACGTTAAACCCCATTTCTCTCTCTGCACTGTCGTATGTTAATTGTATATCGTCCGTTCTTTAAGTGTTTCTTCTATGTATGTATGTATATATATAAATATTATTACCAATCCTTTCACTTATTTTGCCAATAACTTTGTAAAATTTTTATTTTTCATATATAACATGTAATTATCTGCGATATCACTTCGGTGGAAGCGGACGTTAAATAAAGCTATTTCACACACGCACACACAGTGTATCGGTAATGTATATTCGTTAAAAGATGGGAGATGACCATCGTCTAATTAGAATTGTTTTAAAACCGGAAGTTTTATTAATACACGTATATTCTATTTCCAATTAAAGACAGTTTGTTTTTTTTAAACTGAGTCAGATATCTTTTTAACATATCAGTACATATTTTATTTAGTACATGTACAAAGAGAGCGGGAAAGAGGGAATGGGATTTAACAACCACACAACACAGACTAATATGTTGACAAAAAAAAATAGACAAATAGATTGGTTTAATTAAACTTGATGAGATATCGAACAAACATATTTTATATCCATTACATGTACGTGTGGTTTATGATAGTGAAGTCTATGAGTAATATATTGTATATCAAAAACTCGACCAAATAACCGTCGTCTTTAGCCTTTAGTATTGTTTGTGAGTGAGGGCTATGAGTAATAAAGTGTATATCAAAAACTAGACCAAATAACCGTCGTCTTTAGCCTTTATATTATTCTTTAGTCTTTATAATATTCTTTGTGATACACAAATAACTGTTTGTTTCCTCTTACTCATGGCCGCCTGATTATACATTTATAAATTGATCAGATTTAAAGACAAGTTGATCAAGATGTCGGTAATTTTACTGGTTTTCATATCTTCTCTTCTAGTAACAGGTGGGTACTGTAGCATTTTATATTCTTTTGGTTAGAATATTAGCTTTGTTCTGGTCAGGTATTGTCCAGGG
Organism: Patella vulgata; assembly: GCF_932274485.2. NCBI lineage: Eukaryota > Metazoa > Mollusca > Gastropoda > Patellidae > Patella > Patella vulgata. The sequence goes on from NC_065884.2 coordinate 73,386,601, forward strand.
TGTTTAAAACTTCCTGTAGCTGTTGTAATGGTAGGTATATCGCTACCTTACTATTAACATATCGTCGTTGTATTTATTATGAATGTGGTATGTGTCTGTGTAGAAAGCCTTCCCATCCTCTACCATATATTCCAGGATGAGGATAACCCATTGTTTATGTCTTGGTATTTGTGCTGTTATACGTTTTGTTTGTGACATTACCGTGTTGAAATATAAAACACTCGGTAGTAATTGTAGAACTGGAACACCTTACGGCGATGAAAATGAAATAAAATGGTGTTTAACGTCATGCTTTTCAGCTCCGACTGTGCTAATGGAGACGGGCATACGCGATGAGGGAAATGTTGCACCTACTCTTATATAGAATTCCAACTGCCGAGGGATCTTTAACGTATACGCTAGTGTGTACATGGGACCTCGGTTTCTCGTCATATCCCAACGACTATATGCTGTCCCTTGCCAAGTCGTCGGTCTTGCACCAGTGACAAGGAAGGGCCGCACTGAAAAATCCTGATGAACTTTCTCGGATCAAACACGCGACCTCCAGGTTAGCGAGCCAACGTCTTACCAACTGAGCCATCGTGGTTCCCATACGTTTACGAAGCTACACCTGTGAGTGTCATTTCTTTGTTTTAATCTTACCATAAATTTCATCCCAAATGATTTAGTAACTAATAATATCGTTCCGTGTAATTTATTGGCAACTGTTTTGCATTTCAATGTGGTTTGAGCGTTGCTGCGTGTGGCGGGGTATTTTTGCTATGAACAAGTTAGATCCCGCCATTGTTTACAACATGCGTTGATATTTGTCTTGTGTGTCATATTTTTGTATTTGAAACTTCATAGTGTTTTTATCACTTTGTCCATTAAAGTAGCTTCGTTCAGGGGCGGGTTCAGGGGCGGATTCGGGGGGGGGGGTGTAAAACAAAACAACACCTAATCAGAAAAGTGTGACGGTCAAACGTCCATTATCCTTTATAATCAGATGGTGGGATGGGATGGGCATTCAAAGCGCGACATAATGATATAGACATATGTTTTATCACAATTTAATTGAATCACAATGTGATGGTATTAATCTATAATAAAAAAATACATTCAAAAGGGGTTTTGGATTTCTCTCTGTTATCATGCATTGTCAACTGTCAAATTTCCTTAACAATGGATGTCCTATATGAGAGAGCCCCCCCCCCCACCCAAACCAACAACATTGTCTCGGGAACTTGTCACCCCCCAACCCCACCTCCTCCTTCAAACATTATAGAACGTATTATCATCAACAAAACTATTCGGTAACTATTTGAGTGGTCCACTCTTCACTATTTGTAATAGAATTACTTATTTCAATACAAATTTTGATGATATTGTGCGTTTGAAGCTATTTTTACTTGTGCAAAGCCTTGAAGCGTGTAACAATTGTAACGACAGACAAGATAAGATGCCGCTACAGCATTGCGGCTTACCAATAAGTACACGGGATATCGTTTTTTTTCGTCCCATCCGAATGACTATACACTGTTCCGTGTCATCTCACCCCGCCCCCAGCCGACTTGCTCCACTGACATGTGTAAACCACGCCAGAAAATCTCCAGGTACGTTCTCGGGCAACACCCGGAGCGAATCCGGAACCAGAAGTTACTTACAGGTGAACAGCGAGGTTATTCACATCATTAATTATAATTGTTATTTGATATTGGCTATTTTCAATTCAAATAAATCCATCTTACTTTTATAATTTTATCTGGTTTCAGTTCAAGGTAACTGTGATAGTGTTATAAATATCTATGGCTGTGCCAAACAACAAAATGTTACATTAACAGTTGGTCTACCAGACAGTAGTACTTTGATAAAAGTAACTCATAATTTCCATTCATTATTTATGGGCGAGAAAGGGTCGATTAATTTACTCTCTCCCAATAGTAAACACTATGAAATTATAAACCAGACGGAACAACAGTTTATGTTTAAAATAGTAAATGTGACTAAACATGATGCTGGTATTTACGAGTGGTATTCTGTATGGTATGGTATGTTCAGATGTGTAGCACTTTTTATATCAGGTAATCATCATCATCACCATTGGTTCTAGATTTCAGTGGAAAAATACCGACTATGAATATACTGGTATACCTTTAAATAATTACAACTTGTAGGTATAAATAAAACAAAACCAAGTACGAACAATCCAAACCATTAGACAAAATTCGAAGTCCTAAAAAAACGGTATAGTCAAAATAGTGTAATAAGGCAAACTAGTGTAATCAGCATATGGACTGTTCACCGTGTACAAAATACACGACAAACAGTGGTAACAGGTGTCCGGAAGAGTAAGTTTACCCTGCCTGGCGCCACACCCGCCATAGCTGCATCCAAACTATTAGGCGAAATGTCGGTAAAATAGCGTGAGTGGCCAATGGACTATCGGTATGCAAAATGCACGTGATGAACAGTGTTAACGATGTAGTAGACAGACATTATCAGGGAGATAGTATACGCGTCAATTAAATATATCTAGAATAATAGCCGAGAGAGACATGTTATATTTACCAATCAAGTCAATATGAAGGCCATAAAATTTTTTAAAGGTTTTAATAAGTTTAGTTCGCAAGTATCCCTGTAGTTGAAGCTTAGATGACAAATGCCTCGATCTACTTAAAAAATCAGAATAAAATGAACAAGCTCTCGCGTAACGAAATAGTTGAGATACAAACACTCCATAAGCTGGTGATATTGGAATGTTACTACTAATAAATGGAAAGTTAACAATCGGAAAGTCAAAGTCATCACGTTTATCGCACAATTTAACACTAAGTTTATGCCAATAGTGTTTTTAATTTCGAGCTCATCAGAATATATGAATTCTACATAATCACTAAATTTTGGATTATTCAGTGATAGAACATCATCGATATATCGATAAGTGAAATTAAAATGTCTGACTAATCGTTTATTTGATTTTACGAGTGCCTGTATGTAATCGGCTTCGTAGGAATAGAGAATCAAATCAGCAAGCAAATTAAAAATTTCAACATCTGAATTATCTTGTTGGCGGTGAATTTATTTTTGGAATCACTATGGTTCGTAACAAAATATGTGGAATTGTAATTAACAACTAAATATTGATATCTAACATTTCCCGATTTAGATGAAAAGACACTGTGAATTATGTTTTTTAACCGAGCTTTTAATTTACTATGGGGAATTTTAGTGTACAAAGTAGAAAAGTCAAACGTTTGTATAGATGAGATTGAAGCAAGTGATCTAGAATGTAAACCATCAAGTAATTCTTTGGAATATTTTAATATCCACATTTGATTAAAACCACTACGGGAGTATATGTTGTCACAGTATTTTTGAATACCCTCTTTCACTGCCGTTAGTATAGATGTCAATACTTTTGAAATTGGTTTTGTGGAACAACGGGATGAACCTGCTATAAAACGTTGCTTGTAGGGATTTTTATGTAGTTTAGGTATCCAATATAACAAGGGCAGATCTGTATAGGTATCTCCACATGGAGTACCAAATGAAGTGAGTACAGATCTGTGATTGGATATAATTTCATCCTTACTAAGCGTAAAGCGTTTATACGTAGCACTGTCGATTGATTTCCCGAAATTAAGTTCTTTGAACAGACAGTCATAATAATATCGTTTACATATAAACACTAAGTTATTGGACGCTTTGTCAGCCGGTACAATGACATACTTGTCATGTAAGGCGTTGAGATTTTCAACAATGCTAACATCATTGAAAATAGATTTAGGCCTAGTATCAACTAACAAACGTTGCATATAAATTCTTCGTTTAAGCAAGCGACTGATATATATCTACTTGTAGTTAAATTTAAACAAAAAACAAAACCTGACAAAAATGTTATTAATAATTTATTACCATGTAGATAAACCTAACAAATATATTATATTGTATTACCATGTAGATAAACCTGACAAATATGTTATATTGTATTACGATATAGATAAACCTGACAATGTACATAAACCAGTAACAGTTATATCCAACCAACATCAACCAGTTTTATGGCGTATTAAAGATAATGGTGGATTAAAGGGGAAGATAAGTCTAACTTGATATGCAATATCTACAACCCTACCAACTAATGACAGTTTACCATATAGATGGTTTATTAATGATGGTTTACCTATGATATATAGTTGGTTTAAACACGGTATATATTATGGTAATGGTAATATACTACAAGATAGAGATGTTGATATAAATGATATAGGACATGATATAATCTGTATAGCTACAGATGATCCTTGTTGTAAAACAGTTTTACAAGATTTAAAACAAGATGCTACACTTACAACAGGTATGTTGGTGTATGTATGTGTCTTCGTCATTTTGGAAAGACTTCGAGTCAGTCAAACATTAACACCTTTAATAAACTGTAGCAATAAATAGCTGTTTTGTGAATTGTCCGTTAATTGTTTTCATATCTGACAATGTACATATCACCATAGAAATTTTAAAAGAGAAAATAGTTGTAGCTATTTTATCTCTTTACCTTTGACTTTCTACTTGTTTTAGTACATTATGGTCTGATTTTTATTAATCCCATTACTTTATTTTAATGATTTTATTTTTCCAATTAACATAGTTGATAGAGATAACAATTGTAAAGGTGTAGTTTAGTCTTATTTTTATTCATCCCATTAATTTAGTTATTCATCGATTTTTTTCCTCGTTAATACAGTTACCACAGATACAGAATGTAAAGGTGTTCTTGGTGTTTCAGAAAAAATTATTATTCAACCCTTGTGTAAGTTTTATTTACATTTGTAAAGTAAAAATGTTATATATTTGATAATATGTCCAGGTTGCAATGAAGAGTATATACTCAACACTCAACATAAGGATGAACCTACACAGATCCCTCATTGCTAATCCCCAAAAAAGAATGATTCCACTAAGCAATATGACCTAAATGCATTAAGTGTAAAAAGAAGGTAGGAATTTTAGTCATTTCGTGTAATGTCTGGATTTTTCAGTCATTATACGTATTGCCTGGTGCTCACAAGGCTATTCTCGAAATGACTGATTCGTTTAGTCATTACGTGAAATGCCTGATTACACAGGTAGACTGTAACATATATATATCTCAGTCAAACATATACTATTCAAAAAAAGTAGGGGATATTTGATTTTTAAGTGTTATTAAAGTCACCTAATGAAACTGACGAAGAAACAAATGACAAAATGAAATGAAGTTCACATTCATCGATTTATTCCAAATGATCGTTAGACTAAGTAAGGCACAGACTGACCATTATAAGGGTAAAATGATACCCGGGGTCAAACAGCAAAGTTACCACAGCATCACAACCAAGTCAGTAACGGGTAAATCCTCCTCTTGTTTGCCAAACAAGCATTGATCCGACGTGGCATACTCCTAATGAGACGTCTAAGGTCATTTTGGTCCAGATTGTCCCATTCCTGTTGCAACGCAGCAGCAAGTTCTTGGACATTGGCAGGACGTTGTTGACGTTGACGTAACCTCTGTCCAAGCATGTCCCAGACATGCTCGATGGGGGAGAGGTCGGGACTCAGTGCTGGCCAAGGTAATGTGGTGATGTTCTGTTGTTGGAGGTAACCTGTAACGATCCTGGCCCTGTGACACCTTGCGTTGTCATCCTGGAAGATGAAACGGCGGCCATGACGTCGTGCGAACGGCACAACATGGACTGCCAAGATGTTGTCCCGGTAGTACTGGCCTGTAACACGCCCTGCAACAACATGTAAAGCCGTTCTTCCAGCAACAGTGATGCCTCCCCACACCATAACAGAACCACCCCCAAATCGATCATGTCTGATGACGTTAACGTCTTGGAAGCGCTCGTTTCGACGACGCCACACCCTCCTACGTCTGTCCAAAAAATCAACAGTGAACCTTGACTCATCTGAAAACATCACATTGCTCCAGCGTCGATTATCCCAGTGTTGACGATCCCTACACCAACGACGTCTTGCCTGAATGTGATGATCTCTCAAACAAGGGATCACGCGAAGACGTCGGGCGCGAAGGTGACCCCTATGCAGTCGATTCCGAATCGTCTGGCCACTCACTCTCACACCAGTGTCTGTTTGAAGACGAGCGCTGATCTGATTTGCTGTGATGACACGATTTCTCAAGGCCAAGGTACGGATAAATCGATCCTGGGCTTGAGTTGTCGCCCTTGGTCGACCTGAGCGTGGTCTGTCCTGTACAGATTGTGTATCACGGTATCTGGACCATAGCCTGCTTATGACAGACTGAGAAACATTCATCGTCCGCGCCACAACCGCCTGTGTTGTGCCGATCTGTAGCATGCCAAGGGCACGTAACCTTTCATTTTGGGTAAGCCGACGCATATCAAAATTTGTTTTCTGGTCACTAAAACAATTAAACTGATGTTTCCACCCTGGAATTCAATGCCACAATGGCTGTAACATTCAAAGTCAGAGTCGTGCAAATCTTGGGTTGGACCCCCATGATGATCCCAAGCATCACCTGCATTCCATGCGGTAGCTATTGGTGCGTTTGGGCGTCACATGTAACTGGAAATGTTTCTTCTGTTAGGTTCTATAGTGACTTTTTTCGTAGTCATTTGCATATTTTAGTATTATGCCCCCAAAATCAAATATCCCCTACTTTTTTTGAATAGTATATAAGAGAAAAAACACTAAAAATTAAAATTTTGGCTAGTACTTTCATCGTTATCAAACGAATCGTCAGGCCATTTTAATGCGTTACTATGCTGTTACAATAACGTTACGTCATAACAGAGGACAATGACTATGTGAAATATAAAAATTAAAACGAAATAACATTAATTAAATATCAAACATAATTAAAATAATCACCCCTTAGCATTCAAAATTCGGTTATATTTAGCGATAAAGTTGCTTTCTTTTTGTTTCCAAGAGATCATTATCAGTAATATTGAGTTTGTACAAAGGAAAAATCTTGAATGACCTTTACAACAAATATCCAAATGTTCGCTCACCGGCAAAACTCTATTTCTTGCGAGTTTTATATTAGAACGATGTTGGTTAATTCGTAAATTCAACTGTTCAGTAGTTTTTCCAATGTACTTGCCATTACAACCATTACATATTAAGAAGCAAATTACATACTTCGATTTGCAATTCATATTTTGTTTAATATAGAATTTAACATCTTTAGTAATTTGGACAAATGTTCCTTCTAATAAATCGGAACATGTCATACATCGTAGGTCCACACACTTGGATACATGGGATACCGAAATATCAGAATCAAGATTTTGAGGTTGTTTTAGACTATTTATAATTTTGTTCTTGTTCTTTAAAATATCCAACCGCCCCTTTACAATGGACAACCCTCTTTCTTAAGAAGGATTAAATGTTGTCACAAGTGTTATATTATTAGAATCGTTGTCTTTTATTTTGGGTTTTCTGAGATCACCAATGTTAAGTTTAGAGGCGTTTTCTTTACCAATATTTATCAAGTTTAAAGGATAATGTTGTTTTGTAAGGAATTCCCTTAGCTCTTTCAGACGTTTTGATTTATCCTCTTCCGAAGATACTATTGTACATATCCGTCTTGCAAGATTATAAGGAATATTCCGTTTGGTATGCTCTGGATGACATGAATGAAAGTCTAAGTATTGATGTGTATCCTTGGTTTTATAAAATAAGTCGGTTATTATTTCTCCAGTGGATAAGAGCCTTACTGACACATCTAGAAAGTTGAGACTTGTTGTGTTTTTTTCGATCGTGAAATTTAAACTTTTGTTCATCGAATTAAGCAGGGAATGGAGTTGAATAAGGAGTTCTGGATTATTTGGCAATATTATGAAGCAATCATCCAGAAATCTCCTCCATGCAGCTTCAATGAATAATTGTGTTTCACGACCAAAATTCTGTCAATTTCAGAATACCAAAATTCTTCCAAATAGCCAAGAGTAAGCGTTGCATATGTTGGGCCGACTTTAGTGCCCATAGCTACCCCTTTAATTTGATCATAAAATTGCCCAGCAAAATAAAATATATTATTTGAGAGAACAATTTGAAGTGCTTCTACAACAAATGATTTTGGAAATCTTATTGGGCATTCTGTATCCAGCTTATCTATCCAGTAATCTACAGCCTTTAATCCAAGATCTTGTTCAATGTTACTGTATAAACACCAAAACTGACTAAAATGCTGTTAGCGTCTACAGATTCTGGTAGTTTGCACAAAAGGTCTATGGCATCTCGTAAAAAGCTTTTCACGTATGTACAAAAAGGTTTTAGGATAATATCTACAAAGTTGCTCAATCTTTGTGTACTACTATTAGCCCCCCCCCCCTACTACGGGTCTAAACTTTAAATCAGCTGGATCTAAAATGGTTATGATAGCTTTGTTTTGTGTAGATACAGCTTTCTGGATAAGGGTACTTTTATGCACTTTGGGCAGACCATAGAAATTTTCATGTTGGGGATCATAATTTGTGAGGTAACTTATTTCTTTTGACGTTAATAGCGCTTTGTTTGCTATCGTGAAATTAATTACCTAGCCAAAATTTTAATTTTTAGTGTTTTTTCTCTAATTGTGTCGATGTTCAGAATGAAGGTGGAAATCTGACGTTATGTGGTAAGCTTAAAGGTATGTAGAGAATCGGTTTTAATACATAGCAATAAGTTGCCGTTTTAGCATAAAGGGCGTATATATCTATTCTTTAGGTCATTAAAATAGACGAAAATGGATCTAAAAACATATATTAATGTAATATGAATGCGTATATAAAGTGACTGATATTCAATTATTAAAATATTATTGCAATTTCTATTTAGTTTTGTTCTGTGAAATACTGGAACAATCCAAATTGAACGCCAGTCGTTTACGCCTGTTTAATTCATTCTACACGTTTCATTTGTCCTTTATGAATCAGCCAGAACTATTTACTTCAACATTGAACCATTGAATACAGGACTCGTTAAGTTCAGGTGTATAAAATAACAAAATCAATATGGATTGAAATGAAGCAATATTGAATTCTAATTTATATTTGATTAAAATTTAAATTTTATGAAAAATATTGAGTTAGAGGTTAAGATCCTTTAACTTTAATTTACATTTACTGTATTAACAGACCCTGGTTGTTGTCCACCAGCAGAAAACTCAATGTCAGGTAGTGCTAACGTCGCTCTAGTTGATGTTGGTGAAACGATAATATTACAAAGGGAGATAACTGGGTATCCTAGACCTTCAATAGACGTGGAATCGATGATATCACCAGTAGGAGCTAACCCTCACAAACGATATATTAATTATACACTGATTAACGCAACTAAACCACATCATTATAAACTTAATCTTTCTGTATATGTTGTTACCGAACATTATATTGGTAAATACTGTATTTACGTAAAGAACAAGCATGGAGGATTACTGGTTTGTTTCACGCTGATGCAGGGTTCGTATTTATTATTATATTAAATTACAGAGCTACTCCATAGTAAGCTTAGATTATAAATTAGCGCACCTCACCCCTTGTCACGTACAAATGTGGCATCGAAACCACGCAAACTTGGCCAAATACCAGACATTATGATTTAAAGCATGCGCGTTATTCATTTCCCTTGAACATGGCACTGACCTTTAATCAGTGCTAGACGACCCAGTTATCAAGTAGCTATTGCACTCAAACAATATAAGTCAAGTAAACTGATCAATAAGTACGAAGCGCACCATTTGAAAACTTTGAACCGGATTATGCCCCAAAATCTAAATACTTTAACCGTTATCTCATCACATACCGTTTGACTCCCCACCCACATCCAGAGCAATATTCACTTAAACCAGACGAGGAAAACAAGTGTGAATTCTCTATGAGAATAAAAGGGATGTTTTGTGGGGTTTAGCAAGTATCTTTAAATAAACTTTTTTATTTATTACAGCTAACAATGACATGATTTTTATTTCTACTGGAATTATTATAATTATATGTCTATTAATAGCTGTTTTTATAATTGGTTTAGTTTTTGTCAAGATATACTATAACAGTAAGTGATATATATTTTCACAGTGAATTACATAGTATTATAATGATTCTCAAACAGGAAGTCCCACATCTCTCAACTGTACAAAGAGATTTTGTAGATTTGAAACTATGTTTAATTCATCCTGGAGTCACCACTTTCCACAATTGACAAATACTAATCTTAGTTATCGCCCGGCAAATGTTGATTTACTTCAATCTATTTACAGAGATTGCTACCAATACAAGAACCATTCCTCCAGAACATCAATATGAAGAAGTTGCAATGCAACAGCTTCCTACAGATCGTACAACTCTAAATACTAACAGAACACTTTTACGTAACAGAGAAGCTTTAAGTATTCCTTCAACACAAGCATCTTTCTATTATGAACGACCAGTTCCATTAATTGTCCACCGACTATCAGATTATGATCAGCAAGAAAATATTAACGATGGGGTCGAAGATGATGGTGCTGATGCTGCTATTGGTGAGGATGCGGCTTCTGGTGATGATGCTGCTTCTAGTGAGGATGCTGCTTCTGATTGTTTTAATGATACCAATTCAGCATCCTTGTTTACACCACAGAATGGCGACCACACTACTCCTAAATGCATCTATACAAAAACCAGGTCATTATCATATACAAGGCTTGATGGACAAACGATGAACCAAAGACCAAATTCTTATCAGGAACTGAACGCATAGGATAAAGACAATGAATAAGGCAGCCATTCTAAAAACCCTTCGTTAGACATCCCACATAATATAATACATAATTTCATGCAAATGTTTTTGCTACTTTTGTTTATTCTGTTACATCACAATTTATTGGAATATTTTGATATTTTTCTGATATATTTCTCCATTTTTTGGGGAGGGAGCAAATATTGTGAGGATTAAATTTTCAATAATTCTAGTTATGGTGTAGCCTTCCGTTTCGAATGTAGGCCACTCCCACCCTTTGAACACGATAAAGGCTATAGGCGTTAACATATGTTCTTTGCAATATTACATTTATTCAAGGATCCTAGATCCTTATCAATTGTGCTCAACACCCATACTTTCCTTTCATTTAAGCTGCTGTATTGGCGTATTCCACAGTTTACTTACAATGTTAATTTCATGTCAATAGATATAATTACACATCTGCTTGTTGTCTATTTTTATCATGATGTGATCTATCTGCCAATTGGGAAATAATATATTTCTCATGTTGATTTTGATTGAATTCTCATATTTTTATATTGATTGAATTCTCATATTTTTATATTGATTCAATTCTCTTTTTACTATATTGATGGAATCCATTGAATTTTCATTTTTAGAATATATGTGTTGAATTCTCAATTTGTATTATTGATTGAATTCTCTTTTTTTGCTTTAAAGAAAAAAATGATTGAATTCTTATTTTCTTATATTGATCGCATTGTCATTTGTTTCTATATTGGTTGAATTCTCAGTTTGTTATATTGGTTGAATTCTCAATTTGTTTTGTATTGATTGAATTCTCATTTTGTAGTATTGATTGAATTCTCCTTTTGTTTATAATGATTGAATTTCATTTTATTTTTTATATTGATCCCCTTTTCATTTTTATTATTTTTATTGTTGCCTTATTCTCGTTGATTTTATATTGAATGAATTCTCATTTTGCTTTTTTTATACATCGAATAAATTCTCAATGTTTTATTGATTGATTTCTCATTTTTGTATTGATTGCATTGCCATTTTGTTTCTATATTGGTAGAATTCTCAATTTGTTAAGTTGATTGAATTCTCATTTATTTTTTTATATTGATTGAATTCTCATATTTTTTATATCAATTGAAACCTCATTTTTTTTAATATCGATTGTATTATTTTTTTTATACTGATTGGATTCTCATTGTTTTAATGGTTGAATTCTTAATTTGTTTTATTGACTGAATCCTCATTTTTTTGTATTGATTGAATTCTCAATTTCTTGTATTGCTTGATTTCCCGTTTATCTTTATATTGACTGAATTCTCATTTTACTTTTTTTTTAATGATTGAATTCCATTGCCAATTGAATTCTAATTTGTTTTGTATTGATTGAATTCTCATTTTTCATAGTGCTTGAATTCTCATATTTCTTTTGTTCGCCATGACAGTGACGACGTTAAATACATATTAAATAACATGTCCCTGTTAAACCATATTAGTTTGGCCGCCATTATCATGGACCAGTTAATTACCTCTCAATATTTACCTTTGTTCTTCTAAAAATTAAATTCTAAAACATTTTTAAAAATTATTCGAAAAATAAATAAATGTGCTTGAAGTATATGTGTATCAAAAATATTTCCTATTTAGTATGAATCGGTACATAAAACAGTAAACAACAGTAGAATTATCTCCCACCCCTGCATTGAAATCATGGTAGAAAGGTTGAATTGAAATAATGACAGAAAGGTCGAATTGAAATCCTCCCCAAATCTACAAAAGGGCGTAGGGTGAAATCCGTCGGTTTTCTCTGATGAACGTCTGTTGTTATAACAAGCCACTGATTTACATTCAATCGTTTCTGTTTTTACTGTAATTTCTTATCAGTTATGTTCGGCAAATACACCAGAAATCACATGTGAATGGCAATCTTTAGCGTCTGGTTTTTCCAGTCTACACCGATGACTTGTGGGACATGTCTATCCCTGTTATTTGAGTCCCTTGTTCCAAAAGGCGCTGAAACGCATTATGGTACACGATTCGTGTACCAATGGTAAATTTTTTATTTTGTCTTGAATATTGGATATCAGAAGCCCATCTTTTCCCTGTAAGATCACAAAACCAATGTTGATTTGAATTGACCAATAATTTGTATTTTCAATGTCGAAGATTTTTGATGATATTGAGTTAGCGACTTAGCTACTTTAAACAGTGTTCGCTATTTTGGTAGAATTGATTTGGTTTTCGCCTACAATTAGAAATGTGGTCACTAAATAACAAAAAATTATCATGAAAATTTAAAGATGGCAATTATAAATCGTCTACTAAACCAATCCCATCCCATACGACAAGGTGAATAGTCTGTTGAGAAAAAGGCCCCAATCATTCGTGGCAAAATATGGCGTCGACAAAACACCCAGAAAAAGCCAGAATGTAGTATAGCATTACAGTCTCTCATCCCTAGACGTACATGTATAATATTGTCCTTGGATCGTCTCTGGAACCGCGCTAGATATGCTGCCACATCTACAACGTCTATTTATTCTCGTTTAAAACTTACTAATGCTCTGGTTTACTGCAATAGCCTTTATGTCAATTTGCCAAAAAATACCTTGTTACCGCTTCAAAGAATACAAAACCTCCCAGCAAAAATGATCCTCGGACAGTCAAAATATTCAAGTTCAACAGATGCTCTGAAAGAACTTCATTTTTTGCCTATACATGCTCGTGCAGAATATAAACTATTGCTT